>NC_085140.1:243266307-243898358 GCF_024139115.2 Armigeres subalbatus | reverse complement strand
TTCAGCGCTGACGCATATTTTGAAGACCAAATGGAAGGTCGGATCCAGGTGCAGTCGATGGTCACTGAACCTACAGCAATTCAACATGACGGTTGTACACCGTAGAGGTAAGGACAATGTCGTCGCCGACGCATTGTCTAGAAGTCTGGTGTCGGTAATTGAATCCTCCGTTTCCCCCTGGTATTCTTCCATGGTAGGCAAGGTATCTAGCCAACCAGATAATTATGTGGATTTCAAGGTTGAAGGTGGCCAGCTTTTCAAATTTATATCGTCTCATGATCATCCTTGCGATTCGCGATTTGAGTGGAAAATTGTGCCACAAGTCAGTGAAATTCCTGGCATCCTCAAAGACTGCCATGATGCCACTCTCCACCCTGGCTATGAGAGGACACTAGCCAGAATCCGTCAACGTTATTACTGGCCAAAGATGGCAGGGGAAATCCGTAGGTATGTGCAGGATTGCGGAACCTGTAAGGAAGTAAAACCTGCATCTAGACCAGTTGCTCCTGAAATGGGCAACATGAGGATTGCCAATCGTCCATGGCAGATAATATCTGCCGACTACATCGGACCGCTGCCTCGTAGCCGTCGGGGCAATCAACATATACTAGTTGTAGTAGACTATTTCTCTAAGTGGACCCTCATTCATCCAGTAAGAAGCATCAGCAGTTCGAGTCTCTGTTCGATACTAAAGGAGCAGTGGATCCTCCGAAACTCGGCACCAGAAATAATAATAACCGATAACGGCAGTTGCTTTACCTCCGGAGAGTTCAAAGGCTTACTGAACCAGTTTAAGATAACGCATTGGCTCAATTCACGTTATCACTCCCAGGCTAATCCTGTGGAGAGAGTCAATCGCACAATAAATAGCGCTATCCGCACATACGTTAAGGAGGATCAACGGCTCTGGGACACTCGAACTGCTGAAATCGAAATGCTTCTAAATACCAGTGTACACGCTTCTACTGGATTCAGCCCATATTTCGTTACACATGGCCACGAACTTTCGGAAACGGGATCTGACCATAAGTTGACTAGGCGAGACGACAATCTTTCCCCAGATCAACAGACTGAAAGAAGGAAGGAAATGTTCACTCGTATTTACGATCTTGTAAGTAAGAATCTCCACAAAGCTCACGAAACGTCTCGTCGTCACTATAATCTTCGCCATCATCAATTTTCCAAGGCATTCGTCACTGGTCAACTCGTTTACCGAAAGAACATGAAACCCTCCAATGCTGCAGAAAAGTATAATTCGAAATATGGTTCTCAGTTCCTCCCTTGTCGCGTTGTAAATAAAATTGGTTCGTCTTCATACGAACTCGAAGACATGAATGGGAAAAATATCGGCATTTGGCCAGCCGTTCATCTCAAACCAGGGTAAACAGTGGATATGGATCAAAATAATATTGTTATTCGTCATTCGTCCTGTGCTAAAATCATGCTCATTTCATTTTGTTTGTCATCGTCAAGCTTTCCTAGTAAACCTATAAGAATAGTACCTGAATAGTAAAACAAATTAAAGAAAAATATTATAAATACTTACCAAAAAGATAGAAAAAGAAACTGTTTCGTAAACATTAGTCGTCAGTTTGTTTGTCTATTATGTCGTCGTCTTAGTCGTTGAGTTCAGAGTATACGAACGTAAACAAACGAGCAATAGGTATGTGTACTGAGTACGTACACAACCGTGTCCATGTCGGATTAAAGTGGATACACTTTTAAAGGAATTATATCATTCATCGTTATTTCAACCTTTCTTCACTTGCGTAAGCAAGCGAATACTTGGAAATTTTGATTCGAGTGACTATAATTCCAATTCAATGAAACAAATAGTCATAGTCACTCTATCCTAGGAGAGTGACAATATGACAAACTAGTTATAGGGCGCCCTACCATCATAAGATAGTTCGTAACTCTAGCTAATAAGTCAAGTTTGAATGAAAATTGGAGTGAATGAATGAGAAAGTGTGAATGAGTTGGGGAGTATGAATGGGATGGCTGTATGAATTTGAATGAATGCGGTAGTGTAATAAGTGTTTATTGTCCAAGGCGAAGCTTGCGACGGAAAATTATGAAGGAGACGTTGCTGAAAGTTTGGTCTCAACGGTAATTTAAAATCAGCTAGAAGGTTGAGGTGAGAATTTTTAGTTTGTAGTTGAACTCAACAATTGGGACGGTAGCCTATAAACGCATTTAATCTGACGCACAATAGAACAATCACTCCATTCAATCGAAGCAACTCAATCCACTATTTCTCTGACTTTGACAATTCCCTGGTACTACCCGCGAAAACGGTGGACAGGCTCACTCTACTAGATTCATACAATTTTGTTGAAAAGAGTTCCTCTGGATTCCATGACAAATCATTCAACTAATTGAATCTGAATCTGGTAGAGCAGTAGTCGCATCCGATGGACAGGCTCACTGTACTAGAATCAAACAATTCATCGAACAGAGCTCCTCTGCTCCGCACGAAAAATCATTCGATGAATTGTAACTGATTCTGGTAGAGCAGTAGTCGCATCTCGTGAGGATAGCCCAGGAAGAAAAAAAAACACTTTGTTTTTTTTTTACCCCGACTCCGGGAAGATTGTGACCGTTCATTATCGGGTCACAATGGATTATTTGGTGGGAAGGCCAGTTAGTGGTTTAGCCCGAAAAAAAATTGTTATAAATGTTTTGTGTTGTCATAAATGTCTGAATATTAAATAAATGTCTGTCTCCACTTTTTGTAGTGTTTGAGTGATATTTATTTTGTGTTCAGTAGCTTTTGGTTGATGTCTCCAGATTTGTTATTTATTTTGTTCGTTGCTTTTACTCCAACTTTAGTTTATTTATTTATTTATTCACTTATTTATTTATTTATTTATTTATTTATAGTTTATTTATTTATTTATTTATTTTATTTATAAATTTTGCATATTTAATTATTTATTTACTTATTTATTCATTCATAGCTTATTTATTCATTTTCTTATTTATTTATTTTCTATAATTGATTAATAATTGAGTGGAAACAAGTGTTAGGGACTTTTTAATTGTTAAGGCTTAGCATGCAGCCAATGTCGGAGTAAATGTGTAAAGTAGTATGAGACATCAACCAACCCATGAGAGTGTAGGTATAAGATTGTTGTTGCTGTAATACCATCGTTCGTCCATCATCGGATCTGCATCGTCGTCCACAGACTGTTTGTCGTCGTTATGATAATTCAAAAGTGATGAGTCACCTACCGTGAGAAAAAGCTATAAAAGAGGATTCCCCAATAGAGTGGGGGATTGATTGATTATACCGCCCGGAGGAGTGAAGTGTGTGTCAGACCGCCGTTAGAACGATATAACTAACCGCGAAAGTTCCAAGTTGGTGTTTAAAAGAGTTTTTAAAGTGGACGTTTTGCTAAAACTATGTTAAAACTTACCAACCAAAATTTCGTTAAAACGTGTTAAACCACAGATACAATATACTTAAAATTAACACGTTAAAATTATTAGTACGGGTTACTGTGAAAACACCACAAACAAGAAGAACAAGACAATAGTGCACTGTCGGAATCTAAAGTTAATTTCTAACGCCTATATTATCGCAGTAATCAGAATAGTACTCGGGATTTTGAAATCAAGCGAGTAAGTGGTGTAAGAGAAAACTGCAGAATGAAGTTTTGAGTGGTTGAGCAGACATTGAGCTGAAGAATATATCGTTGTCTGGCTCGTTGGTGGTGCAACTCGCTTGATTAATCCACTCTACATAGTGCGCGTGCGTTTCGGTACCACTCCCCGGGCACGGAACAATGGCCTTCGTTACAGTGGGCTTTATGACACACGGACATTAGTGATTCCCTTGTCAAGTGTGGGAACAGTGAAGGACTTTGTGAAGAAGTCAGAAACAGAAGAAGAAAAGAACGACGACGAAGAAGAAGAAGAAGATGAAATGTTGCTGAAGTTCCGGTGTTTCCTGCATGTCGACCACCTCTACAAACGGCCGCAACGGTGAGCTCCCAACGAAAGTCCAAACAAGCCAATAAACAATAATTCAAAAGTTAGAAACGTTTCTTTTAAAATAAATTTTGTATGGCCTCTAAACCCTAACTGTTTGTCTATCATTAAATTTTGTCTGTAAAGAAAATCTTGTTTCCGCCATTTTGTTTTGTATCTTCCGCCTTGCCACCAATTAGTAGAAGAAATATCCGGGAGAATCGAGTTGGAAATCGACCCTGAAGAGAAACCGTGTTGAGGACCACTGCTCCTATGGTGATACCATTACAGGGGTTCTTAACCGGTTTCCACAAAGTTTCACTTAGTATCAACCGGTGGCCTGTGAGTGATAGTGAAGTCACATATCCCTGGTATAATCACCCGTCCAGGACTAGAGGAAGATAACTGTGCGACGCCCCCTTTATCCCAGGACGATACATCCCTGGATCCTATTTCATCGTCGACATAGCCATCGGTGAGGAAGTGGAACGGTCGCAGCCAGCATTCCGAACATCCACCGACCGATTGACAGTCGCCCTAACCGTTGAAGTCAGGTGAAATTTTGTACATTCCTTTATATCTCCTATTCTATAATTTATTAAATAAACCCAACCCTTGAACTTTTAATTAACATCTAATGTAAAGCATAATTATTTCACGCGCAAATCCCTTTTTTCCATCATTCGCTTTGTTACGAAATTGAATTCGCGTTACAAGCTTGGGAAGTGAGTCCGCCCCAACGATTCTCCCGGACAGACCCTGAGAGGGCTGAAGTGTAAATAGTTTTGTAAATTTTCTTGTATATAATATAGTTTTATTTTAGTGAATTTTTCCAATTGAATTAGTTTTTGTAGTTTTCTTAGTTTATTATTTCTTTAAAATTTCATTGCAATAGAATAGTTAATCGTAACAAACGAGTTGCACACGCTATTTTTTGCAATGACGAAAAATGAGCTTCAGCATGGTAAAAATGTACCAAATTTTACAGTCTAATTTACTCTACATGATCATTCTTGCGAATAAGCTAATTCAGCAACATGTAGTCATGTAACTACTGTTCTGATGTTGGTTTTTCATTATAGCACCCAAATGAGTGTTATAATGAATATTATGCAACCCATTTGAGTTGCATAATGTTCATGAAATCATTTCGTTGGAATGGAAAGTAGGCCGTTTTATTACTCAAAAGCGAACTGTAAACCAGATATTATGATCAGGAATTGCAAAAAAATATTTTAAGCTCTTTTTAGTGGAATGTATTCAACCGTGCAATCTGCAAAGCAGCACGATGTCTCATCGGAGTATGTTTTCCAAATGACTGTACAATATTTTTAATCGATCCCTCATTATGTTTTTTGTCAAGTTTATTATATCTGTTGTTTCAATAGTTGTATTGTAGCCTATGTTCATTACTATCAAAAATTCTTCAATTAATGTTTGATTAAGATAAATGTACATTATGTACTGATGAAAGATGAACTTACGTTTGCCATTTGGAATAACTGATGCAAAGGACGAGATGAGACATTACCTGCAAAAATAGAAGGAAAATGTTTAATAAAACAATTAAAGACAAAATAAATTTTATAACAACCGAAGATTTATACTAATGCGGTTTTTCTAATGCAATTTTCGTTTTGTAAATTGTCTCGACTTCCCTGGGCATACAAGTATCATCGTGTGATATACTACATGATATACGAATGCAGAAATGGTAGCTTGGCTTAGAAACCTCGCAGTTAATAACTGTGGAAGTGCTTAATGAACACTAAGCTGCGATGCGGCAATGTCCCAGTGGGGAATGAATGAAGAAGAAGAAGAAACAAAATTCCCACATATTCCAAAGATAATTATTGGGCAACACGATCAATCATCAAATATCCCCGTCATTAATAATAGTGGTAAAATAAAAATGACATCATTAATAATATATTTGTACGCTCTTAGTTGTCTATGGCATATAAAGTGCACAAATACCATGTAAAAGACATAAAATTCAACCAACTGTGCACTCAGTCTGGACTCCTAATTCATCATACTAATTTTACAAAGAGGATGCCGCTTAATTTTACGTGTCATTCAGTTCATTAGGAATGGAGTATTTCACAAATGTCATACAGTCAAGATATCAAGAAAGGATGCTGATTTTCTGCCATGTGATGCAAAACACGTTTCACGTCACCTAAAGGTTATGTGCCGCTTAACAAGTTTCCTGTATAGCTATGTGGTGTTAGCTGGTTGCGGTTATTGTAACGAACTGTTGCCCGCGTGCCACGGATGGGTATCTGACTCGATTAAGTGGTTAAAATTAGTTAGGTCACGGTGTTTATATGGGGGAATATTATTTTATAAAAATCAGTATCTCTGAAACACCCACCACGCGAAAGTGTATAGTCTCCACTTCCATGTCGTGGGTAAACTAAAATGTTCTACCGGGGTCCTAGAATTTTTTAAAGTTTTTTTTTCGGATTCAGATTCGGATTTCGGAAAAGGATTTGAGTGAAAGGAACCGTAAATTGAGTTCATTTGCGGTTCCGTGTAAGTGCATAGAGTGTGAAAGATTCAATTCGATAAAATATATTGGAAGTAACCACTTCCTTCGCTGGGGTTTGAATCCACCCACAACGGTAGGTCCACTCAGTACGGTAGGTTGGTGCTTTTTTCAACTAAGCTATGCATGGCTTTTGTCAACCTTCGCAACTTAGTTGGTACCAATGAATCCAAATTCCCAACATCGGACACAAGATCCAGCACTCACAATCTATTTTTAAATCTATATTGTGAATATTCACATCGAGTTTTCAAACATTGTAATTCTGTTGCGTGTGAGTTGTGCTACTCGGGTAGCTTAACACTAGGATTCATTTTAATTCATTTATTTAGTTTAAATCTAAACAGATAACACTGAATCAACAGTTTGACGCCACAATACATGGTTCGAGGCCGCATCTCTCCATCCTCGAATGCACCCCACGCTTGCCAAGTCGTTATGTACCTGGTCTGCCCACCTCGCTCGTTGCGTTCCACGCCGTCTCGTACATGCCGGATCGGAAGCGAACACCATCTTTGCAGGGTTGCTGTCCGGCATTCTTGCAGCACGCCCTGCCTGTCGTACCCTTCCGGCTTTAGCTGTCTCCTGGATGCTGGGTTCGCCGTAGAGCTGGGCGAGCTCGTGGTTCATTCTTCGCCGCCACACACCGTCTTCTTGCACCCACACAAAAGATGGTCCTAAGCACTCGTCTCTCGAATACTCCGAGTGCTTGCAGGTCCTCCTCGAGCATTGTCCATGTTTCATGCCCGTAGAGGACTACCGGTCTTATCAGCGTTTTGTACATGACACATTTGGTGCGGTAGTGAATCTTTTTTGACCGCAGTTTCTTCTGGAGCCCGTAATAGGCCGAACTTCCACAGATGATGCGTCTTCGTATGTCACGACTAACGTTGTTATCAGCCAAGGCAGACGAATTGTTGTATGATCCAAGGCGAAGAATTCCTCGACCACCTCGAAGGTGTCCCCGTCTATCGTAACACTGCTTCCCAGGCGGTCCCTGTCGCGCCCGGTTCCGCCCACAAGCATGTATTTTGCCTTCGATGTATTCACCACCAGTCCAACTTTTGTTGCTTCACGTTTCAGGCGGGTGTACAGTTCTGCCACCTTTGCAAATGTTCGGCCGACAATGTCCAGGCCATCCGCGAAACAAATAAATTGACTAGATCTGTTAAAAATCGTACCCCGGTTGTTACACCCGGCTCTCCGCATGACACCTTCTAGCGCAATGTTGAACAACAGGTACAAAAGTCCATCACCTTGTCTTAGTCCCCGGCGCGATTCGAACGAACTGGAGTGTTCGCCCGAAATCTTCACACAGTTTTGCACACCATCCACCGTTGCTTTGATCAGTCTGGTAAGCTTCCCAGGGAAACTGTTTTCGTCTATAATTTTCCATAGCTCTACGCGGTCTATACTGCCGTATACCGCCTTGAAATCAATGACCAGATGGTGCGTTGGGACCTGGTGTTTACGGCATTTTTGAAGGATTTGCCGTTCAGTAAAGATCTGGTCCATTGTCGAGCGGCCGTCAACGATATCGGCTTGATAAGTTCCCACGAACTCATTCACTAATGGTGACAGACGACAGAAGATGATCTGGGATATCATCTTATAAGCGGCATTAAGGATAGTAATCCCTCGAAAGTTCTCACACTACAGCTTGTCGCCTTTTTTGTAAATGGGGTATATAACTTCTTCCCTGCCGTAATCTGGAAGAGTGAACCAATCGTTCCGTCGACTTCGTTTCACATACCCGACGTTGTTCTCCGCTGCGTCGTTAATGGCTGCTTTAACCGTATTCCAGCAGTCCTCAAGAGGGGCCCCATCGAGCTCACCCTCTTCCGGCAACGTTGCCTCGAGATGCTACGCGTATGCAGTGGCGACATCAGGTTGCTTCAGTCGCTCTAGGTCGTACCGCGGCGGTCGTCGGTACCGAACATTGTTGATGACGGATAGTTTTGGGCGCAGTTTAACCATCACCAGATAGTAGTCAGAGTCGATGTTAACGCCACGATATGTCCTGACGTCGATAATGTCGAGAAGTGCCGTTCATCAATCAGAACGTAGTCGATTTGTGATTCTGTCTGCAGTGGTGATCTCCAGGTGTACCTATATGGAAGGCTGTGTTGGAAGTAGGTGCTGCGAATGGTCATATAATGGCGCGGCAAAATCAATTAGTCGTAGGTCGTTTTCGTTCGTCAGCCGGTGAGCGCTGAACTTCCCGATAGTCGGTCGAAGCTCCTCCTCTTGGCCAACCTGAGCGTTCAAATCTCCTATGATGATTTTGACGTCGTGGCTTGGACAGCTGTCGTACTCACTTTCCAGCTGCGCGTAAAATGCGTCCTTATCATCATCAGTGCTTCCGGAGTGTGGGCTATGGATGTTGATTATGCTGAAGTTGAAGAACCGGCCTTTGATCCTTAACCTGCACATTCTTTCATTGATCGGCCACTACCCGATCACACGCCTTTGCATATCGCCCATCACTATGAAAGCTGTTCCCAGCTCGTGTGTGTTGCGCACCATTGATCCCTTCCAACAAACCTCCTGCAGCGCTACACATCGGCTAGTTTGCGTGTGCTCCCGATGAAGTTGAGAGATTTACAGTTCCACGAACCGAGTTTCCAATCGCTAGTCCCTTTTCGTTGTTGCGTAAGTTTTTTAAAGGCTGACTTGCAGGGCCTGACACCAAACCTTCTGAATTTTCGGAGAACAATTCCTCCTCATTCCCGTTGGACCATGGAGCACAGTTCCACTTAGAGTCCCTCGCTGGCACTTGGACGATAATCATCCGCCCCTCACATGGAGAACAGACCCCCCCCCCTCCCTGTCAGCATACAAGTTTAGAGTGTCAACCAACTGTAATTTATTTGCCAATTTTTTCCAAGTCATCTATACTACATTTTCGGAAGAAGATCGCGATTATTTTGCATTTTATCCAGAATTTTTCAGAGATGTTGGTGTAAATCAAATTCAAGTCCAGGAAATTTTCGAAGCTCTAATGAACTTGGAAGAAACCTGGCCCGGACACGATTCCACCATAAAAAATTAGCAAAAGAACTCACTACTCCCCTATATTGTCTTTTCAATAAGTCTTCTGTAATCTGGAATCTTCCCAAAAATATGGAAAAGCTCTTTTCTAGTACCAATATTTAAATCTGGTCGAAAATCAGACGTACGTAATTATCGTGGCATAGCCCTTATCTCTTGCATTCCAAAACTTTTCGAGGCAGTTGTCAACGAGAAGCTATTTTTGCAAATCAAAAACAAAGTAACTGACACACAACACGGCTTTTTTAAAGGTCGCTCGACCTCAACAAATCTGCTTCAATTCGTAGACTTTTCATTGAATGCAATGGATAACGGCAACCATGTATAAGCTCTATATACGGACTTTAGCAAGGCATTCGATCGCATTGATATACCAATGTTGCTTTTTAAACTACACAAAATTGGAATTGAACCACGAGTCCTGAAGTGGCTTGAATCATACCTAACTGACCGCCAACAACTATCAAATTTAATGGACACAAATCAAAACCAATTCAAGTCACTTCGGGAGTCCCTCAAGGCTCTCATTTGGGCCCTCTTCTTTTTATCTTGTACGTAAACGACATTTCCTTCATTCTGAAAAACATTAAAGTGTTAATTTATGCCGATGATATGAAGCTCTTTATGGAAATAAGAAATGAAGTCGACATCAATGTATTCCGCAATGAAATAGATAAATTCTACATATGGTGCAAGAAAAGCCTATTAGAACTGAATGTAAAGAAATGCAACTTAATATTATTTAGCAGAAAAAGAACAATACCAAACATTTCAATCGCATTAGGGAATCAGAATGTGGAAAAATGTGAAAGAGTAAGGGACTTAGGAGTAATCTTAGACTCTAAACTTTCTTTTGTAGACCACTACAACACAATCATTCACAGGGCTAATAACATGCAAGGGTTCATAAAGCGTTTCTGCTATAACTTTCATGACCCATATACAATTAAAACACTTTATGTAGCTTATGTTAGATCAATAATGGAATATTGCAGTATTGTATGGTCTCCTTTCTCAATCACGCACGAAGAAAGATTAGAATCTGTACAAAACAATTTTTACTATTTGCTCTTCGTAAATTAGGCTGGACATCATTGCCACTCCCATCATACAAAGCACGTTGCATGCTTATTGACATACAGACTTTGAAAGAGCGGCGTGAAATAGCAATGGTTTCCTTCGTAAATGATATCGTTTCGCAACGTGTTGATTCACCTGAAATCTTATCAAAATTAAACTTTTATATTTCTTCAAGGCAACTTCGTAATCGTACCTTATTTATAACAAACTATCATCGAACAAATTATGCCAAATTTGGACCTTTGAATCGAATAATGGGCATTTACAATCAACACTGCGAAGCTATCGACTTTACAATGTCTCGGCAGAATCTTAAAACATATTTTAATAGAATTCGAAATCGCAACACATAAGACAAAAGCTAATTTTTATTACAAATATATGTTAAATATTTTACAATTTATGTATATTAGCATTAAGAAATTATGTATATTTATATGTACTAGTCTACGACGGTTGACGAAATAAAATAAATAAATACGACCATAGTTTCCACCGGGTTTGGTTACCCGATCTTCCCTAAGGTTGCTCGTATCTCGGCCAGCGTCACGAGGAGGTAGGGATAGCAGTTGCTGAGTAAGTGGCTGAGGACTGCGAGATGGGGTATATTTTATTCATTCAGGTACGCGAAGTAGGGTAACTGTCCTATTTTGGACCCCTAGAGGAAATGCATCCCAATATGTGCTTATATCTATTGAAATACAGGTTTGATATGGGCGGAAATGACACCATTTCAAAGATGAAAGTCTTATTTATGAAATAGAAATTCGATATGAGCTTCAGTTATTGATAAATCAGTGAAATTTGTCATTTTCTGAAATGAAAATATTCTTCGTTTTGGACAGTGCAACATATTTTGGACCCCCAAATGTACACATTTTGGACACCCCCAATTTAGTCTCTTCAAAGTCGAATTTCTAATTTACCCTGGTCAATTGAGCCGAACCCAAGTCTTATCTTTCGATTGGTATGTATCAATGAGAAGAATCCTGCGTTTTAAATTCACAATTTCGACAAAAACTTATTGTGTACGTTCTGAGATTTTCAGTGATGTATACTTTTAAGCGTAACGCATTGTAACACTCGCCTTCTTGAACAAACTAATTTCCTCGAAATTTCATCTAAATTTCGCTTTTTCGCACGGGAAATCCGTGAAACAAATGCTGAACAATATCAATTTCCGGAATCCAATGGGGGAATTAGCAGCGGCATTGTTTTTAGTTCAGAAATCAAAAAAATGTCGCCAGGAGGGTCCAAAATGTGTAGGGGTCCAAATCAAGTTTGTTAACCTACCAATGGTACGCTTTACCCAGCATGTGCCGTGCTGTACCCATCATGTGACAATTATTATAATTATTTACGCAGTCAACACGTCGAATATCTGTGGATGCAGAAGCTGTAGGGCACCGCACGAGCGAATCACTTTCAATTTCGGTCTTCATGAAGGTTAAAAACAGTAAGGTAAGTAAATGTCAGTTAGTTGCTGTGTTGTTTTCTAATTTCTTTTCATCGAGAAAGAGGTAAAGCCCTGTTGAGCTATTAATTTCATTAATGCAGATATCATTTAAGGCGACTCGAGGAGGCACTACACACCGTGTTATTTTTCCTATCTTTTGTCTCTTTCTAACATTGTCACCTCGTAATTTTGGAGCAGCGTATTTCGGTTTTCAATTGCTTAAGGTAATTACGCGCCGGTGTTACTTTTTCAAAATCATATTTGTTGTAAACAGTTAAGCATTTAATGATGAAAATGATGACAACTTGATGATTGTTCTTGCTTCCCGTAGCATGTTAATGACAAGCATTTCGAGATCCAAAGCTAAATTTACTCGCGTTTTAAATATGGAAACAACGCATAAGGTGCCCGCCAGAGTAGACGCGACGTGCGATGCGACGCGACGCGACTCACGTAAAAGAATAACAATCATTATCAACAGGCTGTCAAATTGCACTGTCGCGTCGCGTCGCATCGCACGTCGCGTTTACGGTTCCCCCAAACACACGCGACGCGACAGTAGCGACGCGATTCTATCACTTGGCGACAGCGATTCTGTCGCCGTTGGTATGGAAGCGTAAATAGAACATTGCCTGCAGCGACCCAACGATAGAATCGCTGCGACTAGTTGTCGCCGTCGCGGCGATGAAATCGCTTAGGTTTGGGGGAGCCTTTACTCTGGCTTCGCCCTAACTGTCTTTTTTATTATTTCACGCATGCTGCGATGCGACGCAACAAAGCTGAAATAAAAGGATGACAGTTGTGCGTTGCTTCCGTATTGAGCGGTGTAGCATTGAAAACGCGAGTAGATTTGAAATTGGATTCCGGGAGGCTTCTGGCTTCACTTCTAACTTCTGATTATAAATATGTAAAACTGGATATAAAACTGGACACCATGATTTTTTTTTCTAAATATGGAAAGATCAGATCTGTTTTATAGGAATCTCGAAATTATTCGAGAACGGCTTGGCGTTTAACGCCATCAGAATTGATAGTTAAATGTTATTTATGAGACAAATTTAAAACTTGTATATACATTTTGAGATCGGCGCTTGATGATGAACTTGTCGGCCAAGTGTTCAATTGGTTCTATAGCTTTATTCTAATGTCATGAATTAATAGGAGCTTATTATTTCCTTGCGTTATTTCGTACTAAATTACAAACAAAATTATTTCGACTAGTCTATCATCTGCAAGCAAACGTTGGATAATGAGAATAAATTTCGACTTGTTACCATTCTGTCTATAAAACTTTTTTTTTCTACTAAAAACTTCTCTCTTCACTCCTCTGTGCACTGAGATGGTGGCCGGTTTCTGCTTTGCTTACAAATAGCGGCAAGTTCATAGCCGGCGGGTATGGTGGAGGCGTTAGCATTTGTTCAGCAGTACGAATCCCGTAACGAAGGGTGCAAGATAGAAGGGGTGGTGGCAATAAAATTAATTATGCATACACACATACCGGGCACCGCTATACGCTATGGCACTAGAATTACAGTAAGGCCTGTTTGGTTGAACATTTTGCTGGAAGTAATGCCTTTAAGTGGATTTCAATGTTGTAATTAGAGATCATCTGTAGTCTACTGATCAGCTCAACCACGAAGACTTATCAAAGATCAATTAATTTTATTAGATGTTAGTAATAGAAACCGTCAAATGCAAGGCATATTTGTAGGTTCTCAAAACTATTTAGCTCGGCCATTGAAGAAAAAATCGACGGTGCAGTCGAATGAATACTACGATTATGCAACCAACAAAATAAATCAGCATTTTTACGAATCTTACTTGGCAGCATTTTGTCGATTTATTCCTCACGGCTCTGAATGGGAACCGTGGAAATTAAAAAATTGATGACCAAAAGTTGCGAGGTTTTCCATCTATTGTCCAACGTAATCGGTTGGAACCAGCAAAGCAGTAAATAAATATTTATAAAGGGAACCCCATTGTGTGGCCACCCGCTAGTCTGCCAAATTAATTCATCAAGGTTTCCTCACAAAAGCTGTTGCTGCTTGGATTTCGCTTTTGTTTCAATACAGGCGCCATGGCGTGTTACCAGTCACCGGTTCGTTGGGCGGTTTTCGACAACAATTTTAGACCTAGAAATTAGAAGGCATTGAGGAAGTAGGATTGTTTGTTTGGAGATAATCTATCGGTTTGGATCAGCAGTTTGAAAGTTTGAGATCTTTATTATAATTTACTGGCAAACCGCGATTTATAAACTTTGAGGGTACACTAGGACATACGGAATAAAAGTAACAAGTTTCGGTTATAGTGTTTCATTGGATAGCCATCGAATCAGATCACAATACCTGATCGCCTAACAAACAATTCCAGCCGAATAAGGTTTTGCCTTTCTCGTATAACAAAGTTGTACCGAAAGGCTATGGGATTACTGCAAAAACAACTTTTGGCTTTGAGAAAAGCCGGAGACCCATAGTGTTATATACCGATCGACTCAGTTCGACGAATTGAAGTGATGTCTGGTCTGTATGTGTGTGTGTACAAACTTTGTTGACACATTTTTCGGAACTTGACATTATCCGATTTGCTCGCAACAAGTTGCATTCGATGGGAAATGCGGTCTCATTGTTTGCTATTGAAAGTTTTCCTGATCGAACAATGCATTTTGAAATTATTGAAAAATCATTGTTTTTTCCCAAAGGTCACCCTACAAGTTTTATGGTGAAATTTTGTTTAAAGTCATCAGCAAACAACAGTTTATTACACTTCAAAAGTGGGTTAACGTCGTTGAGATACAACAGGAATATGAATGGCTCTAGGTCGGCAGTCGCCTTGTGGAAGGCCGGATGTGATATTGAATAGAGTTGAGCACTGCGCTCCAATTTTCACTGACATATTTCGGCCTGTGAGATAAGATTCTATTCATTTTATGAAGCTACCATTGAATCCTAGGCGGGAAAGTTTTGCGACGGTTATTTCAATACCTAATTTTCAAAACGACTTATCCGCTTTTGTAAACAAGCATTCAAACGACGATTTGACGAATCTGAAAGCACACCCACGCAAACCAACGACATCAATTGTAGATGAAGGCTTCTGCCACCTGCAAATGACATTGGTTTGCGTGGGAGTGCTTTCGTGCAGATTCGTCAAATAATCGTTTAAATGTTTGTTTACAATAGTGGATAAGTCTTTTTGAAAATTTGGTATTGATTTGATTATTGATTTTGTTGAACGAATCAGTGTAGGGGATGTGGGGGTAGCACGCCCATAGGGGTTAAAACGCGCCACCCCTGAATAAGGTTAAATATCCCCATTTTGATTATTTTCAATAGTCTATACGATAAAGCAATGAAAAATATTGCCATTGGATACATATATTTCATGATTTTTCTCTAGTTATACATGAAAAACTCGAAAAAACGATTTTTGCGTGTTTTGATGCAATTCTAGCTCGGTGGAATTTAGTCTTTTGTCGCTGTTATACATTGATAAATTCATAATTGAGCCATGAGCCATGCTGCTTACTCGTGTTCTTTATGTTCCACACGAAATCGTCGTCAAAAATGGTTTTAAAACGATTTTATGGGCCTTCAAACTTCTGAGGTCGGTGTGGGGCATTACGCCCATGCTCATTTCGTATGACCGAAACAGCTAAAACATTCGGTTAATTGCCTTAATGTAGGCAATTAAAATGAAAATCAGTACGATAAGCACATGCGCGTTTTAACCCATCCACTGGCGCATCTCACCCCGCATGGTTTCAAAATCATTTTTTTTCGGGTGTTTTTTAAAAATCAAATTTCTGTGCAATAAAATGGACAATTAGATATCTGTTATCGGTAGTCAGTCGCAAATATGCTGTTCTTCAGTATGCGCTGATGAAAACTGGCTGAAATGGTGGTTTTCATTGATAAAAATGGCATTTTCCTTAACGTGGGCGTCCTACCCCCAGTTCCCCTATATCGCATCCGTTTGATGACCATTCAATTTCACGAATAATCGAAGTTGTAAAGAGAACCAGACCCGGACAGATGCCATGAACAGAATAACTAAATATGATATGGCCTTAGTCTGAATAAATGATATGGACTTGATTGATATAAGAGATGAAAGAAACAGGCAACAATATCAAAAATTTGCATCGAATTATCATTTGAATATCAAGATATGCTAACTAATGGCACATGATATTCATCACTTCATACAAATAGCATTACTTGATCTCGTCATGATATTTTAGAGCAAAATATTGATATTGTCGTCTGATCTTTTATCTCTTATATCAATCAAGTACATATCTTATTTTGCTATCTTATCAACATTTTGATATTATTGAGCTATTTTCGTCTATTCTGGGATTGGTGACTGTTGATCGCTTCGAGGCAAATCCTTGTTGATGTTAAGATATTGAGCTGGAACCGTTGCGTATCATGTACTCGAGAACAAACTTTACAGAAAGCTTCGATGCTGCGCTTAAAGATGCAGTACCGCAGTAAATTGGAACATCCCTTCTGTACCCTTTCTTGCAGACTGGGAAAATGTGTGATTTTTTACAAATATCAGGAAAAATACCATCTTATATATAAAAATGAAATGGTCTGTGTTCGTATCCGCATAACTTGAAAACGGCTGGATGGATTTTTTTCATTTCTTCAGCAGAAATATTCGTTATAGTTTCCGACGGGTTTATATGATATTTCCTAATGCGAAAATTACGAGTAAAGTTGAGCAAATCGTAAAGAACTAAAATTGTGATTCCTATGCGAACTTTGCATGGGCAGTTCGGAACGCACATTCTCGCCTACTATGCAGGACAACGTCTGCCGGGTCAACTAGTACCTGATGAAATGCAATTCCGGAGTACACCCATTTCTGTTTTTACACGGATTTTTTTTAGACGGCCGTGTAAAAAAAATCCCATACAAAATTTTTGCAAAGTTGCTCAATTTTGCATGATTCGTCGAGAAATCATAAAACTTTTTTTACACGGATTTTTAAATTTTGAACTGAAAACTTGTTTTACACGGAACGCATCCCCCGTGTTAAAAAAATCGGGTGTACAATGCACTATGGTCCAGGATACAGTTTTACGCGGAAAGATGCATTTTACGCCAAAACTTTATTTTTTAGAAACAAATTTTGTTCTACAAAATTGTTAGAAATAGTAAGACTATCATTATGGTGCTATCGAAAAATAGGGTGGCCCATCATATGAAAAAAATAGATTTTTTTTTATTTCTCGGGATACTGACCAGACATCATGCACGCGTACAAAAAAGGATGAGATTGAGCAACGACTGCTACGCGCATATTAAATTTAGCGCACGCGAGTCTCACAAAGCTTGTGTACCTCACATTTACATTGGTGAGTCGCATTGAGACTTCTCAATGTGATTAGCTCATGCCCTGTTTGCCATGGCAAATCTTTGCAAACATCAGCGCAGGTAGGTGCGTAAAATAGCTTGGGCGGGAAATTTTCATTCAATAAAATCGTCGCCTAAGTAACGCCAACTATGCATTCCTAGCGCATGAGATGAGTCTCATGAGACGTACATTGAGACACGCTCACTCAGTTATTTTATGCGCGCGCTAGCTTCTCTTGTCGCACTGAATCCGTGCTACGTGAGCTTTTGTAGCTCATGGCACACTGTCTCATCCATGTACCCGATCAAGAATGCATAACAAAATTATAACAAGGGGAGTTATTTATTTCAGAAAAATAATGTAACAAAATGTGTTATAAAATTGGCTGGTTAGTTGTTAAAATAACAAAAATTATATCAAAATTCCCTCTAGCCGTAACATGATTATATCAGAGGTTGTTACCTTCATTTCAACATTATAACAACCGTTGATATGATTATGAGGTACAAAAATCTACTTTCATGGTAATTGCCTACATCACGTATAAAAATGTGGTACGCTACAATGCCGGATTTCCATCCGTAATGTAGGCAATCAACTTTGTACTAGCTATTAACATCGAACATTGATTCAAGTTATACTGGAGGTGATTACCTCCGCTTTTCCCATATAAAAAATGTAGGCAATTATTTTGTGTAAATATACATAACTAATGTTGTTATAATTTTGATATGAAATGAAACTGGCCGAAGACACATTTTTATCGAATTATCTAATTATAACACACGTTGTTTTAAATAACAACCATTGATAGAATTGAGTTATAATTTTGTTATGTATTCCTGATCGGGTATACACGAGAATTAAGAGACTCTGATACTGACGTGTTATGTTTATTATAGATTATTTCAATAAATTTGGCTAAAAAACTTTTTCTGTTGGCTGATTTAGAGCAATTTTACCTAATTGTACATTTACCTAATACACCCTAATGTACCTCCAAAAAACAGTATTCTTGATATACTTTTTTTGTTTTAGATTTCTCGAAAAAGTCGTCTTCGAGTGACTTTTAGAGCTAAAAAGATGCTACTTTTGATGGGTAAATATGCTTAATATCTTTTCCCGATCAAAAGTTATAATCGTTTTTATGTCAAAAATACATTTTTTTCATAAGTTGATATCTCCGGGCAGACCAAAAAAGTATGTTTACACGGCATTTGAAAGAGCAATTAATATTCTTCATTATGACAAAACAATTGTAAATATGTTATTTTTTTTATCTCAATATCATTGGTTGCGGAATATTGACATAAAATGTTCTACAAAATTGTAGCGCAGCTTTTTCCAATCAACTTTGCTATATAAACTTGTTATGTAGCTCTGAGGCTCACTTGTTTAGAGCAATTTTACCAGGATTAAGGTGGCCACGATATTTATGATCTGCTCATTTCATTTCTTATTTTCCACGAATGTACTTTTAGGGCTTTTCAAAACGCGTATTTTGCAATAATAACATCGTCCGTTGTCGAGTTATATCAATTTACTTGAAAAAATATGACGTTAGTAAAATTAGTGAAACTTGAGACAAAAAAATAACATATCTCAACTTGTATCTCAAATTGTTCGACATAATAAAGAATATGAGTTGCTCAATTAACTTTCCATTGCTTTGTTTTTGATAGGATGAACATCGGAGCCATGAGATGAAATCCAGGAGCAGTTCCCCTACACGGGTAAAAATCCGTTCCCAGAAATGAGAAAATAATTCATGATTTCATGAATCCGTCGTGTTTTCATGCTATGAAAATACATCATGAATATAAATCATGATTTCATGATTTATTCTCGCGTAACGCAATTAATGCGTTACAATTTGGTTGTTAAAATCGACAGAATAAAAAAAAAGTTCAACAGGGGATCCGAACTCAAGTACACTGAGCCAGAGTCCGGCGTGCTACCTCTCAGCCGTTCTTACTTCTTGGGAATGGAGTGTTCGAAGTATAACCGGTTATGCATACTGTCGACTGTAGAGGATTGCCTAGTAGGGTTACGGCAGGCATTTTCGTCTTTTCGTCATAGGCTCGAAAACCAATAAAAGAGAAACTTTTTTGTCAAACTTGTCCGTACTAAATTACAAGCTTAGGAGATACTTTCTGCTATAGTGGAGTTCTAGCAAATGGACGTTGCTTTCGTTGGTTTTAGCCCCTACGACGATGGACGGAAATACCTGCCGTGTCCCTACCATGAATAATGTTCCTGAAATCATGAATTATAATCATGGTTTCATGAACTGACCTGTTTCATGATTTCATGATTTTTTATTCATGCCTGTGGGTATGCATTTGTTTCCGTGTATTACGATTTTGTTTTTAAATCGTTCGGATCATAATTATTATAAATGCAAAAATACCTAGCAAGTGAGTAACGTTATTGTTACAAACAAATACCAAAAACGTGTTCAGCATCAAATCAGCTGTTCGAAAGACATCAACTAGCGGCAAGCGTGGAACCCTTGTAAGCATGACCTGAAAATTGATGAGCGGCTTCAAAGCAGTAACATCGGATCAGTGCGAGGCATAGTGGTTTTGTATGGCGCCGCCGTTTGGTGATTGATGTTTGCAGGTACACGTTTAAAAATAATAACACAGAATCCCGCCTTTTTGTTGCTTTTCACATATACTTATCGATCATAGGCCGAATCGAGGAAGAGGTTATTGATAGGAGGTCGATCTAATCAAATGTCACAGCAGTGAAGTGGTACAGTGCCAGTGATGATTGTGAACTAAATTTAGCTATATTACTAAATTTACTCATTAAAAAATGTAAGATAAGTTCATGAAATTAATAAATTAGCCAATTCTACAAAATATTATCATTTGATCATTAGACATTTTCAAGGCCATATTTTCCTATTTGATTAAATGTAACCGTATTTGAATTTTAACTTGAACTAATATTGTGATCATATTTTCAAGCGTGACTCGCAACAGCTCACCAATGTATACCGGTTCAGGTTGGCGGGGAACACATTCTCATGCTGGTTCCAATAACAATTCATGCAACCACGAGCAAGACTACAGCAACAACACGACGTCAGAGTATATCTTTTAGTTACATCCGGGTTCACAGCCACCACCAACCAGCCAGAAGCTTGATTTTTCAGTCAACGGAGGTGCTGTGTTTTGCTTCGCTGTATCTCGTTTCAGTTTTAGCGCCCTGATCAAAACTGGAGATTAGACCGACTCAGAAATTGAAAAGAGGTAAATGTTTCTGAAAGAAAATTAACCGGCTATTGACTAAAAATGATATAATTTTAACCTGAAAAAAAAATTGATCAAAGAGTTCAAAATACGAATCAGATTTAAAAACTGTTAATAAATTTTTGATTGTTTTTAATAATAACCTGTTATTTTTTCAAAATTTAAACCTTCATTATTACTAATTAAAAGCGGACACAGTCTATTTGGAGTGCCCTGATGGAATTAGCAGGGTGTGATAACTGGCTCATATATGACGTCAAACGAGTATTACAAAATAGCTTATTGTTTTCATAATTTCAACATCTGTTCGAATGAATTAATGCATGTGGGAACACTGACATCAATTCAGTAAAACTAAGAGATTATAATTTTGTACCAATTTTCAGAACAAAACCCAGAGATTCATTCGAAGACGGATGCAAGTGCGGTTTCACGTTGTTGCACGACCCGATTGAGAAATGAGGCAATCGGCGCTGCATTGGATTGGTGAGACGTGTCTGAGCTCAGCTGTAGTAATCCTCTAAGTGGAGTTATGCAGAGATGCAATCGCATCGCAGACATAACGAACGACGACGTACATATGTATGTTTCCAAACCAAACCAGTTGGGGGAAAAGAGGAGACAAGCTTGACGACAACTTTGGTGCCGAGCAGTGATGATGTATGAAATATATTTGTGGACCCCATCAAAGCCGGTAGAGATTTTATGGATGTTGCATAACGCTGAGAGACAAACCACGTCGAACTTTGCAACAGGACCAAATTAACAATGGAATGGTAGCATTGACATGCTCTTTTATTTTGTTTTCATACTACAAAACAACAAATCGAAATTTACTATTATAACAAAGTAATCAATCAATCAGTTTGTGGCTAATTGTACGTATATTATATTATTAATGTAACTAAACGATAAGATTATATGACATGCATAGAGTGCCTTTTTGTCCTTGTTGGGCATTTTAATCACTGCGAACATTTGATGTAGCTATGTCAAGTTGACTAACCATTACTATGTAGAGTAATTGAATCACCTTGTTTGCTTTATATTTCTGGTGATACCACATCAAAACGACAAAACAGGATTGAATTAGTTACAATTTCAGATAAGCAAAACAATTATGTATTGATATATTTAAGTGATAGACATTAGTTTATATTTAATAATATAAATATAATTTTTAGTAATATTAATAATAATGTTAGTAATACATTATATTAATTTTTTTGCAGAAAATGTTTATATTTCTTGTTTTACATTTATTTTTTATGTTTTAACAATGGGATATAATATATCATAGAATCGGTTTCAAAAACAATGAAACTCAATAACACTGTAATTATAAATCTGTTACGTCACGCTAGGCCAATTAGCATTAGCATTTAGCAGTTCGCACAAATTCGTAGGTGGTACAAGCCAAGACTATTGTATGAGAGTAGTATCACTTTCATCCGTTACCACAGATATTGATTTGGGACTAATCACTAACTCTTAGATGGAAGCAATGCACTCTCCAATAGTCGAGATCTGTCCTGGCCACGTCCTCACGAATGCTGAGGAAGGGGAAGGATAGTTTGTTGGACACCTACTTAAGAAAGATGCAGAGAACTCTACGACCTCTCATAGGCGCCACGGGAGGTTTTTGGGATTGTGTGTAAGTTTATAACAGTAGGAATCGTTTTGGTATAACGTGAAACACAGAAAGAACTAAGATAGAAATACAAAGTAGGAAAGGGACGAGTTTAGAATTGAACCCACGACCTCCTGCTTATAAGGCAGAAGCGATAGCCACTAGACCACCGAGCTCGTCACGCTAGGCCAATATGCATTTAATCTCATCCTGTGTGGGCTCTTCAGCTAAGTTTGTCTACTTCACATAAAATAATCATAAATTACATCATGCCTATAGAGAGGATGGTAATGAAGTTAGGGGGACTGGGGGTAATATGGATACCCTAAGAAATCGCGTCATTTTCACATGGAAAGCGTTGTAATATTGGGTACCTAAACCGCCAGTAATCGCATAACTGTCCCATATAAATAGGAAACCCAGCAAAGATGGGACAAGTATGCGGTTACAGGCAGTAAACCACTTGTGAATCTTACACAGAAGTACTACGATGGCTGGAAGTCGAATTAGTGGAAAAAAGATTTTGTCAATTTTATGACAATAAAAATCAGGATGAAAACATCCCGGATTAAAAGTATGCTGGTGAAATTGACATAGTATGTGCGTAAAACGGCCATGTTAAAACATTAAGCTTAAAGTGATGTATAAGCCAAATTGTTAAAGAGTCCGTTAACACTAATATTGCAGAATGGCGTATACGTCACTTTGTCAGTTATGGCAGAATAAACTTTTCATATTATCATTTTCTTACAAATGGTTAGATAATTTGCTGATCTGGTGAATCGGATCTTTCGAACAATGAGCTTTGAATCATTAACTCACTTCAGAGATCCGGATCATTTTAACGGATCCGGATCTGAACGCCCATCTTAGGTCATATTATTAGAACGTGTTCGCTTTACTCCACCATGATCCAGCTTCCTAAGAAAATTTCAAAAAATCTAATTATGATGACAATTCAACCTGTGTATAATATTTGAATAAGACTAAGTTTGAGATCCTCGAGGATCATGCGCATTCGTTTTGCCGATTTCTGTTTTTAAAAGCTTGAATACTACATATCAAAAGTCACATCACCATAGCATTTCAGCCATAGTTTACATTAATTCGTTAATAAACAGAATAGTTTTTATTATGTGAATGTAATTTAACATGCCGTATTCATAGTTTGGAACAAGCAATAAGACCCACATGATAGAGTGCCAAATTTGTAACGATTTAGCTCACCACTGTCCGTTTAACCCACCCTGTCAGTTTTACCAACACTTTCCCTACAAAAAAATATGACTATACAAACATTGATGTTTCTATCTAATGTGCTCCTTGGAGGAATTTACGTATAGCCGTCCTTGATTATATAATCAGTCGAAGTTAAAATTAATGTATTGCTTATAAGAGCGATTCAAATTCTATAAGAAAATTATTTTGAGCTTTTTTATGACAAGTCAAATTCTATGTTGAATCCAAGCAAAATTTTTTTACGTGTTTTTCGTGCGAAGCAATTTATTTTGGCCTTAACTTCAGAGCCTATATTCCAATCTAGCCTGCGAGGACATTCTGCAATGATGACACACAATTAAACATTAAAAATTAAAAATTAAAAATTACAAATTCCAAATTCCAAATTCCAAATCCTAATTAAAATTCCAAAATCCCTATTCCATATTCCATATTCCATATTCCATATTCCATATTCCATATTCCATATTCCAAATTCCAAATCCTAATTCCAAATTCCAAAATTTGATATGGACGAAACATTCTTGGGGAATAAGAACCTCTCAACAGCAGCTGACTGTCTTAGCAGCTTCAAGACTGCAAATTTATTTAAAGTTCAAGTTACAAACTATCCTTATATAACATAACGAAGACTTACACTTTAGTTCTTTTGTTAACCTCCAAAGTACGTACTTTCTAACTTTAACCAGAGTCAAAACTTACTGCCATCTACTGCCATCCATCTCGCACAATCAACCCGTCTTCTTCTTCTTCTTCTTCTTCTGATTGGCATTACATCCCCACACTGGGACAGAGCCGCCTCGCGGCTTAGTGTTCATTAAGCACTTCCACAGTTATTAACTGCGAGGTTTCTAAGCCAGGTTACCATTTTCGCATTCGTTTATCATGACGGCTAGCACGATGATACTTTTATGCCCAGGGAAGTCGAGGCAATTTCCAATCCGATTGCCTAGACCGGCAACGAGAATCGAACCCAGCCACCCTCAACATGGTCTTGCTTTGTAGAAGCGCGTCTTACCGCACGGCTAAGAAGGGCGCCAATCAACAATCAACCCGTACGTTATAAATAAATAAAAAAAAAAATCAAAATTCAAAATTCAAAATTCAAAATTCAAATTGCAATAAAAATGTGGATTCGTAAGAATTTACGCAAAATCATTCAACAAATCTTTATCAAAAATAGCGTTACAAATTTTACGGCCTCCTTCTATGAAAAAAGTGCTTTTTTGTAGGTAACATCGAAAGAAACGGTATATCGGAAACAACTCCCATTTTATATTTTTCACATTTAACTTAGGACCTGCACTTTATGGTAAAACATTGATACGGCATGTTTTAGGTCCATATATTTTTCACTGATGCTTTTAATGCCTCAAATTGATAATTTTTTATATACATTTTTCTTTTAAGGCCGATACAAATATTTAATATCCATTTTGTCTCTTGGATTTGATTGGATTGGATTTTTTTTACCAAAAAATAATATTTTGAGGGGGCCCCTTGACCTTTCGGAGACCAGTAGGACAAAAAGTTAATTAAATATTTGTAACGGCCTAATCCATCCACAATATGGATTCATAAAAATGCCTCTATCTCTATTCGTTTAAAAGTTATTCACGATTTACTGTAGATTATAAGAACAAATTTTTGCTACTATGGATCATAATACCTAGTTTCATAGTTCATATTTAAGTCAACAAACGCCTACTTTTCCATACCAATGAAATGAATGTTTTAACTATCATTACAGCACTCACATAAGTTGCATAAAGTTGATTATTACACTCATTTGAGTGCTATAATGGAAACACAACAATGAAACAGCAGTAACATGGCTACAAATTGCTTAATAAGTCTAAGTGAGTGTTCAAATAGTTTGATTTCAAAACTACCCAAAGGTAGATTCAGCTATCGTTTTATGGGTTGTCGAGCTGTGCAATGTTTCTTGATAACATGGAAACTAATTGTTTACTGTACCAACTTGATTTTTCGGCAGGAACGGTCATGTGAAGTTAATCCAAATATCATATTAAAGCTCATTTTACGTTATTGCAAAACAAAAAAAAGTGTGTGCCACTAGTTGCAAAACTCGTTTTTTTCAGCAATATTTATCCCATTCGGCAAACCTCGTTGGAAAAAACGTACCACCGTACTGAAAAAAATCATCTGTTTTCAGCTGGTAATATAAATTACTATTATCATTATTATTTTAGCATATTGAATTATTGAGCATCTTACATCTACGGAATCTCGAATCTCGGAAGACGGAGCGTTCTGAAGAATTATGATAAATGATAAATCGACATCAAAATGATCTAGTTGGAATTACTTCACATGATCGTTTTTGCAAAAAAAATCAAGTTGGTACAGAAAACAATTAGCTTCCATGTTATCAAGAAACATTGCACGTCTCGATCAAGAAACATTGCGCTTATCAAGAAACATTGCACGTCTCGACAACTCGTAAAATAATAGCTGTATCTACCTTTGAAATCATATCATCAAACTCACTCAGGCTTATTGAGCAATTTGTAATCATGTTACTGCTGTTTCATTGTTGGATTTCCATTATAGCACTCAAATGAGTGTATTAATCAATTTTATGCAACTCATTTTAGTGCTATAATAGTAATTAAATCGCTTAATTCATTTGTATGGAAAAATAGGCGTTTCTTGGCGTAAATACAAACTGTAAAACCAAACCGTAAGTATAAACTGTAAAAACTGTAAAGTATTATGATCCAGAGTTGCAAAAAAATGTTTTTCCAATCTTTAGTAAATCGTGAATAACTTCCAAACGAATAGAGATAGAACGTTACTATTTCTAGCAAAATGTTCATTATAAACTTCCCCATCTTTCTATGTGCGTTTAGTTTTGAAGGCATTTTTATGGATCCCCATTTTGGATGCATTAATAGAAAAATGTATAGATAAATTCATAATTTTAGATCATTTAAGGCATCAGTAAAAAATATATAGACCTAAAACATGCCGTATCAATGTTCTACCAGAAAATAAAAGTCAATGTTAAACGTCAATGTCAATGTTAAAAGTTAAATGTAAAAAATATGAAATGTATGGATTTCATCGATTTTTTTTCCGATATATCGTTTTTTCGATTTTACCTGCAAGAAATGCATTTTTTTCATAAAATGCGTCGGGGCTACCCCTAAACGTCATTTCCTAGAGTTTTCGTAGAACAAATTTGCTTTTGTTATATCCTAGGCTTTCATTTGAAGGTTGAGCGCCCAACATTCCAGACTTTGTCCAATTTTGGGACACCCTAGTGTATACACACTAACTTTTTCTTTCTCGAGCTCGGCAAAATCGGGCACCGCTGTAGCTCACTAAATTTCAGAACTGAACTTCGGCATCAAATTTGGTTTATTACTGATTTTCGGCATAATATTTATCGTATCTCAGCAACTGGAACGTCACTTTTACTGAGATCTCGGCAAAAATCATGTTTGCTGAAACTCGGCGGTGCCCACCTCGGGAAAATAAACAAAAAATGCTGAGATCTCGGCGAAAAAATTTAAGTGTGTAGGTTCAAGAACAAATTTTATTGAAAATCTTGTGTGAACTAATGAACTGATATACGTTTACTTACTACCGCCATCTACTCAACTGATTGCGGAAATATATACGGATGCAACTAATTAGCAACCATTGACCGACATTATCCAAAACATTTAACAGCTGCATTTTACACTGAATTGATTGTCGCGCCATCTCCAAGTGATTGTATTCCTAATGTTGTTTGTTATTTTGAATCAACGATTGGAGTTCAATCAAAGGTAATTGCCTATTTCCGGGGATTAAACCACCCGACTTGGACGTTAATTTATAATGTTATGAAAACTCATATGTGAATATGTACGTTATGTGGAAGATATTGATTTGAAAAATGTATTGGAGGTAACCACTTTCCCTTCGATGGGACTCGAACCCATGACCCTACGGTTGGAGATTTTTAGACACGTATCGGATACCAGCCTCAATATACACTCCCGGCCAAAAGTTTGGGTTCACCCTCGTAAAATATAGGCAAAAGTTTTTGGCTGTATTTTTGCCGTCTTACATTCAATTTCAGGGATTGTTAGCTCAATACAAAGAATAAAAGTAGATCTTGCATCCTAGGTATTTTGAACTAATATTTTTTATTTTTTATGTGCTAAAATATTACCTAAAGATATACATTTTTCTTATATATTCGCTGTAAAAATATGTTGATTTTTCTCAAAATTGAGCCCACAAAATATCGAAATGAAGAGTGGAATGGAACCCAATTGTAATCATCTTTGATATGCATTGATGAAACTTCGGCGAAAAAATCTTATTTTATTTAAAAAAATAAAAATATTTACTCAAGTGCATGATATGCATCGGCCATAAGTATGGGCTCACGAATTTAAATTTAGACAAAATATACATTGAAGAAAGTTAGTTTCCAAACAAAACGTCAAGAACTGTACTTCAGACAATATTTTAAAAAAATTCAATTAAATCGCACATCTGGAGAGTGAACCCAAACTTATGACCGGTTTATCATAAAGTGGATGAACCCAAAAATGGCGTATACGTCACTTTTTCAGATTACGGCAGCCTGGGACTACACTGCCGTTATCTGAAAAAGTGACGTATATGCCATTTTCCAAAAATTATGTTAACGAGAAGTACTTATCGAGTTCTTTAGGGGCCATCCAGAAACCACGTGGTCATATTTTTGAAGATTTTCAACCCCGCCTCCCCCCATGTGGCTTATCGTGGTCATTTGGCAGACTTTTTAGGTTATACAAAACGTCCTGGAACTACTTGATCATTCAAGTCCGTGAACCCAGTGCTTCTAAGGCCCTACAAGAACAGTTTGCGAACATACCTCATAGTCATTGTGCAACTTGCTGTTGACTAAAGATAATTTTGGGCACCTTGTCTCTTGGATCTCATGTTAATGGAAATTAGGGTCACATGCTTATTTCATCGGATTGGGTATATACCGATGATGAGAACATTGCAAATGTCTTGATTGATCTGGTAGATTCGTGGGTTGAACTTGAGAGAATTTTGAAGTACCTTGAGCATCTCGTATTCCTGAATATTAATCACTGGCTTAACGTTCCGGATGACCCATCTTATCTGACCACCCATCTGTTGATTGATTCAAACATTTAAACTTTATTTACACGCTCTTAGAATCGAAATCTTCACAAGGTTTTGGATATCTGAGTTTTCATGGTCAGTCAAATTTGAGCTCCCATATTTTTTCTGTAAAGCCAATATCTAGATGAACAATTTTACTGAAGAAAATGGTGGCCTAGCTCTCTTTTGTGATTTTATAGACAATCTAAAACGCTTGACATATATGACCCTTCATTCCTGAAAGGGTTGAGATTTGTTTTGGAATTCAATTTCAATCGTTATTATAACACTATTTTTTAGCCTAGATTGTTTTAGGAATTGGAGAGTTTTTTTCTGGAACACTGCCACTTTTTTCATATCGCAGGAATCTCCTTAGTTCTAAGACCCTTCGGAATATTGATAAGAAATTTTTCGGAGTCTCCCCGGAAAATCTTTGAAATTTCAACGACATTTTTTTCCGAAATTCTGTGGAAGAGTTCCGAAAAATGTTCGGTAGAAATTTTGAAGAACTAGAAGAATCCGTAGAAGGATCCTTAATGCATATTTACGATGGAAATTCCAATAAACATCAAATTCCGAAGAATTTCAAGTATTAAATAGAAAAAAATCCAGAATCCTTAAGAATTCTAAAGATTTATTCTTTGAAAATCCAAAGAATTTTTTGAAGATAATCCATAGACTCTTCCGTGGAAATTCTAAATAATGCCTCGAATAAAAAATTTAAAAAAAAAATGTGATAGAACTCACAAAGAGCGTAAAAAAGTATTCCGAAAATTTTTCATTTCAAAATTCCAAAAATGAAAAAAAAGTCAACGCAAATATCAAAGCTTTTCATGTGGCATTGGCTCCATATTCCAACTGGAAGTTGGTCTGCTTTTCAACTTAGTATATTCTATTAGTATTACCTCAGTTATAAATTGAAAGCTTTTATATGCCAGCCATTGCACGATTATATATCTTGTGTAGCAAGTACTATGGATACACTTGTACCTAGGGTGTCGAGAATGTTTCCCATCCGAAAACATCCTAGACAGGAACGAGAATCGAACTCGTCATCTCCGGATTGGCAATCCTATGCCTTTGCTCGCAAGGCTAACTGGAGACTGAACATTTTGAAGTGCACTCCAGAGGCGTCGCGTCCGCATGTGCACTGCACATGTTGCAATTTTATCCCCAACCTTTAAACTCTAAATAGATTTCTTGTCTTTCTAATCCAAGCATGTATTTGAATTATGTGCATTTGAAAGATGTTTCATGCAAATTTGACTATTAGATACATAAACGGATAATATGCATGCTTTTTATAGGCGGCATGTGATGTGAGGCAACCAAATGCTGCGATGGGGACACGTTATATTTTTCTCTACGATACCGAACCGACCCACCGACACCACATGTTGTATCAACACGGAACTTTCAGCCCAGAACGTTTTGTCATGCATCATACACGCATTATTTTGCATGTGTGGATCATCTCCTCTAACCGCAATCGGCGATGTATAGGTAGTCAAAGCGTTCCTCGCAGGCAGTGCACGGTTTGGTGCCGTGCTGTGCTTCAGTAAAGGTGTGGGCCAAAGTCCTCTAGGTCTGTAGTTGTCGGAAAAATAATGTAAACAATGCCACCCACAGTGGGCGGGCGGAGTGAAACGTCACGTCTGTTATAAAAATTGTTCTGAGTATACCAGACGTGACGTCACATTCGGTCGCCTTCGGCCATCTTCGACAACCCAGCAGAGAGTTTCTCTCTCAAAAGAGCGAATTTTCGTGGAACAAATACTACTTGAGGGTTTGGGCCACACCTTTAATGCCGCTAACCGCAAGTCGAGCACATCTGTATATGGGCCTCCATATACAGATGTGCTCGACTTGCGGTTAGCGGCAGTAGCAATGAGTTTATATACACGCTAATCTGAAACAACCCAGTGGCCGCGTCATTTGTACCCGGATTTTTTCGATGTTAGCAGTTGTCAAAATCTGGGTATGTCAACAAAATGGATATGAGTCAGCCGAACCCGAAATTCGGGTAAACGAGGACTTAACATTTTCGGAAATATCAACATGGCGTCGACCAGCGTCGAAGTCGCATGTTGGAATTAATGTTGGGGTTTTTAGCGGAATGCAGCAAGAAACAGGTAAGAATAGTTGAATTTGTCATGGCGGAGCATTGTCGGCACAGCCGACAAATGTTTTGCGTTGGGGAAATTGTTTTATTTAACATTTTTTACACAATAATAATTTTCTAGAGCGAAAAAAGCTGGGTACCGGTTACCCAGATTTTTTCGCTTGTACTGCTACCCAGATTTGAGTTAAGGTACCCGAACCCAAATTAGAGTAACCACGGTTTTGCTGAATCTGGGTTACTTTGACATAATTCTGGGTATGTTCAGGTTAGCGTGTACGAGAGCAACACCCCCCTCCCCCCATGTGGCTTATCGTGGTCATTTTCCAAACCTCCCCTCCCCCCATATATGACCACGTGGATTCTGGACGGCCCCTTAACAGAAAACAGAAAACATGCATGTTGTAATTTGCTGCTTACGTCACTTTCTCAGATTATGGTAGAATTGTCGCTGCCGTCCAAAAAAATCCACTCATCAATTTGCATCATTGCATGATTTTTATGTGTTCTTCATCACTAAATGCCATGAATTGATATTTGTCGAAACCACCAAAATACAAGTGGTCCATTCAGCCTTACGGGCCCAATTTGGCGATATGGGCGAATGTCAATAAGAATGTCTTGATATATTAATACAATATAAATATTCAATTGTAATGGGGCCCTCCTTAGCCGTGCGGCAATAAAGACCATGCTGAGGGTGGCTGGGTTCGATTCCCGGTGCCGGTTTAGGCAATTTTGGGATTGGGAATTGTCTCGACTTTCCTGGGCATAAACATATCATCGTGCTAGCCTCATGATGTACGAATGTAAAAATGGTAACCTGGCTTAGAAACCACGCAGTTAATAACTGTGGAAGTGCTTAATAAACACTAAGCTGCGACGCGGCTCTGTCCCAGTGTGGGGATGTAATGCCAGTAAGAAGAAGAAGAAGAATGTGACAAAATGGCAAATCCTCTTCGAAATGTATGAAATTTTAAAAGCGTTATTTTTATATCCTAAAGAACGTTCCATTTACCTTCTTCAAAATACTGCTGGCTGTAGAAACACCCTTCAAATTTTATATGGCATTAAAGCCTAAAAGACAATTACTTTTAGTTTTCCACTCACCTTGCTTTTGGCTCCTCTATGAATTCACTGCTGGTGAGACTGCCTCAGATTATTTTGCTACGCTCCTCGAGACGAACGATGCTCCCCGTTTTTTTTGTTAGTTTCGCAACTCTGCTTCCCACTAAGTCGTTCACTTACGATTACTTCACTGAACTTAGACACAACACAGCCACTAAGGTGAGCCTATTATTTAATCACTTTTTTTTTGCTCAGCCAACTTGTAACGAGCAGCCACAAATTTCGTTGCTGTTGTAATGGATTTTTATGTTGTGGTTGTAAACACTATTTTTTAGTCTTCTTCGATTTACTGGAGCTCAATCGATGGTTTTGCTGATGCTATTGCTGCTGGAGCTGATTTTCCTTTTTTAGTGGTAACGTCGATGACGGCGACCGATGTGGATGGTGTGATATTGCTGATGGCGATGATCTGTGAAGAAACGATGACTTTTTTGTACATAGAGAGCCACACGGCAGAGATGCAATGGCTCTATCACAGAAACGGCGTAAATTTGCTATGCAAACTTTGTGGGTCAGTGGTGCAATATACTCGAAACTTGGTCAAATTTTCTGTACACATGTTTGAGCTGTGCTTTTGTGACGATACCAGTGAGAGATTTAAACAGTTTGCTAACATTGATGGGTAACGAAATGCAATGCAAAAAACGAAAACGGATTGACTTTAACTAATAACAACTGTACATTTCGATATGAGCTCGACTTTAGCCTATCGTTCAAAAATAAACATTCCAATGATAAGCGTAATTATTGCATATATCTTGTGCACTTTAGAATAAAGTAGTATTTAGTTTTGCAAACAAGCTTTACGAAACACAAACCAATCAACCTAAATATTTCTTGTTGCTCTTCGCTGATGATAAGTGGATAGTGGATACAGCATCTAGAATTGAATCCATACGCTCAGTTGTTTGGCTGTCTCCATTTGTTAATTTACTTGCCTCAATTTCCCTCGTACCGCACATTGGCCAAATCCAATTATTGATTTTCACTTAAACATTTGTGACGAATCGAACGGAGATAGCTTGAAAAGCACGAGTTATTATTATTCCCACTTTCCTCGAATATTCCTATTTAATCTTCTATATAATAAAAATTAAATGGTCTGTGTTTGTATCCGCATAACTCGAAAACGGCTGGATGGATTTTCTTCAAAGTTATTTAGGGCAGAATCGATCGTGTTGTAGGAGCTTATTAAACTAAGTACATTTATTTTGCGTTGGATTGCTTTAAAACACGGTATTCATCTTCGAGTATTCAAAATAACTTTGTTTACAATAATTACATAGTCGTTTACCAAGGTGGCTTCACATGAATTGTCTTTTCAACAAACCAACGATTTCTTTCCCAGATGCTCACGGAATGCAGAGCATTCCTCGGTCTCTTATGACAATGAGTGTCAAACTAATTTTCCTCTCCTAATAGCAGTTCGTCAAGCTGTGTGTCTCCGAGGCTCCTATAAAATGGTCGAATTTGGAAGGTCGAATTTGTCCATTATGCCTAAAGTATACACCCGACTCTGTTTTTACACGGATTTACACGGCCGTGTAACCGTGTAAAAAAAATCTCATACTAAATTTTCGTCGAGAAATCATGAAACTTTTTTTACACGGATTTTAGATTTTTGAACTGAAAACTTTTTTTAAACGGAACGCATCCCCCGTGTAAAAAAAGAATCGGGTGTAGTATACCCAACGTACATTATGCCTAACGTCCATAATAACCGTCTAAACGTATTTCTGCTTAACGTACTCTTGCCTAAAATCGCCTCTGAACGATTCATAGAACTAAATTGTTTGTGTCTTCAACATTGTTTTTATTCTATATCATCCAAGAATTTCCTGGAGTGCAGGCCCTAAACCAGGCATTGCAATATCATCTGCTTGGGCAAAGATATTATCCCTTATCAAAGCGTGCTCTAAAAAGATATTACCATTTGACCGTTTGATAATGATCCTGATATCAAACGTAATTCGGGTCACGGTTCACAGACAACAAGGTAGGCTAGTAAGAAAAATGACACTTCAAGAGTGACGCATGTTTTATCTCCACATTTTAGAGTACAAAAGTAAGCGTGCTGAGACCGTGGAGAATCGTCTCGGTTCAGCTTGTGCGAAGATAGTAGTGACGTCACATGTTTACATTCAAACTGTTTTTGTATGCCATGACCCGAACTACATTGGCTGTTAAAAAAATATTTCTCTATGGCGAACATTGCACTTTGTTTACTGAGCGAATAGATAACTAAGATCTAAAGCGGATAGATAACGAAAGTCAAATGATGGGATGGTTTGTAATGCCTGCCTTAAACCTACACACGGTACCAACGTACTCGAAAATCTTATTATTAATGTATCTAATAACGATACCTTCAGCCCATGGCTCTCGAAAATCTTTTAAAAAAGAAACATGCTCTGCCCGAACCATAGAACCAAACTGGATGTGCCTTCAACCGAGCCGGTGACAAGCGCGGTGTCATCATCATCAATAGACACACCGCTGTCATCATTGAAACGCAGTATGAAAAAAATATAGCCCAGGACATCCTGGCTACGATCTGGCGATGGACTAAATAATAGAATGTCAGTAGCTTTCCCTTCAACCATTGAACCAATTTATGTCATTCCAGAAATCCCTGTAGTTGCTCAACATTAGCATTGCTACAGAAATTTGATTATATCGATAGTAGTGCTACCATCGCTGCCATTTTCATTGCAGTTAGAGGTGTGCGCCGGTCCGATATTTGACGGCGGCGGCGTTGGTCAGGATATTTGACGGCGGCGGCGTTTTCGGCGTCACGCCGAAACCCATTTTAACCGGCGGCGGCGGCGGCGTGAATCGGCGTGGCGATATTTGTTTGTTTTTTTTTTCGGTATACTTTTAAGACATTAGCGAAAGAATCTTTCGAAATTCGCCTGAAAAATTTGATGAACTTTTTCAAAAAAATCTTTAAATTTTTCCAAAATATTCATTTGGAAATTATTTTCATTTTCCACGGGAACTATTTTAAAGTTTCAAGATTTTTTTTGAACTACCAACAGAAGCTCTTTGGAGATCCCAAAGAAAATTGTTTGGAATTTCAGCAAGAGATTCTTCGGAATTTTATCCACAAAAAGTTCCTGTTGAGTTTCTGTTGAATAGACGGCTAGTTTGGCATCGCCATCGTTGATACAAAAAATCTTCAGAATATCCGCGGGACTATATGGGGTTTTCAAGGGAAATTCTTTGAATTTTTTACGAGAAATTCACCGGAATTTCAACGGAAAATTCTTTAGAATTTCCGCGGAAGGTTATTCGAAATATAGATTTCAACGGAAAATTGCTTGGAATATTTAAAGAATTTCTTTGAATTTCTAAGAGAAATTATTTTTGCAGTAGACGTTCGATAACTGCAAGTCATTTAACTGCAATGCTTTTTAACTACAATTCGATAGTTCCAACAGTTTGCAGTTATCGGATCGCTGAACCTCAAACGATGTCAAAATCGATGATTTGCTGCACAACCAGGTGCACTTCCATTGCATCTGACGTCAACTGACAGAATGCGTTGTAGTTATCGACTGGCATTCGCTAACTGAAACGTAAACATGTTGCAGTTATCTAACGACTAGAGTATTGTCCGTAAACCATTTTTGGGAAATTCCATTAGCTGAAAGCAAAACTGGCAGTCGTTTTCTCTAACCGATCATTTGGCCGAAATAGTCATTTGGCCGAATAGGTCATTAGCCCGAAATGTCGTTTCGTCGAAATGGTCGTTTGACAGAATGGGCCATTTGGCCGTTTGGTAGGAATGGTTATTTGGCAGAAAGAGCTATTTTGCCCGAAAATATCCTTAATGTAAAACAAACCTTTTGGCCAATCGGCATTTTTTGCCAAATGATCTATTTGGCTAAACGACGACTTCAAAATGATCAATTCAGTCGAACGACCCTCCCGAGCAACACAAGCCAAACTAAAATGTTTGCAGCAACTTGATTGTGATGAAATCTAGTCGCATATCCGTTGCAGTAATCTATGTGGGACATATGTGCTGCTAGGGCTTTTCGCAGAAAATGCCATTTGACCGAAATGGTTGTTTTGCAGAAAGGACATTTTGGGGCTAAATGGCTCTTTCTGCCAAATGACCATTTCTACCAAACGGCATTTTCGATCAAATGAACTATTTGGGCAAACAATTATTTCGGCCGAACGGAATTTTCAGGCAAATTACCTGTTAGGGCAAACATCTTTTTCAGCCAAATTACCAGTTCGGACAAATCTTCCTTGTCGCTTTCGGCCAAAGTACATTTTCGGTTAAATCATTTTCGACCTGATAACAGTTTCAGATAAACATTCAATTCTGCTCGGCTGAATGGAATTTGGCTAGATGACTTTCGGTTTGAAGGCCAGAATCGACTTAAAAAGTAGAAAGGTTAAGGACAGTGCCGCGAAATTGTTCAATTGCAATTTATGATCCGAATGTGAACTTGGCCTACGCAGATATCAATTGAGTACAGAGATCTCATTTGAGTAACCCCTGTCTATTCAATTGACAGCAGCAGCCGCATTCATTCAATTGACTTGTGGTGCATATCATGTCACTTCGAAAACTTAGCGCAAATCCAATTTTTTGAAAAACATATACAGGGGTTGGACAGAATGATCGGGACAGGCAAAATTTTATCGAAATTCAAATGACCATAACTCTGTGAAAAATCAACCGATTTCTTTGGTTCTTACAGTGTTCGACTGGAAAATTAATCAAGTTTTGGGAAACTGTTTCAAATCCATGTTCAGACCGCTGGACACCGGAGATAATCCGGATTATTTGAGGGCATGTCAAAAATGCTATTTTTTGAGCGCTTGTATTTTTTGCTTGGGTGAAATGTTGATAAACTAGAGCTCTTCCTGAGTTGATTGATATAAGGTACCCCGGGGCAAGTGGGACCTAAAAAAACGCTAGTTCAGCAAAATCGTTAACGCATATTTAGAAAACAGGGTATTTCAGGACATTAACCACGGATACATCATTATATGCTTCCGTTGTTGAAGTGTAGACGTGTTGTAAGCCATTTATTCAGTTACAAAAATATTGGTAGTGACATAAATAAATTTACCTGTGAAACCCACTTACCCCTTCAAACGGGGCAAGTGGGACCTATTCTGCTTTATACTGTCGAACGAAACTAATTTGAAGAATGTAGATATAATGTTCATGTAATTTCTGAGTCGTAGTATTTCCGATCATGGATGGAGGTTTATTGCTTGTCAGACTTTTGTTTTTGGCAAAAAGAAAGGGATTACAATGTTAGCAAACATAAAAACAAGACAACAGCCAGTTTACTGTTTAATTGGCTTTTGTCTGGCTTTCCATTAGCTTACTTTCTTACCAAATATGTTAGATGGAAGAGATGAGCAAATCTTTGTTCACTTTTCGAATGAATGTTTCTCTGTTTAGAACACAAATTATTACATAAATTAGAACTTCAAAAGGAACGTTTTTATTCAGGCGATGCGCAGTGTTGTAAATTTGTAATAGAACCAATGGCCAATTTATGTCTTAAGCAATTTATTTATCTGAAAATTTGTTAATCTGATGCGATGTTTAAAAATAACAAAACACAAGAAAAACCTGTTGATTGTTGTAGAATAAATAGAATGTTTGCACTGTAAACGGGAAATTTAGCATAGCTATAACCATTGCTCTTTTCCATGAGGAAGATAATTTCCAGAAAGTAAAATACACATCTGGTAAATCAACTGTACACTACTTCTTAACAACGAAACCAACGATATCGACTGCATTTGATTAAGATCCATGTGATATATTAGTGTCAAAGTTATTTTTCACTAGACAACAATCTAAAAACAGTTAAAATGGCTCTATCAAACATGTTGTTCAAATATGTTCCACTTGCCCCATGTATGTTAGAACTCAAGGGCAAGTGAAAATTTCAGATTTTGGCTTTAATTAAAACTTTTAAATAGTTTTCGATGTCACACAATTATTTAATTGCTCAAAATATTCACTTTCCACATCAATGATGAATTTAGAAACGACTATTTTTTTGGAAATTCATTGAATTAAAATAAAAGTAATAGATTTTGCCAGTAGTTTAAAGTCATGATTAAACAATACCATTAGTATGGTGCCGCAAATGGTTTTGATTCCATTTTTTTTGTGTCAGGCGAATTCGTTGATAATTCTGCTTCATCTTTCTAGAACATTGTTACCATTCAAAACGTTCACCGATTAATCGGCAGCCATAGTACCCACTTACCCCGTATTTTCACTTGCCCCGGGGTACCTTATTGATGTTATGAAAACTCATATGTGAAAATGTACGTTATGTGGAAGATATTGATTTGGAAAATGTATTGGAGGTAACCACTTTCCCTTCGATGGGACTCGAACCCATGACCCTACAAGTCGGGTGGTTTAATCCCCGGAAATAGGCAATTAACTTTGATTGAACTGAACTTGAGTTGCGTGCTCTTGCCTACGCAATGCGGTCGGGTCTGAGCTTGACGACCGACTGGCAAATAGCTTACACAACCTCACTTGATCAGTACCGTTGCTGATGAAGAATGTGTATAGCCGCCAGACATTCTAAATACTCACGCTCCTCTAATGTGGACGTGTACAATACACATGTGGAAGTATTGGCTTGAGAAATGGATTGCGAGTGATTTGACTATGCGTCCAATTTGGGAATCTCGAGCTCGTTCAGTAGCCGCTAGGTTGCGAAGGCCGACGGAGGTCCTTCGTAGCTTAGTTGGTTAAAGCACCAGTCTAGCGTACTGTCGGGTCATGAGTTCGAGTCCCATCAAAGGGAAAGTGGTTACCTCCAATACATTTTCCAAATCAATATCTTCCACATAACGTACATATTCACATATGAGTTTTCATAACATTGTAAATTAAGGTCTGAGGGAAGCTCTCTCGCGGTAGAGCGCTATTTTCGTACTAAAATGTCTATAATTCGGAATTGGGAACGCTTATCCCAACTGACAATCTCTTTGAAATTTATCAAGGAATGTTCCTACAAAATTTCATGGACCTACTATTTCCCAAATTTGAATTAAGCTCTAAATACTGAACTATTGTAGAACTGAAATTTTTGCTTCTCAGTACCTCTCTCCGATGATTTAAGGCACAAAGGAACCGAATTTCGCAAAACCCAACTGACAAAAGTTTTGAATTTTTTCAACGATCATTTTGATGTAATAAAAAGTATATGTCACCGCAATAAATTTTACAGGAAGCTCTTTTTACTTCAACCAAGTTTTTTAAAATCCATACAAAAGTTACCATTTCGGGAGAGCAGCCAACAGCACATTTTCTTGTGGCGCACGGCAGGAAAGGAGCGATGAGAGCGGTAGAAAGTCCGTCAACTTTGTATCTAGCATGATACTAGAAAAAAGCGTATTCCTATTTGTGAACACGAGGATACCAAATATATAAAATGAAATCAAATATTGGAATTTGATGAGATAAATAATCGAAAATAAATAAAACAAATAAGACAAATAGAACAAATAAGCAAAATAAAAGAGACAAATAAAGCAACTAAGACAAACAGTACAAATAAGATAATCAAGACAAATTCCTACGGAAGTCCCTCCAGAAGTTCCTCCGGAAGTACCTCCGGGAATTCCTCCGAAAGTTCCTCCGTAAATTCCTCCAGGAAATCCTCCAGAAGTTCCTCTAGGAAATCCTCCAGAAGTTCCTCCAGGAATTTCTTCTGAAGTTCCTTCAGGAATTACTCCGGAAGTTGCTCCAGTAATTCCTCCGGAGGCTCCTCCAGTAAATCCTCCTGGAATTCCTCCGGAAGTTTCTACAAAAAATCCTCTGGAAGTTCCTCCAGGAGTTCCTTCGGAAGTTTCTCCAGGAATTACTCCGGAAGTTACTCCAGTAATTCCTCCGGAAGTTCCTCCTGGAATTCCTCCGGAAGTTCCTCCAGTAATTCCTCCGGAAGTTCCTTCTGGAATTCCTTCGGAAGTTCCTCCAGAAATTCTTTCGGAAGTTCCTCCAGGAATTCCTTCGGAAGTTTCTCCAGGAATTCCTTCAGAAGTTCTTCCAGGAATTTCTTCGGAAGTTTCTCCCAAATTTATCCAGGAATCCTCCTACGATATTTTCTAATGTTGTTCTAGAAACGACTCATGTTTTCATTTTCCAAAACCAGCTGGAGTTTGTTTATTTTGATTTCCACTTTGCGTGATTGGTCGGCGCTGCTGCTGTTCTCTCGCCGAACCACTGCATGAGTGATAAATTTCTTCCCCATTGTTGCCAATTCCTTTTGTTCTCCGTTTACGGCAAATTCTCAAGCAATTGTAAACTGCATAATGATGAAATAATTTTGGCGACACTGACAGCATCATTCTGGCGGGCTGAATTGGGCAATTTTCTCTCTCAGAGAGTGCTACCACGTGCTTTTTTAACGGAAAACACTTCCCTCAGACCTTAACGTCCAAGTCGGGTGGTTTAATCCCCGGAAATAGGCAATTACCTTGAACCTGAGATATGGCCGTTTCCGTAAAATCCGTGAAACCGGTTCCACCCATTGTCACACGCACGATAATGTTCTAGTAGGCAGCGTTCTTGCACCAAGTAGTATCCTGTGGCTCTGAGCAAATATTTAAATCACAATTATCCTAGACTACCGTCATATGCATATTTGTCCCATGTTTAATAAGATTTCCTATGTATGCCGGTACGAAAATCGTCGGTGGCGACGGCGCACAATGGTCGGATTCATCAAATTTCACGACATAATTCGATAACTCGAAAACCTTCAGTGCTAGAGTTTTTACGTCTTCAGACAAAATTATTTACAAGAAAATACCTATTTTCGGTATTTTTGTTGTCATTGGTGTAGCCCTTTTGTGACAAATTGTGTAAATTGTATTTTTAATCTTTCAAATTGGGGGGTCATTCTGTTCTACAAAGTATTAGAAAATCAAATTTTAGGCATTTGTGCCAAAATAATATTAATTTTGTCTCATACAGGTAATGTTTTATGACAAAATTACTAAATTTAGATAGGGTGGTCCCGAAAAAACAATGTTCAGCTTCTACTTCCCCCTAATTTGAAAGAATAAAAAATACATTTTACAAAATATGTCACAAATGAGCCACCCTAAGGATAACTTATTAGTTATAGATAGATATAGATCTTTTCTTGTAGATAATTTCGTCTGAAAACGTAAAAACTTAAGCGCTGAAGGTTTTCGAGTTATCGAATTATGTCGTGAAATTTGACGAATCCGACCATTGTGCGCTGTCGCCACCGACAATTTTCGGACCGGCGCTCACCTCTACTGCCGTTCTACGCATAATTGACCCATGTACATCCCAATTGCATCACATGATTGATGCAATGTTCAAAGCCAATACCATACATGAAGCTGTTCAGGTTGGAATAAAGTACACACACAAAATTGTAATCGGACTCCGTTTTTATGGATCCAAATAATTGTGTGAAAGTTTTAAATTGGAATGCCCGCTCTCTAAAGGGTAAGGAAGATGAATTATTCAACTTCCTAACAGTTCATAATGTGCATATTGCCATTATAACTGAAACGTATTTAAAACCAGGACTCTCCATTAAAAGAGATCCAAATTATTTTATCTACAGAAATGATCGTCTTGACAGCGCCTGTGGTGGGGTCGCCATTGTCATTAATAGACGTATCAAACATAAATTATTTTCTTCGATCGAAACCAAAGTTTTTGAAACCTTGGGAGTTTCTGTTGAAACAAATTTTGGGCAATTTTCCTTCATTGCAGCCTACTTGCCTTTTCAATGCAATGGGCAGCAAAAGAATTCGTTGAAAGCTGATCTTCAAATTCTAACTCGCAACAAATCAAAATTCTTCGTAATTGGTAACTTCAATGCCAAACACCGTTCATGGAATAATGCTCAAAGCAATTCCAACGGCAAAATTTTATTTGAAGATTGTTCTGCGGGATATTATACTATTCAATATCCCAATGGCCCAACTTGTTTTTCTTCCACTCGAAATCCTTCGACAATTGATTTGGTTTTAACTGATTCAAGTCAGCTGTGTGGCCAATTGGTAACTCATGCTGACTTTGACTCTGATTACCTTCCTGTGACATTTGAAATCTCACAAGATGCCATTTATACTCCAATCAGCTCTACTTTTAATTATCATAGAGCTGATTGGGATTTATATGAAACGTATATCGATAGGAAGTTTGATGTTAATATTCCTTTGGATACCAAAAGTGACATTGACAATGCGCTCGTATCTTTGACAAATTTAATTTTCGAGGCCAGAGGCATTGCAATTCCTAAAAGTGAAATTAAATTCAACTCCATTATTATTGACGACGATCTTCAGCTACTGATCCGTCTTAAAAATGTGAGGCGAAGGCAATACCAAAGAACTCGCGATCCCGCGTTGAAAGTTATTTGGCGAGATTTGCAAAATGAAATTAACGTTTCGCTATTCTGAGAAATACCAACTTTGAGAATAATGTCTCGAAGTTGGATCCCAGTTCGAAAACCTTTTGGAAATGAACGAAAATTCTTAAAAAACCTCAAAAGCCAATCCAGCGCTTAAAGAGGGAAATAAAATTTTATTAACAAATGGCGAAAAGGCTCAAATACTTGCTCAGCAGTTCGAGAGGGCCCATAATTTTAGTCTAGGTCTCACTAGTCCAATTGAGGATCAGGTTACACGGAGCTTCGAAGACATTCTCAACCAAGAGAATGTTTTTGACCCTTCTAATTTGGATGAAGTGAGATCTATTACTAGAAAATTTAAAAATATGAAAGCCCCGGGTGATGATGGTATTTTCTACATACTTATCAAAAAACTTCATGAGAGCTCTTTATCCTTTTTGGTTAATTTATTAAACAAATGTTTTCAATTGGCATACTTCCCAGATAAATGGAAAAACGCCAAAGTTGTTCCAATTGTGAAGCCGGACAAAAATCCAGCTGAGGCTTTTAGTTATCGCCCAATCAGTTTGCTTTCTTCAATAAGCAAACTGTTTGAAAAGATTATCTAAATAGAATGATGGTTCATATTAATGACAATTCTATTTTTGCTGATGAGCAATTTGGTTTTCGCCATGGGCATTCAACCACTCATCAGTTATTAAGAGTTACGAATTTAATTCGGCTCAACAAATCTGAAGGATATTCGACTGGAGTTGCTCTTCTTGATATAGAGAAAGCATTTGACAGTGTTTGGCATGAAGGTTTGATTGTAAAATTGATGAGTTTTAATTTTCCTCTGTACATTATTAAACTGATCCAAAATTATTTATCAGATCGCTCACTGCAGGTTAACTATCAGAATACTAAATCTGATAGATTACCTGTAAGGGCTGGTGTCCCCCAAGGCAGCATACTGGGGCCCATATTGTATAACATTTTTACTTCTGACTTACCTGTTTTACCACCAGGGTGTCAAAAATATTTGTCTCTCGACCAAAGGGCGAAGCCTTTGTGTCATTTGTAGTAGATTGCAAAAAAGTTTGGATATTTTCTCCACTTACTTGCAAAAATGGAAAATTTCTCCGAATGCTTCCAAAACTCAGCTTATAATTTTCCCACATAAGCCGAGAGCTTCTTATTTGAAACCTTCTAGCAGACATATTGTCACTATGAATGGGGTTCCAATTAATTGGTCTAGCGAAGTTAAATATTTAGGACTTCTGCTAGATCAAAAATTAATTTTTAAAAGTCACATTGAAGGCATTCAAACCAAATGTACCACATATATTAAGTGTCTATATCCACTTATAAACAGAAAATCAAAACTTTGACTTAAAAACAAACTTTTGATTTACAAACAATTTTTTAGACCTGCCATGTTGTATTGTTGTATGCTGTGTCAATATGGACTAGTTGCTGCAATACCAGAAAGAAGGCACTCCAGAGGATTCAAAATAAAATTTTGAAAATGATTCTGAAGTTGCCTCCGTTGTATAGTACCAATGAACTTCATAGAATTTTTAATATTGAGACATTCCAACAAATGTCCAACAAAATAATTTCCAATTTTAGACAAAAATGTTGCAATAGGAGATTAGCTCCTTGTACCCTTAGTAGTTAGGTTAAGTTTAGTTTAAGTTGAAAACATTGTAATTCCTACATGGTTCAATTCAACCAGAGGAAAAATCCTAACTGCCAGAGGCAATTTAAATGTATTAATAATAACTAAAAATGTAACATAGCAAATATGGATGATAGTGTTAAGAAAGGACGGAACACCTAGTCTAAGAGATGAATGCATGTATTAGATAATTAGCAAATAAAATTAGTAAAAAAAGAGTCAAGTACGAGCACTGAAGGCGACCTTCGAAATACGTATCTGTTAAAGGTACAATAAAATGGTGGAATTAAATGGAATTGTACAAACTCATCTTATGAAAATTAAAACTTTGTTTTCAGAACTAATTTTCGATTTACTAAACAAATTTTAAGACCAGCTGTTTTGTACACTGTGCCATATGGATTAGTTGCTGCAATACCAGGAAGAAGGCACTTAAGATGATTCAAAATGAAATTTTGAAAATGATCTTGAAATCGCCTTCTTTATATACTACCGACGAACTTCATAAAATTTCTTATTTTGAAACTCTATGGAACCAATGCCGTGGTCATTTGATAGCTATCCTCGTTCTCAGAAGCTGGAACGTCTTTTGACGAAATGGCCAAACGGATATGGAAAATCTATTGTCCTCAAATCAGTGCACCTCCTCCATACTTTTGCATCTCCATTAGAATAATTTATATTAAAAGGCTATTATTTAACTCCAAAAAGATGTTATGATAAAATACGACGTAAGTACATAATTAAAACACTTATACCAATCACTGTACACTCTCACAAACAGCTAGAAACCAGGTCTCGAATATTTTGCAGCACATTGACTGAACACAGTCCACATATTCGTCTTCCCAACTAAATAGCACTATTTTCATGTCATCCCACCAACGCTTCCTTAAACATCCACCGTAACACTGGTCCTTCAAAACTAATCGCTCTCGGCACTTCCTCAATCACCCTTAGTCATTAGCTGTATACATGTCTCCAGTCATGACTTCTCATCCTCTACACACATTCCCACACCGGCCATTACGCACGCGGTTGCTTCTTCACTATTTACGCAATTTACAAGCTCTTCATCATGCGCCAATTCTTCAGTCACGGCTGTTGGACACTTACAAACATCTTCAGCTATTATACACATGCATGTTTATTACTTGTTCAAACTAACGATTGCATCCAACCACTTCGTGCTCTCTTCGCCACCATCGTCAACCCTTTTTACTTTCTTTGGTGCACCGCGGTCGCTTTTCTCGCACATTTCTCCCGGACCCGAACTGTTTTTCCTTCTTGCAACCCGCAGTGCTTCTTTCACTCTCTTTTCGCAGTTATGTGCCACCAACAACACTCTTCACCGCGCGTCGGTTGCGGCGGCAGCCGGCGTTTCGCTTTTTTTCTGGTTTGCTGCGATTACTTCACGAAACGTGAGCCTGAGGTGCCCATAACAGTTGCAAGGTGGCGGCGCTGCGCAGCGGCACAGCAGAGACGAAAGAAATGCCTCCACCACCGCTGAGGAGTTGCTATTTTCACTTTCTATCAACACACTCGCACGGCGCACTTCTCTCAAACGGGTTTGGAGTCACGAGCTGCAGCCCCCATCGGGGGGAAGCGAACTTGTGCGAGATGAGAGAAAGAAAAATAAATAATAGTTAGGTAATCGCGATGAATTTGTTATTACTTCATTATTACAGAGCGTGTAGATCCGTCACTGGGGCAGTAGATTAGGGACTGATTTTGGAACACGACCGAGAAACGACTCAAAGCAATAATTTAACACACCATTATTATTAGGCAATACTTTTGTTTTGTCCGTAGGAGACGTGATGGGTGACTTATTGTACGAATTCCTTTGTTGGAAACGACTGAAATTTACACAGGGAACTGCATTGTATTCACTGTTCACTATACAGCATTATTGATTTGTATTTTTCAACGTTGAATTATTTGTAATATTTGGAGGTTTTCAACAATTGATCTAATTTGATTTTATTATTAAATTATCAAATCTTCACCTTTAAACACCAATTTTCCTGATTTGTGGCGAATCACTAGTAATTCACACAAAAATTCACAAACCGCACATCAGAACTCGACCCGACAACGCGATAGTTCCGGGTTCTCTTATTGAAACGCGGAAAAGCACAAACTCGCTACCGACACGAACGAATGATCTTTGTAAACTGATCCGACATACAAAAGCTCTGAGTTGTGAATACCTCCGTCGTAGTCCCCTCGGGGGTTAAAGACAAAAACACTACAGCAGCGATGCTGAGAGTGTGTATACAATGATCCTCCTCGCGCTCAACTCTTCTGTTTTGCGCGCGTGCGATGGATGGAGTCATGAAGTTGCGGAGCCACCCGGAGTAGTGAGCTATGGCGAGATTCATACAAACCATAGACAACAACGTGAAACAACAATAACTCAACAACTACAACAATCTCTTTTACTGCGACGACGACGACGACGGTGCACTCGATCAGCGATAATAGGCAGCCGATGTGCCTACCGACGTCAGACGTGCCTCTAATAGGGGAGAACGGTCCAAAATGCACCCCTTAAGGTTTTTCGATGTTTTCGCCCATATAAACAAAAATACCCAACCATTTCAAAGTATAGGTGCAAAATTTACACACCCAGCTACATTTCACAATGATCTCCTATTCAAAACAATAAGGTTTTCATGACTTTCTAACGCATTTAAAAAATGTTTTAAAAATAGGCCTGGGGCAAAACGCCCAAATGGTGGTCTAAAATGTCTCAATTACACGTAAAATGATGGTGAACGCATGGTTGTTTGTTTTTTCTTAATGGATTGAGCTACAATCTTACGGTTGAGGTGGAAGAATCGCAAATCGTTAAATTTGAGTGAATATGAAGGGATTTTGCTCACTTTTTCCAATGGAGCTCAATAATGAATAACTAATTATGAATTGTTATTGTAATATTCGTTCATAAATGTACTACAACAGATTATTTGAGTGATTTTATGAGTGAGGCCATTTTGCCCCAGGGGTGCATTTTGGACCGTTCTCCCCTATCTAATGGTAATGGATGCGGAAAAGCAGACCCAAGCAGGAACTCCCCAGCACTTTTAGTGGAGCTCATGTTCGCGAGTTACGTCCAACCGATCTCTGTTGTGGTTGGAATTGAAACTGCCGGTTTGGTGATGTGATAGGGTTTGCAAAATGCGATTTTTCGGTAATAAAGAAATGGATATTATAAGAACGGAGTGTAGGGCTTTCATTAATTGTATTTTATTTCAACGATATGAGTATGTTACTTCGCTGATATGTATTCAACGTTATAATACTAATAGATACCAATGATACCATAATAGAACTAGCTTATGAGCAAATATCCAATAATACTTTTGGACTTCGTCTTTGCGTTACATTATAAAGCTTGATCTGTGCTGTAATCAGTTGAATGTTGATTTATACCTTTATTTCAAAAGATCTAAATTTTACAATGGCGGCTGATTTAGTTTACAGTACTTGCAGTGTGCCACTCAAGTTTGAAACATTTAGCAAGCATACGATAAGCTTTATCATACATTATATTTGAATGCCATACTTTTTATGTTGTTTTCATTCTACTGTATTTCTACATTAACATGTCATATGGATTGGACTTTCAATTACTTAGATTACATCTAAACAGTGAAGGGATGGGTGTAGTGTAGATTTTAGATAAATTTGCAAAACTTTTATTAAACTTCATGTTGTCTGAAACACCCTGGAGACAGCAAAATGGTGTAACTTGCAACCAAATAGACCATGTTCTGGTGGATGGGCGACCCAGGACGGGTTGGTTCGATGCGGAGTGTCAGAGAGTGACAGAGGAGAAGAACGTTGCCAGAAGCTGGATGTTGGTGTCAGGTGTCGGTAGATCGAATAGAGATCGGTACAAGGAAGCAAGAGCAGCCGAAAAACGAGCTCACTGCAGGAAGAAAAAAGAGTATGAAGAACAAGTGATTAGTGAGGCGCAGGAAAAATGGAGCAGAATGATATGCGGAGGTTTTAGGAGACTGTCAATTGCGTGCGGACAGCACCATCTCCCGTCATGTGCAACGACCAAGAAGGGAATTTGCTGACAGATAAACCCGAAGTCACTTCCACCTGCCAGGTGGAAGCAACACTTCGAGACTTAGTTGAATATAGTGAACGCAACGATGCATCAGTGAACCAGCTCCCGAATGATCTTCTCGAAGTTCTGTATCATATTATGTCGAAAATATGGGAAGACAAGGAATTGGTTGGTTGGCCGGCTTCATTTGGCCTCTCTTTAAGAAAGGGTATAGACTGGAGTGCGCCAATTACCGAGGAATAACCCTCCTAAATTTGGCGTTCAAGATTATGTCCTGTAAGTATTCTGTTCAACAGATTAAGACCGCTTAAAGAGTCCTTCGTCGGCGTATACCAAGCAGGATTTCGTGAGGACTGATTGACGAGGGATCAAATGTTTACCCTAAGACAAATCCTTGATAAATTCCGGGAGTACAACTTGCAGACATATCATCTGTTAATTGATTTCAAGGCGGCGTACGATTCAGTGAAACGGAATGAGTTATGGCAAATTATACTTGACTGGTATTCCGGCAAAACTGATACGGCTGATTCGTATAACGTTGGACGGATTTAAATCAAGTGTAAGGGTTGCGGATGAAATATCGACATCTTTTGTTACCTTAGATGGATTGAATCAGGGTGATGCATTCTCGAATCTACTGTTCAATATAGCACTCGAGGGAGCGATTAGGAGAGCTGGTGTGCAACGAAGCGGTACCATTATCACAAGATGGCATATGCTCCTGGCAGTGGCGTAGCCAGAAAATTAGTCTAGGGGGGAGGGGGGTTCGCAGAGATCGCAGGCTTCGTGGAAGGCCGCGTACACGATGGCTTTTTGCGAATCTGTGTCAAAAGGTCGAAGGTCAAAACTCGGGTACTTATTCAAAAGGACGTATGTGATTTTGTAAACAAAGATTCAAACGTCAATTTGTCCAATCTGATGGCACTCCCACGCAAACCAACACCACCAACAGGTAGCCGAAGGCTTCCCCTACCTGTCTGTGGTGATGGTTTGCGTGGGAGTGCTATCAGATTGGATAAATCGACGTTTGAATCTTTGTTTACAAAATCACATACGTCCTTTTGAATAAGTACCCGAGAAAAGGTCGAAGGTCATAAGGTCGAAGGACAAAAGGTCGAAAGGACAAAAGGTCGAAAGGTCAAAAGGTCGAAAGGTCAGAAGGTCGAAAGGTCAGAAGGTCGAAAGGACAAAAGGTCGAAAGAACAAAATGTCGAGAGGACAAAAGGTCGAAAGGACAAAAGGTCGAAAGGACAAAAGGTCGAAAGGACAAAAGGTCGAAAGGACAAATGGTCGAAAGGACAAAAGATCGAAAGGACAAAAGGTCGAAGGGACAAAAGGTCGAAAGAACAAAAGGTCGAAAGGACAAAAGGTCGAAAGGACAAAAGGTCGAAAGGACAAAAGGTCGAAAGGATAAAAGTTCGAAAGGACAAAAGACCGAAAGGATAAAAGGTCGAAAACAAAAGGTCGAAAGGATAAAATGTCGAAAAGTCAAAAGGTCGAAAGTCAAAAAATTGAAGAGATAAAGGTCGAAAGTCAAAAAATTGAAAGTACAAAAGGTCAAAATGACAAAATGTCGAAGGAAAAGAGGGTCGAAAAAATAACAGAAGGTTTAATGAAAAATAGGTAAAAAAAAGTGAAGCTTCCCGTCTGAAGGCGGTCTTGGGCGTTAGAGGGTTACTAGTTGACTTCAAAATGAAACACAAACATTCACAAATCACGTAAGGGAGGGGGTTGAGCGAAGTGTGACGATCTATACAAAATTTTCAGATGTTTCTTACAAAAAGTCAGACATAGGGGGAGCGGGAGGGAGGGTTGAAAATTCCCTATTTTTGCGTTACGTAATTAATGGATCTTCCCTAATGCAAATTTTGGCAATTCCATACCCCTCCCAACTTTACAGCGTAACGTAACGGTTTCTAATAATAAAAATAAATGTATTTTGTACATTACTTTAAAACAAATTTTGTGAACAAAAACGTATCTTCATTTGAGCACATAAAAATAAAATTACTGTCATTAGAAGATGATATGTTAAGCTGAAATTATATATTTTGATGAAAATGAGTGCAGAACTATTTTCATGATTTACAATTGAAGTTAATAAAGCCTAGCAATACGTTGATAAAAATAAGAATACCCTATGTTTCAACAAAAAGAAAACTCTAGAATGAAATGTTTTCGAGTGTTGGTATTTCATATGCGGTAGAAAAATGCGAAACTCGAAAGAAAAGGTTATGAATAAAAGAATGAAAAGAATTAACAATGAAAATAAGGTTAAACACAAATAAATATTAATGTGCGCAACTCGAATGACAAGCCTTTGATTAAAAGAAGGAAAAATTCAACAATAAAATATAATCAGGCGAAACACAAATAAATATAAATATGTGAATCAAGAAAGAACGGCCTATGACTAAAAGAAGAAAAAATTCAACAATGAAATATCAGGTAAAACATAAATGTGCAAAGGAATGGTTGATCAACACTCGACGTTTTGCCCGATTTTTTCGACCTTCGACCTTTTGTCCAACAACCGCAATATCTATGTTTTGTTCTTTCAACTTTTTGTCTTTCGACCTTTTCACTTTCGACCCTTTGTCTTTCGACCTTTTTTCTCTCGACCTTTTGTCCTTCGATGTTTTTACTTTCAACCTTTTGACCTTTCGACCTTTTGACATTCGACCTTTTGTCCTTTCGACCTTTTGGCTCAGTTTTTTTTTGTTTCGACATTTGACCTTTCGACCTTTCGTCCTTTTGACCTCTTGGCTCAGATTTTTTTATTTCGACCTTTTGACCTTTCGACATTTTGACCTTTCAATCTTTTGTCCTTACGACCTTTTGACCTTCGACCTTTTGACCATCGACCTTTTGTCCTTCGACCTTTCGGCTCAGATGTTTTTGTTTCGACCTTTTGACCCTTCGACCTTTTGGCCTTTCAACCTTTTGTCCTTTCAACCTTTTGTTCTTTCGACCTTTTGTCCTTTCGACCTTTTGACCCTTCGACCTTTTGACTCAGATTTTTTGTTTCGACCTTTTGTCCCTTCGACCTTTTGTCCTTCCAACCTTTTGTTCTTTCGACCTTTTGTCCTTTCGACCTTTTGACTCAGATTTTTTGTTTCGACCTTTTGTTTAAACAGTTTAAACACAAATGCGAAAAGAGTAATAGGGTGGGAATATTTCCCGCGCTAAAACCCTTTTTCATGAATATAAGTGAGGGAAAATCTGCGGATAAGAATAACAAGAATTTCAACAGGGAAAGAACTAAAATTTAATTTTAATTATTTCCATAAATATGATTGACGCATCTGAATAAATGTCAATTCTAATCAATTCACAGTCCATTTTGATCGAAATTGATTTGAATGACGCTAAAAGTAGCCTCACACTTCGGGAATCTTGTCCATTGAATTTGTTACTAGGATCAACTTGCCCACCAAGTTACCGATTCCGTTCATGAAAAATCGATTAAATTGGCCAAACTTTAAAAGCCATTGAAATGAAACTGTATGAAAAAACCTCCCGTTCTCACCTGTTATCATTAACTGTTGAAAACCTTAAGAAAGTCCATGCAACACACATAACGGCATAGATAGCATTATTTTAAAAGCAACACTAATAACATAACATCTCACAATTTTTTATGGGTTTCGTCCACTTTCTTTGTTTTTGTTTTAAGATTCCTGTCTAAAATATTGAATTTGTTTGGAGCTCTTTTGAAGAATCAATGAAAAACCGGGACAAATTGAAGATTTTTTAGATAACGACGGGAGTTTTAGGTAGAATTCACCGGACTCGTAAGTTTCACCTAAATTTTCTAAAGCATTTGCAGTTACGTGTGCTCGTAAACTGTAATTTTCATAACGTTGAGATGATTTGGAGTGTGAACATAAAGTATTTTCGTATCAGATTACAGAACAGGCAAAAAATAACAAATTCAAACCGACACGTTACTTGAGATACAAGAAAAACACCTCACTGTTTTTTGATATGATAAACTCTATGGTTTACTCTTTGAAATGTTAGTAAAAGATGTAAATTATAAATATCTGCGCCATCCAGAGATAGGGGAACTGTACCGGTTTTGGCCATGTTCCTAATTTGGTCAATTTTGCGAATAACTCCAAAAATAAAGCAATTCGCAAGGGTTTTATCAGTTCCAACAAGAGATATATCCCTCACGCTTCAACGCTGCTTTCAACTGATCGATTATTTTGGAAAAATATGTATTTTTCCGGGTTGGCCAAATTAGGCACTAAGTTGGCCAAAACCGGTGCACTTCCCCTATCGTAGAAAATATCAACAAACTAGGGGAATCGATGTAGGCAGCGTTGTTATTCGCAACAGTTTTTTGCCGGTCATTTTTCTCTGGAACTCCTTGTACTCCTTAAAATAAATTTCAAGCACCTCAAGATCAAATCAGATCGGGTGTAATAGTGTTTCCTTTTGTGATAGGGTAGCATATTCCATCCTGTACTAGGGTTAGTGATGTGCGCTGGCACGATACCATGGTGTTCTTCTGAAAAAGCGAGTCACGATGTTCGATGCTGCAAGGACACGCAGCTAACCTCGAGGGTGCGTCATGCACTGGCCCCCCTTTGAAGCATTACTTTCTGGTTGTACCGAAGGGACGATGGGCTTGGCGGCAATGGAAACGGTTTAGCTGGTCGGGGATGCAGCCCTGCCTCCCTCATTGGAGGTGGCCCCTAACCCAGCACTTCCTGGTCAACCCAGGATGTCTGTTGAGCAGATTCCCCCTCCATTGTTTAGGAAGAAAAAAAAAAACTAGAGTTAGTGATGGTAGAATCATACTCAGATCTCAACCATTGCACGAACTAACTCGCTTGCGATTATGCAGGGAAAGCATCGCGCTCTTGGCTGCCACCGAAGAAATTTACTCTATTTAAACACAGTATCTTTCATTGAAATCAAACTTTTAATTATAAAATTTGACCTGTTTAGGACAAGCTCTTAGAGATAGTTGATATGAGAGAGAAGAGGGTTGTTGCTGCAGAAAATATATTCGCAACGGTGGCGTCTGTGTGTATATGATATTTCATGTACCGTCGTCAGAGGTGACAATGGGTTGCAATGAGAATGGACAGAATGGACAAAATTGTTCGAAAAGGCCTCTTATAATTCAGTTTTGTCCTCAGGTACATTAAATCTATTATACAAACATTCTATGTAGTTGAAACAGTGACCCATTCTCATCCCCATTGAAGGTAACCTTACATCATCATAGATGTGAATATGTAGATTATGTAGAAGATTTTGATTTGAAAATGTATTGGAGGTAACCACTTTCCTTCGATGGTACTCGAACTCACGACCCTCAGTACGCTAGGCTAGTGCTACTGAATGAGTCCGAGATTCCCAAATCGGACATATAGTCGAAGCACTCACAATCCATTTGTCAAGCCAATAATGCCACTTGTGTACAGTACACGTTCACATTAGAGTGAGTGAAATTGTCTGGCGGCTACACACATTCTTCATCGGCAAATGCAAATTCGTAAGCTTTGTTCACGAAAACGACAAGCAGCTCGAAGAGATAGCGTGAACAAACTGATGGAGGCGCGTGGCTTTTCATGCGATGCCAGGTTTTTTTTAATTTTTTATTTTTATTTTTTTTTAATACCCTCCTCTGACCCCCATACCAAAGAGCTCACATTTTGAGCCCCCTGGTAATCAGTGTTGGTAGAATCATGCTCAAATCTCACTCACCGAAGCCTTATGCACGAGCTGACTCGCTTGCGATTCTGCATGGAGAGCATCGCGCATGATTTTTTCACGCAGAATCGCATCGTTTCGCTCATTCGCCGAAAAATGATTTCGCTCTAAAAAGTGTCAATACCCAATCAAAGCCAATTTTATGTTTGCGTATGGATTTGTTATCCATTTTTTTAAGCAAAGAAAGTTATTCCGGTGTATTCAAGGAAGAAGAACACGCAAAAATCACGCCATGATGCAAATCGCGAGTCGAATCATGGATGATTCTCTGGGCCATGAGTCGAGTGAGGTTTGCCTCGCGCTTGATTCGAATCGTGGATGAGATTTGAGAATTTGAGTATTTACCAACACTGCTGGTAATGGACACTTACTAACAAACAAATTAAAACGCGGGGTAGAAACTACTATCATGAATTAAGGTGAATCCCAGTGGAACTTAGCTCCTTTGAAGGGATTCCCGGAACAAAATCAAAAATTATGTTACAACAAAGTGATAACGATGTGGCTTTATTTAATTATACTATTAAACTACAATTAACATAAGATGCAGGGAAAAAACTAGCAAGTGCTAGAAAAACCCGCATTCGCAAACGTCGACACGATTAGAAAAGAAATTCGTTTACATTCCTAATTACATACTGCTTCAACTTATTTTCAAAAATGGTGTTATTTGTTATTGATTTCGAATCTGTTGGAAGTGCATTATATTTGGATGGACCGTGGTATGTGATGCGCACAAGACCTATGTTCGTGGAAGCATTGCTTCTCAATAGCCCATTAGCATTTCTAGTGCCCTGAAAGCTGTTTCTTGTCGAAAATACGATATTGTGATGAAACTTCGAGTTGTATAAAGCGTTATGCACAAATATGATCGTTACCGAATAACGTAATCATATGATAGGAACAATTCTGTGCCGTAGACTAGTATAAAGCGAAACGGTAGAAGATAATGGAGGCAAGTTAAAAATCACTTTCACACATCTGTTTTGTAATGTTTGAATCTTTTTAAGTTTTGACTTAGCAGCATGACCCCAAACAATAATGAGATATTGCAGTATAGAATGAATGCACGCATAATAAAATCGCAACAGGGCTTCAGGAGGCACAAAAGAGCGGACTCTTCTCATAAGTCCACATAGCGAAGATACTTTACATGCTACATGTTGTATGTGCTTGTCCCATGAAAGGCAAGGGTCTAAGTAAAGCCCCAAGTATTGAAAGGATGAAACTTTTTCTATACACAAATTTCCGATGCATGGATCAGAATGTGGCAATATTTTTTTCCGTGGTGAGTGGAAAACCATGTACTTTGTCTTTGTCAAATTTAAAGAAAGCATATTACCATTAAAATACTCTATGAGACTCCCCAGGTCTGATTTAATGTCTTCCACTATTGATTCCACATTGTAAAACAATGCCGTGTCATCAGCAAAAAGTCGGGAAATTCCACGAAGTTTTAAATTACCCAAATCGTTGATAAATATCAAGAAAAGTAGGGGTCCTATATTACTGCCCTGAGGGACTCCTATTTCAATTGATCGTAAACTACTGCGAACACCATTTATTACAACAAACTGCTTCCTATCTGATAGATAACTCTTGATCAAATCGTTGGCAACACCTCTTATTCCATAACGATCAAGTTTATCTAATAAAATTTTGTGGTCTATAGTGTCAAACGCTTTCTTTAAATCAATGAATAATCCGCCCACAATCTTTTTCCGATCAATTTCACAAGTCAAGTCACTACCAATGGTAGAGAAAAAGCTATTAAATACATCAGCTGTCTCTAAATCAGAGCCTTCAACGTTATGACTATTCCGAAGTCTAATTTTGTCTGTAGCTTTGGTACGACCAAAAATTTCTTTTAACTTTTTCCACACATTAGAGTGGTTAGAGCTTTTTAATATGTTTTCATAATATTTTTTTTTCCTTGGGCTTTAGCTGTTTTTACTTTCTTTGAAACATGATCCAACAATGCAGCAATTTGCATGTCGTTAGGATAACGCTTGACTCTCTCAAGATAGTTGTTTTTTATTTGTATTAACCGCCAAAGGTTGTAAGTCATCCACGGACAATATTCTCCTTTAATCCTAACAGTTTTAATAAATGATCTAGTACAGTCAGTTAACAGTTTTTTATAAGTTTCAACAAGAGTCTTTAGAGATTCTTCAACATCACTAGTGACCTGGAAGTTATTTAAAAACATTGTGAACTCATTTTGAAGTTTAACCCGATCAACAATATTCGTTTTTAAAACTTGTTAATTTTTTTGTTTCGCAAAGAGAGCGATGACAAAACAGGAAGATGATCGATCCCTCATGGGAAAATACTTGGTCTACGAGCGCTATGAAAAATTGGTTTTGTTCACTTAGCAAGGTACCTACACAGGAGTGCTTTGCTGAAGGCAAGTTGGGTTCATTGCAGTAAGATATTTATTCATATTTAAATTCTTGCATTAAGTTTATTACCTATATTATTCAAAATAGTTTCGAAACAGCTATTTGTGTAGTGAACGCAGTGTACATGAAGACGAGACACCACTGACTATGTGTTTTTAAAGATTCACATTTATATGATTATCCAAAGGCATCTTAACTCTTAAATTCGTGTTGATTACTCGATTTCATAAACTAAAATGCTTTTAGGTCCACCCTATTTACACACTGCATTGCATAAATTGAAAACAAATAATAGCTCAGTCACAGAGTACCGATCACCAGCGATCACTCACTGCAAATCCTTCTCATGCTTATCCGGGTTGCTATATCTGTATAGGTGGGCACCTACATACATACATAAATCAATGTGCAATCGCGTCTACGGCCTGAGGCAAAAACAATATTCGCCGGGCTACAAATGATTAACCTTTTTTCCGCGTCATCGACGGATGCTGCCGGTGGAGACAAAAGTTCACGTGTGCATGCAGGTTCCGCATAGAGGCAGGTTTTCCATGCTGCAGACCGGTTGGTAGGGGTTTTAAACCACGACTGAAGTGATCGGGGCTGCGTGGGTCTCTCGGGTTTCTTCGCATAGAGCTGTTATTTTTGCACGCACTGTTACTGGTATTCAAAGGGAAAGGGTCTCTTCAGGAAGTGATACGTTTTTATGCATATGTAAACCATAGAATGTAGCTTGTATTAATTACCTTCAAGCATGTGATTCCGTCTCGACACGTGAATAAATCCTTTCTATTATATAAATATTCAAATCAACCGGTTAGCATCGCTTAGTACTGTAGCGATTAGATATCATACCGACAAAGGGCAGTCCCTCACGTTATATTTTATATCCGTTGTTTGTGAGCACAAGTCACACTTCGTCTGCCCTTAGTAAATGTTAGTCCTTGCTTAATTGTTGCTGTTTTATAATAATCATTATTAATTTGAGTTGCGAAGGATGACGTATATTATTTCTAGGACACCGTGTGATCAAATATTGAAAGTGAGCAGTAATCACGCCTCTATTATTTTTTTGTTTTCTTCTAATGCTTTGTATCGTTGACGCTGTCTTTAGTATTATAGGCGTTTTAATTTATTGTCATTACAATACGATATAGTATGTATTGAATAGCCTCCGGGGGCCTCCTTTGTCGGGCAGTAAGATGCTCGACTACAAAGCAAGACCATGCCGAAAGTGGCTGGGTGCCGCACTGTGGTCGGATATCATGAAATCATGGCATTAATAAATAACTCCTTAGGGTTGCCTCATAGAAATTTGGTGTCTTCCACAAAGTTTTTGCATGATAAGTAGGCCTTCATATGATGATAAAAATATAGTTCGGAATTCTACCGCTAGGGCGGCGCTTCAGCTAACTTTTTATACGAGCATGATAGGATGATGGTGTCTTCAGCAAAAATCAAGAATTCAGGATTACAAGCAATTCTTGCGAAGGAACCATTTTTGAAAATGCTTTTGTTTCTGAGATACAATGCATTTTATGTAAAAAATTTGAGTTTATATCCAAAATTTGATAATTTTTAGTTTAATTTTGTATCTATGTGAAATATTTATTTTCGCTCATTTTTGCTGTATCTTGGAGAGCAATATATAGTAGTGTCTGAGCCGATTTGACCATGAAATAGCCTAGAGAACGCCTTAATTTTTGTAAAATATTCAAAAATATGATGAAAAATCGGTTTATTTTCCTACTCCCTCCACTTCCCGCTTAGATTTTATCTCGGATAGAATCTTTGGGTTATGAAGAATGTAACGGACGCGAATTCGGTTGCAGAAATTTGCCGTAAATCTTCCACAGTGCCTTAATATTTATTGAATTCCGCATATGTTTGACGGAAAGCTGTCACTTATTCAATCAAAGTAGGCCGTAAAATTCATATTATAATGATCACATAAATTTTCTGGGCTTCGTTTTGGTTATTTTTCAGTATTATTTTAAAATATATTGGTCTGGAATTTAGCTTAGAAATCACTATATGGCACTACAGATTTGGTTCCCTTGAAGTTAAAGTTAGTACACTCTGGACGGATTTCGAAACAAGAAGATGATTTTAACCATACTCTTAACAAGCTCTGACTAGTTCATATAAAAACATAAATTAATTAACGTTGTCCTAAATCTATGTCTAATTCGAGGAGTGTGTAAATCATAAAAAATTGAAAATGCGTATTTCATAAGATTCGTCAGTAATACCATCTGGTGTCAGTATATTTGGCGATATTCTATTTTCGTCTTCAAGATCTAAATCGTTTAAAATGGGCTCTCATGAACAACCGGAAATTGTGAAACAGCTCCTAGTTCTCAAAAAAGATAATTACGTTCTTAGATGATTAATGTACAAAACATTTTGTATTCATATTATATTCAGCATAAACAGTTCGTATGCCAACGTTAAATAAATATTAAAATGTTTACAACTATTATTCAAGAAAAATATAGTACCAGCATAAAATGTCTATCGCATGGCCCTATAAATGGTAGAATGGTAGGACTACATCCAAGAAACTTCGTGGCGTATTGTTTATCTGTACGTTAAATTGAGCGCAAAATCATTCAGTTGAACAAATAAAAGTAGGTCGTTTGAGAGTTACGGCAAGTTTCTGCAACCAAATTCCCCTCCGTTTCATTCTTTACAACCCAAAGATTCTCTCCGAGATAAAATCTCGGTGGGAAGTGGAGGGAGTGTGAAAATAAACCGATTTTTCTATATATTTTAAATATTTTGCAATAATTAAGACATTTTTTAGGTTGTTTGTCGGTTAAATCGGCTCAGACCCTACCATATATTACTCTCTGGGATGCAGAAAGTTTCAGCAAAAATGAATATTGTACATAGATACCAAATTAAACTAAAAACAATCAAATTATGAATAAAAGCACATTTTATACAAAAAAGGCATTGTATCTCATAATCAAAAGCCTTTTCAAAGATGGTTTCTTCGCAAGAGTTGCTCATAATACTAAATTCTAAAACTTTGCAGAAGACACCATCATCCTGTCATGCTCATATAAAAAGTTAGCTGAAGCGCCGCCCTAGCGGGAGAGTTCTGAACTATTTTTTTATTACCATATGAAGGCCTACTTATCAAGCAACAACTTTGTGGAAGACACCAAACTTCTATGAGGCAACCCTAAGGAGTTATTTATTAATGCCATGATTTCATGATATCCGACCACAGTGTGCCGGTCCGATCTAGGAAATTTTTGGGTTGGAAATTTTCTCAACTTCCTTGGGCATAAAATTATCATCATGCTAGCTTCATGATATACGAATGCAAAAATGGTAACTTAACTTAGAAACCTCGCAGGTAATAATTGTGGAAGTGCTAATTGAACGCTAAGCTGCGAGGTGGCAATGTCCCAGTGGGGATGTAATGCCAAAAAGAAGAAGAAGTGCGGCCACCGTTGTCACTTTGGAAGATACTTTATATTTCAGGGAATCATTTTACATTAGATCTTCCAGTGCAAAATGAATCAGTTAGCATTTTAACTTGAGCTTAAGCTTGATTGACTGCCCGTAGTTCCTACTTCATTATGACCGGATCATCTGTTCTTCACAGAAAACCAACAGATGTTTGCTTGGGACTAGAAGTCATCTTAAATGTACAAGTAAGTACTGGTGTTCTCATTTGTTAGGTCACACTGGCGCCAGGGGCAGCAGGGACTTTGTCCAAGGGCTTGACGACCCCTCCCCATGGCCACTGCGAGTTAGACCGAGACTATCGTCCCTAACCCCTAATCTCAAGGCGTCAAGCGACCCGTGCCGTGGGGATGCATGGCCAGGGGGGTGAAATAATAAGCTAGGCCTTTAACGGAGGCGGTGGGGTACCTGGGCACCCTCCACAGTAATTGTCCCTTACCGCGTCATGCTGGGCTCTGGCATGGTGGACCTCTTTTCCCGAGCAACTAGTGGGACCAAAATGGAAAACCAAGTCAATTATTCAATTAGTGGTAGTAGTGTAGGCGACAACCCCTTCGCAAGAGGTGGCAATAGTCGGCAGCTCAGTGCGCAGCGCCAGCGTGGGTCACTCAACCTTCCTCTCGGCTAGAAAAACGCCGGTAGGGGTTATTGACAGCCCATGGCTTGTGGAGACGATGAACCGCAAACGCGATGGGCTTTCGGCCTTCGAGGTGGCGACGGAACAGCTGGACGCCATCATCGACTTTGCGTCATCGAAGCATAATATCAGCAAGGACCTCAAGAGGAGTTGCAGAAACTTCGAAAGTCGATGCTGGACGCCAAGCTGGAGAGAGCGGTCGGGACGGCCAAGTGTAAACCCGTGAAATCGGTGGAGTCGAGGTCTACCCAGACTAAGGCCCAAGGATTCGCGGACTCGGGCAAGGTCGAATCGACCGAAGGCGTGCCAGCGAAGACGGTGGTGCCAAAGTCTACCCAGACTGAAGCTCAAGTATCTGAGGGTACGTCGGGGGTGACTGCTCCAACGGAGCAGACACAAAAACGGGGGAGACAGTCTCCAGGGGATGAGCTCCCTGGGGGCCGCTCCAAAACGCGGAGGGTTACTACCCCGAACAAGGGTAGTGGGGCTGGGAAGCTGAACCCCGGTCAGGTACCTCCAAAACCGGGGGAGGAAGGACCTGGAAAGATCCGTCCACTCAGGCAAGACGGTGGTAAGGGGTTACGGCAGGCTGAAAGTTCTCAGCCGCACCAGACCAGGGAACGGTAACGCAGGGCAGGTAACGCAGCTGGCTTGCTCGGCTTGTTTGGTGTGCGCAGGTTTAGAGGAAACGGCGGAACACGTGTTGTTCGTGTGCTCACGTTTTCGCGCAATGCGTGACCACATGCTTGCCACATGTGGTCTGGACACTACCCCGGACAACCTAGTTCGGAGGATGTGTAAAGATGAAGTTGGCTGGAACGCCGTTTTATCGGCTATCGCCCAAATCGTCTCGGAGCTTCACAGAAGGTGGCGTGTGGACTCAAGGATGGCTAGTTCAGGCGCAAATAAGAGGTGGTCCAAGGGATCGGAGTCGGCTTCATGGGTCATACCGGTGGTCATGCTCTGTGGTCGAACTCGATCCTTTTATCGAACAAGTGGCCGCGCGAAGAACAACATGGTATCGTCGCTTTCGCGGCGTCGGTCAACCGGGTGGGTTCCGAGCCCGAGGACGGAAAGGGGTCCTCGTCAAGGCTGGGGCAGGCCTATGCCTAGCGTCGGCAAGTCCCTCTGTGTGCTGGCGAATAGGCCCTATCGCAGAAAGGTCAATTTGGGGTGCACGCGGCATCATCATTCTTGATACCAGTCGTGCAGAGGGAAGCAGGCGCGAAGTCGACCCTTCCCACCTTTCGAGGACATAGGGCGTGGTAAGGCCACCTGGAAAGCCGGCAACGCGCTGGCACGATACCATGGTGTTCTTCTAAAAAAGCGAGTTACGATGTTCGGTGCTGCAAGGACACGCAGCTAACCTCGAGGGTGCGTTGTGCACTGGCCCCCTTTGAAGCATTACTTTCTGGTTGTACAGAAGGGACTTTGGGCTTGGCGGCAATGGAAACGGTTTAGCGGGTCGGGGATGTAGTCCTGCCTCCCTCGATGATCCCTAACCCCGCACTTCCCGGTCAACCCAGGATGTCTGTTGAGCAGATTCCCCCTCCATTGTTTAGGAAGAAAAAAAAAAAACACTGGCGCCTGTCACATCAGAATGCAAATCAATGCAAGAAATGTAAAAAATAATGATGCAATTACTTGCCCACTGCAAGCCGAATATACCTCTGCAATTGTAACGAGTTTATGCGGAATTTATTGGAATTTTTGGGTAAGGTTCTAGTGGCATATGTTTGTCTTGGTTAACGAACTGCCAATGTGATATGAAAAAAACAATTGATAGAATTTCTAATTGGATGTAGGAAACGAGTTTATATCGTTCATTCCAAATTCTAGCAGTTAGTTGAAGGTAAAGGATAGAAATGGAAACGGGATGGAAGTCCATCTCCAGTTCCAGAACATAAGCAATATAGAGAAAGGTAAAAAGTAAGAGAATGGAACGAACCTTGGGTTGAACCCACGACCTCTTACGTATAGCTACAAAGCCCGTTCATTGGTCTGATTCATAATTTTAGCAGGATTTTTTTTAAATAAATTTTAATTTAGGGTGTTACTTGAAAAATCAGCAACGGTCGTGAGATCAATACTAGGCCCGTTACATTCTCCTACTTCTCCTTCTCCTATAACTGAAAATGGGCTGCTATATTCATACCGTTTCCATCTTTATACTATACTTGTAGCATGTGCAGAGGTGTTCTAGGCTTGCAGTGGGCGAGTGACTGCATCATCTCCGATGGACCATAAGGACGTGGTCAGTGCCTTTATTCCCCTTGCAAAGTTCTAGAGCTCTAGGATGGTGTACATTGAGGATGGAAAGCAAATCCCATACTCTATCAATTAGTCCCCTCCCCCTGTGCAATTACGGTGGTTCTGGTCAACCAAGGAGTAGCAACCCCACCGGACACTTTTTTGCAGCATAATTAATTGCATCTTCTTCTTAATCTTCTTCAATTGTTCTTCATTCCAACTGAAACTTGGTATGCTTTTCAATTTAATATTCAGGGTTCGCGGTCAAAGTTTTCAGGCAGGTGTGTACAAATTAATTATCGACAGCAACATAGGAACAATCGTATTGAAAACTCAGATTAATCCACTTAGCAGTGTTTATGCCTTTCATGTGCATTATTCAACACAATAAATGAAATACCTTATCGAAGAATTAGTTGAAATGCTGAATTATTTACAAAATGTATTTTCATAAACACTAAGTAAAGTATTATAAGTATATGCGCGTTTCATTCTAGCTTTTTTATGCAAGCGTTACGGTGTTATGCGTCTTAACTTGCATGCTATAAAAGCTTGAGTCGTTTGATTCTACGGCATTTTATATCATGTTTTGACTTGCACAATATTTCATAACTATTATAATATCTAGATTTTTTTTGATTGCGCAATCGTTATATATAGTGATCAACTACGCTTTATTCTCTGTCGAATGCAATTTGTTGCGAGAGGATCGGTTGAAAATTACTATGTGAAAAATTGGCTCATGTTTTTTATGGCAATTGTGCACACACATACACACGAACAGATACATTTGCTCAGTTCGTCGAGTTGAGTCGATTGGTATATCACACCATGGGTATCTAAAAATTCTATAAAAAGTTCGTTTTTGGAGTGAAATGAGCCTTTCAATATAATGTTTGGTACCGTTTTCTGGTACGGCTTCTCTTAGCCCTCGAGGAATGTCCTTCAATCCCCAGATAGGGAATCGTTAAAAGCCTCAGGCTGCTGGTCTGACCAACGGCAGCCTACGAGATGGACTTGAAAGGCTTCTTTTGTTCCTCGAGTTCCAGGGTCGTTTTAGAAGAGGTGGGTAGGTTTTCGGACGTTGTTAAAGCAGATTTGGGAAACAGTTTTTAAGCAAAGTTTACTCACATTTGATTATTCAGATGGGGTCGAAAATCTAGCGATGGCGTTGCTAGTCTAGTGGCGTTGGGGGTTGTTTGCCCACCGGTGGAAGACTGAGTAATCAAAGGGCCTCAGCGAAATTAGCGTCGTGGAACGGCTGACCATCAAAGAAAAGCTTCCGGAGGAAGGGACGTCTAACGTAACGTGGCGACGGCTTTGCGGTTTCCACTATCACAACGAACAGCGAGTTGCTCCAAATGACCGCTGATGGGTAGCGTGGGTTTGACGGTGAGCGAATGTTCCTCAAGCTTGTAGCGGAATAGCCGCCGATGGTCAGTTGACGAGGTGAGGAAGCTTGGTGTATTGTCGATGAAGGGCTTCAGAGGGCGGCCCCTGTGACGGTTGGTTCCAAACGTGATGGGCAACTTACGATAGAGTTGTGCCTAACGATGAACGGAAGATCTTGAAGGCTGGATTCGAGCGTTCGTCGATGGGCAGTCCACCAGGTAGGAAAAAACGAGCCGCCGTGGAATTTTCAATAGTCGATTACTCTGGGTGGCCTCAGATCGATGGTTGACGATGTTGGCTTGTACGCTCCTGGTGGCCTCTACTGGGTGAAACCCGAGGAAGGAGCGGTTAAAAATTCCAGAAAAACAGGCAACACTGTATTGACGACTCACAATACTGTTCGGCGAGGAGATTCGGTCCTCTGTTTGTCTGTTCGGGCTTTCTGGCTTCCACTAATCGGTTAGGACTCTATTGTCTAGACACATGACGCTTTACTCTCGAAATAACAGGATTACTTACTATGGAGAAGAGTTTGCACCACTTCACTGTCTGACTGCCTAGACGCAAGAGAGCTACCCCCGCCAATCTCGTTATCGTCATCCCCATACCAAAGCAACCCACTTTCAGTCTTGTCCCCTTTTAACCACATCCGCTGCTTAAACTGTCAATCGGCGTCTCGCATGCAGCCGATAATGCGGCAATGAAAATCGCTAGTCAAGTATTACTTCTCAATTTAAGTGATATTTAAATTGAACTATTTTATGGTTACGCTTTAAGAAAGGGTACAGACTAGAATTTGCCAATTACAAAGGGATCACCCTTCTGAAATCAGCGAAATTATGACGAGTATTCTGTTAAACAGACTGATATCGGTTGAAGAGTTTTTCGTCGGCGAATACCAGGCAGCTTTTCGTGAGGGACGATCAACGACGGATCAGATGTTTAGCCTGCTGATTTAACTTACTTAATGTATGGATCCTGTACACCTCCAGTGCACTGCAGTGGTGCAAAGGGCCATCTTGAAAGATCTCCACCCTGAGTGATGGCCATTCATCAGTTTAAACTGTTTCCAGGTTAGGTTTCGGGCGACTTCTTATATTTCTTTATTGAGGCTTCGCCGCTATGAGGATCTGGATCTATTTTCAGATATTTCTTAAACGCCTATGTCGATCTTGGTACCTTCGTCTGACGCCATTTGGCTACCAAGATATTGAAACTGGAAGGGGTTACAGTGTTCACATCCAACGATTTGGTTTTGTTGACGTTGCTGACTAAAGCTGACGAAGAGGAGAGCTCGGCAAGGTCGTTGAGCTTACACATCAAAACGCCGTTGAGCGAGGAATGCAACTTTATCAGCCAATTCGAAGTCGTTTGAGTGCTTCATGGTTCACGCGATTTGCTCCACGACCAATCGCACCTACTTGATTTTCGTCGATTACGATGAGGAACAGTAGCGGTGATAGGATAGATCCTTAGATCGGACCAGCCACGACTCGAATGGGGTCGGAGAAGACCACATTGTGTAGCACTCTACACGAGAAGGCCTCGTACTGTGCCTTTATGAGGTCGATTATTTTTTTCTGGAACTTCCTTGCGTCTCAGGGCGCCCCACAAATGAATGAGACGGTCGAAAGCTTGAAGGTACGGAACGAACAACGTCAAAAGCAGAATGATACAGGGCGTGACAACATGATCCACATGGAATCCTCCAGCCGCAGGAGGGTCGCATCGATCTTCTCCTGAATCCGGGCTAGGATAACTTTGCGTAGAACTTTGAGAACTGTACACAGCAACATAACGCCTCGCCAGTTATCGCATACAGTCATGTCACCCTATTTAGCTACCTTCACTAAGATACCTTGCATCCATTCGACTGGAAAGTTGCCGTTTCCAGATGTTACGAAATAAACAATGCAGTGGATGTCATGGAGTCAGCTTTGAGCATCTCGGCTGATATGCGATAGATCCCTGGAGCTTTGTTCCATTGCATGCTTTGGATGGCTGTTTGAATCTCTTGCAGTGATGGGCATCGCGTGATGACGCGTGATATACGTCGGATCCTAGACAGATCATGCTGAGGTGGTGGTGGGCTGGCTGGCATTTGAAAAATTGGTTTGAAGTGCTCGAACCAGCGCTTCAACTGGTCAATACCCAGAGTTGCAATATCTGCAGCAAGTGTCTCCAGTTCTTCAACGAGCCTGCTGATGATCCTTGATAAATTCCATGAGTACAGCTTGCAGACTCACCTGTTCATTGATTTTTAGGTGACGTACGATTCAGTGAAAAGAAATGAACTTGAAACGAGAGGATGGTGAACGAAAGGTGGAAGCAGCACTATGAGGAACATTTAAATGGCACTGAGAGCACAAGCAGTGAAAGTCAAGGCAGCGGAGGATATGACTACGTCAGTTCAGCGAACGATGAGGGCCAACAAACCCGTATCTTGAGAGAAGTTAAGGATACCATCCAACAATTAAAGGGCAATAAAGTAGCTGGTACGGATGGTATCAAAGCTGAGCTCATCAAGATGGGCCCGGAAAAGCAGACCACTTGCTTGCACAAATTGATTGTCAGAATCTGGGAAACTGAACAGCTACCGGAGGAGTAGAAAGAAGGGGTTATATACCCCATCTCCAAGAAAGGCGACAAGCTGGAGTGTGAGAACTTTCGAGCGATCACCTTCCTTAATGCCGCCTACAAAGTGATATACCAGCTCATCTTCCGTCGTCTGTCACCAACAGTGATTGAGTTCGTGGGAAGTTATCAAGCCGGCTTCGTTGACGGCCGTTCGACAACGGACCAGATCTTAACTGTACGGCAAATCCGTCAAAAATGCCGTGAATACCAGGTCCCAAAGCACCATCAGTTCATCGATTTCAAGGTGGCATACGACAGTATGACCGCGCAGAGCTATGGAAAATTGTGAACGAAAACAGCTTCACTGGGAAGCCTAACAGACTGATCAATTTTCATAAGACGAGTTTGTACAATCCCATTGAATTCCACCAATACAATTAAGTGGTGGAATTCAATGGGATTGTACAAACTCGTCTTATGACAAGTGAAGACATTCCACTTGTTAATACCTTAATTGGTGAATATTTATCTCGAATAGTTTTGTAACAGATGATTTGGGCACCCCTATTGATACAATTCTACTTTGAATCCAATTCTGTTTTATTAGTGTACGAGTGATCGCTGTACACCTATACTTATCATTAGTTAGCGTTTCTTTGTAAAAACATAAGAATTGTAGTGACTTCAAGATGAAGAACCCTTCCGTTTCGATTTGCCCTAGCCAAACCAGCATCCCCGACTTGAGCTCCTGGCGCTAACACCACTCAAAATAATTTTCTTAACAGACTGATCAAAGCAACGGTGGATGGTGTTCAAAACTGTGTGAAGATTTCGGGTGAAGTTCGTTAGAATTGCGCCGGGGACTACGATAAGGTGATGGAGTTCCGTGCCTGTTGTTCAACATTACGCTTGAAGGCGTCATGCGGAGAACCGGATGTAACAGCCGGGGTACGATCTTCAATTTAGGTTTCCACCCACATCCGTATGGGTGGAGTGTTTACAAAACATTCCCATTGTTTGCTGTTAGAACTGTCAGTTTTTCTTGTTTGGTGTGCTGTTGCCAAGAAAAACTTCGAAAATTTTAGCTAGACGCATGCTTTGTCTGACAGACATCAGGAGAAAATAAAATTTTCTATTTTGATTCAGCGTGCAGCACGAAAAAAAAGACTCTGTGATAGTGTTGGTAAATCTGCTTGTTGATCTCAATAGATCCAGTTAATTTATTTGTTTCGCAGATGACATGGACATTGTCGTCGACCATCTTTTGCGGCGTGCAAAAAGGCGCTGGCGAACCCAGCATCCAGAAGGTAGCTACATCCGGAGGGTATGATTGGTAGGGCATGTTGCAAGAATACCGGACAGCAACCCTTTAAAGATAGTGTTTTCAAACTAATCAAACTTTTAAGTTTTGAAATTCATTATTTTCTTCAACTTTCTCAGGCTATAATAAATAAAGTGAGATTTTCCCATTTCTTGATTCCAGCTCACAATTCGTGAGAAAGGGACGGTTTACGCTAGCTGGATTAATCCGGATTTTTTTCATATTGAATCGATAGCAGACGACTGCACTGCCATGCAAATCAAAAAGAGCGCCCGAAGCTTTTGTTCTGCTACCGGTCTATGACTGAGGAATTTGACGCCACGATACTGCCAGAGACAAAACCTTATGAAGGAAGTTGTCGTATGTGGTGGCATGTTTTAACAGTGACCAGCCGATAGATATCTATCATCCTTCCATTCAATCTGGCTGTGAATTGACTCATTCAAAACCGGCGCGAGTGCGATATGAGCGTGAGCAAACGTGTTCCGCGTGAGGTTATTTCAGAATAATAAATTGAGCAAACCCCTCTCTGAGCCAGAGCCTTTGATTGAAACACGGTAAGGGAGTATGGTCTGAATAGTAGATTTTTCGCAATGCTTCTCATTTTTTTTCAAGGGGTGGAATTTGCAATCAATTAGGTACTTATGTTCGAAGACATGATTGCAAACTAAAGGTTTATGCACTGAATGGTATTCGCAAAAATTAGATAATAAGTTAAATCTGAGTCAATAATTATTTACGCCTTAGAATGTTCGTAATTTCTGCAGCTGAAAAAACCATCACTTAATCAGTGTATCAATTCTTTTAAGATACTTGAGAGTTGAAGTAATTATCGCCATAAGACCATTCTCCCTTGCATGCAGAAAAGATCGCACGCGAGAAGATGATCATATTTTAGTGGCTTTATGTGCTGAAGCTTTGCCAGCCGGATCGATGGAATCACATTTCATTATTATTGTAAATTTAATAATAATAGAACCTGAGCTATTTAGCATTGACTTTTCAGACTGTGAAACACTGCTGCTTGTTCGTAGATGTTTCCACGTCCGACATGAATTAAGGGGTTTCATGTTCTCCCATTTGTAGCCGATGTACTTTTTTTCTACGCGCTGATATCTGATGGGTGCACGATTGACTGGACGTGTGATTGTACTGTAGAGCACGATCGAGCAACAACCTAGAGGTCATAAATTGAATCGAAGGTTTTCTGGTACCGATTACATCGAAATCAGTTTTGGAAGAACCGTACGGAACTCGCGACTATGTGTTATTTAAAAAAAAATAGCTTAGAATATTAATTAAATTTGGGTGCGTGTGCCCAAGATGGGTGCTAATTGATTTTGTTTTTATTTCTGTGCTCATGTATTTCCTGATCAATTAGCATATTGTCCGAATAAAGCCAATAGATTGAAACAAAACAATCTATATTATACTAAATGCATATGGATGTATAATGCATGATTGAAGATATTTGTGCACACATTACAGTTTTTTATAACATACCATCACCAGAGTCTAGGAGTCACTCTTTTGACAAAATGACACGTCTTTGACCTATTGTCACCTTTGATGTCTATAATGCTTATTTTTAGATGATCTAATTTTATCACAGTATGTGCAAAACTCACCACAATCATCAAGAGATTAGTACCACTTGAGATTGATTGGCTATTATATGTAAATCCAAATTTAAAATAAATATTTGAGAGCTTAAATATTAGAGTTTCCAGGCATAATAATTCTTCGTTGATAGACAAAGCAAACATCACTAATGGCTGCTCCAATATCTAAAGAAACAATCAGACCACCATCATTGATCAACGGATTTCGTTCCCTGTGAAAGGCAATCCTACAGTATCGCTGAATATAATTGATAATTCTTTAAATTTTAACATGATGAAAATATCAAGCACAAGCACCACCTGTAAAGTTCACACTCCAACGCTGTTTAATATTGACATGACTCAAGAAACTCACTGCCCTAGGTCTCGAATCCAGAATTTAACCAAACTCATGAACATAATAGCCCATCAATCAACCCGGTCGACCAAGAGGGCAAGAGGTGGTGTTCAACAATCGAACGGTTTGCATTGGTTTATCGTCCACGAAGTGCTCCAGTGACTGGCGCGCGCGCGCAATATCTGGAGATTGACCTTGGAATATCTTTTCCTCACTTCGTCCGGTCGTAAAAAATGGTTTCAATCACGCTGACTCGCCTTATTGAAAACCACATTCCTCACTATCTTGCGAAGTTGGAGGAGTTTTTTTTTATGATCGTTATTATTGTTTTTTTTTTAACTAGACATAGGTAGGATTCGATGGCGTTCTTAGCCTCACAAAAGCGGATGGCGTTCACTTGTTCGTTGATTTTAACTGTGCTTCTCCAAGCGGAACTACTGTCTTGGTGGATGATGATCGCCAAATTGCCGAGAACGAAATCGAAATAATCGCTGCTACCATGGGGTAAACACATGCTAGAGTTGCTGCTAAAGAACGAAACGGTGACTGCTGATGTGGTGTAGATTAATGTGATTCTCAGTAAATACCGCATGGGTTGAAGGATTTTGATCGGATATGATGGCCGATGGCAGCGAAATTTGGATTGCTTAGAGAGTGAATTAAGTCTAGCAATAAAGTGAATGTGAACCAAATACAATGGAAGGTGAAAAAGTGGTTCAATGGTTATGAATCAGGTAGAATCACGTTAAATACCCCGGTAAAAGTGAATGGGTACTAAAGATGCCGATTAAACGAATTTACTCGATACAAAACTAGCCGTTACAAACATTTAATATAAGTTAAATCTTACTGGTCTCCGAAAGGTTAAAGGGTGGGGTGAGGGTGGCGTTAATAAAAAATAAATAATAAAATTAATTAAATAAAAAAACTAAAGCCTGTCCACGTTAAATTTCGGACACCCATCATCCCATGTGATTTTTTAAAATTTTCACAAACCACTGAGAAGATCAATTCACACGACAGTTGAATCTCTCCACTTTATGTTATTCTTTCAGCGGGTTTTCCTTCTTGTCCAAAGAGATAAAATGGCTACAAATCAGTTGGACATTGTCTCAGTGTCCGAAATTTAACGTGGACAGGCTTTACTCCGATTAGTTGAAGAATGTTTTGAAAATCCTGAAATCTTTCCGGATGTTTTATTGTTGCCTCTTAAAATTTTTATTTTGGGCAAAAAAAAATCTGGTTGGGGGGGGGGGGGAGAAATAATTTATTTTTAAAATTGGTATTGGCCTTACTTGATATCGAAAACATATCCTTGCCTTGTATGCAAAGACGTCGAATTTCCAATCCGAAGAAGGAAGAAGGAAGAAAGAAGGAGGAAGATGGAAGAAGGAAGAAGGAAGAAGGAAAAAGAAAGAAGGAAGAAGGAAGATGGAAGAAGGAAGAAGGGAGAAAAAAGAAGGAAGAAGGAAGAAGGAAGAAGAAAGAAGGAAGAAGGAAGAAAGAAGAAGGAAAAAGGAATACGGAATAAAAGAGAAGGAAGAAGGAAGAAGAAAGAAGGAAGAAGGAAGAAGGAAGAAGGAAGAAGGAAGAAATAAGAAGGAAAAAGGAAGAGGGAAGAAAGAAGAAGGAAGAAGGAAGAATGTAGAAGGTAGAAGGAAAAAGGAAGAATGAAAAAGGAAGAAGGAAGAAAGAAGAAGAAGAAGGTGTGAAAAAAGAAGGAAAAATGAAGAAGAAAAAAGTAAGAAGAAGGAAGTTAAAAAGTTGAGCGAAGAAGAAAGTAAGAAGAATTGAGAAAAAAAATTGAGCGAAGAAGAGAGAAAGAACAACGAAGAACAAAAAAGGGAGAAGAAATAAGGAATACGGCAAGGAGGTGGTCTTTAGTGTCTGCTATTCAACATCGTTTTGGAAGGGGTAATACGAAGACCAGGGATTAACACGAGTAGTACATTACATAAAAATTAATTTCTGTCTGTCTGAACCTTATAGACTCAGAAACTACTGAACCGATCGGCTTGAAAATTTGTATACATAGATTTTTGAGGTCAGGGAAGGTTCTTAAGATGGTTTGACACCCCTCCCCGCTTTGGGATGGGGCTCCCATACAAATGAAACACCAATTTCTTCATAACTCAAGAACTAATCAGAGAATGAATTAATTTTAGGCGAAATGAGACTCGTCGGGTCTGCTAGTTTTCAATAAGTCCGTCCAGTGATTTGGTTTTGCCGACGACATTGATATTATGGCACGTAATTTTGAGAGGATGGAGGAAGGCTACATCAGACTGAAAAGCGAAGCTAAACGTATTGGACTAGTCATCAACACGTCGGAACGAAATACATGATAGGAAGAGGCTCAAGAGAGGACAACTTAAGTCACCCACCACGAGTTTGTATTGGTGGTGACGAATCGAGGTGGTTGAAGAATGCGTGTACTTGGGTTCACTGATATGCTCCGATAGCGATACCAGCAGAGAAATTCGGAGACGCATCATCCCAAGCAACCAGAAGTTCGGATAAGAAGGGCTATTTTGGCTTAATCAGCTCTCATTTTAAGTAATTTTTTGTATGTAACGGAACTTTAAGTGAACTTTAAAGTTCCGTTAAGGATGCTTGGAACTTGATGTGAACCATAGTGAACCAATTAGTTCGGTTAAGAGTAAATTTAAGTAAAATCTGAACTTCTGGTTGCTTGGGATAGCAGCAAATCGTATGTACTTTAGACTCCGCAAAACGCTCCGATCGAATAGAGTTCGCCGCCGTACCAAACTGACTATCTATAAAACCCTTATTAGACCGGTAGTCCTCTACGGACACGAGACCTGGACGATGCTCGTGGAGAACCAACGCGCACTGGGAGTTTTTGAAAGGAAAGTTCTGCGTACTATCTATGATGGGGTGCAGATGGCTGACGGTTCGTGGAGGAGGCGAATGAACCACGAGTTGCATCAGCTGTTGGGAGAACCATACATAGTTCACACCGCGAAAATCGGAAAACTGAATGAGATGTGTGCAATATAAAGTGAGAAGTGAGAAATAAGAAGTGAAATGTAGAAGGAAGAGAGCTTAAACTTAAGTTTGATTGACCGCCAATTACTAGCTCACACTGTCGCATACCACGTCAGAATGCAAGTTAATCTCGGTAAAGGGGGAAGGGTCATTTGGCCGAACCCATTCGGCCGAAAGGCATTTGGCCGAACAGACCATTAGGCCGAAACCCATCTGGCCGAAATTCATTTGGCCGAAAAGGTCGTTTGGCGTGAGTGTGCGTAGTGGGTAGAGAGATGTCTCACTTCTCACTCCTCATTTCTTTCTTCTCGCTGTAAAAAGTGAGTAGTGAGATGTCTCACTACCCACTTCGCACTACTCACTTTTTACAGTGAGAAGTGAGAAATGAGAAAAGAGAAGTGAGAAGTGAGACGTCTCACTCTTCATTTTTCTTTTCACACTCTAAAAAGTGAGACGTCTCACTCCTCATTTATCATGTTTCGATGTAAAAGGTGAGAAGCGCAGTGAGTAGTGAGACGTTTCACTACTCACTTCGCGCTCCTCTTTTTTACAGTGAGAAGTGAGAAATGAGGATTGAGAAGTGAGACGCCTGGGAAGTGGGTAGTAAGACGTTAAATGTATAGAGAAAAATGAAGAGTGAGAAGTGAGACGTCTCTCTTTTCATTCCTAATTTCTCTCTTTTCAAATGAACTATTCGGCCAAATGACCCTTTTGGCCAAACGACTCTTTAAGCCAAATGACCCTTTCGGCCAAATGACCCTTTAGGCTAAATGAGCCTTTCGGCCTAATGACCCTTTCGGCCAAACGACCCTTTCGGCCTAATGACCCTTTCGGCCTAATGACCTTTTCAGCCAAATGACCCATTCGGCTAAATTACCTTTTCAGCCAAATGGCCCATTCGGCCATACGACCCTTTCGACCAAACGACGCTTTCGGCCTAATGACCTTTTCGGCCTAATGACTCATTCGGCCAAACGACCCATGGCCAAATGACTATCGGCCTAATGGTCTGTTCGGCCAAATGGTATATTCGGCCAAACAACTTTCGGCCTAGTGGCATTCGGCCAAATAGCTTTCGGCCGAATGGGTTTCGGCCAAATGACCCTTCCCCATTTAGGTATGTATCATCTTATTAACAGACTAGTTAGTGTCCATACCTCTTTACTCGACACGAGTTCATGCGGAATTTATTGGAGTTTTTGATTTAGGTTCGAGGGGCAGAGTTGCCAATATGATAGAAAAGCAAGAAATATTTTTCTTTAATTGGTGAAGGAAACGAGCTGACAACACATACATTTTACCGGAGACGAGCCAGCCTCAGGCTGAAAGTCTCCTTAATAAAGACACAAAAAGAAAAAACAAATACATTTCCACTTCTAGCAGTTACTGCTAGAATGGTCAAGACGAAGGTATGGAAGTCCATTTCCAGCTCCAGCGTTTGCAAACGGACAGAAAATAATAATAATTTGTTATTGACATTATATCAATCTTGTTAATAATTTTCGTCATTTTTTTTTTTATTCCTTTCTTTATTTGGTAGGCACTCTGTGTTACTTAACCGATACTGTGGCGAGATCTACTGTGGTATTCTGCTGCCAGAATCCACACAGAATCTATTTTTAGACTTTCCATTATTCATTGTTATCGTTGCTGGTCCATCTCACCGTGAGTCTATTGTGTCCATCTGTGCGTGTCGTGAATCCAATGATCGTTGCGCATTGTTCGGTTGCCATTTATCCGGGTACGTTGGAGGAATGCCTCCGAGAAGAACAATTTGTCAGTCGTCATCAGGCAGTCGTAACGGTAATGGCGCTCCCCAATACGCCACCGTATAGGCTGCGCATCCGGCGACTGACGAGGGTTTGGTGGAGGGGCTGCGACTAAATTACCCTTTTGGAATTCATAAATTATCAGTCTTTTTCAAGTCCGTTCAATTGTTATGTCGATATCTAATCATTCTGATGTAGATGTTCAAAAAATACCTATTGAACTGAATATAATACGCTTTGGGGACTTGTATGGGCATACTTGGTTGATTTCGGTTTGATACCAACTGCGGTTGATCTGGTAGACCAATTGATCTGTACTCCAGAACAATTTGGAGAATTTAGAACATCTGCATTAAACTTGTTTGATCCGCATCATCAGTTTAATGCCCAATTTCAGGTTAGAAGCCAAGTTGTTACCAAAACTAACAGTTTTGAAAATCTTGATAAAATGTGTATAATGTACTTAAATGTAATAAATTTCATTGCTATTGACTATTGACACAATAAATTGTGATCTTTCCAGCCATTACGCTCCCACTTCATAGTTTTTCATTTTGAGTGTTTTTTTCAGGGTGCCGATAATCAACCACCTTTTTAGAAATGGCATAAAATCAACGCTTAACACAATTTTTTTTATGGAGATTGTTAATTTGAATATATGTCTTTTTATAGACGTCTGATGATGGCTGAAGGTCAGTAAGCCGAAACGCGTCACGGAAAATAATGCTGTTTCTGTTCATTATTACCGAGAAAAGCCAATACAGCGGGAAAAATACCAAAAATCCCGCGGTGATTAAATCAAACAAAACAATAGCTTAACAAAATTATTAATAAAATTTTTCAAATAGATGAAATAAAACAAATCTCTCCACCAGTTATTAGCTTATGTCTGTTTTCCATTGGTATGCAAATATCACCACAAAAACAAAAGGGTGCCTACAACCGATCACCTTCCCCTACTTCCCAACAAGTAATTAGGTTCAGGTCTCCCTTAATACAAGTTGCCATACAAAAACAATGCACAAACTTGTACATTTATTTAATTAAACGGATTAGGTGAAAATTGCATAAAAAGTTCAGTCTCAAGACGAATCATTGCACAGAAGTACCATGTGTGTTCATATGCTGTTATGCTTATATGCTGCTGAACAGTTTCAACGTCGCTACCTACCGTTTCCCTTGGGAGGTCCATTTTTTCCTGAAAAACACTTATGGGGACATACAGATATCGTAATAACTTAGATTATCGTATTGACTTAGTATTTTAACTTCTACGAATATCCAATCATGCAAGCATAAAAATGACCTCATCGCCATTAAAGCGACGAACGTTCTCCACTTTTGTGACCAAATAATCTCGGAATTTTCCCAATCAATCCACTAATGCCGGTAACCAGTCGATTCTAGATGTCGAAAACTACAAATGCAACACATAAGCGTCGCGAATACAAATTTACTGTCGACCAGTGAATTAATTTTGAAGCATGTTATTAAGAAAGAAACAAATATCCTAGGATGTCTGAATTTTCTGGGCATGATTCTCCTCGTATTCTCTTGCAATATCTTAGTCTTTGTATTTCATGATTTCCCCACTTAAAAATAATATCTCATTAAAGTGCTGATAGTAGGTAGGTGCGGCATATCACCCTGATTTTTTTTGCGGCATCTATACTGATTGTAAGGGATAGACGCCACATCACTAAAAATTTTTACTCAAAACGTAGACAGTTCTTACACACAGTCCCAAATATCATATGTTGGTTCTCTGTGTAATTACAGCTGGCCTGGCAATAACGGAGTATTAATCGTGGCAGTCAAACTTGCTCATGCAAAACTGCTGGATTTTTATACAATCAGTTTGCGCTTCTTTTACAGATATTTTAAGTAAGCATGCAAAACTCTAATGGGAGGATTCGAAACAGCCAAATTAAGCGTTATGCAATTTTTGAACAAAATGTGTATAACATTCTTGCAGCATCATGTATGTCCAGTTTATAAAGATTTTAGTATATTTAGTTATTTTTAAGAAAGACATCACATATGCTGGTTGAGTATAACGCCAATGGAGGAGCAACCATTAGATTTATGTTGGAGGCTTATAATAGTAGAAAGAGAATGAAACCATAGTAAGAAATTGCTACTCAGACATTACCCAATACATTACCTACAAACTGGAAATCCTACTTCAGTGCCGGAACGCCAATCTGAAATCTTTTCCGTTCGGTTTCTGCAATCGCTTTCGTTGATCTTAAATATCACAGCGGACACAATCAATTCAACCGGTAGTATATGTATAAGTATTAAGTATGTAGGCGACTCGTTCCAGTTCATTCAACTGCTGAGTGCCAAGCAGAAAACGAACGACTTGGGCATGATTGGCTCTTTTTCGCAGTCAAGTTCACTATGTTTTGCAGCTATCTGGAGGTCACCTGAACAACTGCTGTTGGATGACCATACTCAACCGATCTGACAGAGACAAAGTGTGGCTGAGAATGTTTAATAAATGCATATCTGCCAGTTGATTCAATCCAGATGGAGTGGAATTCCGCAATGTATGATTAGCACAACATAGATAAAAGTAAGCCGACGTGTCCTTGGATCTGATCGTGACACAGAACTCACTGATGACGGTGGAGTGATTACGCTAGTCGGAGACCTGTCGACTGCTGTTCTTGATGCCTACACGCTCAGTTAAGGCAAAAACTTCTCGACGCTATTTTATTCTCCCGATCAGCAACAATCTGGTATGAAATCAGCCTACCTCCATTCATCACGTAGCAAGGAACGAGGAACCAAATCCCAATAATAGGGTATCTGTTCCATTATTTCTTCGTTTCCATTACGGTTGTCTTCATATTGAATTATTATGCATGATCACTGCAAAAAATAAAATCGTACAAATCCGAAGCCAATGCAATTTGCATTTCAGTTATTTTGTTTCGTGTATGATCAATATTATGAATTTTAACCCAGGAGCACCAACCCTATGTAATGTAAAATAAATTCGTTGACTAAGACAAAAATCCTGTTCCTGTGTGGCGTGAATAAAGATCTCTGCCTCTCCCAAAGTGAGTATTATGGCGTTGATGACATCATTTTACAGTCGGAGTACTGTAAAGTAGCGTATCGAGAAACTATTATAATATAACGAATCTATAAGAATGGTTCAAACGAAATAATTTCTTTCCTAATTCTAAATTAATGTCGGAAAAGAGATCTTGGGAAAACAAACTACACACTGTACATGATAAATTAAAGTACAGACGAGCAAAAAAAATGTATGTGAAATAGCGACTGTCTCACTCAACGACTTTGTAGACTGCCCTTGTTGCGTCATGCTGATTAATGATGATTGTGTCGGGAACTGGATCGCGATTCCTGATAGATAGATTTTGGGTGGTAAATTCATTAGCAATTCATAAGACGCTACATATTTGCAATATCGATCGAACTCGATGGTAGTGGGGAACAATCGTGATTTCTGATATGTAAATGAACTATTGCGAAGCCGTTGACAAAAGTTGTCCGTTGTTTTTTTTTCATTCACCATCGGTAATAAATCAGGCCTCGTTAGCGTTTCTACGAATGACGATAAAATACCTGAAGTGGACGCTACCACATTTAGTTGGTAGTACCAACAATATGGGCTTCAATTCACAATCATATGATCGTCTGGAATTTTTATACATTTAAACTAACATTGGTAATCCGCATTTAAAATTTCTGAAGAAAAATAATTTCTAGGTTTTTTTCGCGCAAATATAATTAAATCATCCTACATGTGAACGATGAAAATACATCCATTAAGCAAACATGCAGAAAAAGATTTTTTACTTGGCTTCTTCCGGGGAAAGCTTGCCCAGCAGTAACATGATCGATCACGCACCCATTTCCTTTGGGGCTGTCAATATACCACGTGGATAGTTGAGTGGGAGGGGGGTATGGTGAACGTCCACGGTTCATACAAATGTTCGAAAATTCATATTAGCAATTGTCCACGCTGGGGGAGGGGTATCTAAAACTGACCAAAACTTGTCCACGTGGTATATGGACAGCCCCTTTCCTGCCTTATACCGGGAATAGGTATACTTCTCTTAAACCGGGAAATGCGTGATGTGAAGGAAGGAATCATATATTCCATTGCCTTATAACAAATGCCTTTCAAAATGATAATTATATCTCCTGCAGTGCACGTATGTAAGCATCTTTTCGAGTTTCAATTCAGCTCTTTTGAGCAATATCCATGAACAGTGTTCATTAACAGTCAAGTTATAATGTTTCGTGATTCAAGCCTAATATACAATTCTTCATGAACACGAACTCACAAATAAATTATATCGTTCAAATTATCTCAAACTTGATATTATGTATTTGCAAAACAGCTTAATTAAACAAATTAACGCATTACTTCGAAGTTCAAAGCCGCATAAATCTAGAAGCACTTCCTCACTGTAGCACAACGTCCACGAACAAGCCCAATAAGTACCCTCTCGTTACGAGCAAGGTCACAAAGGGCTCGCACTTGCGAAGCGTACACTCCCACTTGTCGATACCTTGATTTGTAAAACAGACTGTGCGTTATTATAATTTTCCTTCCTCTTCGCTTATCCGCTGAATTTAATCTTTGCCAGCAGATAAGTGGCGAACGCACATGTAAGTAAACATGAAGTACGGCTACCGCCGCTGCCGCCATTCGGTAGACTTGCAACAAAGTGCACAATAGTGTTGTAGACAGCGATCGGAGGCAGCGTATAATCAGTGCAAATCTAAGGCTATGAATCACAACTGGCAGCCTTTGCGTGTGTGGTTGTCGCAATCGTTATAACCGACGACGGCGCAACGGTTGTCTGGCATGTGTAGTGAGGTAGGGCCGGTACCCTTCGTGCCAAGTGGACGATGACAGCTTACTGCCGCAAACCCTTGAATTAAGATGTGATCGAGATCGTGTGATCTGTGCCTTAGCTGTTCGTTTTTTAAACTGTTTGTTTTATTTTCAGCAGGAAATGCTGTACGTAGGCTTTAGGATATTGATTTAGACAGAAACATGAAGCGGATCAAACAAAATTTATTTTAACCAGTTTTTATAAATGTGGTTTGTTTATTCAAAAATTTAGTACGGCGAACGAGATGTAGGGGAACAGGTGGTAAAATGAACACGTTAAGGTCTGAGGGAAGCTCTCTCGTGGTAGAGCGCTATTTTCGTATTAAAATGTCTATAACTCGGAATTGGGAACGAATTTCGCTTATCCCAACTGACAATCTCTTTGAAATTTATCAAGGAATGTTCCTACAAAATTTCATGGACCTACTATTTCCCAAATTTGAATTAAGCTCTAAATACTGAACTATTGTAGAACTGAAATTTCCGCTTCTCAGTACCTCTCTCCGATGATTTGAGGCACAAAGGAACCGAATTTCGCAAAACCCAACTGACAAAAGTTTTGAATTTTTCCAACGATCATTTTGATGTAATAAAAAGTATATGTCACCGCAATAAATTTTGCAGGAAGCTCTTTTTACTTCAACCAAGTTTTATAAATTCCATACAAAAGTTACCATTTCGGGAGAGCAGCCAACAGCATATTTTCTTGTGGTGCACGGCAGGAAACGAGCGATGAGAGCGGTAGAAAGACTGTCAACTTTGTATCTAGCGTGATACTAGAAAAAAGCGTATTCCTATTTGTGAACACGAGGATACCAAATATATGAATTGAAATCCAATATAGGAATGATATCAGATAAACAATTGAAAATAAATAAGACGAATAAGACAAATAAAACAAATAAGCAAAATAAAACAAATAAGACAAATAAAGTAAATAAGACAAATAGGAAAAATAAGAAAAGCAAGACAAATTCCTACGGAAGTCCCTCCAGGTATTCCTCCGGAAGTTCCTCCGGGAATTTCTCCGGAAGTTCCTCCAAGAATTCCTCCGGAAGTTCCTCCAGGAATTCCTCCGGAAGTTCCTCCAAGAATTCCTCCGGAAGTTCCTCGAGGAATTCTTCCGGAAGTTCCTCCAGAAATTCCTCCGGAAGTTCCTCCGGGAATTCCTCCAGAAGTTTCTCCAGGAATTCCTTCGGAAGTTCCTCCAGGAATTACTTCAGAAATTCCTCCAGGAATTTTTCCGGAAGTTCTTCCAGGAATTGCTTCGGTAGTTCCTCCAGGAATTCCTACAGTAATTCCTACAGGAATTCCTCCGAAAGTATCTGCAGGAATTTCTCCTGAAGTTCCTTTGGGAATTCCCCCGGAAATTCCTTAGGGAATTCCTCCGGAATTTGCTCCGGGAATTCCTCCGCAACTTCCTTCGGAAATTCCTCCGGAATTTTTTTCGGGATTTCCTCCGGAATTTCTTTCGGGAATTCCTCCGGAAGTTCCTTCGGGAATTCCTCCGGAAGTTCCTTCGGCAATTACTCCGGAACTTCCTTCGGGAATTACTCCGGAAGTTCCTTCGGGAATTCCTTCGGAAGTTCCTCCAGAGGAATTCCCTCCTTCCAGAGGAATTCCCGGAGGAACTTCCAGAGGAATTCCCGGAGGAACTTCCAGAGGAATTTCCGGAGGAATTTCCGGTGGAATTTCCAGAGGAATTTCCGGTGGAATTTCCAGAGGAATTTCCGGTGGAACTTCCAGCGGAATTCCCGGAGGAACTTCCGGAGGAATTCCCGGAGGAACTTCTGGAGGAATTCCCGGAGGAACTTCCGGAGGAATTCCCGGAGGAACTTCCGGAGGAATTCCCGGAGGAACTTCCGGAGGAATTCCCGGAGGAACTTCCGGAGGAATTGCTGGAGGAACTTCCGGAGGAATTGCTGGAGGCACTTCCGAAGGAATTCCTGGAGGAACTTCTGAAGGAATTCCTCGTGGAACTTTCGAAGACAATTCTTGGAGGAACTTCCGGAGGAATTGCTGGAAGCACTTCCGAAGGAATTCCTGGAGGAACTTCTGACGGAATTTCTGGAGGAACTTACTTTATTTTTCTTCTTAGTCTTACTTGTTTTATTTGAATTATTTGTCTTATTTGTCTTATTTGTTTCATTTGTCTTATGTATCTTATTTGTCTTATTTGTCTTACTTACACCAGCACCACTGTTATCACCCAAATATTTTTCAAAGCTTGTGTGGAAACCTTGTACAGAAATCCTCTCACGATATTTTCTAATGTTGTTCTAGAAACGGCTCATGTTTTCATTTTCCAAAACCAGCTGGAGTTTGTTTATTTTGATTTCCTTATTGCGTGATTGGTCGGCGCTGCTGCTGTTCTCTCGCCGAACCACTGCATGAGTGATATATTTCTTCCCCATTGTTGCCAATACCTTTTGTTCTCCGTTTACGGCAAATTCTCAAGCAATTGTAAAATGCATAATGATGAAATAATTTTGGCGACACTGACAACGTCATTCTGGCGCGCTGAATTGGGCAATTTTCTCTCTCAGAGAGTGCTACCACGTGCTTTTTTTAACGGAAAACCCTTCCCTCAGACCTTAAGGACTTGCGTTGAATTCAATCATAAAACAAGGATAATTTGCTTGTTTTACCACTTGGTCCAACAATTTAACTCATGTTCTTATTGCGTTTTGTTTCGGTCAAATGATCTGTTCGTCCAAATAACATATTCGGCGATATGATCCGTTCGACCAAATGATCAATTCGGCCATTCGATATTCGGCCCTTGTTGTCAAACGATCATTTCATCGAAACGGAATTTTCAATTGGCTTTAGGGTTTTATCCAAATAACCAGATCGACGTTTTCTAAAGTTCTTTTAATAAAACTTAGCATATTTGCTGCTCTATGGATAATAATATTGTATCTACCTGGATACCTGGTTGACTACAGCGTCGTTACACCTATGCCTGGCGTCTCGTAGAACTCCATAATCGTCGGTCTTGGGCGATGTTCCTCCAGTTTCCCCGAACGTTCTGGGTCCCCAGGCCCGATTCCACCGCGTGCAGCCAGCGTGTTCGTGACGAAGTCGCTGGCCCTTATCTGGTTCTCTGTTGAATATTGTTTTCGCTATCCTTTCTTCTGACATTCGCACTAAGTGACCAGCCACTGAAGTCTGCCGTATTTTATACGATACACAATATTTTCTTCTTTGTATACTTGATACAGCTCCGAGTATTGTACACAGCAATTTTCGCTCGAAAACCCCGAAAGCTCTCCGGTCTGCCTCTTTTGATGTCCATGCGTCATGTCCATAAAGGGCCACTGGTAGAATCAGAGTTTTGTATAGAGCAAATTTCATTTCCGTCTGCATGTTGCGGGACCTAAGCTGGTTACGTAATCCGTAAAAGGCCCTATTCGCAGCAGCAATACGTCTTTTCACTTCACGGGAAACGTCATTGTCACATGTCACAAGCGTTCCAAGGTAAAAAAAATGTACTTTGTCTTGGTAGAGTTAATGGTTAAGCCTATCCTCGCCGTTTCCCTCTTCAGTGGGACAAAAGCCTCCACTACTGCTCTGCGATCGACTCGGTCGATGTCGTCCGCAAAGCCCAGGTCGCCCAGCATATGCGACCGTGTGATGACAGTGCCGTTCCTCTGCACGCCAGATCTCGAGTGCAATGTTGAACAATAAATTCGAAAGTGCATCACCCTGCTTCAATCCGTCTAAGGTCACAAGCGAGGTTGACACTTCGTCTGCAATCTGAATAGATTTCGAACCATCCAGCGTTGCACGTATCAGTCTAATCAGATTCACCGGAAAACCATGTTTTAACATTATCTGCCACAGCTCATTTCTTTTCATTGAATCGTACGCTGCTTTGAAATCAATAAACAGATGGTGAGTCTGCAAGTTGTACTCCCGAAATGTATCAAGGATCATCCGCAGGCTAAACATCTGATCCGTCGTTGATCGGCCCTCACGAAAAGCATTTGTTACACCAGTTATCAAATATGCGTATTTCGTTCAAATAGATGTCATTGTGAATAGTATTTTGATTTCCATAAATAGTTTCATATCGTCCACATAAAAAAGGATTTTAAGATGCTTAAGAAATATCGTTTACAAACAATATGAATAGAGCAGGTCCTATATGCGAGCCTTGGGGAACTCCAGATGTTACATTGATTGGAAGCGATTGTTTCGCTTCAAATAGTACTATTTGTTGATGGTCAGTTACATACGATTCAATCCACTTAAGGAGCCTCATCTCAATTCCCAATTTCTCAAGCTTGAAAATCATTATAGGAATATCAAATCCATCAAATGCTTTGCTAATGTCTGTGTAATGCGCCTCAACATTACTACCTTTGTCCATAGCATTCAATGAGTTATTTACAAATTCTAAAAGATTGGTAGTAGTTGAACGTCCTTCAAAGAACCCGTGTTGTGAATCTGCTATTCTATGATTTATTTGGTTGAATATCCTTCTATTGATGATTGATTTAAAAAGCTTAGGAATACATGAAATAATGGCTACTCCACGATAATTTCTAATATCAGATTTTTTTCATGATTTAAAAATGGGTATAGGAAAAGATTTCTTTCATTCTTTTGGAAAGCCACTAGTTTCTAAAGATAATTTGAATAACCAAAATAAAGGTATCGTAAAGTCGTTTGCCAGTTTCGGCAGTTATTTCTGGAGATCGGTAGTTATTTTCCATATAGAGTTAATGAAAGCGATAGCAGTTTTAATAAGTATCAAATATCTGTTTTTTTGCTCCAACATTTTAGATTAGCCTGATTTAGGAGCGAAAACGCTTCTTATCAAAAGGCTATCACCAAATGAATTCAATCGTTTTTGGAGAAGTTCCCGTGGTGTGTTACGGGGTAAAATCAACTACGGTTACATTTCCAGCAACAGGCAAATCCTGACCTAACGAATACCTTCCTCATTATCCAACTCAGTGGTACTTATGAGGGTGTCGCTAAGTCGGTTGCCTTTCGTTGAGTAAGAACCACATCAACACTTCCTTCCACTCCCTAGGTACGGTGAAGATGGGCGTGGCCAGGAGTAGTAATCCTCGTGTTTTTGTTATTTTTGCTAGGACTGGAATCAAAGACCACTCCTCTTCTTGATTTCTGATAGCATTCTAGATAAGGATCTCAAAAGTAAAACATGAGTATCACTAGTAGGGTGGCTCAAAAAACAATTTTTCAATTTTTTTGATGGGCCGCCCTCTTATTCGATTCTATTTGATGCCCTGATGCTTTGGACAAAATTTCAGCCAAATCGGTCAACGTTTGGGGGGTGCTAAACTCGTTGGAAGTTTATATGCAAAAATGTATGCAGAAACATCCCAAAACAGTGATTTGCAGTTGGACGGCACAATCTACGATCAAGAGCCATGATACTCATTCAGTTCTTGTAGAATTAAATACAGAATATTATGCTGAAAACCGCGAGAAGATTAGAGTTCATTACGCAAATATATAAGCATTTTACTGGAGTGTTGTAGGGGTGAATTTATTTCTTTTCAAAGGTAAAAGAAACGAAATTTGTTCAAACCCCACTTCAAAGAAATGCTAATAACTTAGCCTGGCAAACTCTAATCTTCTCGCGGTTTTCTGCATGGCATTCTGTATTAAATTCTTCAAGATCTGAATGAGTATTATGGTTTATCAACGTAAGTTGTGCCGTCCAACTGCAGTTTACTGTTTTTGGATGTTTCTGCATACATTTTTGCATATAAACTTCCAACGAGTTTAGCACCGCCCAAACGTTGACCGATTTGGCTGAAATTTTGTCCAGAGCATCAGGGCATCAAATAGAACTGAATAAGAGGGCGGCCCATCAAAAAAATTGAAAAAAGTTTTTCCCATACTAATTTGAGCCACCCTAATCACTAGTGTCCAATCTACAAATTAATCCTTAACAATGCTAATGCTAATTTATCGGAAATATTTCATTGAATAATTTCAAGATAAATTTCCGAGTGGATTCTCAGAAGAATTTCCGGAAATGTTTTTATAGAAATTTTCGGAAGTATTTTTGTAACAATTTCTGTAGCTCTCTTACGAATTTATGAAAGAAATTCCGGAGGAACTTGTAAGGAATTCCCAATCGATGTTCGAGTAGAATTTTTGTAGATATTTTGGGAAAAATAACTGGAGGAATTTTCGATAGAACCCTCGATAGCTGGCTGGAAGATGAGTAGAGAGATTCCATGTGAAATTCGAAAGGAATTCAAAGAGAATTTCAGGAGAGTTCTAAAAGTAATTTATAAAAAAGTTCCTATATCAGTGAAATAATCTAATGAAATTCTCATGTGAATTTCTGGAAAAGCTCCTAGTGGAATTCCTGGCGGAGCTTCTAAAAGATTTCCCGGAGGGAACTAGAAAGCAATTAGTGGACGAACTTTTGAAGGAATCTCGGGATGAATTTTCGAAACAATTTTAGAACAAATTTCTCAAGGAAATCATAGAAAAAATTTTGAAGGAATTCGTACGCAATTTTCAGAAAAAATCCTGGAAAAAACATCGGAAGAATCCCTGGATGGCATTTCAAAGGAATTCCTGGAGGAGATTCCAGAGGAATTTGCAGAGGAAGTCCTGGAGGAACTTCTAGAAAAAATCCTGGAGGAACTTCCAGAAAAATTCCGGTAGGAACTTCCAGAGGAATACCTGGAGGAACTTCCAGGGGAATTCCTGGAGGGACTTCCAGAATAATTCCTGGAGGAACTTCTAGAGGACTTTCTGGAGCAGCTTCCGGAAAAAATCCTGGAGGAACTTCGGGAGGAATTCCTGGAGGAACTTCCGGAGGAACTCCTGGAGAAACTTTCGGAGGAATTCCTGGAGTAACTTCCGGAGGAATTCCTGGAGGAACTTCCGGAGGAATTCCTGGAGGAACTTCCGGAGGAATTCCTGGAGGAACTTCCGGAGGAATTCCTGGAGGAACTTCCGGAGGAATTCCTGGAGGAACTTCCGGAGGAATTCCTGGAGGAACTTCCGGAGGAATTCCTGGAAGAACTTCCGGAGGAATTCCTGGAGGAACTTCCGGAGGAATTCCTGGAGGAACTTCCGGAGGAATTCCTGGAGGAACTTCCGGAGGAATTCCTGGAGGAGCTACACAAACGAAATTCATAAATGTTTAAAGTATTGTAAAACCAGTTTAAATTATCAAAATGCAATCAATCATTATGGGGTATCAAAAACATTCCATTTTGTACCAATTGTGCGATAATTTATACCATTTTGGTCGTTTGAAATTTATGGAAATAGATTTGAAAATTAGAAGTTGTTTTTCTACTTACCCCAGTGAAATGGGGTAAGTGGAAAACCCAAGTTACTTTGACCCTCAATTTTGTTGATTGGTAGACATATTCTTCTTATTGGCATTACATCCCCACACTGGGACAGAGCCGCCTCGCAGTCTAATGTTCATTAAGCATTTTTACAGTTTTTAACTGCGATGTTTCTAAGCCAGGTTACCATTTTCGCATTCGTATATCATGAGGCTAACACGATGATACTTTTATGCCCAAGGAAGTCGAGACAATTTCCAATCCGAAAACGGCACCGGGAATCGAACCCAGCCACCCACAGCATAGTCTTGCTTTGTAGCCGCGCGTCTTACCGCATGGCTAAGGAGGGCCCCTTGTAGACATATAATTAAAATCAAAACAGTAATTGTTCTGAGTATCTTTTGTTGAATAATATCATTGGAATAATGGAATTGGTCCCCAAGGAAATCTTGTAATAGCTATGGGAGGGCTGGTTTTGCCTTCTCGGGCACTAAGTTTACGGAAAGTTTATATGTTCGCCTCAAAGATGAAATTTTTACAAGAAAAAGAGATTTTCAGGGTTATAAACTAATCGACTCAGTTCAACGAATTGAGATTATGTCTGTGTGTGCGTATTTGTATGTATGTGTGTGCGAAAAACACGTACAAAATTATCTCCTATTTTTAAGCACCAATGTCCCTAACCAATTTGTTCGCAAATAAAAGCATTCAACGGCAAAACTTGTAATGAATATAAATGAATGTGAATTATATAATATATTTACCTATCAGTGCTATTTTTATTTTTCTTATACATTTATTTTAAATTTGTAATTTTTAAAACATGTGCAAGACATCAATACCGATAAGTCAATTAATCAGACGTTTTCTTATTTATATTAGTCCAATCAGCATTGAAATCACAATGTTAACAAAGAAGGAACATGTTAAGATTTACAGCTATCGAAATAAACCCTGGAGGGAAGGAAGCGCTTGCGTGATCAGAACATTATCCACTCACCCCATAGTGTTTGATACCAGGGGTAAATGTAAAATCTTTTATGGTATAAACCTCTACAAATTGAATGTGATTAGTTTAATTGTATTACCATGGTCACCAGAGAATAAAATTCACCGGAAAAAGGGACAATTTGCGCAAATTAGAATTGATTTTATGAATGCAAAAATTAACTTCTCGCGAAACCCATAATGACAGTTAAAGCGTTAACCATGTTAGTGTATGTATTATACAGATTTTAACATAGTATTAGTGTAGGCATCAAAGTATATTCTTGCACAATGTTATGGTGTGGTATAAACTGTAAAGTATGTACAATTCCAATTTTTTGAATCGATTTTTACACTAACCCCGTTTTTCCACTTCCCCCAGTGTACCTCAATAAATATTGAATATAACACACACGAGTTCCAGGGATTTCAAAGAGATTTCTGAGATTTCGTAAAAACAAACAAAACTGAGATTCCGCCTGAATACCAATCTGAATAAAAAAATACATAATAGTAAATTTAAATTTTGGAGTTCTAAATGGCACCACAAGTGGTTGTGGAGGGGCCAGAAACTCCCTGCACCTTATTTACGCCAACGGGTATGCGTGAAATATTAATATTTTAAATTTATTACAATTATGTTTGTGTAATGCAGTGTAGTTTGTAGTGTGTTATAGAAATTAGATAGGAATAGAAATAATTTATGATTAGGAAAAATGGATTTTCCATTTTAAAAAATAAAAAATAAGGTGGCTCAAAAAACAATTTTTCGATTTTTTTTTGATAGACAGACCTGTTATTTGGTTCCGTTTTTTGCCCTGATGCTTTGGAGAAAAATTTCATCCAAATCGGCCAACTCGTTGGAAATGTATGCAGAAACATCCAAAAACAGTGATTTATAGCTAGCCGGCACAATTTACGATGAAGAATCGATTAAACTATCAATTAAATTCAGAATGTTAGGCTGAAAAACGCGAGAAGATTAGAGTTTATCAGGCAAAGATATTGGCATTTTACTGGAGTATTGCATGGGTGAATTTATTTATTTTCAAATGTAAAAGAAACGAAATTTGCCCAAACCCCACTTCAGTAAAATGCTAATAACTTCGCCGGACAAACACTAATCTTTTCGCGGTTTTCAGCATAACATTCTGTACTAAATTCTTCAAAATCCATCCATCAAAAATTTGAAAAAAAGTTTTTTCCATACTAATTTGAGCCACCCTAATGAACAAACTACCAAAACTTGTTTATGAAGCAATAAGATTGAAAACCATACTAATGCATTTATTGTACGATACGAAGAGGCTAGGAGCAAAATACAAGTTTTAAAAGAATATTAGAGTACAAAAGACAGATTTTACCAATGATCTATGGAAGAATGAGCAAATATAAAGAATAGCAATTAAACCAAAATAAAATTAGTATTAAATATAATAGACTAAGTCGTCTATCTTATTTTGTACCAGAAAATCACTTAAAGGTCAATTTCTATAGTCTGTGAGTTGGCATTCATTGTTGGGAAGCCAATTATAAAATCAACTTGCCATCAATTAGGCACGTCCTCAGGATTATATTCAGAATTTTACATCGTCTAATCCACTCAAATTATTAAGGACTTTGATGTGTCTATAAATAAACTCCTACCCGGTAGAATTATGCTTCAAGTCATGATTTCTAATTCCTCACTATTGTATCTCGAAGCGTAGCATAGGATAAAGCTATCGAAGCACAGAAGAATATCATCGCCCGCGTCACTTCTCCCCTGTGTCGTATCGTCCATACGGTCTCAGAGCTTCGATTCGGTTCAATGTCGGTTACGGTACACGGTCCAATCAAACACATCAACCTGAATGAGACGGACGTGTGGTGCTTGGATCACGCGGTGGAGGAAGCCCAGTCATCGATCTAACAGCGTTTAAGGCGAACGTGCGCTAGCGGTTGAGTTCAAGGACATGCTCCTTGAGTAGAGTTGAAAAAAATCACACAGTCAGCGATGAGATACGGACAATAAATCTTGCACACAGATTTACGCTGTCAATTATTAAAGATACTTGAGAATAGCACCACCGCAACCATAGCAAATGGGCTTGTGGGGTGTTGCCTATTTCCAATATTGGCTAAGGTATCCTTAGTTGATTGAGATGAGCTTTGAATTATTTGTTAAAACTTCACACGACCATTCGCCAAAAATCTTTCCTGATTCGCCTCGCCATGGGGAAGTTGTTTCATCGCATACCCGCTTTGTTGTAATGTCAGTTGTTGCATCATCGTTGTTCCGTTTATATTTTAGCGACTTCTACAGGGCAAGGAAATATTCGATAATGTCAGAATAAGGTGACATTTAGTTAATAATTATCGAATACTCTATTATACAATAGCGAAGATGTGATCGTGCCAAAAAACTATTTTCAAATGATTTCAATGGTAACATCACGGGAACGATTACTAGAAAATTACGATAACTTATTAAATCTGACCTGGAGGATTGCGCTCTTGATATAGTTTTATGCTTCGCTACTTTAATGAACTTGTTTCACTAAACTTCGTGAAACGAACAAGTGGAGTCAAATGAGCTAAAACGGAATATTTTTCTTTATAACTTAACATCAACTTTCCGTCCATGAAGTTATGGAATAATATAAAATGACTTGGGTGGATTCAAGTACAACTGTGTCATATTATTCCAACAAACCACAAACACTATTGTTGCTTGCATGTTTATTACATCTCATTACTCGATTAGCATATAAACACCAAAAAAACATGGTCAACCATGGTTTCAGCAATTAGACCTCTCAGCTGACAAGCATTGCAGATCGTCATCATGCGCATTTGAAGGGCGCAAGGGAAATCACGACCTGTCATCAAAATGCTATAAACCGCACACAAAATCACCGGACTCATCGTAAACTAAACAGCAGACGCAAGGCAGTCGTCACATGAATGACTAACGCATCGCTGACGAAAGTTCGCGCCGAGATGAGATGCTTATCATTCGATCGTCTACCAAGCTGTAAAATTACGAAATGATAGCGAAAACTACAAAGCAATTAAAACCAATCGCCAACCGCAGACAACACAACACCAACATATTTTGCATGTATACCGCTGGTGCTGAGACAAACAGCCATGGAGAACGCAGAGCAAATGTCATGTCGTCAGTTTTCACACTATGCAGCACCTGTTTGTTTTAGTCTTTATGACTGTTGCCCCACTGCCTTGTTTTCCGCATTCTTACGGTAGAATTTCGAACAATTCTGTTCAGTTTATCTTGTGATTCTACTTTCGAGGGGATTCCCAGTTGAAAAAATACATCACACCTTTAGTCCGGTGTAGTACAATCAACCAGAGAGTGCTTGATTTTATAACAATGGTGCATTAGTTTCTTCCTTAGTCTAGCTGCACGGCTACAAATCAAGACCAAAAACATTTTCATAATTTCTGATAAAAAGTGATGGATTGAATAATTTTTATCATTTGGAAAATCATGTTCTCAAAAGTTGCTTAAAAATTATCTGTCTGATATTAGCCAGCACAATAGTTAAATATGTAAATCTAGTGGAAATATTATGCACATAGAAATGCATAGAACGAAAATGCGAAAAACGCGACCAAAAATGGACAAATGAACTAGAAAAGTTCAACTTTCCTGTCGTAAAAACCGCACATTATTGAAAAATTGATTCCATAGAATCACGATCAGTGTTTTTGCGGGAAATATCTTCCATGCAGAAACAAGACATGTGTAAGATTGAAAATCATGATGATCTACAGCTCATAACCCATAAAAACACGAATTAAGATCAAATATTTTCTTTTGCAATACTCGCACCAAAATTAAACAAATCTGCGTTTCCAGAAATCCTTCACATATCATCGTTTCTATTTGCGACCACTCAATTCGTTTATGGATCTAGCAATTAATCAATCAATAGTCCAAATGCATAATCGCTGTAATCAAACACGGGAATAGCCGCTCAATAGAACGATGATACCGAATGGAGAACTGCCCGCTCGCTCTCGGTCAGTAGAACGTGGTTGACCATGTCGATACTCTGAACCGGAAAACCTTGTGACATTAGCTTTACCCACTATAATATCTGCTCGTTCAATGTGGTGTTCCGTATCACATACATACAAGTAGCTAAGCTTCTAATAGCCGCAAACGACGACATCGCGAGTTGTCGTCCGCGCCATGTTGACCACCAGTCGCGCCGCCGCCAATCGTGTCGCACTATAAGTTGATTGTCCATAAACGCTTCGCACAGCCTATTTGCGGCAATCCGTGCGACTATGGCAGTATGTCATACGTACCCGATAACTTAACCTCAGTTGTTCATATTCGATTCGGGATTGTAATGGAAATTCCACGAACGGATAGGCACGGATATAAGTTCGATCAAGTCGTCAGAGGTTGCGGTGTCAATATCTCAGACCCAGGAACAAAACCACCGCGTAGGCACCGCTCTTGACGCTCACAGCAGCACCATCGAAAAGGAATGCTGGCTGGCTGGTGAGTGGTGCAGCGATCGGGTTCATGTTCTCTGATTGGCGAGTTATTGAACTTGTCCGAGGCTAATGTCACTTACTCGCACGATTGATGGCGCGGTAGGCAGGTGGGTAGCGAGCAGTCGTGGCTGGCAAATTGGAGTTACTGACCGAGTGGCCTCGTGCGTATCTTAAGTTTCTGCCTTTCTCGTGCGGTTTGTAGCCGAAAGGCAATATGAGTTCATTTTGAAAGTGAATTCTAGACAGGTTGGGAGAGTCAATTGTTTTCAAAATAACTCGATGAGGTATATTTATGTCCATTCTAAGAATTTTGATTACCGTACCGTCTACGGGGTTACAACAGGTCAAGCTCTAGTGTAAAAATTGAAAGTCACAACCGTTCAAATCAGTTTATAATAATTCAGTTCTGTTGTTCTATGAACATTGAATTTATTACCAAGGCGTTCCGGGTGGTAGAAACCGTTTTTCGCCTTGACCCAATGTCGTTAATATTTACCTGATACCTGAACCTTTAGGCTATAACCGATCTTTAAAACAAATCTTTGATAGGGATATAATAATGATAGATAATGAACTGAATTTCATAATTGTCATATCTTCAACATTTGTCGTTTCGTATGTATATTTACATTTATTTTCATCATAAGCCGACAGCGTTTTCTCAATATCACTGAATGTCTCACTCATTTTTGATTATCTATTATCTTCTATAAAATGCGACAATTATATGACGAGTAAGCATATGCGGTATTTCGAAAAAAATCGTTTCAGGTGGTTGGAAACGAAACTCCGCGGAATTTGAGCATGGCGAAATCTGATTTCTTGATTTCGTTTCGTTTCGTAAAATTACAAAAATTTCGCTAGAAAAAACTAGCTTCTAACGAAATTTAACGGAATTCCGCGGAATTTCGAAACAAATTTAAACTTAAACCATACTTTATATGATCAAAAATTTTGGCTGCGCCGCTGAACTATATCGTAAAGTTTTTTTTTTGTCTTTATTTAGGAGACTTGCAGCCCGAGGCTGGCTCGTCTCCGAAGATATCGTAAAGTTGTTTTCAAAACTTTAGATCATAATTTTTTTTTTCTATTAACGCTTACTACATAACCCCATTCTTAGTCGACAAATACGTATGTAGTTTTCTTCTATAAAACGTCTTTAGTGTTTCTATGATTCAAATTTAAATTTTGTGATATATTTTCACTATTTGCACAATATTAATGCGGAATCGATTGTGGGACGGCAGTGAGTGAAAAAAATCTACCTCGCGTAGCAGAAATTTGTTTAACCCAGCCAGCTAATGTGGGAGAGCGTGCAATGATAAAACTAATGTCTGCACCGAAGAGCACAAACTTATTTAGTGCGGAAACGATCGTGTTGTAGAAGCTTATTAAACGAAGCACATTGATCTTGCATTAGGTTGATTTGAAACACAATTTTCGTCTCCTTTTTTTGAAAATAATTTCGTTTACAATAAATATTTAGTCGCTTACCAAGGGGCTTCACATGAATTACCTTCTCAACCTTCTCCCAGAGCATTCCTCGGTCTCTTATAACAATGAGTGGTTAACTAATTTTCCGCTCCTAATCCTAAATTGACTGTAAGGACGTGACCACCATCGTTATTGGTCATGTATTGGAACTCCGAAGCAAGTATACAATAACAATATCTTTTTTGTATCCCAAGAATATTATTTAATTGGTGAGCTATGCATATTTGCTGTTTCTCGGCCAATCATGATTAGCAACTACGATGCTTACAGTTAATCAAGCTAATCAAATTGAATCTGAAATACATATCTTATTGCATTTTAGAAAGGTGCACAGGATTCTTTTAGTGAGCAAATGTATGCTATATGGACAGGAAATGTATTCTACCAGGATTTGCGTAACAAATGTTTCATGTACGGAGCGGAAGGTCACCGGAAGGATGCGTGTCCATAGAGGAAAAAAATGACCGACCAAAAGGAACGATCAATCGGAAAGAAAGATGCGAATATGGCAACGCAAGGTGGGTAACGGAAATCGTATTCCGGTGTCGTTATCGGATTTGATGCAGCAACCCGTCAAACATCATCGGATGCAGCGCAGAACGAATTAAAGTAATTGAAGTGGCTGAGGAAGAAGTGGTTGGATTGGATACCGATTCAACTGAACGGATGGAACAATTTGAAATTCCCGATTTAATGGTGGAACGCGAAAAACTAGCAGAAACTATGACATTCAAGAATAATACAGATCGGATCTGGTTCGTGAAGAAGGGAATCATGTACTACACGGACTCCTACAGAAAAATGAGAGAGGAAGAGGATAAAAAGCAACTAGCGCAGTCTACGAGTCAGCGACGGGATCGTTTGGTTACGCAGAAATGTTTCTGAAACTTATTCGGAATAATTAGTTCTATTATTTCTAATGTTTTCGGCTCTGTAGAGTTTATTATTAAACATCTGAGCCTCATAAATAAACAGAAAGTGTGCTATATATATATGGGTGGTGCGGATAGAATCGATGTGGTTGTCAAACTGAAGCCAAAATTTTCTATTGTGCCCGAGCCAAACATTGAAGATTGTAGTTATGTTCGTTTCAGATCTTATATTGAGAAGTATTGTTATTATTTGGGGAAAAAAATAAAATGTACTTAGTTTGAGTTTTGCATTCTTTGTAACAAATATATTCACATTATATTTCGAGTGGAAAATTAGTAGGAATGCGACTAAAAAGCACTCGTTACGAGATTTCACTAGATTCAGCAGCTGATTGGAGCAGGAATATATGTAAACCATCGTAAAGTCATGTAGAGACTCGCGCATTTGTGCGCCTTCGTGCAGCATGGAAAAAGAAATTCGAAGAGCGGGAAATGTTTGACAGCCAAGTAACTGCAAAATAATTTTGCTTTTGGAATTGATTGATTGATGGAATTGCGGCTCTATCCGAAGCACCCAGCATAAGTTTTGACTGTTACGCCCTTTTCAAATGTTGGGCTAGTAATATCAGTTCTCTATCTGCATATACGCTTGGCAGATGTGGATACATAACTGAGTATCCTGCTAAATAACAAAAAAAGAAAAAACAAATCTAAGCATTAATTTCATAATTTTGACTTAGCACGTGTTACCTTTCCAATAGGTCACAATCCCTAAATTTGCTTCTTTTATTATCGTTTAGTTTCCGTTTTCCTTTTTTGTAAATAAGTATGCTTTAATTCTAGAATAAATAAATAAAACTGTAAATAGGTAAATAAATCCTTATATTCCCTATCCTAAGATACCATTTACCCTAAAATTTAATGTAAATAATTAGAAAAATAAAAGATTAAAAAAAAAGAAAAGAAAATTGAATTCAAAAAAATCCCATTTCACCACATTTATCCCCTTGATCTGTCAAAAGTGTATCCCATCCTATATGTACATAACCATCATGGCGCGCGGTACCAACTGTGCACAGACAAAACCATCCCGGGAAATGTTCTCCTATACTTGGATTTTGCTGTGTCATCGAAGGCCTTATAAGCCTAAGCAGGATGAGGCCAAGGGCTCTTTTTGGTAACAAAATTCCGACAGTTTAAACCTTCCGTTGCACTCTTCAAGTTTTTTTTTCTAAATCCTTTAGGATCAAAATTCCTAGCTGTTGCGCGAGTGAACTGCTAACCGGCAGAGATAGTGTCTCGGGAGAAAATTGGTTTCACCACCCATCGTCGGAGTTGCCAATAGTGATCGAACGGCCTATGACCGGTGGCCTGTGAGTGATAGAGAAGTCACAAATCCCTGGTAAAATCACCCGTCCAGGACGAGAGGAGGTAAACCGTACGACGCCCCTTTATCCCAGGACAATACATCCCTGGATCCTATTTCATCGTCGACATAGCCATCGGTGAGGACGCGGAACGGTCGCAGCCAGCATTCCGAACATCCACCGACCGATTGACAGTCGCCCTAACCGTTGAAGTCAGGTGAAATTTTGTACATTCCTTTATACAGGGGTTAGACAAAAAGGTTGAGATAGGTAAAAATAAGTCGAAATTCAAATCAGCATAACTATGCGTATAATAATCCGATTTTGATAAAACCAGGACCATCAGAAGCGGACACTCTTCTAGTATACTGTCCTTCTGCAAAACCTGAGATTGGTCCTTGGCCACCGGAAATGTTCCGGATTTTCCGAGGGTATGTTCAAGATGCATTTTTTCCACTGCTTGTCATTTTATGTGACGTTAACTTTCATCATGTTTTATGCTTTCTCCGAAAACTAGAACTAATATACCGGCCAATGGTGGCTGTAGATCGAGAATCCATCTAAACTACACAGAGATACGGCCATTTCCGTAAAAACGGTACCGGGAACATGATGAAATGATAACAGATCGGAATAATGCAAATATGAGTATCTGACTTCATGGATTTGCGAGACGATGATTACAGAAACATCTCCAGAATGATAGTGTCCACTGCCACCCTTATAACAGGTTCCAAAGGCTTTCCAGGAGGGGCAGGTTTTGGTACCGTCTGGAACCATGCATATATGGGTGTCAAAATTCATGTTTTCCCAAGACGATGAATATAGGACTTTTATTACAGATATATTTTGAGGACTGTGACTCTTTGGCCAATTTGTAACAGGTTCCGGAAGTTCTGCGAAAGTGACATTTGTTCAGGGTGTATGGCCAATCCCGTACCGTTTTCACGAAAATGGCCATATCTCTGCGTATACCTATCGGATTTTCAATCTGCAGCCAGCATTGGTCAGCATATTAGTTCTTGTTTCTGGGGCCATCATAAAACATGATGGCAGGAAACGTCATATAAAATGACAAGCAGCAGAAAAAATGCATTTTTAACATACCCTCGGAAAACCTGGAACACCACCGGTGGTCAAGGACCAATCAGAGGTTTCGCATAGGGCCAGTATACTAGAAGAGTTTCCGCGTCCGATGGTCCCAGTTTGATCAAAATCGGATCATTCTACGCAAAGTTATGCTGATTTGAACTTCGACAATTTTTTGCCTATCTCAACCTTTTTGTCTAACCCCTGTAACTCCTATTCTATAATTATTAAATAAACCCAACCCTTGAACTTTTAATTAACATCTAGTGTAAAGCATAATTATTTCACGCGCAAATCCCTTCTCTCCATCATTCGTTTTGTTGAAATTGAATTCGCGTTGCAAGCTTGGGAAGTGAGTCCGCCCCAACGATTCTCCCGGACAGACCCTGAGAGGGCTGAAGTGTAAATAGTTTTGTAAATTTTCTTGTATATAATATAGTTTTATTTTAGTGAATTTTTCCAATTGAATTAGTTTTTCTTGTAGTTTTCTTAGTTTTCTTATTTCTTTAAAATTTCATTGCATTAGAATAGTTAATCGTAACACACGATACTATATAACCAGGCTGACAAGATAATATGAAGTATGCTTCTGCATAATTACATAATTCTTAAGTGAACTGAGGTTTTAAATGAAATTTGAATCCGTATATGAAAAATCCCACAATTTCTATATTTTTATGTACTTACTGATATAAAATTGATCAGATTCAGGAACACACGTTCCACGATAAATTCCTTGGAAAGCGGCAAAAATGCTGGGGTATTGCCTCATCGTCAATGTTATATATGCGGCGATTTATCACAGACTGCTTCTTCTTCTTCTTCTTATTGGCATGACATCCCCACAATGGGACAGTGCCGCCTCGTAGCTTAGTGTTCATTAAGCACTTCCACAGTTATTAACTGCGAGGTTTCTAAGCCAAGTTACAATTTTTGCATTCGTATATCATGAGGCTAACACGATGATACTTTTATGCCCCGGGAAGTCGAGACTATTTCCAATCCGAAAATTGCCTACACCGGCACCGGGAATCGAGCCCAGCCACCCTCAGCATGGTCTTGCTTTGTAGCCGCGTATCTTACCGCACGGCTAAGGAGGGCCCCAATCACAGACTGCCTCTTCTGTTATTATAACTCTAAAAACAGTTATTTGATTTCGAAAAAGTGAAATCGGAATTGCGTAAAACTATTTTAATAAAAATTCCGCGGAAAAAAATTAAAATTTCGTTTCGTTTCGAAAAATTTCGAAATAAATGAACCTTGATTTCGTATCGTTTCGAAGTCTCGAAAGAAAATCTACATTTCGTTTCGTTTCGATCCGAATTAATATAGACATTTTAAATTTCATTTCGTTTCGTTAGGATAAAGTGTGTTATCGCATACCCCTAATGACGAGATAAATTTAGCATTGATTTGTTAAAAAGCAATGTTCCAACCATTCACTCGTTTGCTATTTTGAATAATGCTCAATCAGTACTTAGTTTATATTAGTAAGGGTATGCGATAAGACACTTTTTCCTAACGAAACAAAACGTAACGAAATTTAGAATAATTATGTTCATTCGAAACGAGACGAAACAAAATATAGATTTACTTTTGAGACTTCGAAACGATACAAAATCAAGGTCCATTTAATTCGAAATTTAACGAAACGAAACGTTTTTTTTTCGCTGAACTTTTATTGAATTGATTTTAGATTATATACGCAATTCTGATTTCATTTTTTTAAATCAAATATCTGATTTACGACCAATAGGGTTATAGTAACAGAAGAAGCAGTCTGTACTAAATCTCCGCGATCCCGTTTATATACCATTGGCGAAAAGGCAATACCCCAGCATCTGTGCCGCTTTCAATGGAACTCATCGTGGAGTGTGTGCACCCGAATCTGATTAATTTTATATCAGTAAGCATATAAAAATATAGAAATTATGGGATTTTTTCTTATTCTGATTCAAATTCTGTTAAAAATCTTATTTCGAATTATGTGATTATGCTGAAGCATACTTCATATTAACTTATCAGCGTGGTTTTATAGTATTGAGCTAACTCAAAACCAGAAAACGAATGCATAGATTTTATTTTTTATCTAGTGGGATACTCATTTTATCAATATCTGCCAGGCGTATACGCATACAAAAACTTGTAACAATAGGATATCATTTCCTTTCAAATTCAACCTTTTTATGGGAAGCTCGGAGTCTTATATAGAATCAACTCAATGAACCAAGCTATTCTTCTTCATTGCAGCTATTATAACTTTATCCGAATTAAATTGAAAAAAATGAACTAGTCATAGTTTCCAATTCCACACGTAATTAACACTACTTTGCACGCCACCATCGAGCTTGGTTTGAACTCCAGGATAATTTGGAGAGCTTATAACATCCGATTTGTCTCTAAGGTCTTGTCTGGACATCATACGTTGTTGTCAGTTTTGAACCAAGCGTAGTTGATTTGGAAGATGAACTTGCTTGATCATGACTTTAAACTACCGGGAAAAGCTAATACTTTTATTTTGATTCGATATTGATTGATATTGATGTGGAAAGTGAATATTTTGAGCAATTAAATAATTGTGTGACATCGAAAATGATTTAAAAGTTTTCATTACAGCCAAAATCTGCAATTTTCACTTGCCTGAACAACTTATTTGAACAACATTTTCGATAGAGTCATTTTAACTGTTTTTAGATTATTGTCTAGTGAAAAATAGCTCCGATACTAATATATTATATGAATCTGAATCATATGTAGTTTGATATCGTTGGTTTAGATGTTAAAAAGTATTATACAGTCAAACCTCCATGAGTCGATGTTCTACGACTCGATATCGACTCATGGAAGCAAATTATTCCATATTAAATTTTTTTTTCTGGGTTACTATGATGGTCCCTTCAAACAGCTTCCCAATGACTTTATATTCCTCATCTCGATATTTCCATAAGTCGATGGTCCCTTCAATATCGACTCATGGAGGTTTGACTGTAGGTTAATTATCAAATGTGTATTTTACATTCTGAAAATTATATTTCGCATAAAAAAACAATGGTTATAACTATGCGATATTTTTCCGTTTACAATGCAAATATTCTATTCAATCTACAATAGGTCAACAGTTTTTGATAGAAGGATCGGAGACCCATAGTGTTATATACCAATCGACTCAGCTCGACGAATTGAGGTGATGTCTGTATGTGTGTGTGTGTGTGTGTTTTTTTTCTTCCTAAGCAATGGAGGGGGAATCTGCTGAACAGACATCCTGGGTTGTCCAGGAAGTGCGGGGTTAGGGACCACCTCCGACAGCAAACAAGGGAGGCAGGACTTCATCCCCGACCCGCTAAACCGTATCCATTGCCGCCAAGCTCATAGTCCCTTCGGTGCAACCAGAAAGTAATGCTTCAAAGAGGGGCCAGTGCACGACGCACCCTCGAGGTTAGCTGCGTGTCCTTGCAGCATCGAACATCGTGACTCGCTTTTCTAGAAGAACACCATGGTATCGTGCCAGCGCGTTGCCGGCTTTCCAGGTGGTCTTACCACGCCCTATGTCCTCGGAAGGTGGGAAGGGTAGACTTCGCGCTTGCTTCCCTCTGTACGACTGGTATCAAGAATAATGATGCCGCATGTACCCCAAATTGACCTCTCTGCGATAGGGTCTGTTCGCCAACACACAGAGGGACTTGCCGACGCAGTCGAATGAAAAACACTCGTCACCTTCATGGCTTTCGAATGTTGTTCGAGAGTCATTTCTTGCTGAAAGTTTTTAATTATATATTTGTTATTATTTAACTTTTCATTTTTAAGTGTGCATGTTTACATTCAAACTGCACACACGTGCTGAGCCTGCCTTGTTTTTTGTATGCCGTGAAAAGCATCCTATGATTGAATCAAAAGTAATAAAGAGATCATAGTAAACCTGATTACTTGTATATTGCATTTCAAAAAGGAAAAACCCATCGATACCTTCAAACGTTTACCTTGGCGATACGTTTGCTTCAACAACTTTGGAAGCCAGTGAGCTGTTTGCTAGACAATTTGCTGATGTTTTTACGACTGGATTTACTTCTCAACAGGAGGCTGAGAATATTACGGCTGAGGTCCCCAATGGTTTGGTTGATCTGGGAACATTTGTTATTACACCAGAAATTGTTGTAATGGCGGCAAAGAAACTGAAATGCTCATTTTCCCCGGGACCGGATGGTTTACCCGCAGTAGTGCTTCGGCGCTGCGTCAATAACTTGGCCGAACCGTTATGTGATATTTTTAATCGATCCTTTGAACAAGCAAAGTTTCCCAGTGTATGGAAGCAATCGTATATCTGCCCCATTTTTAAGGATGGGGAATGTTACGAATTATCGCGGAATAACAAATTTGTCTGCATCGTCAAAACTTTTTGAAATTATTGTGAGTGGTGCTCTATTGGATCGAGCTAAGAATTATATTTCCTTTGATCAGCACGGATTTATGCCAGGTAGATCTGTAACAACGAATCTGATCAACTTCACCTCAAACTGCATTGCTAGTATGGAGATCAAAGCACAAATGGACGTTATCTACACCGATTTGAAAGCAGCGTTTGACAAAATTGATCACACAATCCTTCTGTGCAAGTTATCTCGCCTTGGTGTATCTTCAAGATTAGTGTCATGGTTCAGTTCCTATCTATCTGAACGAGTTTTACGGGTGAAGCTTGACAACAGTATTTCATCAGCGTTCTCCAATAAATCTGGAGTCCCGCAAGGCAGTAATCTGGGACCGTTATTGTTCACGCTCTTCTTCAACGATGTCGCGTTGCTTTTGGGAGCTGATTGCAAACTAGTGTATGCTGACGATTTAAAGCTGTATCTTGTTGTGAAATCCGTTGAGGATTGTTGGCGTCTACAAAGTCTTCTAGATCAGTTTTCCGAGTGGTGTCATAGAAACAAGCTTGTAATCAATGTTACCAAGTGTCGTGTCATCACCTTCCATCGAATTTTGAATCCCATCCGCTTCGACTACAATATCGCAGGTGAAATTCTGGCAAGAGTTAACCATGTGTGTGACCTGGGCGTACAGCTGGATGCAAAATTATCGTTTGATTTACAGCGTTCAACGATCGTGTCACAAGCCACTAGAAGACTAGGATTTATATTCAAAATATCCAAAGATTTTAATGACCCGCACTATTTGAAAGCATTATACTGCTCACTCGTCCGCCCGATCCTTGAGAATGCTTCTGTTGTTTGGCTACCGCATCAAGTTTCGTGGTGCCTCCGAATTGAACGTGTGCAGAAGCGCTTCATTCGCCAAGCGCTGCGAGATTTACCTTGGCGAGACCCAGTAAATTTGCCCCCTTATCCGGACAGATGTCGACTACTGGGAATCGACACATTACAACGCCGGAGGAAAATACAACAGGCGTTGCTTATTGCTAAGCTGATAAACGGTGAGATCGATGCCCCAGAACTCCGATCGATGCTAAGCTTCCGTATACCGAGTAGAAATTTGCGGCATTCTACATTGCTTGTGCCCAGTTTCCACAGGACTTCATTCAGATATAACGAACCGATAGACGCTTGCATAAGAACGTTCACCTTAGTGGAAGACCTCTTCGAGTTCAATGAGCCATCCAGTCGTTTTTCCGATAGATTAAGAAGATCAAATGTATTTTTATAAGGAGTTGTCCATGTAGACTTAAAGATCCGATGGACATAAGAAAGTAAAATAAATAAATAAATAAATAAATATTAACTGTTGAACTGGCTGTGATATCATTTCATAACTGGCTCTATCCATATACTGCGACCAAATCCTGTAATCCCGGTAACCAACTCCTATGGAAAGAAAAGCTATGTTACCTAGAAAATATTCCCATTTATTTGCTTTCGAATTGTTTTTAATTTAAATTGAAATATTGGTGCAATTATAACATGTAAAGAAAAAGTACCGAATTCGTACACTTTTTAACTATTTAGTAAAAATACAATATCTCAGCCCCAGAACAACACTTCTTGGATATTTTTTTATGAAAATATTCCTTATAAATAGCTCTTTGTAGTACGTTAGTTTCTTCTGAACGAGAAAAAAAATACTTTTTGTGTGAGGATGAAGCATTTATTTATTTATTATCAGATTAATTATCTGTGCTGCACATAAAAGTCTTCTCCATTCAGCTCGGTCCATGGCTGCACTTCGCCAACCACGTAGTCTGCGGAGGGTCCGCAAATCGTCCTCCACCTGATCGATCCACCTTGCCCGCTGCGCACCTCGCCACCTTGTTCCCGTCGGATCGTTGTCGAGAACCATTTTCACCGGATTACTGTCCGACATTCTGGCTACGTGCCCGGCCCACCGCAGTCTTCCGATTTTCGCGGTGTGAACGATGGATGGTTCTCCCAACAGCTGATGCAACTCATGGTTCATTCGCCTTCTCCACGTACCGTCCGCCATCTGCACCCCACCATAGATGGTACGCAACACTTTCCTTTCAAAAACTCCCAGTGCGCGTTGGTCCTCCACGAGCACCGTCCAGGTCTCGTGTCCGTAGAGAACTACCGGTCTTATAAGCGTTTTGTAGATAGTCAGTTTGGTACTCTATTCAATCGGAACGTCTTACGGAGTCCAAAGTATGTACGATTTCCAGCCACTATGCGTCTCCGAATTTCTCTGCTGGTATCATTTTCGGCGGTCACCAGTGAGCCCAAGTACACGAATTCTTCAACCACCTCGATTTCGTCACCACCGATAGAAACTCGTGGTGGGTGGCTTACATTGACCTCTCTTGAGCCTCTTCCTATCATGTACTTCGACTTCGACGTGTTGATGACTAGTCCAATCCGTTGAGCTTCGCTTTTCAGTCTGATGTAGGCTTTCTCCATCCTCTCAAAGTTACGTGCCATTATATCAATGTCGTCGGCGAAACCAAATAACTGGACGGACTTCGTGAAAATCGTACCACTCGTGTCAATCCCTGCCCTTCGTATTACTCCCTCCAAAGCGATGTTGAATAGCAGACACGAAAGACCATCACCTTGCCGTAACCCTCTACGCGTTTTGAAGGGACTCGAGAATGCCCTTGAAACTCGAACTACGCACATCACCCGATCCATCGTCGCCTTGATCAACCGTATCAGTTTATCCGGAAATCCGTTTTCGTGCATTAGCTGCCATAGCTGGTCCCGATCGATTGTATCATATGCGGCTTTGAAGTCGATAAATAGATGATGTGTGGGCACGTTGTATTCGCGGCATTTCTGCAATACCTGACGTATGGCGAACGCCTGGTCTGTGTTAGAGCGTTCACCCATAAATCCCGCCTGGTACTGCCCCACGAACTCTCTTGCAATTGGTGTTAGTCGGTGGCATAAAATTTGGGAGAATACTTTGTAGGCGGCGTTCAGCAATGTGATTGCGCGGTAGTTGCTACAATCCAGCTTATCGCCCTTTTTGTAGATGAGCCACACGACACCTTCCATCCACTCCTGCGGCAGAACCTCATCCTCCCAAACCTTGGTAATCACCCGGTGCAGCGCCCTAGCCAGTGCCTCACCACCGTGTTTAAACAGCTCTCCTGGTAGTTGGTCAACTCCAGGGGCTTTGTTGTTTTTCAGCCGGCCGATCTCCTTCTGGATTTCCTGGAGATTCGGAGCCGGAAGTCGCATGTCCTGCGCGCGTGCTCCTAGGTTCATTACCATACCGCCACCGTTGTCTGCCACATCGCCATTCAGGTGCTCTTCGCAGTGCTGTTGCCACCTTTGGATCACCTCACGCTCGTTTGTAAGAAGGTTCCCGTTTATGTCCTTACACATATCGGGCTGTGGCACGTGGCCCTTACGTGAACGGTTCAACTTCTCATAGAACTTTCGTGTGTTATTAGTGCGGTACAGTTGCTCCGTCTCTTCACGGTCTCGATCTTCCTGCTGGCGCTTATTCCTCCGGAAAATCGATTTTGTCTGTTCCGCACCCGTTTGTATCGTGCCTCGTTCGCCCTCGTGCGGTGTTGCAGCAATCTCGCCCATGCTGCATTCTTCTCCTCAACTAACTGCTCACATTCGCCGTCATACCAGTCGTTTCTCTGATCCGGAGCTACCGTGCCTAGTGCAGCGGTTGCGGTGCTTCCAATGGCGGATCGAATATCTCTCCAGCCATCTTTAAGAGATGCTGCGCCTAGCTGCTCTTCCGTTGGGAGTGCCACTTCCAGCTGCTGCGCGTAGTCTTGGGCTAGTCTACCGTCTTGTAGCCGCCCAATGTTTAGCCGCAGCGGACGCGTGTTGATCACCGTCGAGAGTTTTGAGCGCAGGCATACTGCAACGAGGTAGTGATCGGATTCAACATTCGCACTGCGGTAAGTGCGTACGTTCATGATGTCGGAGAAGAATTTACCGTCGATTAGAACGTGGTCGATTTGGTTTGCCGTTACTTGATTAGGTGATTTCCATGCGGACTTGTTGATATTCTTGCGGGGGAAGAAAGTGCTTCGGACTACCATTCCGCGGGAGGCTGCAAAGTTTATGCATCGTTGGCCGTTGTCGTTCGATACGGTATGCAGACTATCCGGTCCGATGGCCGGTCTATACATTTCCTCCCTTCCTACCTGAGCGTTCATGGCACCGATGACGATTTTGACGTCCCGCAGTGGGCATCCATCGTGCATCCATCGTGCACGTTGATGATGCTATAGTTGAAGAAACGGCCTTTTATCCTCAGCTTGCACATCCTTGCGTTGATTGGCTGCCACCCAATCACGCGTTGGCGCATCTTTCCCAGCACTATGAAGCCGTTTCCCAGCTCGTTGGTGGTGCCACAGCTTTGGTAGAAGGTAGCCGCTCGATGCCAGCTTTTCCACACTTACTGTCCTGTCCAGCAGATTTCCTGCAGCGCTACGACATCGAAGTTGCGGGGATGTAATTCATCGTAGATTATCCTGTCGCAACCTGCGAAGCCTAGTGACTTGCAGTTCCATGTTTCAAGTTTCCAATCGTGATCCTTTACTCGTCGCCTAGGTCGTTGCCGATTGTATCGAGTCGTATTATCTTCGTCGTTCGTAATAGTTGTTTTTAAAGGCGGCTTATTGGGCCTGCGCAAACCTCCTGTCTCGTCGGAGGGCCGTCGTGCCAGAGCTGTTTAGCGTCCCACCTAACACCAGGACTTGGGCTTGTGCGCTTTGAGCGGCACACGGTCGCTTTGGCGGAGCCTACTTGCGGATTCATGCAGCTTTTTATAGAGGTTTAACAGGGCCCACTGTCAAACCCCACCACATCCTAGGCAGGCGCCACAACTCGCAGATGGCCTGGGGAGGGATCGTCAAGCCCTTGGACATAGTCCCTACTGCCCCAAAGGATGAGGATGAGAATGAAGTAACTTCGAAAATTAGACAAAAAATGTGTTTTTTCAATATTTAAAAAGTTCTGCAGACTGGAAAAACGCAAAATAACAAAAACTAATTCTTGGAGAATATAGGTAAAGATCCACAGAAAAACATAAATCAAATGGATGACCCTAAAAAAAAATTGTGAAAGGACCCAATATTTGATTTTTTACCAAAAAAATGCTTATTTCTCAAAAATCGATCTGGCGCGACCTCTAAACGATTTTTTAGAAATTCGGTTTGTTCTACAAAAATTATCCAGACAGGTATATCTTTCATTTCAGGGTTGAGCACCATGACTTTTCGAACATCGATTTTTTTTTTTTGGGACACCCTAATGAGTATGTATCTTGTGTAGTAAGTACCCCAAGCAACACCTCTTGTTTCTCAATGAGTAACAACAACTGTGGTGTGACTTACTAAAGGTCTGACTTATGCACAACGCGTCGTATTTGGAACTCCTTTGTGACACAAAAAGCGCAAGAGGTGGAGCCTATTTGCAACATCTTGCGGTTACAATGAAAATAAAAACACAAAAACCAACCGGGAATCGAACCCTGGACCTTGAGATTTGCATCCTTCTACTATAACCATCACACCAACAATTCTATTTGGAGATTCTGCTACAAGTGCACTACATAAACAACAAAGTCATTTGTAACTTCATTGTATCTTATACGGAACATGCAGGGGACTGTCAAAAATAAAATACTGCTCAGCTGAGCTCAAAGTGATTGGAACATATCAGAAACATTGTCGTAACAGCAATGAACCGAAGTGTTATTAATTCTGCAACTTATCTGTTTTGTTTCTGATATGAAACACATCGAATTTTAAACCACCCAAGAAGTCAAGATGGGTAGAATATTGCGACGCCACTCGAACGGAAATGAAACATTGTGTTTTAGTGAAACTGGGAAGTGGCTTTAATGTGACTCAATGTATTGTCAGTGTCTTCAATGCAATTTATTAGGAACAAACACCTATTTGAAAGATGTTGCGCGTGCTGCTTGGGACAGTGGATACACTATACCCACCAGAAAACATCCTAGACTGGATAGAAAATCGAACTCGCCATCTCCGGATTATTATTACTATGCCTTTGCTCTAGAGACCCGAAAGTTTGCGATTGGATGTGTTCGTGTTAGCGGAATAGTCGTGAAATCCGGGTTTGTGATTTATGTGGTCGGAGAGCTGTGATGTACCAGTGGAGGATATATTGCCAAGAAGAAGAAGATGATTAGTATTAAATAATTGGTAATTAAATTACTGTTATGCATTTCGAAGCAGATTTTTGACGTAGGATTACGTCCTTCGGGAAGATAGGGGGGTCATTCTGCAGATTCAAATCTGATAACGTCACGAAAAGTGGTCAGGAAGTATGGGCTAATAACTCAGCCGTCTTTCAACCGATTTGAAATATTTTGGTATTGATCGATCGACGAACTCTTTAATATTTTGCACAACTATCGAAAAATGCATTCAAGGTGCTAAACTATTGAAAAATTGCATTTCACGGGCTGGACTCTAATCCTCAGTTCAATTAAGTTTTCTCGGAGAGCGGACACAACGATGACGCCCGTAGCAGCAGTCTCAGCAGAAAGCGGATCATCGAGAGGCCGTCGCCAAAGCAGCAATCTTCGGACTATCGTTTAGTTACTGTTTGTGGCGTATTGTAAAAAGAAAATCGGTTCTTCTCAGGACCAAAATTTTATGAGAAGACAGGGTTGATTGCAAAAATGGCGTCGATTACGATCCCTGGAGACCAGTGCGTCATTGAAAAGTTTTCTTAATAGTGGCTACTTAGCAGAAAATTAACGAATAACTGTCCGACAGCAGTAGCAATCAAGTGAAATTTTTATTCAAGGTACGGACTATCGTTTGTTTGCTATGAGTGATTAGAAAGGTGCATTGCGGATCAAAATAGATTCTTGTCAAATCTACCAGTTTACGCAAAAGAAGGTAGAGCCGAAATATTTTCTTCAAAGTTCAAATCATAACCGCTTGGCGACGGAAGGAAGTTGGAATAAGTAGCAGTGAAAGCGCGGGAAGTAAACGCTGCTAATTTATTTGCAATGGTGACGTCTCATATCATTGAGTTGCGTTAATAGCAGTCAAATTAAATTTTCTCAAGATTATGATTTGGGTATGCTTGCTGTTTATTATTGGAAAGGCCTGGATTCTGGGAACAGAATCATCACTTTACACGAGAGAAGGTTGAGCCGAGACAAATATTTTATCAAAATGCAAATCATAATCACTTGGTGACGGGCGAAATTCTTTACGGTAGCAGCCCATGCGCTCCTTGCTGGGAGACGCTGCAAACCAATGCATTAGAATGGATGACGTCTATCGTGTTCCAGCGCAAATAATAAATTGGCTGACAGTGGCATCAGTAGCAGTGAAGTAGAAATTCATTTCAACATTTTTGATTTCCTGCGTGCGCGGTTCGAAAACTTTTTTCCTCTTTGAGTGGGACTGGGGTCCTGAAAAGGGCCGTTTTAAGTGGAGCTACGTCGTCGTTCATTCACTAGGAGCTGACTTATTTGGTGAAGATTTTTGGAACCCTCCGAGACGGCGGGCTTGGCCAGCTCGATATGCACAAAGATGTCGTTTACAAGGCTGTTTATGATGCCTTCTATGAGACGCCCTTGATAATGTTTCTCTGAGCCTTGCTGCCGCCGCTCGTACCAATTATCATCGCTGTCGCCTTTTTCGCAGCCTTTCCACCGCCGGTGATGTCTGGTTTGGCGCTGCGATGCTGGTCAGAATACGTGTGCATGGAGACTGAGGCCCCGCCCCTTTGGGAGCCGTATCATTGGGATTGGCTTGCTTGCTCCGCCTTTCGTTCGTTTGATGCCAGTGCTTTCGTACATAACCTGGGCCAATGCATTTTCTTCTTCTTCTTTTACTTCTTCAAAGTGCAAATTATAATCACTTGGCGTCGGCAGCAGCACAAGCGCTTTTCGGAGGGAGATGCTGCGAAAATTGATTCGCATGGATGGTGTCTACCGCATTTTAGCAGCAACTTATCGAGTGGCTGACGTTGGGGTCAGAAACAATGAAAAAAAAATTCTCTAGATACTGCTTCGGTTTTGTCGCTGCTTGTGATTGGAAAGGTGCATTACTGAAAACAAATGGGTTCTTTTCAGAATCATAATTTTACACAAGAGAAAGTTGAGCCGAAGTTTTTGTAGGAAATTGTCGTCAAGGTTGTTGTTTACTTCCATTTATTGAACGGCTACTCAGTCTTGCACTTATCACAACGAGTTTTTTATTTACCCGACGTTTCGACACGACGACAAACAACAAAAATATTTTCCCCTTGAAAAAGACACAATCCCCGTGTCGAAACGTCGGGTAAATAAAAAAAAACTCGTTGTAATAAGTGCAAGACTGAGTAGCCGTTCAATAAATGAAATTAAAACGTACAGTCGATCCATTATCAGTAAGTTATTGTTAACCGATCTTCTGTTTCTTTCAGACTATGCTTCTAATTACAAACCGAAATGAGTTAATAGCAACAATCAGGTTTTCGCCCTTTTATTTCCAGGATATGCAAACATGCCGAGGATATTCCAACCCAGATTGAATTTACAGCCCCAACTTCGAAAATCAGCGCCAAGAAACATATTCAGATTAAAATCTTTTACACTTCACCTAATCCTACGTCCAATTGGCGGTCGTGTCTCGGATACAACCTTCTACTTTTTTCACTACGCGTTCTCCCGGACTAGCTAGCGTGTCAAGCATCTACACGATCGATCGCACACCCTTTAAGAGAAATCACATTTGTCTACTAAAAACTCTCACTACAGAAAAATAATGTTTCAAGATGTATAAAGTCATCATCGTGGTATTGTGACTAGTCTGACGATCTTTAAGAAGAAGAATTTTGTCGAACACTCTCAAATTTAAAAAAAAATCGATTCCGCCATTGAATACAACTTATTGTTCATGCATAGATCATTTTTATTTGAGATCCAAGAGGTTAATTAGTAGCATTGAAATTTCTCCATCAAATAAATTAAATAATCGTGTGGTAGAATAGATACTTTGATAGCTTTCATGAAAAAACTGATAATTGAGTTTCAAATATTGATACTTGTGCCCAAAGAATATGTCACCAAGATGTGACAATAACGTTGCGTCATAAAATTGATGGTACGTCAGTTATTCTTCAATGACTAATTCAAAGTAGCATATGTTGCTTCTCTGTGTAAAACAAAGCTATTTGAGGAATAATGATTCGTACCGCGAGCGGTCTATCTAATTTTGCCCGTAGGCCGCTTCACTGCCAACATAAAGCTTAGCTAAAATAATCATAAAACACTTTAATTTGCACATTTTGTATCCTTGGAAAATTAACCCCCAAGTCCAAGGGTTAATGCATGTCACATCTATTCCGTCACTTGAAATTATTGTTTTTACATTTTTGATAAGGTTGGCATTTTATGGAGGATGCTTCAACCTCGCCCCACGCCTGTTCTTTAATTTGTACTTATTTTTTGCAAAGTATAAACGTTCTTTTTATTTTATGTATTGATTCTAGCACAAAATGGTAAAATTTGACAAAAAAAAAGTTTAGAAGAATTGTTCGCAAAAATTCTAGCTAAAATATAAATCCTCCTTAGCCCAATAACATCCGGCCGGAGTAATGGCAAAGATCGCTGTACGTTGAGAAAAGCTATCCTATTTAAAGGACTTTGAGATAACATGGGTTAAGTAATACAAGCCTTTGAGTAAATATGTAACAATCATAAGAGACTCAAATAGTAGGTAATGTGCAGAGTCCTGTACGTAAAAGTAACGACATGGGCCGTATTTGACAGGTCTCGTTACTCACGATTTTTATGGGAATTACAGATAAATCGGGTATGTAAGACAACTGCGTCATCGACATACATTTTTAATTAATCACTGCCGTACAAATTATGCAAAATTCGGACCTCTCAATCAGATGATGGCCATCTATAATCAACACTGCGAAACTATTGACTTTACAATGTCTCGGCAGAGCCTAAAAAAATATGTTGTCACAATTCGAAACCTACACATCTAAATTTACATTAAATCGCAAAAATAAACACTACTTAACCAAACTATTTTTATTTTTATACACTATAATACCGTATTTATAGCATTAAGAAAAAAAGAAAAACATGTATATTGTATATGTACTAGTCTACGTCGGTTGACGAAATAAATAAAAAAAAAAATCTTGTTCCAATTCTGACATTGTCGACACTTTGTATCACATCCACTTTAGTAATATGTATAAATATGCGTAATTGCGGAGGCGAGTTCAAGAAGTTAAAAAATGTGAAGCAAATAGAAACATTTTCTTCTCAATAGCGGTCAATTAAAATCACATAACATTTTGGACCTACAGCTTTCTTTTCGGGAGAAACGCAACGCACGTGCCATGGAATCATTCACCGGGTGCTGCATCTTGATCCAACTTGCCAATAGAGCGTAATCCGATTGGGAGATGATTATGATTGGTTATTTGTTTTGCGCCTCGCCATATGAGGTTCGAAACAATTACGTCAGAAGCAGAAACGAGGAAAAAATGGTGCAAAATGTAAAGTTTTTTGACCGAATATGTGTGCATCGTACATCATTTAGTAATGTGAATGATCTGTCCATTGGACGTTTTGAATTCGAAAGTAAATAATTGCCCCGCGGGATATTCAAGTAACAAGACTATCAATGTGACGATGCACAGCAAGTGTCAGCAACAACAATAGTCAAGGCCAATTTTGAAAACTTTCTACAAGTGTTTACATGAATCGATCATTCAAATATTTAAGGAACAGCCATCCATTTCCAGGAATGGAATTAAATGCAACTCGCAAAATGCGAGAGAACATTTATGGACACGGCAGGTATTTCCGTCCATCGCCATAGGGGCTAATTCAAAACCAACACTATAGCAGAACGTTTCTCCTGAGCTTACGATTTGGTATTTATGAGTTTGACAAAAAAGTGTCTCTTTGATTGGTTTTCGAGACTATGACGAAAAGACGAAAATATCTGCCTTAACCCTACACTTCTTTCCAATGCAATTCTCTCCGACAGCTTTTGGCGTTAGGCCGGCACCACTATTTTTACACTGACGCGCCACTAGTCAAAATACGTCACGCCGCTGAGCCATAATTGTCTCAAGCCGGATTAATTTTGTATAGGAGTTAGCATTTATTCAGCGTTTTACAGCAATGCAGACGGGGCATTCCCATACAAATTTCGATAAAATATCCCAAAGGAATTCCAAAGAATTTCAAGTGGGAAAATCTAACAAAACAACTTTGGTGTAGTCAATTCCCAAACAACTTTTGAGGAAATTCATTAGCATTTCAAGAAACATTCCGTAGCATTGCACAAGAAAGCTCCCTTGTGAAATCCAAGAAATTTCCTTTGAAAGTTTCAAAGAATTTTCAATGAAAGTTCCGGAGAATTTTCCGTGGAAATTCTGCAGCATTTCCCGTGGCATTTCCGTAGAACTTCCTGTTGTTCGAGTTCGAGATGAACCGGCCAAGAGCCGAAAGTCTCGTAAATAAAGACAATAGTAATAACAATAACATCCGATTGAGCTTTTTTAAGGAATTTTCGTAGAATGCTTCTCATGAATTCTTCATAAATTCTTGAGGAAATTTCAAAGAAGAAGAATTTTCTATGATATTTCTGAGGAATTTCCCAGAAAGTTCAGAGGATTTTCCGTGGAAATGGGAGGATTTGTATTATATGTGTTGATAAGGATGTGATGCTTTTCCGTTTATTTCCTACTTATCATCGTAGGAAATAAAATAATCCTTTGATCAAAAATGATTCTTTAATTATTGAACTGTCACTTTTAAGTTTAATTTGAATTTAATTCTTCAAATGAGACCAATCTGAGTGCTCGCACGAGCGAAAAAAGTGATCATTGGAGGATAGAGCGAATTTAGAAGGGATACGCCTTCAGTTAGGCTAATATAATACATTTGGGGGAAATGTCAAAAAGCGCTCATAGCGCAAAATTACCCAACTAAGAAAACTTATTAGTGTAATAATTTATAACAAGTAATTTTCGGGTTCGGAGTCCTACGCAATTAAAACATTAGGCCATGGTTTCCCAAACTGTGGGTCCCGACCCCCAGGGGGGTCGCGAGCTGATTGTTGGTGGGTGGGCGTAGAACAAATATTAATTGTAGCTCGAATGCCGAACCTTTTGATCCTTTTTTTTTCAGGAACATAATTTCAAGTTCAAACCGCATTTCATTTTAAATATTCATCACCACGCCATTTTAGAAAACATTTATGCCTAAAAGCTGTCCCCATTAATGAAGTAAAATAAAAACATTTTGACAAACAATATAATGTTTGTCATTTTTTGCATTTGTACATGAAGGTAACGTGAATATTTTTGTAAAACTTGCCGAAACAGATGACATTCTGATTCAAATAATGTTTAATACTACTTGGCAAAATGCATTTTTTCATAGGTGGGTTGCGAGACATATAGAATTTTTCTAGGTGGGTCGCATACTCAAAAGTTTGGGAAGCTCTGCATTAGGCTATCTATCTACCGTCGTGCGGGGCTTCTTTTGAAAAATCAGGGGCTACTTTGGACACTTTAAAACAAGGATTATAACGAAAATTATTATAAAATTGTCATTATCACCAATCGGGTGTCTTGTTGATAGTAGGATGGCAACTTTCTGTTTCAAATTTGATATTTTTTCCGTTTATTTTTTTCAAAAAATCAAAAATCCAAAGTAGCCCCCGGAATCAAAAGAAGCCCCGCACGACGGTACATCTATATACATTCCCTTTCCCGATCAAAATAACTTTCACTTGAGAGTTACATGAAAACATATGCAGATATTTTCCATCTAGTTTCGTTTGTAGAAGTTAAATGATTTGTTAGTGATGGTACTCACTGCTCTCAATTCACTAAAAAATGTAATTAAATTTAAGTGAATTGAAATTTCAACAAACACATAGATTTTAAGTGAATTGGCATTATAGTTTGCGAAATATCCGTGTTAGTGATAAAAATTCCCGTCCACTAGAAGCGGACGAGATCAAAAATAGAATATGAAACATTTATTTCACACTCAAAGACTTATTTTTGTAAATTGCTCTTATGATATTTCTGCACAATTTTCCATTAGCGATTGATGCAAAACATACACTTCTGTCTGAGTACCCAACTCATGTGTTTTTCATACATTCGTGACAAGTAGTATTCACTATAAAAGAACATAGCTATTGTTTTCTACGTTTTCATTTAAATTTCACTACATTTCTTTTTGGTATGCATATGACATGTGAGTAAGTTTTATTGGACACAAGTAAGGTCATCATAAATGTCGTGTTCGTTTACAAACGAATGATTTTTTTTTTTTATTCTTAATTTTATTATCCTTTCCCATCGATGTCTTATTCATAGTATTAAGTCCATTTGTCTGTGAATCAAATTGTAATCCCTTCCTTCCTTCCCCAATCCCTCAATCATTCAATCATGACAACGGTCATTACTACACGATCACAGTAGCCTCCTCCCAACCAAACACAATGTTCTTTTTTGTTATTTTTTTTTGTTGTTCCTTCGAATATGGGAGGAGCTAAGTCACGCAAATAAGCTGTTGCATCACAGAAAATATGTGTATAAAAAAGAAGCACGTCGCGCAGAGCGATTCATTGTTTTTGTATATTTCAAACGAAGAATACAAGGAGTTAAACGTTTCCTAGTCGTTTTCCTGCCACCGAAAGAGAACCATTACCATTCCTCACTGCCGGCGTGAAGTCACCGATCGCTGCTGCTGCTCCAATCTGCTGATACAGTCCACCGTTGGTTGCTCAACCGAGCTCATCTAGTCAAATAGTGCTGTCCCCTCGTTCCGATCCATTACCTGATCCCTCCAGTGGTAGTCAGTTTTGGACACCGGTTCTGACTGCACACGGACAGGCTATTTGCACGGCGTCAATTGTTCCTGGAGCACTGACAAAGGAATTCAGTGTTTGTTCCATCAGTCCGATCCACTCTCAGACCCTTCCGGTAATCTGTTGTGGACACCGGACTGACTTGCACACGGACAACCTGTTTTCCTTGGCCTGTTAGTGTTAGCCAGAGATGCAAATTGATTGCCCACCCCCGAAGAAGAAGAGATTGAGTATTTGTCGCCTCCGTTCCCCCACATTGTGCACCGCACATTTTGGTCCGAAATCGAACCGGATAGCAGCATCGGGCCTCCCTGAAGGCAGTTGAAGGTTGTTTGTTTGGCTCTGGTGGTGAAACGAAAATACCGTCGTGACAATTCCGTTTCCCGTGTTCCTCGCCATCGCGTTGCGAAAGTACAGTTCGCGCGAGTGCTAAGTGAATCCTGTTGAAACAGGTCCGAACAAGTTTCGGTATAGACAGCTCAGTAGTGTTTGTGCCCTTTTTGGGTAAGAAGAAAGAACAGTGTTGTAGTGTGTGTGAACGATTGGACTGAAAAGTGGTGAATTTCATTCACATCAATGTCGCTGATGCATACACCTCAGAAAAGTTCTGCAGATAAAATGAGCGAGCTGAAGACGCTCGTGCATCTTCGTGGCCAAGTGAAGACCAAATTGACAAGGATCCGGAAAACCATCGAAGAAATTTCGAAAGCTGGCATTGTTCAATTAACATTGTCCCAACTGAAAGTGTATTCGAAAAATCTGGATGCTCACTTCCAAGAATATTTGAGTTTCCACTACCAAATCACCGCTTTATTGCCAGCGGAGAAATTGGATGACAACGATGAAATGTATCTGCAGTTCGAGACCCATCATACCGAAACCGCAATGCTAGTGGAAGCATTAATCCAGGATGCTACCCCGCCACCTACCCCCGCAGTCGTACCCGCTACCGTGCCCGGTGTCCCACATGCACAAGTAGTCGTGCAGCAGCAACCGCTGCCGGTCCCAATCCCCTCGTTTGATGGGAAACCGGAGAACTGGCCGAGATTCCAGCAAGTGTTTATGGATATAATGTCAAGGTCCAAGGATTCTGACGCCATCAAGCTACATCATCTTGAGAAAGCACTAGCAAGTGGTTCTGCCTCAAAGATCATCGACCCGAGAACACTCAGCGAAGGTAATTTTGCACATGCTTGGGATCTACTGCTCGACGTTTATGAAGATGAAAGAAAGACGGTAGACTCCACGGTCTGCTGAGCTTGAAGCGAATGCAAGGAAAGTGTTCCAAACAAATGAGAAGCCTACTGAACGAGACAATCCGCTACGTTGAAGGTTTGAAGCTACTAGAACAGGATCTGGAAGGAGTTTCCGAGAGATTTGTCGTCGTTGTCCTATCTGATGCCCTTGACCCCCGAGACCAGGAAGCAGTGGGAAGTTACCATTCCCCATAAGGAGATACCGACGTATGAAGACACCGTTAAGTTTTTGAAGGAGCGCTGCTCACTATTGGAGCGTTGTGAAGCCAATCGTCAACCAAGGAATCCAGCCAGAAAACAACCTCGAAGCCCACGCCGATGAAGTCGTTCGCTGTGGCTGCACCCGTAGCCAACAGTGACGCGAAATGTGAGATCTGCGATGCGAATCATCCCAACTTTAAGTGCGACAGGTTTGTGTCTTTAACGGTACCCCAACGAAGAGTTAAGGTAAGAGAACTTAACCTTTGTTTTAATTGCTTGAGGAAAGGTCACCTATCCTCAAAATGCCCTTCGACTAAATCATGCCAGGAGTGCCAAGGTAGGCACAATACGTTACTCCATGAGCCCAAACCTACAAGGCACGTTCCAAAACCCGTTGATAGTCCAAATCCCCAACCAGAAATACCCCAAGTCGCTTGTTCCAAGTTACCGCCCTCAGGAAGTATTTCATCTTTGTCCAATTCCGTCCATAAGGTACCACGATCAGATGGTACGCTATTGCTTACGGCCATGGTTGATGTATTAGACAAATCTGGAAATTATCACCCTTGCCGTGCATTCCTTGATTGTGGTTCCCAGCCACATTTGGTTTCCAGTTCACTTGTTGAGAGTTTGGGAATCGATCAGGTATCTACCCACGTTGAAGTTGTAGGAGCAACCGGTAAAGGATCGGTGCTTAACAGAAAGGCTACGCTCTCTTTTCGTTCCCGTTGTACGGATTATCAGGCCCGAATTGAATGTTTGGTCACCGATGTGGTGACAGGTCCCCTTCCCGGTCGTAAATTGGATCCACGCTATTGGAATATTCCCTCCGGCATATCCCTTGCCGATCCGACCTTCTGTGTCCCAGGAGAGGTTCAACTACTAATTGGAATCAAATTGTTCTTCCATCTGATGCTCCCAGGACAGTTGGTACTTGGCAGTAATCTACCTATTCTCAAGGAAACCCTCCTAGGGTGGGTTGTTGCAGGCGGAGCTGATGATGCTAGTGAGAATCAACATTGCTATACTGCCAGTCTACGTCCGCTGACAGAGTGCATAGAGAAGTTTTGGTCTGTGGAATCGATTGAGGCTCATGATCCCGCATCTAAGGAAGAGCAAGTTTGTGAACAGATTTATAGTTCAACTACCGTTAGAAACCCAGATGGTCTGTACACTGTTCAATTACCATTGACCGAATCTATAAGTGAGTTGAGCAGTAATCGATCTTCGGCTCTGAAGCGTTTCCACATTCTTGAGCAGCGCCTAATCAAGAATGCTGAATTGAAGATGGCTTACGTTGATTTTATTAATGAGTATAAGATACTGTCTCATTGTAAAATAGTATCAGAGTCCGATGATACACCAGAGAAGTTGGTCCATTATTTACCCCATCACGCAGTATTGAAACCAAGCAGTTCCACTACCCGTCTGAGGGTTGTTTTCGATGCCTCAGCAAGAACATCTGGTCCTTCGCTGAACGAAGTCTTGATGACTGGTCCTACTGTTCAAGATGATATTTTTGCCATTGTCCTTAGATTTCGGAAGTATCGTTTTGCGATCGCGGCTGACATTTCAAAAATGTACAGGAGAATCCGTGTCGATGAAGTTCACTCCGGCCTCCAGCGCATATTCTGGAGAGAAAATCCTTCTGATCCGCTTCAAATATTAGAACTAACAACTGTCACCTATGGGACATCCAGCGCCCCTTTCTTGGCCACTCGAACATTGTTGCAGTTAGCCCGCGATGAGTACCAGCGTTTTCCAACAGCGTCTAAGGTGGTAGAAGAGGACGTCTATGTAGATGATGTGGTATCAGGAGCTGATACGATTGAGCAAGCCATGCAACTTGTTTCTGATTTGACAAGTCTGTTGAATTCCGGTGGATTTCCAGTCCATGAATGGTGTGCGAATGATACAGCTATTCTTGAAACCGTTCCCGAAACCGACCGTGAGAAATATTTGGAATTCGAAAACTCTGACATCAATAAGGTTATCAAGACCCTAGGCCTACTGTGGGATCCTGCAGAAGATAATTTTCGTTTTCATTGTCAATTGAACTTCCAACCATTGGCGAGGCCAACTAAGCGCATCGTCCTCTCCGAAATAGCACGATTGTTTGACCCGTTGGGATTAGTTGCTCCAGTGATAGTTTTGGCCAAGGAGATAATGCAACTTTTGTGGAAGGATGGACTGGGATGGGATGATGCTTTGGAAGGTGACATTCTGCAGGCTTGGATTACGTTCAGAGAGTCTTTAAAATTTGTGGATTCTATCAAAATACCACGCTTCGTTGGATTACCGAACATCGAATTCTATGAAATACACGGATTTGCTGACGCTTCGAATCGTGCTTACGGAGCTGTTGTTTACCCAGTCAACATTTTGATACGTATAACAATTGATATACGTCATCATATAAAAACAATGCATGTTGTATTTAATGCACACAATCGCTATATACCTCCTAAAGTGGAGGCCATATACGTGCTAAACAACGACTTTCCCGAGTTTTCGTAATCATTAATACGATCCTGTGGACATAAAAAAATAATTTAAAAAAAAAACAACCCTGGTTCGAACATTTAACCTCTGGATCTGAAGGCATATGCTCTATCCCTGTGCTACTCAGCAACTCTTGAAAAGCAACAGAATTTTGACAATCATAATGTAGATGAAAATCTATTAATAACAAAAGCTTCAACGCTTCAGTATACGATACATATTACATTAATACGATTCTAGTACCGTGTTGCTGTGCGTACATATGTGGCTTGAATCGCTACTCGAAAAAACCTATGATAAACCCGATAACGTTTATACCTAAATACGATTGCGCAGCGTAACTAACGATTCCGTCAACATATAAAAGATGATGAACTGTCAAATCAGTATCATCTTCCATTTCACGGTGTTTACCCTCGAGCGTTTATTATTTGGTATTTTATTTCTGTTCTAGTTGATTTATTCATTGTCGGGAGTGATTGTAGTGATAATAATTGGCAGTATAATAGCAGTAATAATCAGCTCCTAGGAAAATCGGATGGAATGATGTAAGTAATAATGAAATTATTATAATGATCAGGTTCAGAGATCAACGAGATGAATCAAGAAGTCATATACGTTCAATGCACATCGGTGTACGATTTGCATGGACATACGCGTATGCATAAACGACATTTGCGATTTTATCCGATAAAACTGATATTGTTTATATCGTTTTATGACTTTTAAGGAAGCAATCGTAAATATTCCACACGCAGGAATTATAAACGATAGTAATCATATTTTGACCATCTTTATAAGTAGACATATACAACTGTGACAGAATATAGGAATATATGCGATAAAATTTGTCTTCTCATATACGATGCCTGGTTTACTGGGTACTTGAGAGCAGTTTCCGGTACAGATGTTAAGGTTTCACTGCTTTGTAGTAAGTCAAGAATTGCTCCCCTAAAACCCTTGACGATCCCAAAAATGGAATTGTGTGCGGCTTTGTTGTTATCAAGGTTGATCCCCAAATGTATTACTTCGCTGAAAATTGAAATCTATCGCGTCTGTCTATGGTCCGACAGCCAAATTGTTCTGGCATGGTTAAAGAAATCTCCCAGTCAGCTCGAAGTCTTTGTCAGTAACCGTGTGACAGAAATAACTACCACAACCAACCAATTTTACTGGTTTTATGTCCGCTCCGAAGACAACCCAGCTGATGTTGTGTCCCGCGGTCAATTACCTCAGATTCTTGTAAACAACATGCTGTGGTGGAATGGTCCGTCGTTTTTGAAAACCCTGCAATATGAAATGGTTAACATTGAACTACCTCCAGAAAATGAGTTACCTGAAACCGTTTCCACTATGCCAGTTATATCCACCACCATTGATCCACAAGACGTTACATTCCTCGAGGCCTTCGGATCGTTTCGAAAACTACAAAGGATTGTGGGATACGTTTTACGCTTTGCAACGAACTGCCGATCGAATCGTAATGATCGTGTATCAAACAAAGGCTTGACAGTCTCCGAATTACGTAAGTCGATGATAACTATAATTGGATTGGTCCAGCGCCTTGAAATGGCCGATGAAATCAGTTTGATTTCCGCGGGAAAACATAGTCGTCGCTTCGCTGCGTTAGATCCAGTAGTGGTGGATGGCCTGTTGAGAGTAGGAGGTAGACTCGATAATGCTCGCTTGCCCTACGATGCTCGCCACCAATTATTACTACCTAATAAAAGCCCAGTTTGTGAGCTCCTCATCCGCGATATGCATCTAGAAAATCTACATCTTGGACCGTCCGGATTAATGTCGTTGTTGCGACAACGATTTTGGTTGATAAACGCCAAATCAACCATTCGTAAAGTATTGAGAAGGTGTATTACATGTTTTCGAAATCGCCCTCGCTGTCTTCAACCCATGATGGGCCGATTGCCCGAGGCTCGTGTTGTTCTGTCCAGTCCATTCTCTCGAACCGGTGTAGACTTCGCGGGACCGGTGTATATAAAGGTTGGTCTGCGTAAGACCGTTCGAGTAAAGGCATACATCTGTATATTCGTGTGTCTTGCCGTTAAGGCTATTCATTTGGAATTGGTTTCCGACCTGTCATCCGCAGCCTTCATTGCAGCTTTACAGCGATTTGTCAGCCGCTGGGGCTTAGTCGAAGAAATTCACTCTGATCACGGGACAAACTTTGCAGGTGCAAAGTCGGATCTCCATGAACTGTTCGTAATGTTCCAAGATGATCAGTCGAAGGGAAAAATTGATGATTTCTGTTCCGCCCGAGAAATAGTGTGGAAATTCATTCCTCCTCGTTCTCCGAACTTTGGAGGACTATGGGAGGCAGGGGTGAAAAGTACAAAAACTCATTTGCGTAAAGTGTTGGCTAATGCCTGTCTGAATTTCGAAGAGTTTTATACCGTTCTTACGCAAATTGAAGCAGTGCTCAACTCCCGTCCCCTCATTGCTAACTCTCTGGACACTCATGAACCATCTGTCTTAACACCAGGCCATTTTCTCATTGGTCGAGAGTTGGTAGCCATACCCGAACCTACACTTGCGAATATCCCTGAGAACCGTTTGACAAGATGGAAGTATCTGCAGGCTCTACGAGAACATTTCTGGAGACGTTGGTCAAACGAGTACCTACATACGCTACAAGCTCGCTCTAAATGGACTAAGGGTTCACCGAACGTTGTGCCTGAACTAATTGTCCTAATCAAGGAAGACAATCTTCCTCCGCTTTCATGGAAAATGGGCAAGATTATTACTGTTTATCCTGGTACTGATTTAGTGGTAAGGGTGGTAGACGTACAGACATCTACTGGGGTTTACCGTCGTTCTGTTTCAAGACTCGCACCTCTACCAATATCAGATAATGATGAAGCATTCGCATCTGCAGATCCACAATCTAGCCGGGCGGGAGAATGTTCGTTTACAAACGAATGATTATTTTTTGTTATTCTTAATTTTATTATCCTTTCCCATCGATGTCTTATTCATAGTATTAAGTCCATTTGTCTGTGAATCAAATTGTAATCCCTTCCTTCCTTCCCCAATCCCTCAATCATTCAATCATGACAACGGTCATTACTACACGATCACAGTAGCCTCCTCCCAACCAAACACAATGTTCTTTTTTGTTATTTTTTTTTTGTTGTTCCTTCGAATATGGGAGGAGCTAAGTCACGCAAATAAGCTGTTGCATCACAGAAAATATGTGTATAAAAAAGAAGCACGTCGCGCAGAGCGATTCATTGTTTTTGTATATTTCAAACGAAGAATACAAGGAGTTAAACGTTTCCTAGTCGTTTTCCTGCCACCGAAAGAGAACCATTACCATTCCTCACTGCCGGCGTGAAGTCACCGATCGCTGCTGCTGCTCCAATCTGCTGATACAGTCCACCGTTGGTTGCTCAACCGAGCTCATCTAGTCAAATAGTGCTGTCCCCTCGTTCCGATCCATTACCTGATCCCTCCAGTGGTAGTCAGTTTTGGACACCGGTTCGACTGCACACGGACAGGCTATTTGCACGGCGTCAATTGTTCCTGGAGCACTGACAAAGGAATTCAGTGTTTGTTCCATCAGTCCGATCCACTCTCAGACCCTTCCGGTAATCTGTTGTGGACACCGGACTGACTTGCACACGGACAACCTGTTTTCCTTGGCCTGTTAGTGTTAGCCAGAGATGCAAATTGATTGCCCACCCCCGAAGAAGAAGAGATTGAGTATTTGTCGCCTCCGTTCCCCCACATTGTGCACCGCACATGTCGATTTTTAAAGCCTACATGATTTTTATAGTGGAAATTAAGTGACAATTATTTTGAGTGGACGTTTTATTACACATTCTTCTTGATTTGTTGTATGGAAACTGCGAAGTGGGAATCTAAATTTGAGACTTTGTTACTTGATTGCATCATTATGATAATTTAACATATGGAAGAGTAAGAGTATTTAGTTATCCAATCCAGTATTGACAGTCCTGTTGTAAGAAATATAGAATTTTTGTCGAAATTTAGTCTGATACCTACATGATTTGCATTTGCTGTACGAATCCGCCTTGGCTCGAAATTATCAGTTTGACTCTGCAGTGGCTGATACAACTTGGTGAATCCGATATGGCATTGTAGTCATTCGTTGTATTTTGTAGCCAATGATATAAAATAATGATTGAAGCACTACCGAAGAAAAACCTGGATTAATCCACCTAGTGGTGTCGGTGCCTTTCTAGTGCGAAAAAAACTACTAAAAATATATAAATGAGTATTTTTTTATTAACTGATTTTATTTGCTAATTATCTAATGCATGCATTTATCTGTTAGACTAGGTGATCCGCGTTTTCTTAACACTATCATCTTTATTTGCTATGTTACATTTTTAGTTATTATGATTGCCTCTGGCAGTTAGGATTTTTCCTCTGGTTGAATAACAATGTTTACAACTTAAACTAAATTTAACCTAATTTATACTAAGGGTACAAGGAGCTAATCGTTGCAATAGAAGATTGCAACGATTTTTGTCTAAGATTGGAAATTAATTTGTTGGACATTTGTTGCAATGTCTCAATATAAGAAATTCTATGAAATTCATTGGTACCAGCTCACCATACCGCGTAGGCAACTTCAGAATCAATTTCAAAATTTTATTTTGAATCTTCTGATGCACCTTCTTTCTGGTATTGCATCAACTAGTCCATATTGGCACAGCATACAACATGACTGGTCTAAAAATTTGTTTGTAAATCAGAAATTTGTTCTTAAGACAAAGTTTTGATTTTCTGTTTATAAGTGGATATAGACAAAAGATATTTTAGTTACTAGATAAAGATTGTCGCTTCGGTTCCCTTTGTTCTGCTGTCCGAAACATGTGTGGCATCAAACTGTCAAATCGTATGTATTGTGCCTTCATTGACATTTTGATCCCCTATCCTCGCCAGCAAAAGATGTTCCGGGCAGCGACGACAGCGATAATCTTTATCTAGTAACTAAAATATCTTTTATATAGACACTTAATATATTTGATACATTTGGCTTAAATGCCTTCAATGTGACTTTTAAAAGTTATTTTTTGATCTAGCAGAAGTCCTAAATATTTGGCTTCGCTAGACCAATTAATTGGAACCCCATTCATAGTGACAATATGTCTGTTAGAAGGTTTCAAATAATAACCTCTCGGCTTATGTGGGAAAATTATAAGCTGAGTTTTGGAAGCATTGCACACACAGCAAGCACACATGTTGACAAACAGAAGCGACGAATTTGGTGCCGTAATTTTTAGTTTGGTGATGAGATAGTCGCCTCTCCACATCTCGATATTGAAAGGGCCATCGAGATAGGGAGAGATCGAGGAAAATTGAAATGGGTACTAGATCGAAAATAGCTTCAACCGTGAAACCTAGTATGGGAAACTAAACCTTTTATTACACTGGCTACAGCGCTTCCCCTCCAAACGCTGGCGAAAAGAGAACTCACATAGCTGAAAGCAACATTCCAGAGACATCACTGAACGAAAATCGAACCGGAGGAAAGATCCATTGATTACGTAACGCAAAAATAACATTTTATACCTTGCTCACCCCCATGTCACACTTTTTGTATGAAGTATCTGCCCCTGGTGCGATAGATATTCCGGCTTTTTGGTTGAATTACACGTTTCACTGATGCCTTCTGAGAAGCCTAATTATCATGCTAAAGACTCGCAACCTCAATAAAAAACGACATCCAACTATTGGAACGATCATTCAATATGCATTGCCTATGAAGTTAAAGCTCTTGAATATTTCATCCAGTCATATTGTCTCCCCCTCGCCAGCGCCCAATGATGGAGTACCACAATCAAAATAATGTAAAATACAACCTCGCCATATCAACTGTCATACAAACCTGAAACGAACTGTGCACGGTAAGCCCCCTATTCGCACTGACCCAAACCATCGGACGACACCCAAAATATGAAACATAATCGACTGAGCCTGGCGAAGCAAAATCATTTTTGAACCACCCTAGTTATTAGTTTGCTGCTATCGGTTCCGGTGTTTTCATTCGCTCCGCGATCAGTTTTTAATCGTTTTTTCGGGCAAAAATAGCAGTTTATATAAAGTTTTCGGTTCAAACAAGTGACTGATTTCAAAAAGCGATGTTTTCGGGCTGCTCATGTGCGGAGAAGTGAGTAAAAACTTGATTTTTCCAATGCCCTTTGAGAAGAAGTGAAGCATTGATAACCCCACCAAATCGCGAACGGCTATTAAATTGGCACGAAACTGCTGATTTATGATATAATTAAAGCCGAAATACATAGGAATCTTTGGAGAAACATGTTAATTATCACGAGAAGAACATAAATATGCTGTGAACAGGTTAGTAATTTGAATATTAAACTTTTGTTCGATGCTATTCGATGGATTTGAAAGTTGGTGGGAGAGGAGTGCGGGAGGTGTGGGGTTGACCCGTGGAAGGTCCGGTGCCATATTGACTGCCATCGTGGTACTCTTCAAACTATGTCATTGGTGGACAATGGATCTATGGAGTTAAGGACCTAAGAACTAAGGAAGAGCACCCCTAGCGTTCATAAAATGACAATAATTATTATAACTCTTCTAACAAAATGACAGCGCTTCGTTAAAACTAATTCTGTCGACTTCTACGATACGATTTTGACTTATTTTGACAACACAAGTTTTCTCAGTTAACCAATACACAATACAAAAATCGTACATATCCGAACAAACATTTTTTTTTCGATTTTTTTTGTCAGAATATGTATTTTTGGACGACGATTCAGAATTTATTAAAATCTGATTGCTGTCAAAACTGTTACATATGTAGCTTACCAAACAAACTGTTTAATTTTCCAGGAAATCATTCCCAAGAAATGGCGTGTGATATTGTAAATCAAACAAATAATTTTAAATTTCCACTAACGTCTAATTCTATCACGGTAATAAATACAGATTCGCTGATAAAGCTATTTACAACACATACAGAAAATCATTATCGATAAGTTACTAAACTAAATTGAAAGAAAATGAACATGTCTTCGAATCACATCATGAAGCAAGGCAGAATGAACAACATTGGGACAGTTAGAATCACCAAAACGCTTAGTAGCATTAAAATTTCGACAAGTAACTAACAAAAGAGCTTAACAGTAAGGGCTATCTTAAATCTAAATAGTTTACTTATGGATCATTCGTTGTATGAAATCGGGCAGTAGATTATGCGGCTCAAGCCGATGCTTAGCGTTTCTATATTGCATCTTGAAGTAATTATCCTTTATACTAATTCGATGCACAGTACGATTCGTTTTCTCAGGCGAATTAACAGTAATATCACTAATGTTTCACTATCAATTTGTAAGATGCACTGGACGATGGTTTAAATCATTTGTGCTAAACGTTGATACGAAGCACATCGATGAATATTTTTTCGCTTGAACAACAACATTAACAATCAAATAAATACGCTTCTTGGAACCTTTTAGGCACTTGAAGCTAATACTTCTTTCGCGACGACACTTACATACATACGAACCGACATCTTAAGCTTAACGGGGAGAACTTTACACAAACTCAGCTTAGTTTTCTTATCACTAGGGAGAAGGGCAGTTTTTCCTAAGGATCACTGATGTTTCTTCGCTAAGCTTAGCACATAAAAACATAAAAAAAAATGATGGTAATGTGGTGGTAAGTTTCTGTTTCTCTATGATTATAATCACTCCGCTTGGCTTAGCCGAAGTTTTCAAAGTGATGGATGAAATATGGCAACTTTCTACCCTTGTTTACTTCGTCACACGCCGACATGACGCTCTTGGTGAGCGGCCGGGGCCCACACGAGAACACTCCTATCTTCGATACCTGCGATTAGAATAAATTAGAATTAGTTTGGACTTCCCGGCGAGGTATTAAGATGTAAAATCTTACATAGGAGTGCTTTTTCTGTACGAATTTCAGGAAGCTGGACATATCAGGACGACCAAAGTGGTTCACAGCCTTCAGCCCTGTGAACATTGAAGTCTTGGATAGGCGCTGGAAGTGATTCTCGCAAATGTACTGAAATAAAAACAATTGTTGGTTATAATATGTATGTAGATGATTGTGTGAAAGGTGTGATTATTTTCGCTTTTCTTAATTTCTAAATTTTCTTAATTGTATAGTTTGTTTAAACCTAAGGATGCACTGCACATAGTGTTTTTCAAGAAGTTTCAATAATATTAGCAAGTTATAATATTCCACCTTAAAAATAGATAGGGCTTATTGCTTTCTTCAAAGTGAACTGTTTACTGTGTTCAGTGAACATCAAGGAATGTAATATAACAACATTGACAATGACAGCAACATTGTCCTCTCTTGTAAATGTTGGGACAAACTCAACTCGCAATAAGCGTTTGTCCCAAACTGCAACATAATAGGACAATGATCGCCTGTCGCGCATTTTGAGAAGTAATCAGCTATCAATGTTTAGACATAAACTTAACCATCTGTTGACATGACTAGTGTTTTACTTCCGAAATATACAAGTTATCGCAGTTTGAAAAGTTCACAACAATTACCTTTCCATGTTTGTTGTAAATAAAATGGAACGCAACATTGTATTTATCCACTGCAGATGAGGGCAAAGAGTTATCGCTATTCTCTTTTGTTGCTTGTTTTTTGCATTTTTCAGCGACAATTCGCGAAGTCGAAGCAAAATTCTTCACACCAACAATGACAGTTCTTTATGTGTTTTTACAGTACAGCAACAGAGAGGAGCGGATGGCGGCCATGTTTCACTCAAACTCTGACAGATAGCAATGGGGTTTCCCATAGGAGGAAAGAGCAGAATTTGCTTCGACTTCGCGAATTACATTCCTTGGTGAACATACAACGAAAAGTGCTTGTTTGATTAAAAATCTAAATGACACCCAGTATAGTAAAGAAAGACGTAAGTCCTACGTCAAAAAAGAAGAAAGAAAAGGGAAAAGGGAAGAAGTAAGAAGGAACAAAGAAGAAGAAATAAGAAAGCAAGAAGACTGAAGAAAGAAGAAAGAAGTAAGACAGAAGGAAGAAGGGCAAAAGTAGGAGGAAAGAATAAGTAAGAAAGAAGAAGTAACAAGGAAGAAGAAAGAATGAAGGAAGATGAAAGAAGAAAGTAGGAAGAAGGAATAAGGAACAAGGAAGAAAGATGAACAATAAATAAAGTCTGCTCTTTTCTACCTTCAAATTTCTTTTACAGTACGGACAAAACAAGAAAATTCTGAATCAAAATTTAACAAAAACAAGGAGTTGCAAAAAGAGTTCAGTTTATATCGTTTGTGCCCCCATTTGCGTCAAATGTGAATTCTTCCTTAAAATATATTTGTCACGATTTTTCAGCCTTTTGTTATTTTAGACTTATGAAAATTTTAACATTTTCAACCTTTCGTGTTCAGCCTTATCTGGAAGTTCCGATTTGTCTTGATCTCGCTTCTTCATCAACACGAACAACCCTTCCAACTTAACGTTTCGCAACTCGTTTCAACTTTCATAGCACGAGAACTCAAGTGTTGTAAAACGTACAACAGTCTGAAAATTCGTTATATTGAAGCCAATTAGAAATTTTATTTCATTTTTTTTTGGGAAAACATTAAAGGGGATTGATACTATCATTGAGGACATTTTTAAATCAAATGAATCTTCTGCAAGTCCTCCGGAAGATCTGGAACCAACGGAAAACCGGTGAAAATAGTCAATTTTCTAAAAAAAAACGGCGCGGTGTTTTTTATAACATTTCTAAAAATCCTGGCGTAATGAAACAAGTTCTAAGTCTATGATCAATCCCATGCGGTCCATGAATCAAGAGAAAAAATATTTGGAATTCCTCCACTTAGCGGCGCTAGCGTATATGAACCTACCGGTTTGCTTCGATATCTCGGGATCTATGGGATTTAGGAAGTCTTTGGGATTTGCCGTCTTCTATAAAGTTGTTCGAGCATTGGAAACCAATATATTGAGAAACTGATTAGTTTAGAATTCATGCGCAAGGAGACGCTACTGTATATGAGAGATCAGTTCTTTGATATTTCGGGATCTGTGGGATTTAGAAAGTTTCCATCTTCTATAAAGTTTGATATCTCAGGATCTGTGGGATTTAGAAAATTGCCGTTTTCAATACAGAAAAACAACCTCAATATGTTAAAAAATTGTCAAGTTTGAAAATCAACCGCAAAGTAGTGCTAGTGCTTGTGAAATAATAATATGAAAAATATTTTCAATTTTTTAATTTGTTACACAAAAATCAGTTTATGCCTTGAGAAGGCAAAATGCGTGAACGAACCCCAAAATTTCTTCTCAAAGAGGCTTACAAAAATCTTGACAGATACTCAGAAATAATTCATAATAAACCAAAGGCGGTGAAAGTTGTTTCATGAAAATCATTGTTATTTGACGAATTTCACGCCAACCCTTCTATGGAGCTGGTAGCACCATCTCAGAATCGAATGAAACTTGGTGGGCATAAGGTTTTTTGGTAATATTGATTTTAATTTTTAATACTTTTTTTTTCAGTGTAGAAATCAATTTTTATTTTTTTAAATATTTTTTCAAAAAAAACTTCTAGGAATTTCACGGCAGTCCGCAATACAACACTTTTTTGTAGGTCTAGTCATTTTAGAGTTACATCGATTTTAAAAAAATCAATTAATAAAAATTAGGTTCTCATCAAATGTTACTCTTGACAATTTTTAAAAAACTAAGCATGCAGAGTGGCTTAAAAATACCATTCCTTTATTCCCACAAAGTTTCATTCGATTCTGAGATGGTGCTGCCAGTCCCATAGAAGGGTTGGCGCGAAATTCGACTATTGGCTTTATATTGAGCCCAGTTCACTTGGTAGACCAATGTGCCTGAACTCCAGAATGATTAGGAGAACTCAGAACATCCGGTTTGGACATATCTAGATTATAAATCATGCACATGGTTTCTAGGGCATGTATGGGTTGCTGTTGTCTTTGAACGGATCCCAGCGGATATGGTAGATCAGTAGGTCTGAACTCCAGAATGATTTGGAAAACTTAGAACATACGGTTTGGACATAACTAGACCATATACTATACGCATGGCCCTAAAGGGCATGTATGGACTCTATGGGTTGCTATTGGCTTTGTATTGAACCTAGTAAACCAAATAGTCTGTGCTCCAGAATGATTTGGAGAACTTAGAACATCCGAGTTGGAAATATGTAGATCGTGAATTTTGCTCAGGGCCTCTAAAGACCTTTTTTGTGTCTTTATTAAGGAGACTTTCAGCCCTAGGCTGGCTCGTCTCCCTCTAAGGGCCTGTATAAACCCCATGAGTTGCTATTGGCTTTGTATCGAGCCCAGTTGTCTTGGTAGACCAATGTGCCTGAACTCCAGAATGATTTGGAGAACTTAGAACATCCGGATTGGACATATCTAATACGTAAATGATACACATGGCCTCTAAGGGCCTGTGTGGGTTGTTATTGGCTTGATATCGAGCCCAGTTGTCTTGGTAGACCAATTCGTCTGAACTCCAGAATGATTTGGAGAACTTAGAACATCCGGATTGGACATATCTAGATCGTAAATCATGTGCATGGCCTTTAAGGGCCTGTATGGGTTGTTATTAGCTTGATATCGAGCCCAGTTGTTTTGGTAAACAAATCCGTCTGAGCTTCAAAATGATTTGGAGAGCTTAGAACATCCGGATTGGAGATATTTAGAGCGTAAATCGTACGCATGGCCTCTAAGGGCCTGTAAGGTTTGTTATTGGCTTGATATCGAGCCCAGTTGTCTTGGTAGACCAATTCGTCTAAACCCCAGAATGATTTGGACAACTTAGAACATCCGGTTTGGACATATATAGATCATAAATTATGCGCATGGCCTCTAAGGGCCTGTATGGGCACTAGACTGGCCCAGGAAACAAAAAGTTGTTGAATTCCACGGGGCTCCCCTAGGATTGTGTTTTTGAGTGAGAAAATCAATCTGTCGAAATTTCAGCTCAACTGATGAATTTGAAGTTTGTATTGGGATTTCAGCCAAAATACACCTCCGTCACTCCTTAGATCTAGGAATTGGTTCTGATTGCTCGATTAAACTCAGAATTGAAAACAGGGCAGTTGGTATGTTACAGAAAAATTACAGCCGGTATGTTACAGAAAAATTACGGCCAGAAAAATTACGTACAATGATTAACCTTCTGCCTGTGCTCAAAAAAACTTACGTTGTCTGTGCTCTGGGGTCAAATTGACCCCAAATTGAAATTGTTATAACTTTTTTAATGTTTGGCCGATTTTGGATTTTTGGGGCTGTTTCGAAAGATAATTTAATCATCTTTCAGGTCGTTATCAAAAATTGACTATTGGTGGGCGGGTACATCGCGGGGAGGGGTTTTAGTGAACAAGGGTACAAAAACAGTGATTTTTCATGATTATTTTACTTATATCCGAAAATCCTACCTATTTTAAATGCACCTTATTTAAAAAGGTTATGCAGGAAGGCATTTGCTTTGGCATGAGGCGTTGATAAGTTTAGAATTTGGCCGCCAGGTGGTGGTATATTTGAATTCATTATTTTAGACTACTCAAGATATTCCGAAATATAAAATTCTCCTCAGTGTAAATATTTTTATCGCACAAATTTAAAATTTGTTAAAATGGCGTCTTGATTAAAGTTTGTCTAGTGGGAATGGACTGTCTTGTGACGGAAGTAATAATTGGGAATTTTACAAATAGGCGGCAAACTGACTGATCTTTGGTTACGCATGTAGACCCAAAAGCCTTAATTCCAGGGTTTTCTTGGATGACCTAAAACATATTCTGTGAACACATTCTATTATTTGCAGCATCGCTGGAGCAGGTTGAAAACGAAGAAAATTGTTGATGAACTCTACCACAAAATTCATGTTTGCCGAAAATGCTACAAACCAAAATATATCAGATCTCACATGGAACAATATACTCAAATATAACAGCTCACTAGGGCCGCATCTTGGAAGAAGTGCTCATAATATTGAGCACTGCTTTGTAGTCCTGGACATCCTGAACAATGTTGCCGAATACAACTTGGGTGTAGGTATGAGGGATCTCAAGCAATATTTCAAACATGCAAGAATATTGCAAGTACACTAGCGCTGCCTATTTGTAAATTTCCAAATCATTTATTCTGTCACATGACAGTCCATTCCCACAAGACGAACTTTGTTAAAGACGTCATCTTTACAAATTTCAGATTTGTGCGATAAGAATATCCATAGGCGTATCTAGAGTCTCGGTCTAGGGGGGGCCATGGCACCAGCTGGTGGGATGTAATTTTCAAAGGCGATTTAAAGCACTGTGCGCATGGATTGCAATAGAAATTGTTTGACTAAGTTTATCGCTCATTCGTCCTAGAACTAACAAAAAAAAATCGCGAATAATACAATCGATTTCCAATGATGCTGTGATTGCTTCAAAACGCTGTGTCTGTGTCAACTTGTCTTCTCCATGTTACTAAATGTGGATAAGTGTGTAATCTAAGATGCAAGAATCTTCTTCGAATTATCTATAAATGAAATTCGATATGAGTATATTTCTGAAAGTTTTCAAGCAGCCAGTCCCCCCCCCCCCCCGGCCATCCCTTATTTACGCCAATGAGAATATCTACAATGAGGAAAATTCCATATATCGGAATTACTTGAGTAGTCTAAAATAATGAACTCAAATATACCGCCACCTAGCGATCAAGCTCTAAACTAATCAATGTCTCATGTCAAAGCACACGCCTTCCTGCATAACCTTTTTGAAAAGGTGCAGTTCAAAATGGGTAGGATTTTCAGATATAAGTCAATTTGACCCCAGAGCACAGACAACGTAAGTTTATAAAAAAAATACACTGTGGCGCAGATTTTCAAGATTTTTCAAGCGAATTTGCACTTAGGAGACAGATCTCGGCGAGTTTTACCAAACTACCAAAAATTAGGAGAATCGGTTGAAAACTAAAAAATGGCAGCCACTCGAAGTGGCCTGGGGTCATATTGACCCCAGAGCACAGACAAAAGGTTAAATGAACTTTTAAATAGTTTTCGGCCTATTCGATTCGATCAATAAATCCAAAATTACACAATCCTCTTAATAAATCGTCCGAAAAATAAGTAAAAGTTCAGTACACCGAACACCGTAAGTGTGAGTTTTTTTTAGCACTGTAGAGAGGGTAAAAAAGCGCATACCAATGACGTCGACGAACGCCTGCCGCGCCATTTTTCCACTAGGCCACTAGGGTAGTCACATTACTTTGAAATGAAAAATTGACATAACCATCTGTTACTCTATCACACTTACCAGCATTGTCGTTCGCAGATCGAACTTGTGGAAGAACTGGGTGATGAAGATGTGTATTTCCAACACATTGGTAACGTCCTTCTTCTCCACGTCCCTTAGGACGTCGATGAACCATTCAAAGTGTTTGTGTGAAGGGCAGATCCACAGGAAGTACACCTTCTTGCAGGCAACTCCCGAGTACCGGTTGGTGCTCGTGCCGAACACCAAATCGTTCAAAATTGAAGCGTACGGAGTAACGCCGATACCGCCACCCACCATAACAGCAACCTCGAATTTGTACCAATCCTGATTGCCACCACCGAAAGGTCCTTCGATCCGAATCTTCGGCTGATCGTCCGGGTTGTAGTTGCACGGGTCGAAGTAGTTCCTCAGCTTCCACGTCCATGGACCTTGCGCCTTTATGTGACAGCTGAGGTAGTTCTCGTGCGGAGCGGAAGTTAATGTGAAACTGTGCATTTCTTCGGGTTTAATTTCGGTACAGGATAGACGCACCCACTGACCGGACAGATATTTTAGATTGGGCGGGCGGTAGAACTTTATCTTGATCACATCCGACGGAAGCAGATCTGTTTCAATGACGTCCAGCGCCATATACTTGGTACGTAGGGACACAATTTTATCTAGCGTGTAGATAATGCCGGGTCCGATGAAGAACAACCAAAACCGTGGAGCTCCAGTTAGACGGGCAAGGCCGTGAATCAGACACAAGATGTACAGTAGGACGTACAAAGAGTGCGCGTTCCAAAAGAATTTGTAGGCCTTCTTTCGGATGGTAGAATGTGCGAAGGCGAATATGATGCACATAATGACGAACAGCATAACTCCGGTAACACCTGAAATTGAACAGTGGGGTTTTTAAGTTGAGCGAAACATAAAAGTAGTTCTACAATTATACCTGTTACAGTTTGGAATAGCCAATAGGTGATATCGGGTCTGTAGTCTGACGTGAAGTGCACTTCTTTAGTGAGACATTTAAGGTTCTCGATGGACTGCGTAGATACGTGGTAGAAGTTAACGATGTGGCCCACGGTGTGAAGTAATGAAAAGAACAGTGCAGTACAGGCAACAATCTTGTGGAACTGAATATGAGAATCCAGAGGGATGTACTGCTGAATGGGGAATTCTTTGAGTTTAGTGATGAGGTTCCTGAAAAAAATAAGCGTTAGAAATCTTATAACTTGCACAGAATGCATGCGATGATAACAATATCCATTGTTTGAAATAAGACATAAGGTAGATAAAGGTGGCATCTGTATGCTCCGATATCGCATATATCTTGAAATTCTGTGTTTTCTTTCCCAAAAATGCATGCGATTATAAAGGCCTTTGCACGGCTCCTCACTTAGAAATGTCGACCTCTTATGAACACCAATAAATAAAATGGTTTCACCGTCTCATAGTCATGAGCAAAAATAACCTACCTTGACATTGTGAGTAATAGTAGAGAGTAGCAGAAGGATAACGATGCGGCGGAGCCTCTTGTAATGGCTATTCCAACCCCCATTATATGTCTCAGATCGGTATGTTCTGCCATGAAGGAATAGTCTACGGAATGGAATAGAAATTGGTTAATTATTCGATACGCATTCCATCTTTCTCAATTCTTACGAATGAACCGCTCGACAAACAGGACAATTGTGATGACATAGAACAAGAACAAATAGAATATATTTTGCCGATTTTCTTCCAAAAACGTTGTATAGCTATCCCACTTTTCTTGCATCCAATTTCGCCGTGTATCGGATGGCGGCTCGATATGAAACGATGTCATACGAGCAACATTCGTGGAAGTATCCAAGAAATTCTGCTTGGCTCCTTTGCAGTCCAAACCGATCGCAACAAACTCGCCCTTGTACTCCTTCATCATCAGCTTGAAATCTTGATACGTAAGATGATTCTTGTGTTCTAGTCCCACATCCTGAAAACAATGAATTTTTTAATGCAGAGCTTTAAATTTAATTTCATATAACAAATAACCTGGAACATTCCATCGATAAGTTCTTTCACTTGACTATCCGTGACACTTGTGGTCCGGGCAATTTCCACCAAAGATCGCATCATTTCACTCAGCTCACCCTTATCGATCACTCCGTTGCGGTCATTATCGCACATATCGAAAATGATCCTCAGTTTGTCATCCGTTTTACCGCGTGAGAATAGTACAACCGTTTCCAAGAATTCCTGTAGGTTATTAATAAAAACGTTAACATAACTTTTTATCCATTCTGATCATGATTCATGGTGAATAATACCTGAAAGGAAATTCTTCCATCCTGATCCTTGTCGACAATGTTGAACATCTTTCTGACAAACATGTCATCCGGTTTCATTCCCAAGGCAGCGGCAAATTCGGATTTTGATAGACTAGTCCTCATAACAGTCATCACCTCCCCATCAACAGAAGCGTCCGATCTTCGCCGACGCTCACCCGGTCGCAAGCCGAACGTTAAAGCGTACGCCTCTCGGAAGAAATGCTCCAACCGCTTCTGCCGTCGTTCACGTGTTTCCGCCTTCACCAACATTATGTCTCGTGGTACTTCTACAAAATTCATGTCCTTTTTATGCAAAAGCAGGAAATCTTCCAGCTTTTTGGCGAACTTCCTTCGAGCAGAGTTAGATTCTAGTTCCAAGACCAAATCATGATCACTGGGTACTCGAAGCAAGATATAAGGTTTCTTCTTTTTATAGTTTTCTTGGGACTGTTCCACGGTTACAACATCAACATTCTTCAAACTAAATGTTCTCAGTTTTTCCCCTTTGCGATCAACCGTGTAGATCGCAGCTTCAGGGCCAAATTTAACAGTAACCAAACGTTTGTGATTTGCGTGAAGCCATTCGCGAGCAACCATCTTCTCAACCGAAGCCTTGCTGGTGCCAGCATTTTTCAACGCTTCTTGTTTAATCTTCAACTTTCGTCTACGACTGTTTTGCAGCTTGATCACACAGTACCCTGCGCCGGCACAAAGGATCGGGACAAATCCGAGAAACACACACGAATATATGTACGCTAGTTCGGATCCGGAGAAATAATCATACCCCTCCAAGTAACTGCACGGCTCCAACAGGGTTGCGTTGAGCTGTTCGGGCTGAGGACAAGGATTGCCTTCCTTCCAGTGGAAAACATCTTTTTGAATCTCGTCCGGCTCAATGTCTGTACTGTTGACAATGATGTCCCACATGGTTATTTTTCGAAGCTCTGCAATTTCTTCCTTTGTGAAAATTCTGGAAAATAATTGTTACTTTACTCCAATTACGTTAAACTATTCTCTGTAAAGCCTTACCCGTTATCTTCATTTTCAAACCAAAACCGATCAGCGTCACGAATCCTCGTAAACTGATCGAGAATTACGGTAGTGAAAAGCTCTCCAGGCTTTCCGTCTGATTCCAGCATGCCCCCAACGTATACATCTACATTATCCAATCGATTATCATAAGTTTTAATCAGCAAACTGTGAATGAATATGCAAATCAATATAACTCCTTAAAAATTTCAAAACTTGAGAAACCTACTCCAACAATTCTGGCTGCCGTTCGAACACCTGTGGATTGATATCGCGCCACGTTTGCTTCTTTGGTAGTTTGTATGCAACTCTAGCTGTATTGTAATCGGGCAGTCCGTTGTCTCTGCCCCGCATGATGTTGAGCGCTCCCAGATCCCGCCGGGAGAACTCCATCGGGCCGAAAAGTTTATCGCGCACGTCCGAGCACAGTAAAGGATCCTCTCGTTCGGCTATTTGCGACGCCATGCCCATTATGAACTCCTCGATTGCGGTTTCGTCTAACACATCCTGTGGTGGTTGTTAGAAATTGCGGTATGCAGTTATTAGATAGGGAAGATCCATTAATTACGTAACGCAAAAATTGGGCATTTTCAACCCTCCCTCTTTCCCCACGATTTACAATCTTTATTGCGATTTGATCAATTAATCAATTTCGAGTATAGCACGATTAACACAATAAATTTCTAGGGCGATTGCCATATACACCCCCTTTCTTTCTTTTCTCATTGCCCGGCTAGAAACTGCTAAATTTTAAAATTACCCGACGTTTCGGCCAAATGTATTTGGCCTTTTTCAAGGGAAATCATTTGTCAACCGGTTTTTCCTTGAAATACAAAAAGGGCCAAATACGTTCGGCCGGAACGTCGGGAAATTTTAAAATTTAGCTGTTTTGATTATCGGTCTGAGGAAACTACATCTATAAGCAACTTTTATTCCATTGGAAAATTATCAACTTAATCTAGAATTAAAAAAAAACGGCAATAAAGTTAAAAACAAATACCCATTTTCCGTATGCTCTAAAATTCTGTGAAAGTTGTCAACAACCAGTTGTCTTGTTTCGAGCATCAGGAAATTATTAACATCGATCAAATCAAGCAAATCGACTAAATAAAAAAAAAATTAAAAAAATGTTACTATTTGGTTTCTGCTAATATTTGCTCTAGGAACGTTACTTTCCGATTACAGCATCAAGAAAATTTGCAGGTTTGGCGTGGAAGTATACAATATTTCCGCATGAAATCCGCACGAACCAAAGCCGCATAACTTTTCCGCGATTCTAATTACAAAACCGCGTGGAGTGAATATGTGTGACCTAACTTAATCTAGGCTCAATAGGCAGAAATATAACCGCAGAAGTAAGAATAATGTTCAATGTTTTGTATATCCGAGCAGAGACCGCTTTGAAAATATTATCAGAATGATAACAAATCGAGTTGTTGAAATCATATTGATAACATATTTTGATACAGAGCGTTGTGAATAAGGCTCGGCTTTTAAAGCCATGAAAATAATAAAAAATCATTAAAAATTTGATACAGAATATCATATTTTGATAATCTATATACATAAAAATGAATTTCAGTCTGAGTCTTATAGACTCGGAAACTACTGAACCGATCGGCTTGAGAATTTGTATGCAGAGGTTTTCGGAACCGGGGAAGGTTCTTAAGATGGTTCAAGACCCCTCCCCTTTTTGTAAAGGGGGGCTCCCATACAAATGAACCAGAAATATCTGAATAAAACGAGAACTAATCAGAGAATAAATCAATTTTAGGCGAAACGAAGTTCGTCGGGTCTGCTAGTTGACTTGTAGCCGCATTCCGTGAAAAAGTTTTTTCGTTTAGTTTATCACGGCTTAACTCGCGAATGGTTGATGAAGAATTATAACACAATTATTACAATATTAAAATAACATTATTCGATATCCAAAGTCCAAACGATTTTTTATTTTTGTTTTGATATCGTCTCACATAAATTAAAGTTTAGTTGATAACTGAATGAAATATTTTTTTGTACTCAAGGCGTTTGGAAAAAAAAACTAAATGATAACTAATTTAGTTCATAGGTCTTGATATCGCATATAATATGAGTTCGACCAAACATGTTACTATCAGTCTGTATTTTGATATCACTAGGCTGGGTGTACCAATTGTCGCCATACATAAGAACAACTATTTTTTTTTTAAATAAGTAGAAGGCATGGGGGTGGACTTTATATATCAAGCGAAAGGTTTAACTTCATGCTCCTTAGAACAGCTGTGAAATCCACAATAAAATTTGTTATTATCCTCAAAATTGATTAATCCATAATAAGAACGTATGCACCAGTTGTGACGAGCTCGGTGGTCTAGTGGCTATCGCTTCTGCCTTATAAGCAGGAGGTCGTGGGTTCAATTCCAGGCTCGTCCCTTTCCTACTTTGTATTTCTATCTTAGTTCTTTCTGTGTTTCACGTTATACCAAAACGATTCCTACTGTAAACCTTACACACAATCCCAAAACCTCCCGTGGCACCTATGAGAGGTCGTAGAGTTCTCTGCATCTTTCTTAAGTAGGTGTCCATCAAACTATCCCCTTCCCCTTCCTCAGCATTCGCAAGGACGTGGCCAGGACAGATCTCGACTATTGGAGAGTGCATTGCTTCCATCTAAGAGTTAGTGATTAGTCTCAAATCAATATCTGTGGTAACGGATGAAAGTGATACTACTCTCATACAATAGTCTTGGCTTGTACCACCTACGAATTTGTGCGAACTGCTAAATGCTAATGCTAATGCTAATAAGAACGTATGCACCAGTTGTGGTCCTATTCTTAATTTGGTTCCTTATTTGGCAAATTCCATTGTTTTCTGGCCAAATTGGGACCACTAGTCCGACAACTGGCGCAAAAGACGTCGAAAATGAAGCAAAAACAATTTTTACAATTATGCTTTGCTTGTTTTGGAGGAAATCAGAGGTGTTATCGTGTCATATGAATATGCTTTATAGATATGAACTTGGTTTGCGGTGATTTGGCCTTCTTCTTCTTATTGGCATTACATCCCCAACACTGGGATAGAGCCGCCTCGCAGCTTAGTGTTCATAAGCACTTCCACAGTTATTAACTGCGAGGTTTCTAAGCCAGGTTACCATTTTTGCATTCGTATATCATGAGGCTAACACGATGATACTTTTATGCCCAGGGAAGTCGAGACAATTTCCAATCCGAAAATTGGCTAGACCGGCACCGGGAATCGAACCCAGCCACCCTCAGCATGGTCTTGCTTTGTAGCCGCGCATCTTACCGCACGGCTAAGGAGGGATTTGATTGGCCATGTGGCATATAAAGCACTAGTGCGACAACTGGTGCTATAGCCACAACTGGTACATATAGCCTAATGTGATTCAAAAATCAAAATAATGTGGAATTGAGATATGTTTTTATTTTGTTTTTGATCTTTATAATTATTATCGTGATGAAAATTCAGTGAGCTTGAGCTTGATTGACTGCTCGTAGTTGCTACTCAATTATGACCAGATCAGCTGTTCTTGCACAGAGAACCAACAGATGTTTGCTTGGGACTAGCACACATCTTCAATGTACAAGTACTGATGATCTCATTTATTAAAGTCATACTGGCGCCTGCCACGTCAGAATGCAAATCAATTTAGGGAAAGGGGAGGAAATGATAGTGTAATCACTCGCCCACTGCAAGCCGAATATACCTCTGCACTTGCCACGAGTTCTTAAGGAATTTATTGGAATTTTTGGGTTAGGTTCGAGAGGCAGAGGTTCGTCTTGGTTTACGAGCCGCCAATGTTATAGATAGAATAAAGCGACTGATGGAATTTCTAATTGGATGTAGGAAACGAGCTTTTTAGCTAATTTCCAATTATAGCAGCTACTGCTAGAATAGTCAACTTGAAGAGTACAGGATAGATATGGAAACGGTATGGAAGTCCATCTCCAGTTCTAGCGATTGCTAGAACATGAGAAATATAGAGAAAGATGCAAAGTAGAATAATGGAACGGACCAGGGATTGAACCCACGACCTTCTGCGTATGAGGCAGAAGCAGTAGCCATATGACTACCAAGCCCGTTCTGAAAATTCATTGTGTAAATCAAACGAAAAATTCCCGATATCATAATAAGTTTTTTTTACTATGTCTGAAACTCGATTATGCATATGCACAACATGTGATAGATTTCGTTCGGAAAAGATATTGGACGATAACCGCTCCCTCCGGTGGGGTTTGATCCCATGAAACCAGTACGCTAGACAGGTGCTTTCCCTCTTAAGCTACGTTTTCTTGTTTTCAGTGATATCAAAAAATGTTGCATACAATATTTAATTCTCATTTTTGATGTGATCACTATTAACTCAACCACAGGGTGGGTCACCAAAATTTGATATTAGAAATGAAAGTATTTTTTTATCCTATTTTATCTTAAAATTAAGTTCAACACCATGAAAGGAAATCAGAGGGATGCCCTTCGTGGGCCAACCTTAGGTCTTGCCAGGAGCAGAGCAATACTAGAAAGTGTAAAGAATGCTGGCCGGAGGGGCCGCTTTAGGAGCCAACCAAGGGCTTCGCCAATTGAATTAAAACTTAAAATTAACACTTTAAAATTACTAAAATAAATATAAAATATAAAATAAAATTTAAGGAACAAAAGAGTTACACGAACACAAAAAAAAGAAACGTTGGACGTAGGGTGATAATGGGGGTTTCAACTTGGATTGGCGCGTTGAAGCTCCGTAACTCCTCTGGATATCCATGGGTGTATCCGGTCCGGAGTCTAAAGATCACAATTTGCTCTTTTTGTAAGGTCGGGTCACTTCAAGGACCTGTGGAGCCCTTGATTTTTCTGAGAAAAAAAGTGAGTTTAGTGAGTTCCAAAGCGAGGCCACGTCCTGAGTCCTGACCACACTTGCAGAATCGGTAAAAACTACGATTGGCTTATCAGCCGGGTGTGTAGAGGCGACAAAAACAGCAGCAGCTTCGGTTGAGAAAACATTGCTTTGATGGGCCAAGCACTCAGATTTCGTTAGGTCGGGTCCGGAAACCGACGCCTTGGCTGGAGACGGAACCATCCGTATATCGTATTTCATGGTTATGAAACCGCGTTGCTGGTCACTCTAGAACGGATCTCCTCAGCTCATCTGTGTTGTTTCCTCTCTTGAAGCGATTAGCGATGATGGAGTCGATACTGGTGGGAAGCATCAGACAGCTTCTCGCTCCGTGCCAGGGGACCCGCGCCACTGGGGGGAGACCGGTGCCGGCCACGATTCTTAGGATCCGGTCAGCCTCATCGATGAGATGGAGCCTATGCTCTCCTGAGGTCCCAGCGGCAAAGGAAGCGGCCTTGCAAACGGTGACTGTGATAACTCTATGCCGAAATGGGGTGATCCCGGTATCGACACAGGCTGCTTCTGCTGGGGTAGAAGGGAGGAGACCGGAGGCAAGCCGGATTGAAGACTGGAGATAAAATATCGATCAGGTCTCTCCGTGCGAAGCAGGTTAGCTTGGATCAAGTCGTGAAGTGCCCGTGCGCCTCGGATAGTGGGTCTTTGTAGAGATGGCAGAAGGCCGACCGACAAACCCACCCAAGTAACAGAAGGTTACTTGGGCTACCCTCTCTTCTAATGTCCTGATCCCCCCGGATATTACTTCTGGAGGATAGGAAGTACTAAGCGTACTTTTCCAAAAATGACACGTCTGAGCCCATTTGGCTATTTAACTTTTCCTTGTGTCATTTAGCACCACATCCCTTTTCTTTCTTTTTTTTAGCCATTTAGCTCTCTACTTACTCGCAAGCTACTCAGATAGTCCACGACTTCAGAAGCTCTCCTGTAACCGACGACCCGTCTCAACGGGTGACCGAACGAGCGCCCAGGTCGATCCAAAGATTCCGGGTGGAGAGAACTTCCGGTTTAATGGTGCCCCGACGACCCGGAACCGGTGCATTCGCACGCCACGGTCTTCTCAGCTGGTCCCCGGCGGTGGGTCTAGCCTACCGACTTTCGATACTCTTGAGCCATTCAGGTCCCACCTTAATCGCTGAGCCATTTAGCTCCCACCTCGGCCGCGATCGCAAACGACTAGGATAGTCCCCGACGGCGGATCTAACCTACTCCGATGTAAAGTTCCCCGAAACCTGCCATTTCGCCACGTTCTGCACCTAGGCGGTTCCCGCAAGCTGACGTCGTTGGTAGCTGGCACTGGCATTCTCATACATAATCGACATATATTTTCACGGCGGAGTGCATATGGTCGAATATCCGGCGGCCTGCTGCTGCTCCGTGCGCCAATTCGTTGAAGGATGTCGGCTATCCTGAACGCCACTCTTGCGACCGCTCTCCACTGTGCTGGGTTCTGGCACATTCTTCTAACGATGTTATCGATATTTCCTTCCCAAACCGGGGACCTGTGATCAGGATGTGCTCAGCCGTTTCTGTCACGTTTGAACATTGAACATTACGGAGAGGCGGGGCAAGCCGCATGTCCGAACCTGTGCAGGAACCACCTTAAGCATCCATGGCCTGTTAAGAACTGGGTCAAGCCAAAGTTTAGCTCTCCATGAGGTCTGCTAATCTACGCAGACACATTTGGGACTAGGCGATGGGTCCACCTTCCCTTAGCCGAGTTGTCCCACTCCCTCAGCCATTTTGCTACCGTTGCTGCCTTGATATTCCTGCGAGAATTACCGGTACCCCTGAGGGCGTAGCACTCCTCGATCCATACAATTGTTCAAGATTTTCTTGCACTATTTGTTTGTGGGCTTACATTTCTTTATCTATCTATATATGGTCTGTTGTTCCATACTGGAGCCCAGAAAACGATCGCTCAGCAGCAACAGATACCGAAATGGTGATGAATACCTTTACATACTTGACAAATTTTGGCAGAAGATTTTTTAAATGTGGTTGTTCTTTCTGCAGGAATCCTGCAGATAGTCCACGACATCTGATACTCTTTTAGCAGATTTGTTACCAACAACTGCAGAAACATATCTCGTTGCACCATCAACCGCTTCGCGTTGCCTGAAGCATCATTGTCAGAAAAAGTTGTGAAACATTCAACTAAACCAGAATAGTTCGCCAGGACAGATGCCATCGACACATACTTTACAATCCATCTGCGCAAAGCCGTCCTATATTTGTGGTATCATTTGATTTGAGAGCCTGAAACAGAATCCCTTAACCATGGAAAATGAAACATAATTAATGTTACCTTGCAGACAGTTTAAAGACTCGAATTCCTCTTGTTTGATGCTAGACTGTATGCAGCGGAAACAACTTTTCAAGCAATTAGTTAAAAAAAAAACCCGGTCCTAGGTTGAACTGACTGCTGGAAAAATCAAGTTAGGGGTTTAAATGCGTTCTAACTCTTCTTGAACTGGTGAACAACGGTAGTGAGAGGAACACACGGAAGTTCTTATTACTCAATAAATTCTCTTGCTTGGAATGGTATTGTAGACAGAGCTAAATCCCGGGTTTTCATTGATTTACTGGTGATATTTTAGAAGCAAGACAAGGATGTGGCTAGGGCTCCGATGCATGGCCAAGAACAGTATCACTGTTCTGTTTTCTCAAGAAAGGATTGATTTCCTATTGATAAGGGGTGCGCCTTCAAAGGGAATGCTCTCTGTGAAGGGTCTAAATAGCGGGACCTTGTCATGGTGCTCTTGAAAAAACAAAACAACAACTGTATCGAAACCGATACTGCATTGCTTATCAATAGTAATGAAATAATTCGACATGCACTTAAACACTAAGGATACGGGTAACGCTACAATAGATCTAATAACAGGTCGCAGTGGCACACCCAAACAGGAAAAAAAAACATGGTTGATGTATCCCTACACGCATGAACAGTCTTGATGGTCCTGTGCATCCAAGTTTAATAACTGAGCCATGAACAAAATAAGCTTTTTTTGTCATCAAGAATTTTTATGGTCATGAACGCACACAGCAACGCAAGAATGAACTGAACATTCAATGGAAATAAAATAGACTGGTAGCTACTTGAATTGCATTACTTCGTAGAGCGCTTGCTCAAAAATTTTCGAAATCATCAATCATCATTAACACCGCACTCTTTGAAAAATGCAAAAAATATATCTCAACGGCGCAGCACGGATTCTTTCCGAAACGTTCCGTAAACACAAATCTAGTCGAATTCACGTCGCTTTGCGTACGATCAATGGATGCTGGATTTCAAGTGGATGCTGTATATACGGATTTCAAGGCCGCCTTGGATCGCGTTGATCATAGGATACTTCTGCGTAAGCTTCAGAAACTCGGTGTATCTATTGGACTCATCAATTGGTTTGAATCGTACTTGACGGGAAGATTACTGAAAGTAAGGCCAGGTGCAGCGCATTCCAGGACTATCGCAATCACGTCAGGTGTTTCACAAGGGAGTAATTTGGGTCCTCTCTTGTTTTGTCTGTTCATCAACGGTGCTGCTCTTGTAGTGCCTAGAGGGAAACGCATCTTTTACGCTGATGATATGAAAATTTATTCCGTCATCAAAAACGTTGGAGATTATCTGGAGCTACAGAATCTGTTGACCTTATTTGAAGAATGGAGCAAGCGTAACCTTCTCGAGCTTTGTGTGGCCAAATGTAGTACAATATCGTATACCAGGAAAAGACAGCCGATTCTATTCAATTATTCTTTGGTCGGTTATACTTTGGAACGCCTCAAAGACCGCAAATAGACAGCTTGGTTTTATCCTGAGGCTTGCTGATGGGTTTCGTGACCCGCTGTGTTTGAATTCCCTCTATTGTGCTCTTGTACGCTCTATAGTAGAGTCAGCGGTGCTTGTCTGGTTTGCTTACAACAGAATTTGGATTGACCGTTTTGAAGCAATTCAACGGAAATTTGTCCGCAATGCTCTTCGAGGCCTTCCCTGGAGACGATACGAACCTCCCACCCATATGCACACTTTTGGGTATCGAAACACTAGAGAAGAGAAGGTCAAATATGCAAGCCGTTTTCATCGCAAAGATCCTTACAAATGACATTGATGCCCCTGCTTTGCTCAATGAGTTGAATGTATATGTGCCAGAGCGATCATTAAAGGGCCCCATACACGTTCCGACATGTTGTACCAATATGCTAAAAGATATTTAGCATATTGATGTTGTACAACTTTGACTCTGCCCCAAGAAATTTAGTTTGGTCGGAGTAAAGACGGACCATCTGTGGGCAAGTTGTACGACTGTTGAACAGTACAACTTGTCCACAGACGGTCCGACTTTACTCCAACCGAACCAAATTTCCTGGGGGCGGAGTGAAATTTGTACAACATGTCGGAGCGTGTATGGGGCCCCTAAAGACGTCGTCAGATCTTTCAATTAAGTGCAAGGAACAGCCGCTATGGACAATTTGAGCCGATAAGATTCATGATGTCGACTTGTAATCTATTCTTCGACCGCTACGACTTCGATGTCAATGCAGCTGATTTCGGACGCCGATTAAGCAGCTAAATCCGTGAATGATATTTGTAAATAATGTGTTAGTGAAGAAATAAAGAAAAAAAAAGTATTTAAAAAAAAAAGGTGCAGGGTTTTCATGCCAATTTATGGCTTTTCCCTATCAAATGAAGATATACAAGAATAATAAATAAATTAATAAATAATATGAGAGTTTATGGATAATCTTCGAAAACTGGACTTTTTAAGGCAAAATATATTGGGAGCGAAATGATACTTTGCCCCCTTAGATAATTATTAAGGGGGCAAAAAGTGCCTCGCCCCCCGAAGTGCTCAAAACCTATATTTTCTTAAAAGTATTAGATGTGTGTGAACCATTTTGGAACTAGCTCGATTTATAATTCTTCTTGTAGGCTTAGGCAAACGTTAACAAATTGTCAAACACAATGATTTTTTGACAATCATTGACCTGTATCTCAAAATCCTGACGTGTCAAAGCAAGTCTGAAATAAGATTCAGTGGATTCAGTGAACTAACTAACTAAGCGCACATTATTTGGCTGTGAAGACAACTAATGGTATATTTTATTCAGAAACATCGATGTAAATCAATGTTTCCTGGTGATTTGTCCATCTTCTGCCATAATTTTATGGCTATTTAATATTTAGGGTAAGGCGGTACAATATGCCCCCCCCCCCTGAGGCAACTCCTTACTTTTCAACACAATTTATGCAAACTTTGTGTTATTTGGTAGTCCAGGAAGTCGCAAATGCATTGCCCGTGAGTAGTCCTATAAACATATTACAGATAACACGTAATAAAACTTTTTTGAAAAGTAGTGAAAAAATGAATTTCAAAAAGTGCCTGGGCAATAATCCCCACCTTAACCAAAGACGGTTCAAAGCCGTTTATTAGTATTTTTCAATCCCATAATAAAAAGGTTACAAATCCTCATGCGCTTGACATTAAAAAACCAACGTAGGTCCATTTAAGCAGGTGTGAATTACATTTCAATATTTTCCATACAATTTGGAAGCAACTGCTGCAGGCTCGCTGCCCTTGTGTCCAGTTGGTAAGGGCATATCGTCCTGCCTACAACACTGGGGCCAGTGAAACATGTTTTCGAAAATCGTTATATTTTTGAAGATGGAAGCAATTTTATATCATACTAGTCGACCCGGCAGACGTTGTCCTGCATAGTAGGCGAAAATGTGCGTTCTGAGCTGCCCATGCGAAATTTCCATACGATTCATAATTTTAGTTTTTCACGAATTGCTCAACCCTGCGCGTGATTTTCGCTTGAGGAAATCTCATATAAACCCGTCGGAAACGGTAACGAACATAGCTGCTGAAGGAGTGAATTGAATCCATCCAGCCGTTTTCGAGTTATGCGGATACGAACACAGACCATTTCATTTTTGCCTTTCTCGTACAACTAAGTTGTACCGAAAGGCTATCATTTCACTCCGAAAACGAACTTTTTATAGAAGCCTCTAAGACCCATAGTATTATATACCAATCGACTCAGCTCGACGAGCTGAGCACATGTCTGTCTGTCCGTGTGTATGTATGTTTGTATGTGTGTGTATGTGTGTGCACAAAAGCTATAAAAAACATTAGACAACTTTTCGTTCAGTAATTGTTGACCGATTTTCTCGCAACAAGTTTCATTCGACAGGGGACAAAGCCTTGTTGATCACTATTGAATTTTATAACGATCGTACATTGCGTTTCGAAGTTATGAAGCAAATGGTACATCGGACCATATAAACCCCATATAAGATTGGTGTCTTAATTAAATGCGAGAAAGGCATCACCAACGCTAGGTGGATTAATCTGGGTTTTATATATAAGATTAACCACTGAGAAAATTTATGTTGGTGCCCAACTGAGTGTTCCAGTGCAAGTTTTGCGGACAGTATGCTAGAGTCGCTCCAGAATGTTGAGCAAACAAACATGAAAAATTACATCAAAACTGTAGCTTTTTGTATTTTGCTATTATTTTCATTGTGTAATACAAAAATACTTCCACATTCACCTAGTATGATGGGTTTACAAATACTTATTGGTACCAACTGATTTTGACCCTTAATTAGTTGTAGTTTTCTAGAAATCAAAGGTGGGGTGGGGGTGGGGCGCATTATACCGTCTTACCCTATCCCAGTTTAGTATGTAGACTCTACAACCCGATCGATTTTCTCTTACATATGTGACATCAACTTACATTTGAATTCCACCACGTGGAACACAACCTAACCGCCGGATAGTCCATGTTCGTCTTGCGGAAATCACATCTTCCATTTCGTCGGAACAGACCCGGAGGAATAAGTGAATGTCCAAAACGAAAAGCGGCAGCTTGGAACATATGACTCACACCGGGATGAGTATCCGCTTTGTAACCCGTATACGGTTGCAGTTCGGCATCTAAAAATGCTGGCAGATATTCGTAGGTTATCACATTTTGCAAACTAGCTACCACAACCCTCCGCGCCCGTTGGAAAATTTCCTCATCTGTCCAGTCTCGATGCTGCTTCCGGACCCGTTTTGCCACCACGTTATGCCAACGCAGAAGCAAAACCGCGAACGTCAGCAAGGCAGGATTTTGATTCGTTCGTGGATCGCCCAAAACTGAAACGAAATATAAAACGATCGTAAGTTTGTAAAGCGCTTGCCTATCGAAAGGCGAGTTGAACTTACGATACAATCTTTCTGGACTCAGCATTCGCATCACGTGCGGCACCGGATTGTTGAACAGCGGCACGCGCATCGTGTTTTTCACCGGCATCGTACCTTCCTTGTCTGTTAGCAGCAAGCCGTCCTGAAACGAGCGCATTGCATTCAACCACGCTTCCGACGTACTGTAGATGAAACTGCCGTCGATCCACGCGGTCATTTGATTGATTTGCTCCCTGGGCGCGTTGGGGCTTTGGCCGGTGTTTCTATCGTAAGCCGCCCGGTGAAACGGAATGTATCGATCGCCTCGACACTCGCGATCGTACATTTCGTCACACTTCTCTATCTCGATTCGGTGCATTTCGATGGGGCAGCCTGACTCGGAGGCCATCACAATCTCATTGGTAACGACCTGACCGAAGAAGGCCAGAATGGCAGTGCGATTGTACATGGACGGCAGACCGTCTTTGCCCCGCATGAACAACCTACTCAGCTTCCGTGGCGAAGGCCGGTTCGACCCGGCCAGGACGTATACGCCGTCCGAGTACGCAGGAGGCGCTTTCCTCGTTAGATGATTATCTGAAATTAAGCAGAAAAGCAGAGCATAAAATATTCATCTTCATGAAGCAACTTCAGTCCGAATTTTGACAAACATCGCATGATTATTCAAAACATAGAATGACATAGTCAAACGACTGCTCCACCAACTCATTCATTCGACTGTCACTGAGTGTGCTTACGATGTGCAGAAAAAAAATTAGCATTGTTTATATTGATGTTTACCGTTGAAAGGGCCTCGCGGATGCAAATCAGTTCTGTATGATAAATTACTTTACTCAATAAAAACGTGTTCAGATTTCAGATAATTTATCGATTTGTAGAATGTGCATAATTATTCAATGACTAATATTCAACTGAATATTGACAGTCCAGAGCCGAAAATGAATGTGCCTGGAAGTGAGCTGACAAGTGAAGAAAGGTGGTCTTCACCAAAAAAAAAATCGATTATTTTACACTCTGGAAAAGAGTAACGGTAAATTAATGTACTCGACAATGGTCAGACACAGTAAATGCAAATGCCTAAAATCATAGCATAGTTAAAGGTAAAACATATTTTGTGTCCACATGGTTAAAATAATGGCAGGAAACGCATGGGTCATTATACATTTATTATTAGATTTAATAAGATGTTTGCAATCGGACCCTCAGTGATATATATTGTTTAATTGTGGGTTGGTACTATGGCAACTCATATTAATCCTCAAAAGTATTCCGCGGAATATGTAGAACCTTGTTATAATTGAGCAGCTTATAATTTAAATCAATGAATTATCCACTTCAACACATATTTAGTACGAGGTCATTATGAAGCCACCATAAAGAATATCGCAAAAAACATGGCCCGAAACGGAAGCTACCCAATGTCAGTTGCGAACTCATAAATAATAATTGTCGCCTGGTTTGCTCTTGTGTTCGCCTACAGTCTACTAGTCACCAAGAGAGCAGCTGGATCGAGCGAGCACGTGCAATCTCTGCTCTGTGGGATGCATAAAGTAGCCAAAGTTATGATTCGCCTTGTTAATGACCTGACCGTAAGGTGGCGAAAATTATGCGCATATAATTGCTACTGACCAGCGCAATCGCTCCGTTGCGTTGCTCAGATGGTTTTGCATGTAAACACCGCGATGCTTGAGCCAATTTTCTGCCAACGATGATGAGGCACATCTAGCCAAGTTTAAATTGACAAGCGTTGTGTTCTTAGACTGTTTGTGAGTTGCGTATAAAGTTATGTTCGCATTAATCGGTTTTGGTGCGATATATTTGTTATTGTCTATCACATAATTTACCACATAACTGAGAGCTGTGAATCAGTAATAATTTTTAAATGGACTGTTGCCATTTTAGATCACATCCATTTTCTAAAATGTCAAGATGATTTTGCCTCATTTTTAGAACGATTGAATATTCGCAAAACCCCTTTTTCGTCCAAAATATTTTTTTTTCTTCTTTATTAAAGAGGCTTTCAGCTCTTGGCTGGTTCACCTCTGAAATCAGAAATAGGGATATATGAGTGACATGACATTTGAAAGAGGTTAAATAGTATTGCCCAAGGTTAAAAGTGCGTCAGAAAACAAAATTTAAAAGTGAATCATTCCTTTCTAAAACATTCATAGATCATAGCTTCACAGCTAGCTATATTATAATTGAGGGAGTTAGAAGCAGAGGGATGTAGGTAAAATTTTAGTCAAATTTGAGAAGATTACAATAAAATATAATGCAGCTTACAGCTTTGGTTTCAGAGGTTTGCGGTAATGTTTTGATGAAGTTTGTACGTAATTTGTAAAAAATGTGAAAATTCACAGAAAATTAGTAATTTTTTGGACCTTCATACGATTTGTATGGAACGAAAAAATATTATAAAACTTTACACTATTTTTTCTCAAAAGTAAATTTTTATATATGATCCGTGAAGCTCAGAAAATGTCAAGCGAGAGTGACTACGCGTTTGATTGAATACTCCTGAGACAATTCCAGGAGAAACAAATGAATGAATACCAGAATTCATTCCTGAAGTTGTTTCTGGAGGAGTTTTTGGTGTTATTCCCGGAGAGATTCTTGAACAAATTCAACTGACACTACCCATGAAATTGGAAAACTTGACGGAGGTAATTGAGGGACAGTCGTCGGAGTTCTTGGAAAAAAAATCAATGCTACAAAATAGTGAGTTGACTTCCGGGATAAGCCTTACAACATAGTTCTATGTTTTCGAGTCTTCACACGTTCCAATCCCACGCTCTCAAATCTGACGACCATAACCGTCCGGCTGTTAAGAGTTGCGTACTGTGGGACCTTACTAGGATGTGGTGGGGTTTGACAGTGGGTTCTGTTAAACTATAAAAAGGCTGCATATATCCGCAAGCAAGTTCTACCAAAGCGACCATTTGCATTCTTGCCCACGACTAAGGGAAGATCTATTAATTACGTAACGCAAAAAATGGGTATTTTAAACCCCCCCCTCCCCTTATGCCCCACTTTTTGTATGAAACATCTGAAAATTTTGAATGGATCGTCACACTTTGTTTAACCTCCCCTCCCTCTCTAATCGTTACGTAATTTGTAGACGCTCCCTAATCAAGCATATGTCTACCAAAGAGGTGCGGCTCAGACAGCATCTATACTGGCATCCAACGCCTGGATATGAAATGCTGTTCTCTCTGTTCTGGGAGTTTTACTCCGTAAGTGCCATCCGTGAAGAATTCCAGACCGCCAGTGAGGTGAAGAGGCCAGAAGGCATCCCTGTCACTTAATCGAATGTGTGCGACGCAAATCCACCAGAGGCTAGAAGGCTTCCCTGCCACCCAATCCCATGTGTGCGATGCAAATCCATCAGCAAATCGTTTTCTAGTTGAGCGAGGGGTCCAATTCCCACTAATATCCTGCGAGGATCGGAAGAGATCCGCTACGATGCAAGTATCTCGGCCAAAGTTTCGGAACCCTCCCGACGGTGGACCTGCGGTGATCATAACCTCAACCGATCAACAGGAGAAGTATCTCGCTCAAGCACAACAAGCAGTTCCCTCCGGTGAACCACTGCCGGCCGTAAACGAGGTGAGCCCCAGACATCATAGCCAAGATCTCCAGATAGGCAAGCAACTCGTGCATCCAGAATCCTGTTGGTCGTCGAGTCCCAAAAACCATAACCAGCAAGGACCAGTCAAGCTACACGTGGCAGTCAAACGGCCCCGCCGGCCGTACCCTGCAAGTCGGAACCCTTCAAATCTCAAGGCGGATATCCAGATCCAGTGGCTCATACCCCCGGGTAACAGGTATGTTACCGTCAGCCAGCATGTCCGCTAAAGGGCCCCAACGCATCGATTGGCCACAACATTTACTAACCCTTACCACTAACACAAGAAAATGGAAAAAAATAATTAAAATTAAATAAAATGTAACTATATCCATTTCTTAATCACTCGCTTTCCTTTTGGCTAGGCATGCAATTGCGTCGATATTATATTGTTTTGTCCACCCTTCTTCGACTTTTGTGTCGTTGAGTCCTCAAGCAGGTAGATGGCGAACCCTGAGTATCTCAAGCTTAGAGAGCTAGTTAGGGACGTGCGGATGTCCACTACATGTGGACGTATGGACGTCGGCAGTAGTTACAAACGATAGCCATACCCATCCGGTGATTGTTAGGTTTTCTAACAATTCTGTATAAGAACCTATCAAAATCGGTAAAAAAAACTGGGCATATGCGAAAACGCTAGATTGTTAAACAAATATTGCATGAGACCTCACAATTTTGCAAGCTATTATTACAATATTCTTTGTTTGTGTGCTTACATTTTTTGTATAGGAATCTTACAATTTCGCATATGCCCAGTTCTTTTATGGGTTTTGGTAGGCGGACACCACGCGCCTGGCGAGGGTCAGGGAGAAAGGGAAAGCGCTGCTCATAAAAACATAGAACGAGCGCTACGCCGATGTACTCAAGGCGATGCGCAGTTCCGAGAAGCTGGCGGACCTCGGTTAAGAAGATCGTAGCATAAAGCGAACTAGAGTTGGTTAAGTTGGCTGATCAGTATGTCCAGTCCGCCTCTAAAAACCACCGGTAGTCGACAAGTGCTGCAAGTGCTGTCTCGAAGCGGGACCCGTGGGCGTGTAAAAGGCCGGATAGGAGAAACTTGTGTAGCCGGGTGGCAAAGATGGCCATCGTGCACGTTCTGTGCGACCAGAAACTAAGCATAAAACCACGCCATGGATGGGCCTGCTTGTCTGTTGAGTGGTAATTCGAGGAAGCCGTGCAAGTGACGTATCTCAACATCAACATCAACTCTGGCGAACCCAACTCATTCTCGCAGATGACGTGAACTGGGTTCGGTGTGGATTAAGATCATCCGCCGTGAAAAAAAACTTAACGCTTGAAAGGGAGGGAGGGGAGTTGAGCAACCGTTGCTTATTGCGATTTTGACATTTAAAATCAAATGCGGAATTTGCATTAATACTATGGCCTGTTTAAAATGAGAACTAACCATAGAACAATTATAACGGTTTTTGAGACGTTTGTATAACAATTGGGCAATGGAATGGGGTTGTTGCAGTGAGCGTTACGTAATTAGGGGATGGGGGAGTGAAGTCACGCGTTACTTGCTGTTACATGTGGGGAGATTCCGTTTTTTGCGTTACGTGATTTGTGCGCAAGCATTAAATGTTCAGGGTTCTGCCAAAACACACCAATCTAGTATCTAATATGCGTCTGAATTAATACGAAATGATTCCCGTTTTAATTATGCGAACAAAATATTACAAGTCAGTCAAAAAGCCACTTGGTGCGGTTTGGCTGAACCCCGACCAAATAAAAAATCAAAAATTATTAAATTCGACTGTACTATTGGGGGCCAGAGTGGTGGCGTTTTGGATCCACTTAACGGCGTAGGTTGCTGCGTTTCTGTATATAGAAATGTTTCATGTGATTGTGATTGTGTATGAAACATTTCAATAATCAGATACGCAGCTGAATACCCCTAATAAACATCAGTTAGTTTGATTGAACATACTCTAAATATGTGCATAAAATAATTTCTTTGCAATTTCGGATCATAATACCTCGTTTTACAATTTGATCTGGTTTGATGGACATGACATCAAAATTGCTCAAACAGGTTCATCTATCGCTTCATGGTATATCGAGCTATGCAATGTGGCTCAATAACATGGAACCTAGGGTAGTAAACTTGATTTGGACCCCTACACATTTTGCACCCTCCTAGCGACATTTGTCTGATTTCTGAACTAAAAACAATGCCGCTGCTAAATCCCCCATTGGCTTCCGTATACATCGTCAATAAGCATAATAATAAATTCCATTCGATCACCGGAAAGTATTTCTAAGAGTTTAAGATCTCTGCTGATAATCTGTCGTCGAATTTATTACCAACTAAATTTTTTTTATTAACCATATTAGTTCAGCATACCTACTCTGCCAAAGAAGGCTTCCCGAGTAATAAAGACAAGACTTTTTACTTTTATCACCATCCAGATTTACCCAGTTTATCATTTCAAGTAGATAGCAGAAAATCAGCAATAAATGCCAAAACCTTTAGGTCACGCTTCAGTTTGCTTTACGAATTAATCAAATGCTGTCAGTCGACGTCTACGGCACCGACACGCCTTCAACTGTTTTTTTCCTTCCTTGTTCGAAATTATTTATCATCATGACAAATCTGTATAACTTAGTTCCTTTGATCGCTCCTCCTATCGATAGGAACTGACAAAAAGTCCGATCTCCGATTATATCCAATTAAAAATTTTACGGTAAATTAAAGTGTGATCAAACTGCAGAAGAAACGACAGCCGTCTGATGAGACATGAAACCACACAGATCAAGATTGCAAGCCTTAAACGTTCGGTTTTTGTGCGAATCGGGGGTCATTTAGTGTCAAATCATCCTGGTTTTATGTTTGATCATGCTTTTTCAGATCGCACGTTGGATGGGTGCCTCAAGACCTAATTTCCACCAAAACTTTGGAACATTTTAAACAAAAACAATAAGAAAATTTGTTCTGCTATCAATACTAGGCTTCTGGTTCTCTGCTCGTTAAAAGTAATCTTCTATAGAAACTAAAACTCATTTTAATCTAACATTTTCGAAAATATAAGCTTTCAAAATATCTGAAAAATTCCAGTTAATTTGAAAGTTTTACAAAGTTGTATTCCATCATTTTCAAATAAAGTCACTTCCTCTGTACAGCTGTCAGACGTGTACAGATTCAAATCGAATTCGGTTCATCAAAGCCCACTACCTGCTTTGTCAATCGCCAAAAGTGCTAATAATACAGCAAACTACTTGACTGCTGCCAATCTGAATCTGCCAAACCACCGAGCCTCATTATTGAGTTATTCGGACCCGTTAATTGATAGCCAACGCAATGGATTTGACCTCTACCCAAAAACTCTCAAACCGCCAGAGGCTTCTCCGTCAACGGACCTCTTAGTCAATTAATCACTAAACTGAGTTGGCTTTTTTCTTCACCTGCAAACGAAGTTTACTTCTTCAGCCGACTGAAGCGTTCATTTGTTGCTTTTATTACCGTTCACTGCACCAGCATCGAACCGGCTTTCTGGTAGAACTTGTGAAAGAAGTACACTTTTTGCTCGAATTCTTAAAATAATATACAATTGAACGGTACGAAATGCAATTTTCTTCAAGGTCACATATAATGGGATGCTTAATGGTTGTTGAGAGAAGGTCATATTCAGGTTCGATGCTCTTTTCTTCGGTATGCTTTAATTTCCTTTCCTTTCTTAAAGCATAAATATTTTCATATCGCCACGGAAATGGCGATATTCGGCTTTGATCGCGAAATTTGAGCACAATCACGAAATGCTAATGCTACACAGTTTTGTAAAGGCATGATTTGAAGTTATCGAAAATCATTTTACAAATGCAATCATCTGCATTTACATGCCTTGGTAAGTGTATTTTTAAAGATTGGTCAAATGCTGTAGAACCGCATTTATCTCCTACTTCTCAATGGATAAAATAGAATGACCAGCAGACAAGCATAGCATAGCATAGCATTGCATAGCATTGCATAGCATAGTTACGGTGTACTTCGTAGATTGGACACTAGTGATACTCATGTTTCTCTTTTGGAATCCTTATTCAGATTGCTACCAGAAATCAAGGTGGGTGTGGTCCGTGATTTCAATCTAGGATAAAAATCACAAAAGCATGAGGATTACTACTCCTGGCCACGCCCATCTTCACCGTAACTTGGGAGGGGAAGGAAGTGTTGGTGTAGTACTTACTTAACGAGAGGCCCCCGACTCAGCGACACCCTCATAAGTACCACGGAGTTGGATATTGGGGAATATATTCGTTGGGTCAGGATTTGCCTATAGCTGATAATGTGATCGTGGTAGATCTTACACCGCAGCACACCACGCAAAGGTGTCTACCCAGCGTTACGGGGGTAAAATAGAATGACCAGCAGACAAGAGTACTTAAATTCAATTAGCATTTCTATACTAGTTGATTATGATTATGAATTGTGATCAGCATATCCCTAAATTATTTGTAATACCTATTATATAACTGATTTATAAAAATAGTTTATAAAATATAATATTCAAAATCTGTTTTTTACAGTTTTTCTTAATACTTAGTATTTTGTGAAGAAGATAAAGAACAATAGATACTGTCATCGGGGGTGACAATGGGTCAAATGGAGGTGAGAATGGGTCACTGTTTCAACTACTTAGAATGCTTGTAGAAAATATTAAATGTATATGAGGGCAAGAAGACTAAAATATAAGAGACCTTCTCGAACGATTTTGATTCTCAACCCCCAGACCCATTGTCACCCCCGATGGCGGTAGTTTGAAACATGAAAGAGACTAAAATGTTTCACGTTTTCCTGGCCATTATTATAATAATCTTGAAACTACTTGAAATTTATTTAGCTTTTTTCTCTGACTGTGTTAATGTAGGAGAGAGACAATTTAAAAACGCTTATCCTTGGCGCGTGCGAAAACAACAATGTTCCACAGGCATCATTATTAATCTGGGTTCTTCCAGACTACCAACATCTCAAACTTCTCACTATATGGGGAATCACTAATATTTGCTAGTTTTTAACACGATTCAAGGAAAAGTTCACTTGCGAATCAAATTAACATTAATCTAAAGCTGAACGGGAATTATTCCTCAACAGCTCAATCAATGTTTGCAGATTGCCAAACATATATACCAACGAAGATTGACTAATTGTCATCTGCATTGAAATGCATACCATTAATTAGAAGAGAGGTGCGACGATAGGCATAAATCTGTTAGTCATGTTCGTTAGGCAAAATTCAAATTCCCCATTCATTACACAGAATTCTGTTTATGAGCTGTGTATTTGGTCGTGCGTTTGATCTTGTGGCGTTCAATTTGGAATACAGGATTCGGGGTATAATAGAATTGACAATTCAAATTAAACTAATTCCCCACATAACAATTCCCTAGATGGAATATTTCTTCGGCCAGAACATTTCCTAGATGTAACTTTCTTCAGACTGTTTTTCTCGTTCTTCAGTGATCGGCACACTTAGTTAAAAAAAATATACTGATAGACAACCGTCTAAGACGAATTAAGTACTCTCCATTTAATTCCACTAGTTAATTTTCGTTATCTTTGCAGATACGTATTTCGACCACAACTGTGTGTCGACCACAGACGACCACACAGTTGTGGTCGAAATACGTATCTGCAAAGATAACGAAAATTAACTAGTGGAATTAAATGGAGAGTACTTAATTCGTCTTAGACGGTTGAATACATTCCACTAAAAGAGCTTTATATATTTTTCTATACTGATAGATTGAAATTTTTAAATAGTTAGTGTTTAATTGAATCATTTGTTTGAGAAACTGCATAAGTCCATTTTACACTATTTCGAGAAAACAACAAAAAACTGTTTTTGAACAAATTTGCACCGAATCTTTCGATTTCTTTGATACAGATCAATAGTTTTTGGCAAAACTCAACACCCTGGGACACTTTCAGTGCAAAAAATGTAAACAGTACTTCACAATTGCTCTTCAAAGTACGTGGACATATGTAGGTTCTCAAACAAACGATTTTTTTCATACATTCGTGAACAAAAAAATTTTTTTCGTGTTTTTTGCCAGAATACGTATTTTTGGACGAGGATTCAGAATATATAAAAATCTCATTTTAGCCAAAAATGTTACATATGCAGTTTCTCAAACAAACGGTTCAATTTGACTTCGAGCAATGCAATATTGTTCATCCAATACATAAACATGAAGTTCGAGGAGCAAGGGTCATTTGGCCGATGACTTTCAGCTAGCCGAATTCCATTTGGCCGAGAACAACATACAGCCGAACAGGTCATATGGTCAAACATATTATTCGACTGAACCTATCCTTTGTTAAGAAAATTATCCTTTGGCTGTTGAAGTCGTTTGACCAGATATATCGTTTTGCCGAAAATGCCGTTGGGTCGAAAGTGGCATTGAACGGAACGGATCATATAGACAAAAATGTCGTTTGGCCAAACAGGTAAGATTAGAGGTGTGCGTCGCCACCGACAGTTTTTAACGATACGCCGCCGCCGATATTTTTGTGTCTGCGCACCGCTGGCTGCTCAAAATCTTTCATGCCACTGATGAATAATTTCTCACGGTGAGTAAAATTTGCACGGTGAATAAACGGCTGCATGTGTTAATCAACAGACGCCTGCGGTATATAATTCGGGCCTGGTGGCCTCACAACTGGATCTCGAACAACGAGCTCCATCGTTGTTGTCACCAGAGGCCGATAGCAACAGAAATTCGGGATCGGAAGTGGGGCTGGGTCGGCCACACTCTACGTAGGGGCGGAAACGAAATCTGTAAACAAGCATTAGACTGGAACCTATCTGGACATCGCAGCAGAGGCAGACCCAGAGGCTCATGGCGGCGAAGCCTCAATAAAGAAATAAAAGAAGACGACCGAAATCTAACCTGGCAAAAGATTAAAGCGATAGCTGGAGACTGCACAGGATGAAGATCTTTCAAGTCGGCCCTTTTGCACCAACGGAGGTGTACAGGACCCATAAGTATGAAAGTAACTGAGTAACATTTGTTAGACCGCACGACCTTGTTATCTTGAAACTGAGCTGTCTTGGTCTGCAATTTTAGATCTTCAACTGGATTAAATCATAACTGAGCGCAATGAAAGCCTCCGTTAGAATTCTTGATGCCACTTCCGATGTTTTTGTGATTCCGTCTGGCATTCCACAAGGGAGTCATTTTGGACCTTTAATTTTCGTGCTATTTATCAACGACGTTTGTGATCAGCTACACTTGTGCAAGCTGCTCCACGCGGATGATCTGAAAAATTATCGTGTTGTTAAGTCAGCTTTAGGTGGATGTGCATATCAAGCCGACATTACGCGCTTATCATCGTGGTGTCAGATAAACGAAATGCAACCAAATGCAAAATCAATACATTTTGCCATGCTCACTCACCAATCAGATTTGACTATTCGATGGACCATTTCAATGGTCAATGTATTCATTTCAAAGACCGGTTTTTAAACCAAGATATACATTGGAATCGAACTCTGCACTCTCGATCATAGATTTGAATTGTGGCCTCGCCGAGTGGGTAAAAAAATAACAATGGAATACGTGTACTTTTAGTACAAAAAAATTGCTTTAATCAATATTTTGCTTATATACCATAAATTGTACAAATATTTAACAAGTAATTATAATATATATTGTTTCTCATAAGTTTTCCTTAAATTTTCCGTTTCCATTGGTTAAATTGATTCTGAATCTGTTGACGTCGATGATCCTTCTTTTTAGAATCAATCAAGGATCAATTTAGTTCTAATACTACGATTAAGCACAGGAGAGAAAGAAAATGTAACTAGAAATTCGTGTCTACTAATTATGAATAGGAAAAATAGAAGTAGGAATTTGTAAATGGAAAGCTTTGTCAATATTTAGGGAAACTGGTCGTCAAAAAATTGTACACTTAAACATACAATAACACCAGCAACATAGAAAAGATTCTCAAGCTGGAAGACGAGAGTTTCTTCAGTAGATACTGGGAGATCATTCTACCGAATGAGCAATTCAAACATAACTAAATCTTGCATTCCACAATTGATAAAAGATAATCTTAAACTGGCCCTCCTAAAATAACAAAATAGATGTTAGATATAAATTAAAATAAATAAATAATAAGTAGTTGTTAATGACTCGTTGATATCGGAATGCATCAGAAAATAAACAAGATGAAAGTTTTTGACATACAAAACTTTTTAGCATGGCAACTATGATTTCGATATAAAAATTGTACAAGGCATATGTCAAAACAAAATTACCATAGGGCACTGCACGGACTGCTTTGTCTCTTTCTCGCTGCAAAGAAATTAGAAAACAACAAGGCCAGTAAACGTCAAAATTTATGAAGTACGAAAGAGAAAGAGATGTTTCCGTGCAGTGCCCTATAGTAGATTTATGGCAAGCGTAAAAAGCTGGTAGGACAACTCTGTCTCGCGTAATACAAGTTTTATTCATTTCCTATCAACAATCTTTTTTATCTCTATCAGAACTATCTAGATATTCATAATAATGTTTTATAGAAATTACTCCTTTTTTTTAATTGCTCATTCTTCAACATTGATTGATGAGATCAGTGTGTTATTTCTGCTTGAAGTTAAATGCATTGCATAAATTCTTTTGGAGTACACCCCACTTGTTTTCAACTTGTTCATGATAGACCTTCTGTCCCTATCGGCGTTTTGTCTTTTCAACCTTTTGTCTTTCGACCTTTTGTCTTTCGACCTTTTGTCATAGATTCCGATAATCTACCTCCGTATAAGCAGAGATGTGCACTCATTGGTTTGCAAACACCCCCTAAGCGCCGAGCGTATTAACACCGACCCGTTTTTTCGTTTTTTCGTCCGATTGGCATGAAATTTTCAGGGAAGAAGCGTCATCATGTCTATTTTGATTTGACCATGATGCCGGTCCGGCCGGATTTATTAAGGGGGTCAGGTGCAGTCAAAAACGGGTCATTTTTATAAAACCATTGATAAATGATTTTAAAAGACAATCTCAATAGATGAGTTTTGAAAGGGTTTGGAAGCCTGGTTCAAAACCGAACAAATTTCGATTAGCACCAAAACCGTATCTTGTGACATACTATACCTACTCTACGATTTTGAAAGACAAGCTCAATAGATAAGTTTTTAAAAGAGGATTTGGACACATTGGCCACATCCGGAAGTGCTCTCGAGAACCTGGTTCCCATAAGAAAGTGGACAAATTTCGATTAGCACCGAAACCCATCTTGCGACATATCAAACTCCAAGATTTTGGAAGACAAGCTCAATAGATGAGTTTTTCAGTGGTTTTGTGACATATTGGCCACATGCGGAAATGTTCCCGAGAGACTGGTTTTCTTAGGGAAGCTATCAAATTTCGATTGGCTCCGAAACCTATCTTGCGACATATCAAACTTCATGATTTTGAAAGACAAGCTCAAGGAAGTTTTTTGGGTGGCAAATATTATCGACTTCCTGGGCATAGTGTATCAATTGTACTTGCCACACAACATACATAATCATGCAATGGCGGGCATAGAAAAGAGTGGAAATGCAAATAGAACACTAAGTTGAAAAGGCATGCCAAGTTCCACTTGGAATGTAGAGCCATAGAAGAAGAACAAGAAGATACTGATGTATTCAGGCTCCCAAGAACGTTTTCGAACGTGGCAATGCGTCCAAAAACTCTCAATAGCTCATCTGCTGCGTTTGTCTTTCTAAATAATAAATTCTAATGTTTCGCAAAATAGGATCCGTGGTTAACTAAAAATCCTCTAATTCCTTGAGAGAAGCAGGCTGCAGGGAACACTCCATATGGCCGATATGGTCAAACTTCCGAATTAATCTATTAAGCTTGTCATTCAAAGTCATTGTATTCGATTCGACGCAAAATGGGTTTCGGCGCTAATTGTTATTTGCCTACTTTCCTTAGCGAATCAGGTCTCCTTGACTTCCGGATTTGGATTCAGGTTCTCAGGAACGTTTTTGAATATGGCCAATGTGTCCGAAACCTCTCAAAAACTCATATATTGAGCTTGTCTTTCAAAATCGTGGAGGTTGATATGTCGCAAGATGAGTTTCGATGCTAATCGAAATTTGTCCGGTCCCCTGAGGGAACCAGGTTGTCACTCTAAAAAAATCATGTATTGAATGTGTTTTCCAAAATCGTGAAGTTTGATATGTCGCAAGACTGGTTTTTACACTACTTGAAAAGTGTCCACTACCCCAGGGAACCAGGTTCCTGGAACATCCGGAACCATGTCCTGGTTATCTGATTGTATCAGAACTAACTTCTGATGCTGGTCAATGATGGTTGGCCACGTTTGCATCAACATTCTGGACATTTATCAATGGTTTAAAAAAAATGACCCGTTTTTGACGGCGCCTGACCCAGGACCACCCTCCCCCCCTCATAAATCCGGCCGGATAAGCACCATGGTCAAATCAAGTTATGTATCAAAAAATAGACACGATGACGCTTCTTCCCTGAAAATTTCATGGCAATCGGACATAAAATAAGCCCATACGGGTTATTTCAATATTGATTTCTAGGTCAGACCGAAAAGGGGTTTATTTTTTACAATTTGTGAAACATGATCAATATTTTTTTTTAAATTACTATATTAACGTGTTTTTTTAACCGATCGTCTGTGCTCTGGGGTCAATGTGACCCCAGGCCATTTTGAAAGGCTGCCATTTTTAAAGTTTTCAACCGATTCTCCTAATTTTTGGTAGTTTGCAAAACTCACCGAGATCTGCCCCCTCTAGGTGTAAATTCGAAAACTTGAAATATCTTGAAAATTAGCGCTACGTGTACTTTGATAAAAAAAAACTTATTGAAATTGTTATAACTTTTTTTTATGATTGACAAATTTTGGATTTTTTTTAGCTGTTTCGAAAGATAATTTCATCATAGACTTTACCTAAGATTGACCATAGGTGGGCAGGTACCTTGCTAGGAGCTTTTCTTTTGTGAAAAAGGGTACAAAAACAGTATTTTTTCTACTTATTTACTTATATCTGAAAATCCTTCCTATTTTGAACTGGATCTTTTAAAAAAGGTTATGCAGGAAGACATGTGCTTTGACTACATTGTAAATATTTCTATCGTAGAAATTGGAAATTTGTAAAAATGATTTCTTAAGCAAAGGTCGTCTGGTGGTCTATCTTAGTTTAAAAGATGAGGAAATTATCTTTCGAAATAGCCCAAAAAATCAAAAATTGGCCGAACAATAAAAAAGTTATACCAATTTCAATTTGGGGTCAATATGACCCCAGAGCATAGAACGTAAGTTTTTTTGGGCACAGACAGAAGGTTAATGGAACATTAAGTTCAACACATATGCACAATAGAGTATATTTTGAGATATCTAATGGTGTTAGTCAAGTTCTGCGCCATTCCGGAAACTTGGTTCCTCCGGGGAAGTGGCCACTTTTTAACGTGACCAATATTGCGAAGTCTATCTCGTAGTCTAAAAGAGTCTGTTTGGAGGAACCTGAGTGGTGTTGGTCAGTTTAAAATTGTTTTGCCGAAAATGTCGTTTGATCGAATAAGTTCCTTCGGGTGAACTGAAACTGAAATGGTCGTTTGGTAGAAAGGGTCATTTGGCCAAAATGGGCATACGGCCGAAAGTGTGTGCTGAATTGATCATTTTGCCAAAAAAGCCGTTTAGCCGAATAGGCCATTTGGCTATTTCTACCAAACGACAATTTCTACCATTTTGTTTATTTTTTTTTACGGCAACTATTCGGTCACATGAATTTTTCGGCCAAACGACCATGTCAACCAAATAACATTTTCAGCCAAATGAACTGTTAGCGTAAACAACTTTTTCGTTTTGTCGCTTTCGGCCAAATGTCATTTTTGACCTAATGCTGTATCGGACAAACGTTTAATTCGGCCTAATGGAATTTGGCTAGATGATTTTCGGCCTAACGTGTTATTTAACCAAGTGGCATTCGAAAAAATTGGATGGCCAACAACTTTATTTAGCCGAAACGGGCGTACGGCTGAAAATGTCGTTCGGCCGACAGGCCAATTGCCCGAACAAGTCGTTTGGCTGAAAAGGTTATTCGGCCGAAATGATCGTTTATCAAAATGGCCATTTGACCGAAAATGTAGTTTGACCAAACGGGTGAATATTTTTGATCACATTACCCGTTCAGAAATCAGCATTTGGCTGTTAGACTAAATGACATTTTCGGCCAAATTGCTCTTTCTGTCGAATAACCATTTCGGCCAAACGACATTTTTGGCCATATAACCTATTCGGCCAAACGACCATTTCTGCCAAACGAAGTGTTAGGGAAGAGTGCTGTTTCGGCCAAATTACCAATTCGGCATTATGTCGCATTGGCCAAATGATTTTTTTGACCAAACTGTTTTCCGTTGTCTAACCGTTTTGCCCAAACGTTCATTTTGAACTGATGAATTTCGAATCAACGTATTATTCGGCCAAATGGATTTCCGTTAAATGGTTTTTGACCAAACGACCCTTTCCCTTTTTAATAGTTTTCCATTGAATTTCCGGAGCATTTCTTATGAACACCACAAAGAAATCTTTGTAAAAATCCAAAGAAATTTCTTCAAAATTCCGTTTTTTTTGTTGAAATACCGTACAGTTTTAAGAGAAAAAAAAAAATCAAAAAATCACGCTAAAATTTTGAACAATTTGGATTAAAATTTTCGTAATTTTCACCGTGGAAATTCCGAATAATTTTCCATAGTTTTTGTTTCTTTGTATATGTCCACATTTTGAACAATCTCCCGCTGAAAGTTTGAAGAATTTTCCGTGTAAATTTCGAAGAATATTGAACAAAAACTTTCCATGAATTTTCCGATCATCTTCCTGCAGAAACTTGGAACAATTTTTCGTGAAAACTCTGAAAACAAAATTTCAAGTAAATTCTGAAGAATTTCTCGAGAAAATACCAAACAATTTTCCTTGGAAATTCAAAAAAAAATATCTTAAAACTTCAAAGTAGTTGCCATGGAAAATTCGAAAATAATTTTCAAATGAATATTTTGGAGAAGCTCAGAGAATTTTTTGGGAGAACTTTATCACATTTTTCCAACAAAAATCATGTTCAGCAGAGAACCTGGGAGAGAAATTATTTTTTTATATCCCACAAAGACCTTTGCGAAATCGAACTTTATTTGCCTGTAGTAGTCATCGTACAAACTATTCGAAATTCGGACCCTTAAATCAAATGATGGCTGCTTATAATAAACATTGCAATGCTATTTGTTTCACTACATCTAAGACTAAATTGAAACAATACTTGCGTACTCAGTAAATGCTTGGTGTGTATAACCTTCATATCGGATAATAGATCGTCCCGGTCCTGTGTATGATTCAGGAGAAGGGGGCTTCCGAATACCAACGACAGGCAAGTACATTTCATCCTTGAGCAATTATGTTCCTGATCACTGTGAAACTTCCAGCCCACATTTCTCGGCGATTTCATGTTCAACCGATGTCTATCGAATACTGAGACGAGGACCATCTTTATGCCAAACCCATATTTCATATTCGGAACCATCGAGACCTATTATCTTCAAACAGGAACGCACTATTGCCTCCAGTATTAAGGAAGCCCCATATCCAATCATCGCAGTCGAGCCTTTCCTGCCGTCGTTCATCAGTCGTCCCTGTCCTGCGTATGATCTTGGAGAGGGGGGCTTCCGAACTCCAACGCCAGGCAAGTTCTTTGTTTGTTTGAGCAATTCTGCTCCTGAACCATTTAAAACTTCCAGACCATGCTCATTCGCGACCAGGCAGTTATTGAGACGAGGACTTTCATCATTCCCTAACAATAGGCGATCGAAATTTGTTTTCTTCAGTCCGGAACGCACGTTTGCCACCAGTATGAAGGAAGCCCCATATCCGATCATCGCAGTCGAGCCTTACGAGTCATCGTTCATCAGACGTTCCGGCCCTGCGTATGATCCTGGAGAAGGGGCTTCCGAATACCAACGACAGGCAAGTATGATGTGCAAGCAGTCCCTTCCGTACCTGATGATATTTCAATTCACAGTGCATCGGCTCCTTATTTGAATAATCCGAATGATATGACTTCATCTGCCGGCGCTGCACCTAAATGCCAATCAGCTACTCATATCGATAGAGCACAATTTTCTGGTATTTATGGTATTCCTTCTCCTTCGTCATTGCGTTTTTATTACCAGAATGTGAGAAGGCTGCGAACGAAAATCGACCGGTTTTTCTTACTGGAGTAGACTCGACATACGACGTTATTGTTTTGACAGAGACGTGGCTTGATGCATCGGTTTTATCAACCCAACTTTTCGGCAGTTCATCCAACGTATTCAGAGTTGATCGAAATGCCACAAATAGCCGCAAAATCAGGGGAGGTGGAGTATTAATAGCTGTTGCGTCTTATTTAAGTTGCAATATTGATTCGGCTCCGGTGAGCAATAATTTGGAACAGCTATGGGTGAAGATCAAATTGCCACAAAACTCTATCAGCATTGGAGTGCTGTACCTACCACCTGACCGTAGGAATGATGAAAATCTGATTCAGCAGCACATCGAGTCTTTGAATTCTGTTTTGTCTCGTTTGAACCCGCAAGACATTGCTTTCCAGTTCGGCGATTATAATCATCCTGAAATGTTTTGGGCTCCTTCTGAAGACGGAGGTCTAGTATTAGATGCCAACCAATCACGATTGACAAGAGCAGGCGGCATGTTATATGATGGGTTTTGCTTTCATGGCCTTACGCAGATAAACTCGGTGACAAACCCCAGTTCTCGCACTCTGGATCTAGTTTTAGTGAACGATGAGGCATTAGCAGCAAATATTCTAGAAGCTGATGAAACGCTAGTCCAAGTTGATGTACCTCATCCTCCTCTAGAGGTCACTGTCCCTGTTCCTTTGCCTGTACGTTTCGATCAAGTTATGGATATCATTCGATTCAATTTTCGACGCGCTGACTACGACGCACTGAACGACGCTTTTTCGTCCATCGATTGGCGTTTCTTGGACTTCGAACTAGATCTCAATGCCATGGTGCAGCTCTTCAACGACGAGATACAACGAGTGATTGAAGCTAATGTTCCGCTACAGCGACCACCGTTAAAACCTCCGTGGGCAAACAAACGTCTTCAAAAATTGAAGCGTGCTAAGCGCTCTGCACTCCGGAGATATCGACTTAATCGCTCGCCTTGTTCCAAACGTCGCTTCTCGCTTGCCAGCAATAAGTATGTGCGCTACAACCGCATCTTGTATGCTCGCTACATAGACCGAATGCAACGAAGTCTGCGCACATGTCCGAAACGATTCTGGTCCTTCGTCCGGTCAAAACGCAAGGAAGATGGGTTGCCTTCTTTAATGTATCTGCGCGAATCCTCTGCTGAAACGGCTTCCAGAAAATGCGAATTGTTTGCTGAACATTTTATGAGTGCTTTTTCCAACATACAAGTATCACCTACACAAATTGACGCTGCCTTACGAGATGTTGTAACAAATAGCATCGACTTCAATATCACCGAAATTTCAGAAGATCAAGTTCTTAATGCAATCCAGAAGCTAAAATACTCCGTATCTCCCGGTCCCGATGGAATTCCTTCTGCAGTTCTGAAGGAATGTTCAACTACGCTTATTGCACCACTCGTAAAGCTGTTCAACAAATCGTTACATCAAATGGAGTTTCCTACTAGCTGGAAGGCATCGTTTTTGTCCCCTATCCACAAGAAAGGCGATAAAAATAACGTAGCTAATTACAGAGGAATAACATCACTGTGCGCCTGCTCCAAACTATTTGAGATTATTGTTAATAATGCCCTCTTCGAATCTTGTAAGAATCATATTTCCTGTGCCCAGCACGGGTTCTATCCGAGAAGATCAGTCAATACTAACCTTGTTGAGTTTTCCTCTGTGTGCATACGCTCTATGGATGCGGGTTTGCAAGTCGATGCTGTTTATACCGATTTCAAAGCTGCCTTCGATCGGGTAAATCATGACGTCCTACTACACAAGCTCCAAAAGTTAGGTGTTTCACTAGCAATCGTCAATTGGCTAAGATCATACCTTTCAGGAAGGTCAATGAAAGTGAGACTTGGCTCGATAGAATCCGACGCTTTCTTTGTCACATCTGGTGTGCCCCAGGGGAGTAACCTTGGCCCATTATTATTTTCCCTGTACATCAACGACGTCACATATGTATTGCCTGCTGGCAATCGAGTTTTCTACGCAGATGACATGAAAATCTATATGATTATTGCGGGTATTGATGATTGCCTGGAGCTACAAAACATGCTGGATTCTTTCGAAGAATGGAGCAAACGTAATTGCCTAGAACTGTGTGTCGATAAATGCAGTACGATTTCCTTCACAAAAAAACGATATCCGTTGCACCATGTGTACACTTTATCTGGACAACCGTTGGAACGACTCGATCAAGTTAGAGACCTTGGCGTGTTGCTCGATAGTGAACTAACGTTTCGACCTCATTACGAAAACGTTATCTCTAAAGCTAACAAACAGCTTGGATTTATTCTAAAGATGGCCGATGAATTCACTGATCCCTCTGCCTGAAAGCTTTGTACTGCGCATTGGTACGATCAATTTTGGAATCAGCAGTGGTGGTCTGGTGTCCTCATGCTAGGAGCTGGATCGAACGAATCGAGGCGGTTCAACGAAAATTCGTTCGCATAGCTCTGAGAAATCTGCCGTGGCGTGATGCACCCATTCTACCGCCATACGAACATCGCTGCATGCTGCTCGGAATCGAAACATTGGAGAAAAGGAGGACCACGATACAAGCAGTCTTCGTTGCAAAAATACTGACCGGCGGGATCGATGCCCCTGCTATTCTAGCTGAATTGTATATTTATGTTCCAGAACGACCTCTACGACGCAGAAATTTCCTGTATCTCGCTCCTCGTAATAGCCGTTATGGTCAGCATGATCCAATAAGGTTTATGGCTTCGCGTTTCAACGATGCATTTAGGTTTTTCGAGTTTGATGAGGGAGCTTCTATATTTGCTAACCAGTTAAGGCTGCGAATGTGAAGTCGCGTGGAAAACAACAGATGCTGTAGAATATATATGTAGATTTTTTAATAGTAATTGACTGTTTTGTAAGTTTCTGTGACTATTTTGTAGACATGTGTGAATAGCTGTTAGTAAACTTCATTAAGACTATAAGTCAGATGGAGGTAACAATAAAATAAATAAATAAATAAATAAATAAATAAATAAATAAAAGTTGTGCTTAGTAATTTAGTAACGGTGAACACCTGTATCAAACGGCCTACAAACATGATTGACGACAATAAATAAATAAATAAATAAAAAAAGAACGTCGGCTCCGGGTTAGACCCCACACTCATCAGCTGCGTGCAATTGAGGAAAATGCGGGTGCGGCCGATATGCAGAAGACCGGAAACTGGTGACACAAGAACGAGTGACCTGGAACAAGACATTACATTCGGTATTGCTCCGGATAGCACACGACCATCATAGGTATAGGTATAGTTAGGTAGAACTATAATACTACACAGTTTTCGATCACTAAACAGCGCCGATATCGCGATTATCAACATCTTCTTATTGGCGAAATACACCACCAAATAGACTCTATTGAGCATGTTTCGCGAAATCATGAAGTTTAACATGTTTCTGATCACATAAAAAAGTGACCACCTTCCCGAGGAAACCAAGATCCTGGGAAGCCGCGAAACCTGTAAAAACCCATCAAGGAACTTTGGAATCTGCTCTGTTGAACATGTGTGTGATATGTTTGATTTTAATGTTAGTAAAATTGTCTTAAAAAAGAATTAAGATACTTTAGTCTGCGTAGTATTGAAGATAGATGGACCATAAATATGACGAAACCAGAAAACGGGATTATTTTAATATTTTATTGATCAACAATACTATTCTTAGCAAATGAGTTCTAATTCACGGTGTGTTTGTCCGAAGAGGCTTATTTTCAAAAAAAAACTTTAAAACACCCCCTACACAAAAGTAGAGGCTCTCCTCTTTCTCGGAGGTGCATTTTTAAAATGTACTATCGGTGGCCATTTTTCCATACATTTTTGGCTATCATTTGAGATTTCTACGGAGTTTGCACCAAAAATAGTGTAAAAATAAAAATTGTTCTAGATCCTCCGATAGAACATTTTAGTTTACCCACGATATGAAAGAGTATATACTTTCACGTGGTGGGTGTCTCAGAGATACTGATTTTTATAAAATAAAATTTCGCCATAGACGTGTGAATTGTCTACATTACTTTCAAGTTAACTCTTGTAACATATGATTTTGAAAACCTACAAGCAACATTTATATGACGTAAGCAGGCCCGCACAAACAAGAAGCTCATCAACCACAGTTATCGCAAGTACACTTGATTGAGTACGCGAAAAGTCACAACGATAATAAAAAGTGACAGATTTTTTCTGAAGCAGAAACTCCCCAGGGGGGATTATGAGAAACTGTAAAGCCGCGTTGTGCAATTTCTCACTCAACCGACTACCTGACATTCAATTTGTGATTGGGATCTTGGAAATGCTGATGCAGGGTGTAAATAATATGTCAAAACTCACGACATATCACTTGGCGCAAGTATCTTCTGACCCAGAGTTAACCAGCTTAGTCATTAAGCGAAGGATATGACCAGGTTGAATTTAATGATCGTATTTTACCAGCGTAATTCTTATTTTAGCCGCTATCCCTTATCTTCTTTTGAATATACAGTGTTTGACTTACCAACAGCTCCCCAGTCCGGGTGAGCCAAATTGTTGTACCATCCATCGTACCGCTGCTTCTCCACATGACTCATTAGCCGTTCTGTGAAAGAAAAGACCAGGCATGGCGATCGTTAGTATGATTAGATAAATCTAAGGCACGGCTGATGAAAATAATTAATGTGCGTCGAAAGGTGTTGAAAACTGCCTCGGTGCCTAACCGATGAACGGCAGGTCCTTGTGCACGATACAACTGAAGAAAAAGGTTCTTTTTTTTAGCATTTGAAAGGAATACGTCTGAAACAAGATCTCTGAGAACGGTAGCACTTATCGCGGAATGACCCGCCACAGTGCCGTCAGTGTAGTGCAGATCGAGCGATAACTGAATGGCAAGGTTGTTGGTGTTGAAAAATTTCGCAACCATTAATCATACGCGGTTTTTTTACTCTTGTTTTAATTCGCGCGGGTTTCAAATTCATCTACTGAAAAACTGACAATCCATGTTGGCATTTTCGGCTCGATTCTTGTCTAGTCGAAGATTCTTTTAGAAAAAAAAGTGTTCTCGACTTCCTGGTACAATAATGGCACCCGGCAACTACTTGGATACAGTTACCAATAAGCATATGCGGTATTTCGAAAAAAATCGTTTCAAGTGGTTCGAAACGAAATTCCGCGGAATTTTGCGGAATTTGAGCATGACGAAATCTGATTTTTTGATTTCGTTTCGTTTCGTAAAATTCCAAAAATTTCGCAAGAAAAAACTAGCTTTTAGCGAAATTTAACGGAATTTCGCGAAATTTCGAAACAAATTTAAGCTTATACCATACTTTATATTTACAAAAATTTCGGCTGCGCCGCTAAACTGTTTTCGAAATTTTATGTTATACAAATTTTTCTATTAACGCAGCCCATTATGAGTTGACAAATAGGTATTTAGTTTTCTTCTATAAAACGTCTTCAGTGTTTTGTTACAAATGTTTAACAGAAAACAAAATGTATATTTAAATCAATTTTCGGGATATCCGATTTGTAACAAAAGTGATCCGACCTAATATTTGAGACGTCAGACTTGGAGTATAAATGTAATCAGATATGATGTCTTTTTTGAGCGCCTCTTTCTTTTTAAAGACCGTTTTTTACCTCCGCTTAGGCCAAAAATGAAACATTTTACTTTCAAACAACAATTTGAATCTTATCTAGAAGTAAGAATTAAAAGTTCAGAGGATTGAAGATATTCCACACAACAATCAATAATCGGCTAATCATCGGCTAATTTTATGATATTCTTTGACTTTTTGCACAACATGTAAGGAACATTGCAGAGTCGTGGGCATTTCTAGATATTCGCATGGAATATGCCAAAAAAAAATCCAGAACGACGGAAAAGATCAATAAAATTGCTGAAAGTTCTTTACTCATGATTGCTTTCAGCTCATACTGTCCATTAGAGTGATTCAAATTTTGACTTTTTTGCTCCCCTATGCTTAAACGATGGCATTTGCTACTTTAATAATCGTCCTAAATTTTTAGGTAATTTGGATCTAATTTGACTGAGCACAAGCAATTTGAAGCTTGTATGAAAATTACTATGAAAACAGCAACTTTTGCAAAAAACCGTTCCCCATCATTGCCCATTATGCTCTAAAAATGTATGAATACGTTAGCAATATAGGAAATTTAACAAGGGAAAACATCGTCGTTGTTGCTAAACAATTTGATACTGGCAACAAAAGTTATTAGGGAAATACTGAATCGTGGGAAATTCAATTTAACACGTAAAAGAATAACATCAATATCAATAATGAGCATTTTTGTTTTCTTTATAATTTTGCTCACAAAAGTCAGATTGCTTCGCAACAACAACTGACTTTCAGCTAAGGATCCATTCTATGATAGCGATGCGTTAAATATATTCAAATAGATTCCGGGATGCTTCACGAAACGATCCTTTACATAAGTGGCAATTCTCATAGTAACTTTCATATAACCTTCAAATGGCACGTGCACAATCAAATTACATCCAAATCAGCTAAAAATTTGGGAGGACTATTAAAACAGCAAAAACAATCGTTTAAGCACAGGGGAGCGAAAAAGTCAAAATTTGAATCACTCTACTGTCCATAGCAGCTGTTTTTTGCGCTGAACTGAAAGCGTACTTTAAGACGAACCCCGATAGTATCCAACCGGTACACTTCCCTGATCATCTTCCAAAGGTCTCATAGATGTGCAAAATTTATCCGCAGTACAAATTGCACGTGCCATCAAAGCATTCACTGCCACAATCCACCTGGTTCCAAAAATATCAAAGTTGCTTTTTTTTAGGTATATTCTTCTTAGGCGACTAACTGGCGCTTATTTTTTGTTGCAACTAAAAATAAGCCCAGGAATACGCGCCGTACAATATATGAAGGTAGATTGAGTATTGCTGTCCGATATTTGAAATCGAATTAGTACGATATGTTGCTCAACTCCTTTATAAAAGGTCAATTTTTCCATATGAAAAAAATGCTTTTCACATATAAATTCAAATCACCTTTTTTTATAAATTTTGAATGCAATGACCGATCGTATACAAATTCAACAGTGAACAAGGATTTGGCCCCTGTCGAATGCAATTTGTTGCCAGAAAATCGGTTGAAGAAAATTTTGCAGCAATCTTTGCATGCCTCATATGCAGAAATACATATACAAGGGCAAACAGACAATAACTCAGTTAGTCGAACTGATTGTATATCAGACTATGGGTTTCTGAGTCTCGTATAAAAAGTTTGGATTTGGAGTGAAATGATAGCCATTTGGTACATTTTTTAATTACTTCTCAAAATTATTATACCTATCTCCATACGTACAAACTGCTGATGCTGCCATAAAAACTTTGCTATCACATTTCTGAAATACAATCTAAAATTGTTATCTTTGTGCATTTTAGAAAGTTACGATTCTTAAGTCATTACTCAATATTGTAAACGAAGCGGTTGGTATATCACCGTTCTATGGCTTGAATGTGGAATCAAATTATGAATTGATTTTCACAGAACTTCTGCGACAACACTGCACAGTAGACCTGGCCGATTTTATCTTTGAACTACACATTCATGATGTGCATCATAGTCTGCTTATACACAGCCTTGGAAGAATCATGAAAAATGTTAGAATCCACTATTTTTGTTATTTTTCTTGTCAATATTTGTGTTCATACTGACAAGAAAAACAATAAAAATAGTCGATTCTAACATCTGTCATGATTCTTCCAAGGCTGTGTATATGCAGACTAGACTTACTGATCTCCCATACAAAAAAACAACAATTTCTGAATAACTCGAGAACGAATCAAGCAAATGAAACCAAAATCGGCATGTGGAGCTTTTTAGAGACAAAAAATGTTTATATAATGGTTCGAGACCCCTTGCCGCTCTAGAAGTTTTGACGTTTGCTCTGTCTTTCTAATCGTAGAGCAAAAATTAAAACTTATATAGTGAATGCAAAATAAAAGTTTGTGCTAACTAATCCATTTTGGGCAAGAGGAGCTTCTACGGGTCTGCTATTGATATATAAACGGAAAAGCGACGAGTCTGTTTCTTCTGTTATTAAAACTCTATTGGTCACAAAACCGTTATTTAACTTCGAAAAAATGAAATTATATAATATAAAACCAATTCAATAAAATTCAGCGGAAAAAAAAAATTAAAATTTCATTTCGTTCCGTGAATTTTCGAATTAAATGGACCTTGATTTCGTATCGTTTCGAAGTCTCGAAAGTAAATCTATATTTCGTTTCGTTCCGTTTCGATTCAACATAGACATTTAATATTTCGTTTCGTTTCGTTAGGAAAAAGTGTGTTATCGCATACCCTTAGTTACCAATAATGAATATTGATTAACGAAATGGGATTAAATGTGAATTGAAAAAGAGATAAGAATTCATCGTTACTAGTCAGACAACAGTTCGATTCGATATCATTCGGTTGTCGGCACCCCGACATAACTTATGACAGAAGACAGCTTCGAACCTTCTGACAAGTATCATGTTTGCGTAATATCAGTACGATGTTTTTGTGCCCAATACCAAACCAAACAGTTGCATCTGTTTTGTTTTACGAACTTAATATTTTTTAGACAAGTGAAAATCCACCCAAATTTTTTTTTTCGATGATTTGATAAAGTGTTTTACAGTAGTGTAAATTGATCAAAAAGTTAAGTTTATTGAGTATTTATAAAGTGAATGAATCCAAATTTGTGATACAATATTGAATGTCACCGAATTACGCATTAACATTTTTTTTTCAAAATGGGTGCTAAATTAAGTTGTCGGCACCCAAAGGTGGTCGGTTGACGGCTACCCTTTTTGTGATTGAAATATCATCAGTGACGGCGTCTTATTAAACGGAAGTAGCTTGTTGTTGCTTGGGGTCTCCAGTAGCCTTGTGAGCAAAGGCGTAGGATGGCCAATCCGGAGATGGCGAGTTCGATTCTCGGTCCGGTCTAGGGTGTTTTCGGGTTGGAAACATTCTCGATTCCCTGGGCATAGTGTATCCATTGTACTTGCCACACAAGATACATACTCATGCAATGGCGGGCATAGAAAAGCTTTAAATTAATAACTGAGGAAATGCTAATAGAATACTAAGTTGAAAAGCTAGGCCAAGTTCCAGTTGGAATGTAGAGCCATAGAAGAAGAAGAAGAAGCTTGTTGTTAATTTAATTTTGTTTCTGGTTTGAGAAAAAGATATTTCTAGACCAACATATGAAAAGTGCGTAATAGCCAATATTAGTTCTTTCTGATTTCTCGTTTACATACAAATCTATATACGTAGACAAAAGCACCAAAAAATAAATTTTTGCTGTTACACCCTTTTCAAATTCTGGTCTAAATTTCTAGACCAACATTTGAAAAGAACGTAACGACCAATTTTTGTCTTTAGAATTCTTTGTCTATGTATATAGCTATGAATGCAGAAGAGGAATTGGAAAAAATAAAATTTGGCTGTCCCGCGCTTTTTTAATTTGTGGTCTAGATTAAAAAAAAAATGTGATTTTTAATATTTATTTAGGGTAAAACGTCCTATCGTTGTGGTATGTCCTAATGTTGCGGTAGTGTTAAAATAGTCCATTCTGGATATAATAGCATTAAAAACAATTGTGGATACGTTAAAACTTATCGAATTAACGACTAGAACAGCTTTTGTTTGACAAAATTCCGTTCAAAATTATGAAAAATCAACATCTTTTGAGCCTATTATTGCGGCAGTGCTAAGGTCCTATTGTTGTGGTATCTATTTCCATAAGAATTGCATGCAATACCGCAACAATAGGACTGACCTTGAAAAAATGCCGCAACGATAGGCAACTGCATCCAATTATTGCGGTAGTTTGTTTTTATTGTGATAAAAACAAAACACCACAAGTTTTGAACAATTGACGTAATATTTGCGAAACTATAGTTAACGAGCAACCTATTCGACTACTGCAATGTGGAAAAAGAACAACAGGTAATTTTTAAAGAATTTTTGAAATCAATTTTGTTTTGACACGGTGCTTAACCCCTCCATAATAGGTCGTTTTACCCTATGTGTTTTTTGATTCTTAGATTAAGTTCCACACAGCAAAAAAAATGTTGTTTGTTATCAACAAAAATGTTATGGGTGATATCAACCGACTTGTCTAAAAGGCATAGGTTTGCATTGGAATGGAAATATCTCCATTAGGAAACATCCATAAATTACGTAACGCTTGAGGAGGGGGGTTGTTTGAAGTGTGACGACTCAATTTGCAGATGCGCCATACAAAAAGTGTGATTAAGGGAGAGGGTTGAAAATTGCCGATTTTGGCGTTACGTAATTAATGCATGTTTCCTCATGTGCTATAGAATCAAAATTATGAGCAAAAAACTCTGATTAAACCACCTAACGGCTTTGGCGCCTTTCTCGCGCGTTTGATTCACAAAAACAAACAAGTTAGAGTTTTTTTTACCGTGCTTTGCGTTTAACAAATAGTATTTTGGTCACAAATTCTGAGTGCAATCATGCTTCGCACCGGTTGTGAATATCCGGTTGCTATTGAGGCAAACACGGAAATAAATAAAATCAGGAAAAACATATTATTTATTTTCAAATCTTTCAAAACGCGCTCCAACTTTTGTAATATAAATATGTGCGTAATGCATTTTGTGATTATCAGATTAGCTAGACACATATCTGCTAGGTGGCGCTAGCTTATATGCAATAATTTAGTGAGGTGGAGATCTATATCTCGAGATCTATAAGACTTAGAAAGATTTTGTCTTCTACAAAGTTGTTCGGGTAGCCATATCATTTATGATGGAGACTAGTTTAGTTTGGACTTCATACGCATAGCGGCGCTAGTGTATGAGAAATAACCTGTTAGGTTAAATATTTCTTAATCCGTTAGAGTTAGAAAGTGGCCACCCAAGTAACCATAGAGCTATATATGTTTGCATATAATACAGCCATTAAAGTTGACTTAAAGTGGAAAAAGGACCTTTTGCGACCGAAATAATGCTTCATTACTTTGACATGTTGAAACATAAGTAAACATAAGTAATGCATCGCTGCATTTGTGATGCGGAACAATAGAGGTAATAAACTATTGAGGACGATTGTCGCTGCGGTTCCCTTTGTTATCGTTTCCAAACATGTTGGGTACCTATCTGTCAAAACGTACTGATTTTTCCTTCGTTGACATATAGTGCCCTATCTTCGCCAGCAAAAGATGTTTCGCCAGTGACGACAGCGACAATCTTCCTCTATAGTTTTTACCTCTATTTGCTGAACTAGTGTATCGTTGCTTGACAGTTGATGAATAAATGCATCTGTACATCGTTGAAACTGCTCTAATGCAATAAGCATTTAATATGCTGATCTGTGATTGATTACATGCAATAATTAATGCTTGGTGGTTACTTGGGCATCTTCTACAAAGTTATCCGAATTATCTGTTAGCTTGTTAGGTTGGTTATTATGTAAGATTTAAAAGGGTAGTCAAAACCAGAAGTTTAGTTTGAAACCGCAATACTCGTTGGCGCTCGAGTTGAGTCGAATCGAGTCAAGTACGAGACACTGAAGATGGCCTTACTGTAGAAGTCGAAATAAGTATCTGTCAAAAGTACAACCAAGTGGTGGAATTAAATGGAATTGTACGAACTCGTATTATGGCAAGTTACTTTGTAGAATACGACAATATTCTGAAAATTCCAGATTTTGAAATATTTACCCTATCAGTTTATTTCTTATACACTAGCGCCGCTAAGCGATTGTGTTTAAAACTAAACTTGCTTCTATCATGACGGTTTTCACCACCCGAGCAACTTTGTGGAATACAGCAATATTCTAAAAATTGCAATATTTAAGAAAATATCTAACCTAGCAGGTTATTTCTTATACACTAGCGCCACCAAGCGGTTATATCTTAATCTAAACCTGCTTTGGTCATAATGGTTTTGACCACCCGAACAACTTTGTAGAAGGCGGCAATATTCTAAAAATTACATATTTTGAGATACCTGACCTATCAGGTTATTTCCAATACACTAGCGCCGCCAAGCGGTTGTATTATTAACTAAATTTTCTTTCGTCATGATGGTTTTAATCATCCGAACAACTTTGTAGAAGACGGAAATATTCTTAAGATTTCCGCCGCCAAGCGGTTGTATTTCAAATTAAACTTGTTTTCGTCATGATGGTTTTGACCTCCCGAACAACTTTGTAGAAGACGCCAATATTCTAAAAAATCCAGATTTCGTGATATCTAACCTATCAAGTTATTTCATATGCACTAGCGCCGCCAATCAGTTGAAATCCAAACTAAACTGACCTCCATCACAATGGTTTTGATGATTAATAACCGAACAATTTTTCAGAAGGTGGCACATTTTTTATTTATGCGTTACTCTTTATTTCCGTGTGATGGTTTGGCAACGGTTGGAGCGGGTCGCCAATTTTGCCAACTCGCTATTCACCGAAGGTTGCGTTTACATTTCCCAAACCCGTTTACCAACGACCGGTGCGAGTTCGCGTCATGATAGAGGTTGCTATTTTGGCTTTATTTACGCACTGGTGGGGTTCGTCTAATACCTTGGATTAGGACGAAACTTTGCCACCGTATTCAGTTTAGTACCTAATAACGTGTTTTGACATGAGAAAAATCGTTTGGGCTTGAGAGAAATTGAGGAGAAGAGTCTCTGTTTGTTACACAACCGTTTAAATAAAAATGTCTGAGAAACAGGGTTCGGATTTCTCACTCACTCACGCAACAACAGATTTCTCCACTATCCACTTTATCCGGAGAACTTACAGTGCGATAAACTCCGACTTCAGCGATGGTGCAAAAAATGCGATCCTTCTTCCCATGTTTCGCGAAACTCATATGTTCCAATGCACCGAATAAACACAATGACCACAGAGAAACAGACGTCTCACTCTACACATGCTCAATCGTTTATCTTTCTAACGGTGGATTCAATTTGAACATTTTTTAATTTTGATAGGTTTCGAAAAAAATTTCTTCTAAAAATGTTGTCTCTGGAGGGGGGGTTATGACCAAACTCCACGACATGAAGGAAGAAGATCTCATTGCAGAACTTGAGAGCTGCGGCCTGAAGGCAGTGGCCGTGCACAAGATCGCTCGTCACGACAAGACGAGGAGATATCGCGACCAGCTTTACCTGGTCCATCTGGAGCACGGCTTCACCACGTGGAAGGACTTGAAGCTGGTCGGCGTTATAAATTACACCGTCGTTGGCTGGGAGCGATATCGACCAGTGCACCAACTGCTTGAACTTCGGGCACGGCACCAGGAACTGCCGCATGAAGCCGCGCTGCAACAAGTGTGGCGAACCCCATCCGACCGAAGAGTGCGACAAGATGGAGGTGGCTGATCCCAAGTGCGCTAACTGCTGCGACAAACAGCGGGCCACAACCAAGGACTGTCCAAAGCGGGCAGCGTTTATGGAAATCCGAAAAGGGCTTCAACCAGGACTGGCTTCAACCAAGAACCGTGTTCCTGCTTTAAACGAGGAGAACTTTCCAGCCATCCCGGCTCCCCGTCGTGCGATTCCAATTCTCCCACCGCTACAACCGCACAAACGACTGGCAGCGGCAGCTGCGTTGGTTCGAGCTCCAGCACCATCGGCACCAACGAATAGCCCCCGCTCCCTCCCCCTGAATTCTGTCAGCAGCCAAAGAACGACAATGTTCACCAGAAGAAACTGCTCCGCTCTAAACCCCGGAGCAACTGATGCCGATATTCACGCAGCTCGCCACTCGGCTGCGTGGATGTAAAACTCGTTTCGACCCGGCCTTCAATCTTGGCATGTTCATAATTGAAAATGGCTGCTAGGTTGGGCTTGGTCAACTGGAACGCTTGCTAGCTCAAGAGCAAAAACATCGAACTGGCTGATTTCCTCGAGCTGGAGGAGATCGGCGTAGCGTTCATCACCGAGACGCACCTAAAACCGGAGGTGAGCGTCAACATCCCGAACTTTCGTATCGTGTCAAAGTGACCACTTCCCTCGGCACAATCACGTACGTCGTGGCGTACTGTCCAAGTCAAGCTAAAGCCGGCGATGGTTCATCAATCGCCTTACATCGTCAAGCTAACCCAAGACAAGGTCAGTACATCATTGCCGGCGACCTGAATGCCAAACATCAAGCCTGGGACAATAGTCGCGGCAATTTAAACGGCACCACTTTGAGCAACGATCCTGAGCCCGAATTCCCCCACTCAGCTGAGTCGGTCCGGCGTCCATTCGACTTGTTCATCACCACCATGAACGACCACATCTCGCAGCCAGTCGTCTACCAGAAGCTCAGCTCAGATCACTACCCGGTGATGGTGGAAGTGGGCTCCTCGGTTAATCGGCATCAGTTGTCCGAAACTATCATCGAGTCGACTGGGGCCGATTCCAAAGGTGCGTGGAAACCGAGGCGCGGCCGGTAAAGCCTAATAATAATAATAATGGCTTTATAATAATGGCTTTTACGATCGCTTGATAACTCCTGAAGAGAAGGACGCTGAAATAGGTCGACACTGAGCTGACGACACACAATCTGGGGCAAAAAATCGTCAGTCCACATGAAGCAGTCGTTAACGAGTATGCAAAAAAAAACATTCATCTGACAACGACTTCTCGGAGGAGTTGGAGAACTCAGCTGGCGAATTGACGGCCTATATCAAATCATCGAAGAACATGAAGGCCTCAGGTTTCGATAACATTCTGATTCTCGAGCTCAAATACACGAGTGCTCCATTCTTTAAGCACCTTTCTCTGATCTTTAATCAGCGTTTCCGGCTCGGCTACCTTCCAACGTCCTGGAAATCAGCGAAAGTCATCCCCATCCGGAAGCCTGGGAAGGATCCTTCCTTCCCCAATAGTTATCGTCCCATCAGCCATCTCTCAGGATTATCAAATCTATTCAAAAAAGCTATTCATCACCGGTCAGTCTGCCGAAAATCTCAACATCTTGTTCGAGGAACAGTTTGGTTTCCGACGCGGTCGATCAACTGTACACCAACTGACCCGAGTTACCAACTTCCTCAGACGGAACAAGTTTGTATCAAAAACATCTGCCATGGCCTTACTCGATGCCGAGAAATCATTCGACAATGTGATGGTCTGGTGTACAAACTACAACGCTACAATCTTCCCTGGTAAAAATCATCAGTGTCGACCTGTTAGCAAAGACATTCCGGGTCTCAATCAGCGGAGCGAGTTCCGATGCGCATAACGTAGTCGCAAGCGTCCCTCAGGGCAGTACCCTCGGGCCCCTGAATTTCAATCTGTTTACCTCCGATATGCCAGAACCTCCAGAAGGCGGCATTCTGTCTCTGTTCGCAGATGACAGCTCGATCGTCTACAACGATAGAGTAATCAGAGCGCTAGTGGCAAAACTCCAACGAGGCCTGGATGCCCTGACAGAGCCATCTGGAAGATCTGTATCAACCCGGGTCATCATTTTCCCCCACTCTAAATCCTCTAAACATGTTCCGCCTGGAGACTGTAAAATCATCCTCAATGGCACGACTGTGGAATGGGTCAATGAGGCCGATTACCTTGGCTTGACCCTCGACAGCAAGCTTATTTTCAAGCAACAGGTTGACAAGACGGTGACGAAGTGTAGCGTCTTATTGAAGCTACTCTGGGAGACCTGCGCTAAAACCCATGACCTCAAACTTCAACGGGTCCCAATCAAATTCCTGAAAATGATACTCAACACCCCTCCCAAGACAAGAACATCCGAGGTCCACCGTCTGGCCGGGATAAAAACAATACATAAACGCTTTGGTGAGTGTAAAGAGAAGTTCAGGGTATGTTGCAACATCTCCGATCAAGATGAAAAAACCATTGGCTTCTAATTTTTTGTAGATTTGACAGATTTGATGAAGGGTTGGCAGGAAAGATTATTTATTGTGTAGATATCATAGAAAGCGGGTAAAGTCTCCCCAAATTTTAAAATTGCATTTGCTGTCGAATTCAATAGCAAAAATCGTTCATGTATACGCACAGCAACTCGAAAATTCCGCGTATTTTGAAGGATTTTTTTTTAATCTGAGGGCACCTTTCTAATTCTATCAAAGCAAGTTCTTGGAATGTGATGGAGGTTTTTGACAGCACTCCAAAAAATGGATTGTGTATCAATAACAACAATAATTTAAGGACTGTCATACATCAGTAAAGTTAAATTTTATATTTCTTAGAGAGTCTGTGTGGAAATCGCGTATGTTTATTTATTTTTGGCTGTGATACATCGGAAATCAGAAAAGGGGATCAAGTCTACCCAGTCTCCCCTACTAATAGCAGTCAGTATGTTCTTTATATTTCTTACCTCATCTGCTTATGGATTATCATTTGGATCCAATACCAACCCAATTGGAGGTACAAACCAAGAAAAAAAAACAAAAATTCCATCAATGGTTAAAATAGAACCTAATTTATCAGCAACTACGAGAAATTTTGATCTCAATAATCAGAGTAAAAATTAATTTCCCTATTTGCTAAAAAGCCCGTAAAGCTGTTCTATTCGTTTGAACAAGACAGATGCTACTGCCAACCGGGTAGGATCTTAAAAGGACCGCAAGCCATGAAGAACGTGTTCCTTCTGTTATCGATTGTGTCCGCTCAACCAGACGTCCAATCAAAACGTGAAATACATAAAATCTTTGTTTGATTGATGATATGCAAGAAACAATTTCCTCATACGCACATGACTACAGTGTTAAAGAAGTGCCACTATGTTAAGAGCTCGTCCATCGAGCACTGTTTGAAACATTTTTGCTCTGAGCACTTGTCGATCGACCGACACTTCATAGCAACTAAAGTGGTTCTTTATACAAAGCTCTAATTTAGATTTAAGATGCCATGAAAAAAACTATGACGACTAATTGTACAATGGTTGGAATTAATATACATACCCAACATCGTTTGTTCTGCTAATGGTGACCGAAGGGGACCGCAGGTTGAAATCATTGTTCCTTTTCCTCTACACAAAGGAGCAATCGATGCTGATTACAAAGCGAGTTGAAGCCCACCTACTGGCAGTGATTGCTCTTAAGTTAAGTTGAAAGATTTCGACAGCGATAAACAGGATTATGGTTTCGTGAGTTTTTTTTTAGTATTTTTTTTTACATTTTGTGATTTATCATGTCATTGTGGGCCACACTTGTTCGCCCGAAAAGAAAACCGAGAGCACAAGCACGATGGAAGTGTTGAGCACTTTTACGTTGAAGGCAACTTGCTGCTCCCGGTAGCTCACCGCAAAGGACGTGATTGGCTATGTTAAGTCGTGAGTGTTTTTTTTTTGGCTTCACTTAGACTCCAAAGGTTTCCGAACCGAACCGAACCAGTTGACCACACACGTTGGAATGTAGAGGCCATTCGACATCACTAGTTTGTATCATTTAGGTATTTTGGATTAATCTGACAACATCCGGCTGTGATCGTGCTCTGCGAAGTGTTGTGTACATACATCCTGACTGCTGGATGACGATGTGTTTTTTTTTTGAGCGTCTGATTTAGGCGCTTTCTCAATCGTGATGATGTGTTTATGAAATCTGATTTTTTGATCGATTATGAAAATTACCATAGTGGATCCAATTTAACCAAGGAAGCACAAGATAAATTTTGTTTGAAAAACCTAATTTGATTTTCTCGAGAATTAATATAAGTATTAATATAAATTAGCTATTTACTTCAATTCGCCTTTATTACAATTTCATAAGGAAGGAAATTAATAATAATAAAAATAATTTAATAAAACATCCCCTTTCTGCCATTATTATGTATTATGCGACTGTGTGTACAACAATAATAAGAAAATCAATATATATGAAACATCCATTTGATTAATCAATCATTAGTAGGGAATAGTACTACTTCGGATGTGATTGTTCTAAATGCATAATATGTGATTATAGAGTGACTAAAATTCAAACTTATTTTTAAAGGTAATTTCTGCTATGTAGATAGCGATTTCACAGCTATCCATAGGGTTCTCGTTGTCACAGGTATCATATTGGTGACAGCACTACAGCGTCTTTTGGACAAAGGAAGCTATGTTCTATTCTCCAGAAATAATTGCCTGCCGGTCACGCTTTTAGGGGAGGTGAGGTGTAGTAACAAGCATCCCAAACAAACTAACTGGTAAGCAGATTTGCGATTCTCTTCAAATTACTACGGATTACCTTCATAACATATTCAACACAGCGATACAGGTGTGTCTCAGCTGAGAAGCATCACATCTGCTGAAAATAATTTAATGGGAACACTTTTAACGCATGACTTTTCATTAGAAGGTGTATGTTAACTATAAGACTATTTCTCAGAAACCTTTGTAAAGCAGTGAAACTCCACCAGATGGTAGAAAGGCAACACTTTTATTCGCGCAGTCACAAAATCCTTGGCTTTTCAATTGCCAACGTAGTGGACAGTCTATTTTATTGATATATCTCGAAAGCAATTTGAGCCTAATAGACACCCATGGACGCGCACTATCCAATTTGTGGTACGTCATGCCGGCTTGTACTTTTCCCCGTACCCCCACACAAACGATCTTCATGGTGTGCCAATGTTCATACGCGCTCTGCAACGACACATGTGACCGAAAATCAAGTTCGACAGCACCGCGAATCGTGATCACGCCGTATGAGATGTATTCTGCTGGACGGTCTGTACAGTGCAGTGTCTACACCTCGCAAATTGAAATTGTTCATAGGTGCCGTACCTAGAGCGCGCAGGATCTGGCAAATCATGATTTGAATGCGTGTTCTTGTTGTCGATCTGTCTGGCTGCGCCGCCGAATGCGCGCGGTCTGCTCTTATTTATGCTTCGTGCACCCAACCGATCGTTGCGGTCCGCTCACGCGTGCCTATTAGTATAGGGTAGGCGACGATGCGGGGTTTGCTGATCGCCAGGCGAATAACCACTTGAATTAGATTGGAAATTTTGCACTCAATTGCTCTCCACGCTGCTAATGCCCAGAGGTCATGCATTCACTCATAGTGTGAAACAGTGTTTCCCAAACTGGACGCTGCAAATTCTCGTCATGATCATACTCGGTTTTGACTAGATTCGATATCAATTTCCTAATGCACACTCTTATTTCAAAATCAATAATTAAAATTAAATTCATGTTGAAAAGTGAAAAAGTGGTTTGTTATTTAGTAGGGTAAATTAACGCTTTGGCAAATTTTATTTTACTTCTGTTATAAGTTTTTTAAGCCAAATTGGGACAGTTCATACATCAAAACTTCTTGATTTAGTAAAAGTTTGATAAAAGAAAACCCTCTGGCATTGATAATATAAAATTTTTCAGAGTCATCATGCTGGTGAATACAATTTTTTCAGTAAATTGGAATTACATTACAGTTGATCGGATTAAAACTAGTCCCATTAGACAAGTTGTATATGACTTTGCTCGTCAATTTGTGTTGATTTTACTGCCAAGAAATTGATTCGTTTCCATGTACCTGATACTTAATGAGATAAACTGATAATTATATAAATCGTAATGAGCAGAAATAAAGAAATTTACAACCACTGTCTGATGAATAGAATGACAGAGATGTGCAGCAGAAACGAAATAACTAATCGTTTATTATTAATTGACACAACTATGCTCAATAAATGATTCAAAGATTCTGCTGGATTTATAATTGCACTGAATTGGCATGTTCCCTTGCTCTGCTTGGAATGATTTAGCATCATCGCGTCTCACAAGACTAACAAAGTCCATCGAATTTGTACCATTCAGTTCGATTGAGCGTGAGATTTTAGCATCTGTGAGTCAACAGCATGCCTAGAAACTGGTAGGTTTTTCATTTAAATTTTTAAAAGGGCGACCTTGTCCAATTGCAGCACTACTGTCACGTTGAGTAACAGTAAGTGCCCCCGTATTAACTGCTCCCATTGCCAGTGTACAGAGCATTATATTTTGTGGAACATACGCGAGAATCCTACCGATAGTTACCGAGGTGATTCAATCCTACAAAGGTTCACGCAAGGCACGAAACTGGGAGCAGCCAATTTTCCACTCAATTTGCATAGTTTTTGTTAGCAGCACAGAAGCCCTAGCAGCTACAACTACGACAACGATTCGTTTGGAGTGATCCAGAGAAGGACTGGTTTGCTTCTGACATTGAGTTCTAATCGTTTGCATCTTTAGGGGCACCTTAATGGTTATTGACATTTATTGATGAATGCGCGGCACATTCTCCCCGTTTAATATTCAGCCGTCATGTAGGTTAAAATATTTTGTTTTATTCAACGTTTTCATGTATCAAGTCCAAAAGGATCAGTCGGCTTTTTGCGTTTCTGGTAAAACAAAATTAAGAAGGGCTCTCATTCGGCAATTGAAAACATTTTTCGATAGGAAACTGGTATCATAAAATAGATTTAGATCAACGATTTGAACTAATTTTTGTCTGTTTGAATGGCTATTTTGTTTGTGAACATAAAATATATTAAAGGCATTACCCATTTTTTGTAGGGGAGAACAGCCCAATATGCACCCTAGGCTGAACCACACTTATATGAAAAAATCAAAATATTTTTTCGAGACGTAAACCCTTTGAAAACAAAGTTTTTACTCCCAAGAGCTACTGTCAGATCCGCCAAATCTGAGAGGGTGCTCAATGGGCATGAAGTTGATATAAAAAAATCGACTAAATGTATGGGAAAACTCATACTTTCCACCATTTTTCCTCCATGTGGCGCTGTAGTCATTCAATACCGCTAATTAGAGACATTTACAATCCTCACATTATTACATCAAACCGCCTCAAACGCGGCTCCAGTGTATTATCTAGCTTATGTACAAGTACAATAATCCTATATGTACGCCTTTTATAACCATGAAGTCTGATATGCTAGAACTGTTTAACAGGTTTCTAGAACCGGTTCATAGGAAACACGCAACTTTTTTCAATGCGTGTCAAATGTGGTGCGGGGGAGAAAAAAAACTTGCGATTTAAAACTGCTAAAGAATGTCCTTGGGGCCCTCCTTAGCCGTGCGGTAAGACGCGCGGCTACAAAGCAAGACCATGCTGAGGGTGGCTGGGTTCGATTCCCGGTGCCGGTCTAGGCAATTTTCGGATTGGAAATTGTCTCGACTTCCCTGGGCATAAAAGTATCATCGTGTTAGCCTCATGATATTACGAATGCAAAAATGGTAACCTGGCTAAGAAACCTCGCAGTTAATAACTGTGGAAGTGCTCAATGAACACTAAGCTGCGAGGCGGCTCTGTCCCAGTGTGGGGATGTAATGCCAATAAGAAGAAGAAGAAGAAGAAGAAAGAATGTCCTAGTAGTTCCCGAAACTGTGATGTCTGATATGCTGCGTAATCGTGTGAGCTCCATTCTAAAGATTAACCCCGCAACCGGTTATGGCTAGACATGGTCTAGACGATATTGATCTGCCACAGAGTGTTATAGGCACAACTTTCAACATTCTTTCGATGATTTTGGTTTACTGCATGGAATATTTGAAATTTATTTGAATTTCAATGCACCATTAAAAAATCATCGTTTAAAATGCTTAGCGAAAAGGCAAAGATTATGAATTTTACTTAATTCAAACATGGACACTCAGTATACTTTGAAATCAGATACGTTTCCTTAAATTTCATCTATGACCCAATGAAACATAAAGCAGAACTATGAAGTTTGGTATGATGCAGGGTGACGCAAATATAATTTCTAATACAGGTCGGACTCGATTATCCGGGGACTCGATTATCCGGGATTCGATTATCCGGAATTTCAGACTCGATTATCCGGAGTATTTCTATTCTTCATTTTTTTTTTAATTTTAATTTTTAAATTTCAATGTTATAATATACAATATCATTATTTTAACAATATGGGACGCATCAAGGTTGTTCGAGGGGGTTGAAAAGGGGCTATTTTGTATATTGAAATTTGGCTATAGGCTTGTATGTCAAATCCATGAATTCAAATGATTATTTGATCATTTGTTATGAATATGATTATTTGAAGAAACATGAACGTAGCTGGAATGGTAAGGACTGAAGTAGAGGTGTTTTATATATTTAATCTTAATTCCATGAATAAACTATTTTCTCTAGAATATGTCCACAAACTTCTCGCTTCAAGTACTTTCCCATGGAAGTCTGTTTCCTCTTTTATCTTCCATGCAATTACTTGATCGATTGTCAATTAAGCTGCTGCATTTGAGACAAAATCTTCTTTATATCAATCCAATGTGGTTCCAGAATTAATGAAGCAGTCACTCATTCGACACATGAAAACGTAAGCTCGCCGCCATAGTTTAGGTGCATAACAAGGATGGCAGAATTCGCTCCATATATATAATTAACGTCGATAGACAAGAAGCCTAAGGTTTTTTCGATCATAACAAGACATGAAAAAAAAATGGTCATCACCTTATACAAATGCGAAAAAAGGGCAGAGAAATATTTCCTTCACCGACGTTGTGATAAAACGGTTCGTTATAGTACAATTGCCATTGAGGACCATGTGTAAAACAAGTAGAAATGCATCACCAGAACCGATGTCCTTACAATTGGAGGTTCATTCATTTATTTAGTTTACATCTAAACAGATAACACTGAATCAACAATTTGACGCCACAATACACGGCGCCCTACATTTGGAGGTTCTGAAAGGAATTTATCTTGCAGAATATCTCCCGATAATAAATTAATTTCATTAATTGACCATTTTCAACTCCCTCCTCCATCCCTTCCGGCGAACTTTTCATATCAATCATTTTAGAATGGTGTATGGATTGTCACACTTATGTTATTTATGGACGTTCATTAAGGTAAGTAGAGTTTAGGTTTAGTTTACAACTTCAGCAAAACCAAATTGATTGTTGTGACCACGGCAACCCCTTCCAGCTTCCAGAGGAAATCTCCCAAATTATCTTTAAATTTTTAACATTCAGATAATTATAAATTTTTAACATTTTTAACATTACTTTAGATGGCTCGGAGATCCATAGTATTATATACCGTCCGTCTATAGTCGGCGTGAGGTGATGTATGTGTGTTTGAGTGCATAAAATTTAACCCATTTTGCGGTACTTATCCTTATCCGATTTGCTTCCAACTGATTGCATTTAATGGGAGATCCTGTTCTGTTTCTGTGTTCTGTGTTCTGTTTTCTGATCCTGTCCTGTTTCTTATTGAAGCATTGTTTCGTATTGATAATTTCATGAATCGGACAATGGACTCAAAAGAAATAATAGCAAACATACTATACCGCCCATGATCGCATATTTGTAACACTCGCATTTCTATTCATTTTGTAAAAAGTCTGTGAATCGTTCAGAAAGATCAATTTATTGCATCTAATCCCATAACAGTATAATAGGCTTTACTGATTGTATAACATTTCACCGAAAACTAATTCGCGGAATTCATTTTCGCGGTTGAACATTTCGCGGAATAACATTTGGCAATTTGTAACTTTTCGCGGTACGACATTTGGCGGTTTGTACCTTTTCGCCGAATGACTTTTGGCGGAATGTACCATTCCGCGGAATGCATCATTTCGCGGAATATTAATAATAATAGCTTTTGTTCATACAGCATTCCTACAATTATCACCTGCGAGGTTTCTAAGCCAGGTTACCATTTTTTTGCATTAGTTAAACACGAGATTTACACGTTAAAACTTTTATACCTAAAAGCCGAAACAATTTTTTACGATAATTTCCTAGACCGGGCCAGAAGTTGAACCCAGCCTCCTTCAGCATAGTCTTGCTTGGCAGCCACGCATCTTCCCGCACGGCTAAGGAAGGCCTCCCAGAATATTGAGAAGTAGTTTTCGAAATTTCAATTGCCCCTTATACCGGGCAGATACATCTATTTAAAGTAGACGTTACCCCTCCTTTCGCCTCGTACCGGGCGTTCATTTAAATAAGGTATTATCAATTCATTTCGCCTTATACCGGGCAGATGCATCCATTTAAAGAAGGCGTTACCTCTGCCTTCGCCTTATACCGAGCAGACGCGTTCTTTCAAAGAAGGCATTATCAACTCCTTTCGCCTTATACAGGGCAGGTGCATCCATTTAAAGAAGGCCCTGACTTCGCCTTATACCGGGCAGACACATTCTTTCAAAGAAGGCATTATCAGCTCTTTTCACCTTATACCGAGCAGATGCACCCATTTAAAAAAGGCGTTACCCCTCCCTTCGCCTTATATCGGGAAGACGTGTTCTTTGAAAGAAGACATTATCAACTCCTTTCGCCTTATACCGAGCAGATGCATCCATTTAAAGAAAGCGTTACCTCTCCCTTCGCCTTATACCGGGCAGACGCGTCCTTTTAAAGAAGGCATTATCAACTCCTTTCGCCTTATACCAGGCAGATGCATCCATTTAAAGAAGGCGTTACCCCTCCCTTCGCCTTATACCGGGAAGACGTGTACTTTGATAGAAGACATTAGCAACTCCTTTCGCCTTCTACCGGGCAGTAGATATGGTGGGGTTTCAGGTTTTGAAACTCGCAACCCGAATCGAACGCGAACACGGTTCGGGTTTGAAAAATTAGTACAATATCGGGTTCGGGTCTGGTACGGGTATAAAAAATAAAATACTGAAAATTATTTTATTCAGTTTTGCTAATTGTGAGGCTAGTTCGTTGTTTGGGCTCACATTTTTTCCAATTTAAAGAGAACCAGAAAATATCTTGTTTGAATTTTCCGGGGAAAACTTTTGTGCGGCCTAATACTTAAATTATGTTGGGTTCGGGTCGAATACGGGTTTACGAATGCAAAAATTCTCGGGTTCGGGTTTCCATTCAATTAAAAAATAGCCCAGATTTCATGTAATTAAGCAGAAATCGTTGAATATTTGAATGATAATTATTCTAACTGAATTCCGCCAAATGGCATTCCGCGGGATGATTTTCGATGAAAAGGTACATTCCGCGAAATGTCTTTCGGAAAAAAAGGTTCATTCCGCGAAATGTGTTTCGGAGATTTGATACATTCCGCGAAATGTCGTACCGCGAAAATGTTTTTCGGCGAAATAGTATACAACCGGCTTTACTATATTGCTTATCTGTGGCAAGCTGGGAATGATTGAGTTTGTGGGGAGGATTGATAAACGATTTACAAAATCAACCAAAATGCAAATGTTACAAATATGCGATCATGGGCAGTATATTTTGTACAAAAAGCTTAAATAGTGTAGTTATTGTATTGGCGTCTATTCTGAACCATCAAGTTCATTCCATATTGAAATTTGGCTGGATCGGACTATGGACTCAAAAGTTCTGGCAGAAATACTCTTTTTCCATATTACACAAGAAAGTCACCGATACTGCTAGGTGAAATAATAAATGTTTTTCTTAAAAATATTCTGACTGCACCACTGAAAATAAAATAAAACACAAGTTTTTTGTTATTTAATTGCAAATTTGATTTTTTTTTGTGGTGATTCGATTATCCGGAGTGAAAATAAAATCGATACTCCGGATAATCGAGTCCGACCTGTATAATCAAACATATCAAAAAATGCTAATCTAAATAATCTCCTTTTTACTTGGTATGTGAAATCCTTAGCCGTGCGGTTAGCGACCCAGGCCCAGGGAAGTCGAGACAATTTCCAATCCAAAAATTGCCTAGACCGGCACCGGGAATCGAACCCAGCCACCCTCAGCATGGTCTTGCTTTGTAGCCGCGTGTCTTGCCGCACGGCTAAGGAGGGCCCTCAACTCATTGTCTCAAAGGGTAAGACGGTATAATATGCCCCCCCTAAGGCAACTCCTTGATAACTTTTTACTTTTCAACGCAATTTATGCAAACTTTGTGTTATTTGGTAGTCCAGGAAGTCGCAAATGCATTGCCCGTGAGTAGTCATATAAAAATATTACAGATAACACATAATGAAGCTTTTTTGAAAAGTCGTGAAAAATGAATTTTAAAAAGTGCCTGGGCAAAACGCCCCACCTCAACCAAAGACGTTTAATAGCCCTTCATTGAAATTTTATCAATCCCATAATAAAAAGGCTACAAATCCTTATGCGCTTGACATTAAAAAACCAACATAGGTCCATTCAAGCAGGTGTGAATTACATTTCAATATTTTCCATACAATTTGGAAGCAACTGCTGCAGGCTCGCTGCGCTTGTGTCCAGTTGGTAAGGGCATATCGTCCTGCCTACACTGGGGCGTTTTGGCCGGTGAAACATGTTTTCAAAAATCGTTACATTTTCGAAGATGGAATCAATTTTATATCACATTAACCACTAAGAACAGTAATTTTGTTGCCCAAATGAGTGTTCCAGTGCAAGTTTTGCGGACAGTATGCCAGAGTCGCTCCAGAATGTTGAGCAAACAAACATGAAAAGTTACATCAAAACTGTAACTTTTTGTATTTTGCTATTATTTTCATTGTGTAATACAAAAATACTTCCACATTCACATAGTATGATGTGGTTTACAAATAATTATAGGTACCAACTGATTTTGACCCTTAATTAGTTATAGTTTTCTAGAAATCAAAGGGGGCGTTTTGGCCAGGTGGGGCGCATTATACTGTCTTACCCTACAAGGTTTTAATTCAAGACAAAATTTTCAAAACGACTTATCTGCTTTTGTAAACAAAGATTCAAACGACGATTTGACGAATCTGATAGCTCTCCCACGCAAACCAACACAGCCAATAGGTAGGTGAAGGTTTCCGCTACCTGATGACGGTGTTGGTTTGCGTGGGAGAGCTGTCAGATTCGTCGAATCGTCGTTTGAATCTTTGTTTACAAAAGCAGATAAGTCGTTTTGAAAATTTTGTCTTGAATTGTTAACTCTGTACGACCTCTGCTTACCTTCTTCGGAGTCTTGACCCTTCTGAACTAAAGTATCTTCATAAAGTATTTCACTGTGTTATGCAATAATTATGCAACTAATTGTGATCAAGTATTCATTAGTATTCATTAGTATCATTAGTCGTTTGAGCACACGCGACTGCTGCGTAGAACAGTCACACTCATCAAATGCTTTAGCTAAGCAAGATTGATTCACACTCTATACAAATCCGCCCAGCCCGTCGTAGAGGGCATAGTGTGTGAAGTTCTCGATAATAATCAAGGTGGGGCCTTGACTGTGAATATACAACAGTAAAGCACATATGACGATTGGGCGAATCAAGCATCCGAAAGATATTCAATTTGCAAAAAAAAATTTAACCGCGGTGGAGGTTGGTAGTCGGATTCTGAGGGTTATCACGCCTAACTAGAGAGAAGGATGTTGAGGGTTCGAGTCCCTCCAAGACGCGTGGAGTCTTTTTCACAAGTTCCTTATCAATTTGTTCATTTCGAAACATGTGCTCTACATATGCACCGCCAAGATATTAAACAAAAAAATGATTTTCGTACTGCTGAGTTGCCGAATAATCAACCCGGGAGCAGCTTGTTATATGTAGTACAATGTCACTGTACCCCGAAATTTTGGTCCGGGTGGGCGGGCGGTCCGGGTAGGGCGAAAATGGAATTAATGTGCAATGCAGAAACAAGGTAAATGAAAATCAATCTAAACTTGAACTTCCGCAGCTGAGTAGTAAGATGACCGCCTTAAGGTTACAGGGGCCGATTACTAAAACATTTCTGGTGGGTTAATTTTTTCGCATAACGGTTTATCGGTTTATCGTTCAGCAGTAATGTCGCATAACTTGAAAATGTATTCAAATTTTGGAGGCAGACAACTTTATATTAGGTTTGGGATACAGGCATTTTAATATGGGGTACCGTTGTCGGGGGTGACAATGGGTCTGAGGGGTAAGAATCGATCAGCGCCTTCCCCGACAGTCTGGGAGACGGATACCAAAATCGTTCAAAAAGGTCTCTTATAATTCACTTTTCTGGTCCTCGGATACATTAAATCTATTCTACAAGCATTGTAAATATCCTAGTTTATAGTATAGTGGTTAAGAACTGCCCAGTAGAAAAATAGTGGGACATTATTCCTCGATCAGAGCAAGTTGATAAAAGCCAAGCAAATCAGGGTAAGTCCCTGTGAATATTTTTCAAAGCACAAAATTACCAAAATTGAACTACTAGTAAAACGGAAGCGCAATTTTCTTAAAAACATATGTTGTTTTTTTGAATAGGTATCTGTTCACACGTTTATTCAATGTCATTTCTCAAATTCAACTATTAGTACTGCATAGACCAGTGTGGACATACATAATGAAAAATGGAATAAAATGGGTGATAGGCAAAAAACTTTTCATTCCTCAAAGTGACAATTATGAAATTTGAAGCGATGATCTTTTTCTTTGGTTAAATAAGCCATTTAATTAATTTCACTATGTAGTAGATAAGATCGGGTCTATAAAGTGTCGGAAACAATATTCACTTAACTCCATTGTCTTATTTCCATTCAGTTATTATCCAATCAGATTATACTCTTTTGTAGTATATTTCGTTTAAACGTGCAACAAGCTACCTTAGATTGTAAGATATTTTGATTCCATCCAGCAAGAAACTTTTCGGGATGATCGTGTGAGAGCGAAATGACAATCAGTTTGCTGAGTATTGTTGCGACGAACGGTCGAGACTAGAAATCTCGGTCGGGTCACGACAATGACGCAGCCGGTAGAATTACGATTTTTATCTTTAGGTCTTGTTAGTGCTCCCCGGAAGAAGTGATATAGGGAAAACAATCAGGTAAATATAAGCGTAAAATGGAGACAAATAAAGCAAATATGCTAGCGTCCCCGGTAGGCTCCCTGACGGAAGGGCAGTGGAGTAGGCCGGGCGACAGAATAGTGCAAAAAAGAGAGCACAATTAATGAAAACGAAAACAAAAATGGCTAGCGTCCCCGGTAGGCTCCCTGACGGAAGGGCAGTGGAGTAGGCCGGGTGACAGAATAGTGCAAAAAAGAGAGCACAATGAAAACAGAACAAAGATGGCTAGCGTCCCCGGTAGGCTCACGACACACTAAAACTATTTTTTATTGAGCAAAGCAAAATAAATTATATAATAAGCTTTTTGTGACTGTCACAATCAGCGTTTTTACTTTTATTTATTATCGTCCTTCCGTGATATACTTCACAAATACATATCTTTACGAATATTCTTCTACGGTTCACCTGAAATCAGCCAAAGAATTGACTAACGAAATAAATCGAGAAATTTCGACGAGATAATTATTTTTTTTTGTTTATTAAAATTTTGTTCCAAATGAGAAACATTATGCGTAAACTTGTCTTCTTCTTCTTCGTTGGCATTACATCCCCCACTGGGACATTGCCGCCTCGCAGCTTAGTGTTCATTAAGCACTTCCACAGTTATTAACTGCGAGGTTTCTAAGCCAAGTTACCATTTCTGCATTCGTATATCATGAGGCTAACACGATGATACTTTATGCCCAGGGAAGTCGAGACAATTTCCAATCCGAAAATTGTCTAGACCGGCACCGGGAATCGAACCCAGCCACCCTCAGCATGGTCTTGCTTTGTAGCCGCGCATCTTACCGCACGGCTAAGGAGGGCGTAAACTTGTGAAAATGAAAAAAAGGAATTTTGATTTTTTTTTTCAGTTAGTTTTACAGTTCTCTTAATTATCCAATCCTTATTTGAGCAACAAGCTCAAAATTAGTAAAACAATGAATAATGGTTTTGGCTCCGTTGCGCATAATACACTTGAGCATAATAAGTAAACGAACGAATAATAGAAACATTATTTGTTAACCTATTTGTTTATTTTATTTTCTTATATTTACTTCGCAATTAAAAATCTGCCCTATTCAAACGAGGTTCCTGTCTGTTATTTGGAGACAACAAATGACGATACAAAAAACATGACTTCCTCGAAGAAAAAGTGTGGTGGTGGCGTAGGACGGACCCATTGTTTATGTTTCGAAGCGCCATCTGCGATTTCCAAGTTTGTTGAATATTCTTTAAAATTTACACAGAAAATTGTGACTGGCAAAAGGGATGCTTTAACGTTGATTTCCTCAATCTAGATTATTTTTTTTATTAGAGTGATATTTTTGCAGGAAGAAGTTCATCACTAGATGGCTGATTGGCATAGCCAACTTTAAAACAACGAAAAAAAGCTCGGAATTTTAAGTAACTTTTTTGCTAAATTAATGATTTCGTGTGTGTGTTACTTCTACGTGAAGTTAAACGATTTACAATGATATGGAAATGCTAATATCATCTTCCAAACTTGGACGTACATGTTCATGATAGAATTAGAGGCGAAAGTATAGAATTGATAGTTCCGTTAGGATACGGCAGGCATGAAGAATGTTTTTATAGCGATTTGAAAGCGAGCGGAGGGCAATATTTGTGATGTGATTGGCAGAAGGAAGGTCGTGTGATATGTATTTTTTTTTTTTTTTTTAACGATGGTAATGGAAATCTGCAAACAGACACCTGGGGAGGCGAACCCAGGTAGTGTGGGGATGGGATCACCACTCCCGACCCACTAAAACCAACTCCTTCCTCTCCAGTCATTCCCCCGGCCCGCAATTAAGCAATACTTCGGGGGATGACTATTGGGCATTGCGCCCCTCCATGACATACACAAGTGCACGTATGCGCCTCAACTCTTCGACACTCCCCATGCAACACATTTGCACAAGACACACTGGCACCACATGTGCCCCAACACTCACCTGACTATGCCGCTTGAATGACTGCAAGGAACAAATTTACAGGTACCCTGCAGGGGGTACCCCATGCCGCCATCTCACAACATAGACAGTCCTCACTCAGTGTGGTGTTCACCCCGTCCTGCAACAGGGTGGCACCACTTGTCTACCAAGCCGGAGGCGACCCTAGGTTGGTGGCTCCTATGCTGCTCCTACCTCAGCTACGAGGCAGACCCTTTCATGTCTCCTATTTCTGAGGTGCCGCAGAGGCATCAACCCCCCGACACTCCTGCCAGTCATAGCGAGACTTTCGTGTCCCCTACTTCTGAGGTGCCGCAGAGGTATCTGCCCCCCGACACTCCTGCCAGGCCTAGCGAGACTTCACTCGTTCCGTCCCTGACAGCCGGATCACACTACTGCCTAAGCAGCCACTCTGACCATACGTACCATGCGAGTCTAACTTGTGTGCTCGCTCATACATTCAGTCCCAATCGCTTGCACCACTTGTGCACCACTCTCTTTGACATTCAGTCACTCACTCAGTGGGGGTTATAATACCCCCATCTCCCATTTTTATCCACTCTGTGCACCTCCTGTGCATCGTTTGGGCGTGGAACACCCGGCACGTCAGGCGTGCCTAACACTCACCTACCCAGGCTTTGATACTGCCAATAGGTCACCGTTAGGTACTTTGCAGGCAGCACCCACCTATTGACATTTCGAAGCCCAGATAGTCCTCAGCCAGTGTGGTGGTCTCCCCATCCTGCAACGGGGTGGCACCACTTACCTTACATGTCTCCGATTTCTGAGGTGCCGCAGAAGCATCAACCCCCCGACACTCCTGCCAGACGCAGCGAGACTTTCGTGTCCCCTACTTCTGAGGTGCCGCAGAGGTATCTGCCCCCCGACACTCCTGCCAGGCCTCACCAGACTTCAGTCATTCTAACACTACCGACCATGCGTACCATGCGAGACTTACTTGTGTGCTCACCCATACACTCGGTCCCTCACTCTGTGGGGGTATTATGAGTAATACCCCCAACTCCCATTCGCTTGCACCACATGTGCACCACTTGGGGGTGTGTGGGTACCACCCACTGCCACCCGCTTGCCACCGAAGCAGCCCTCACTCTGTGGAACCTCCACAGGCTCCGTTAACGACCTGGCTAATTGTTTCACCCCCAGGTCATTCATCCCCTCGGCACGGGTCGCCTGACATCTTGGGATTCGGGGTTAGGGGCTTGTATGCTTTAAGCAGCACACGGTCGCTTGATAAGGTTTGCTTGCGGATATGTGGTTTTTGGGAGGGAATTAACAGCGCCCCCTGTTAACCCCACCACCTCCTAGGCAGAACCCCCTGACTCACAGACAGCTGGGGAGGGGTCGTCAAGCCCTTGGACATGGTCCCTGCTGCCCCAAGGTCGTGTGATATGTGCCATCACAAATATTTCCCTCCGCTCGCTTTCAAATCGACTTCTATAAAAATATTCTTCATGCCTGCCGTATCCTAACGGAACTATCAATTCTATACTTTCGCCTCTAATTCTATCATGAACATGTACGTCCAAGTTTGGAAGATGATATTAGCATTTCCATATCATTGTAACTTTTTTGGATTTCTTCAGAAAATTCTTTCTATTTTCTATAAGGAATTCTAGGGAAAGCGACAAAGCGACATAAGGCCGAACTGGTAATTTGGGCGAAAAAGCCGTTTGCCCTAACAGGTTTCCAGCCGAAACGATCGTTGGCCGTAAATGGCGTTTAGCCAAAATAGTTTTTTGACATCTGACCAAAAATGTCTTTTGGTCCAACGGGTCTTATGGCCAAATGTCAATGACTGAACATCGGACTGAACGGTCATGATAAAAAAAAAGCCACTTGTTTGGCAAAACGGCCTTCTTGTCAATTGACCATTGAACAAAATTCCGCAGCCTCTCTACTTTTATCATGTCAAACCTGGTTTGACTGAAAATGTAGTTGGCCGAAAGTGACGTACAGCCAAAAGGAACATTTGGACAGAAAAATGATCATCTTCGAACAAATTCACACACATTAAGCACTACATACTATAAATCTTTAAAACAAGCCTACATTTTCATCATTACACAAAAATGATCATTTTGCCAGAATGACATTTAGCTGAATAGGCAATTTGACAGAAAATGCTGTTAGGCCGAAAGGGTTGTTTTGCAAAAAGGACATTTTCGGGCCAAATGACCAAACGGTTAAACATTTTTTTCGGTCAAATTACCAGTTCAGCTGAATGTCCGTTTCAGCGGTATGGTCAAACCATTTTCATACTGTTAACAGTATCGGATGAAGGTTCAATTTGGCTTAATTGAATTTGGTTAGGTGACTTTTGGCTTACAGGCCAGTAACGACTTGAAAAGTAGAGAAGTTACGAAGTTTCGTTCAACGGTCGTTTGACAAATAGTTAAATGTAAATATAATTTGGCCAAACGGATGGATATTTTCGACTAAATTACCCTTTCAGTTATTGACATTTGGCCGTATGACTTGTTGGCTCAAACGATATTTTCGGCCAAATGGCCCATTATGACAAACCACCATTTCGGCCAAACGGCTTTTTTGGGATGATGACTTTTTCGATCAAACGACCTGTTAGAGCAAACAACTTCGGCCAATGGAATTTCCCAAGAATTTCTTATGGACACTAGTCGTTTGATAACTGCAACATGTTTTCGTTTCAGTTAGCGAATGCCGCTCGATAACTGCGATGCATCCTAGACGTCAAACAATTGTCAACTTTGACATCGTTTTGAAGTTCAGCTGTCCGACAACTGCAAAACTGAGGTAACTATCGAATTGCAGTTAAATGTCTCTCAGTTATCGAACGTCTACTGTACAAATAATTTCCCATAGAAATCCAATAATTTCGAACAGTTTTCCGTTGAAATCCAAAGATTTTTAAGAATTTACTGTTTTATCGTTGGCCATGCCAAACTAGCCGTCTCAATTATTCTAGACTGAGAAAGCCAATGTTAAAACACCCATTCTACCAGCCGCACTCATCTACAATTATACAGAATTTTCTGTACAAATTTCGAAAAATACTCTACAGGAACTTTCGGTGAATTTACGAAGATTTTCCTGTAGAAGCTAAGAACAATGTTTCGTGAAAATTCTGGAATTTCTCATTTAAATTACGACGAATTCTCTGCCGACATTTCAAACAATTTTATACGGTAATTCCAAAGATTTCTCAAAACTTCAAAATAATTTCCGTGAAAAATCTGAAAATAAATTCCAAATTTTGCCAAATTTAATAGAATTTTTCAATAGAAGTTCATCAGATTTTTTCATGCAAAATTCAAAAGGTTGAAAATAGTTCAAAAAATGCAAAAAATAAAATAAAAAAATAAAACTATTAAAAAAATTACTACGCCGATTCACGCCGCGCGCCGCCGTCGAAAACAGAAGGAAAAAGAAAGAAGGAAGAAGAAAGTAGGGAGAAGGAAGAAGGAAGAAGGACGAAGGAAGGAGGAAAAATGAAGAAGGAAGAAGAGAGAAGGAAATAGGAAGACGGAAGAAGGAAAAAGAAAGAAGCAAGAAGAATAAGGATGTAGGAAGAAGAAAGTAGGAAGAAAAAGAAGGCAGATGAAAAAATATTGAAAAAAAGAGAAGGAAAAATACGGAAGATAAAAAAGCAAGAAGAAAAAAGGATTGAAAGCATTGAAAGAGGATTGGATTGAAAGGATTGAAAGAAAGAAGGAAGAAAATTAAGGAAGAAGAAAGAACAAAGAATGCCAGAAGGAAGAGGGAAAAAGGAAGAAGATGGAAGGAATAGGAAATAGGGAGGAAAAAGAAAAATGGACGATAGAAGAAGGAAAAAGGAAGAAGGAAGCAAGAGGGAAAAAAAGCAAGAAGGAGGAAGGAATAGGAAAGAGGGAGGAAAAAAAGGAATAAGGAAGAAGGACAAAGATGAACGAAGAAAGAAGAATAGATAAAGAAAGACAAAGAAAGAGGTAAGAGGTAAGTAGGTAGAAGAAGGAAGGAAAAGGGAAAAAGAAAGACGAAAGAAGAAAATAGAAAGAAGAAGAAAGAAGAAATAAGTAAGAGCGAAAAAGGAGGAATTAGGAATAAAGTGAAGGAAGAACTTTGTCACTTTTTAATTCTCATTCGGCCTGATAGCTATTCGGCTTAATGACCGTTCTGCCTAATGACCATTCAGCCTAATGACATTCGGCCTAATGCCCTGATACCGGTAATGCCGAAACAGTTCTGAATACCACTAGTTTAACTAAGCTTATAAAGTTCGTAAATCGATCCTATGAGCCCAGCGAAAAAAAGCATTTGATATACATACAATCAAAAGCAGTTTTAAATCTACTTCCAGCGAATCAGATTGAACAATTAAACGAACTGCTGGAATGGAACTAACTAAGCCAACAAAACCACATTTAATTAACTACAAGTATTACATAACCTCAATCCAAACTGTGCGCAAAAATATGACAAATATTCGGATCCAAACTATTTTAACGAACGCAACTCGTTATAACTCGAGCTTCGCGCGGATACCTCTCCACCTCCATTCGATCGACATAAATTGTACATAAAAGCCAAGTGTATCGAACACGCTCTGGGTTCACTTGCTGTTCAACGAAAAAAAAATGAACGATGTGACGGTCGCACATTTTGATTCGCTAATTAATTGAATCATAAAAGCACCGATCGCCGGTCTCTTTCACGACTTAGTCGAGCAACCTGCGATTCTGGCCTGGCCATAGCTCCTCCGGTCATCGCAAGTAGGTACCTATCTACCTTTTGCTCGCGACGACGGTTGCGCTTGAAAAGGTTGAAAAGGCGCGCTGCCAATTCAATTCCATAATTCATCGGTACGCAGTAAACCGGTCCAGAATCATCAATCTCTGTGTTCAATTGGTGGGCTTATAGATAAATTAATTGCAGATGAGCGATGAGAGATGAGATGAGACATGCGAAATGCAGGCGAGATGACTTGTTTATACAACTGTATCGATTTGGGACAATCTATTTTTGCAACATACCAATTCCCATTCGCATCGTCAGTTGCTTAGTGGCATTCCAATTGATTGATTTAATTTTTAGTATTGTAAAATCATAGTGATTTTAAAAAATAAATCGGTTCGTACTATAACCAATCGACCGAATAAAATTTTACTTTTTTTACATTTGGTTTTAGTCGATTAGAACTGGAAATCTCTTCCTGTGCAAAACAAGCAACAACTGTCATCCATTACTTCTGTTAAAGTTGAAATTTAATTTGAACCATTCTAGTTTAGACAACTTGAACAACGTCGTAACAAAAAAAACATTCGTTAGATCTATGCGCTTGATCAACTGCCCGAAGAACACTGGCTGAGATAGAATGAATGGTTCACCTGTTTTGTAATCGACGTTAACTTCTAATGGTAGAATAAGTACATTTGTTACTCAATGATTGAACACAGTAAAAAATCTGTCTACATTTTTATTGCAAAAAACTGAAGGATCGTAATTTTCAACCAGAATGATTTCTAAAACGCATCCAATTATATTTTCATTTGTCTCAGAAAAACATTGTTGAAGCCTACAGTGCCCCCAATGAAATACCGTAACACATGTCTGACAGCATGTAGAGCAAACTGTTAATCCAAATCAAGCTGGCTACGGCACTAACTCAGCTAAAAAATGACAACTGAGTGATTCAATGGAATTCGCAAAATCATCGTCGTCACCTTTTATATTTCACCGCCAGCCGTCGCCATCGCGGATGAAACAATCGGACCCAATTCCGACAATCAAAAGAATCAACTTGCATTGTGATATTTTTGCTGCCCGTTCGGTCAAGCTTGCCTAAGTCATGACCGAAAAAAATGAAACCATCATTAAACTTGTCAATTTGAATAAAAAAAAAATCATTATTTTTTGCCACTATCGATCGAATCATCCGCAGGCGCAGTTTTTATATACCCATTGGTTCCGAGAAGTTGCCTCTATTTGCGTGTTCAAGATGACCGCCAACGGCGTGGCACACGGTGGCGGTCTGGCCCAACCGTGCAATCATTAGGGTCTACGCCGTAGACAGCATAGAGCCTTTGGGGGCTAGGTCCACGTTCGATCGATTAAATATGATCTAGGTTACCGCCCTTATTATTTCGGAATCAATCTCTTTCCCTTCGAAGGGGTGGACCGTTTCATAACGCTAAACGACAGAAATAAATTTGATTTTTCCGATTGTAAAGTATTTTCAGTTTATTGAATTTTTAATTGTGGGAGAGTAAAACTATCTAAATATAATCTGCTGATCAAATATTTATTTCAATGACATTGTGCATTCCGATTATTTAAAAAATTTCCATCGAGTAACGAATGCCATTCATGGGTTTGTATGATATTTGAAAGTGTTGATTAACAACAAACTGTACAGTAATCGGTATTTAAGTTTTATTAATCTTTCATTATTGTTCAATTTCTCTTCAAATCGGTGAACGGACAACAGTTTTCTGTACAAGTTAAACATCGAATTTGAGAATGATAAACTAGCACTAACTTCAGCTAAAATTCACACTAGTGAAAAAGTCAACATATTCGCACGAATTATTTGCAAAAATGCTTCCGTATCGCACCAAATAAAATAATAACAAACGTGCTAATTCATTTTGGACTGCGCATGGTTTCCGAATGTTTCTCCAATAGTTTTGCATTGACTAAGCGTTATTGTAAGTCCACGCAAAAAAATGGGAAAATTTTTCTAACAATATTTTATTTAACAAGGAGAAACTACAAACCTGACGTATTCTGGAAAAGTGGCGTATACGCCAACATAACAACAAATAAGTTTTCCATTTTTTCTGATTTTTACCGACGGTATCCAACCCTATCTTTATAGAGATTGTTTTTAGTTTTGTTTTAGTCGTTATTTAAGTCGAAAGTAACCCGGTCTATCGCAATACTGTTTCCCAGACGGGCCTATCGCGCTGAATTCCGTCCACTAGCATGTACGTTGTCTTGAATGCATTCACCCAGGGATGCCAAATATACAGACATTTGGTCTTGCATACAGACATCATACAGATTACAGACGTTATACAGACTTCTGATTGAAGCTACAGACTTTTACGGACATTCAGTTTTTATAAACTTTGGGCTACAAAACAGAATTCTGTTGCGCTTTCCAATCAAACCATTTTGCCTGTCATAAGACGAGTTTAAACAATCCCATTGAATTCCACCACTTAATTGGTGGAATTCAATGGGATTGTTTAAACTCGTCTTATGACAGGTGAAAACATTCCACTAAAAAGCTCAAAATAATTTTCTTAAACCATTTCGGGTTTTCAAACAAAATCGTTATGGGGACTTCGTACAGAAATCTATATGGTTTCCGATAGGTATCATTTTGTTATTCCGAGCGAAGCCTGTTAGGCTTCTGAACAGGATTACCTTTAGGTTGCAAATATAATGCTTTTAGAATTCTAAACGGAATGAATATTTGATTCCTCTAGGAAACCTAAAAAGGGTACTCAAAAGATATCAGTTCGTACGGATTTATGCACAGAATTATGTGAGCTTCCGAACGTAGTCCTTCTGAGTTTACTAACGGAATCCTTTGAGCTGCTGAACGAAACTCTGTTGGGCTTTTGAAAGGAATCACTATGTGCTTCTCAAAGAATTTCCTTTGGACTTCCAAACGGAATTCTGATGAAATTATTATCATTCTAGAGCTCCGAACGAAATACTTTTAGTCTTTAGACTTTAGACTTTAGACTTTCGAAAGAAATACGTTTGGACTTTCGATTGGATCTTCCTCTGCTTCTGGACAAGGGATTCCGATTAGGATTATTATGGGATTTCCCACCGAAGCCATAAAAGGATTTTTTTTTCGAAAGCGCAAAAGAAATCGCTAAGAAAACCAAGAAGAGTTCATTTTGAAAGCCAAAAAGAGCTCCTTTCAGAAAACCAAAATATATCGGTTCGTAAACCCAAAACAAGTCCTTTCTCTGGGTTTCTGAACGACATTTGTTTGGATTCTGGAAGGCATTCTATTATATTTTTGAAAGAAACTCTTTTGGGCTTCCAAAACAGAATTCTTTTGGGTTTCCGAACGAAACCTTGTTGGGCTTCTGATCGAAATTATTTTGGACTTTACTTTCAAGCGGATTCCTTACAGACTTTCGAAAGGAATGCTTTTGGAGTGGAGCTATCTGGGCTTCTGAATGGATTTTATTCTGTTTCTGCACAAGGGATATCCTTTTGGGATTCCGAAGTCTAAAAATATTCCGTTTGGAAGCCAAAAGGATGTTGCTCGAAAGCACAAAAAGAGTTCCGTTCCGTTCTTTGGGTTTCCAAACGGATTTATTTCTTCTGTGCCTCTCCTCCGAACCGAACTCTTTTGGGCTTCCCAACGGATTTTCAGTTAGAAAATTGCGTAAATATTATCAATTTATGCTAATGTAACAACATACATACTGATAAGAACATTATTTAGAGCTTTTTAGTAGATTGTCTTCACTTGTCAAAAGACGAGATAGTATTATCCCATTTAATTCCAACACTTGATTGCAACATTACAGTCACTTCAAGAATACGTATTTCGACCTCAACAGCAACCTTACTTGTTTTTAGTATCTCGTACTTCACTCGGCTAATAGCCTATTCAGATTACGCCATTAATGACATAATAATTGGCGTTTCAGGGTAAATACGCTTTATGATGTCATTATTTACGTAATATTCCATACATTTTGCGCTGTCAAAAGATACCCGCTAAAAAGAGTTTATTACGAACAATTATTACGAGAGAGCTTTCGTTCTAACTGGGATGCAGGGAGAAATTCAACAAAACAAAACTGACAAGCGTCCCGCTCTCTTTGCCAGAGAGAAAATCCTCTCTGTTTTCATTTCGTTTCGTAGTTGACAGTCATGCTCTTTCTGTCGCAGCAGGGTCGAATGCATGTTAGATGGAAATCTTCTGAGCGCTGAAGAATAACTCGGATTGTGATGGTTTTGTGGAAAGCATTTTATATGATGAAAAATAATTATTTATTCTCCACTTATTCAACATGAATTCTAGGAACTTTTTTCAAATAGGCGTAACTGTATTTGACCTTGAAATTTGAAACGGTTAGTATTCTCTCAATTCAGCACATTTCGTTTAACAAACGTTACTACCAGATAGATCGGAATCTATTCTTTCTGTTAGGCACATAAGCTCACCAAAATAGTATTATTGAAGAGCATAGTCGCCGTTCCAAAAATCAAGGTCAGAATCATGTACGCCCATTTGAAAAAAGTTCCTAGAATTGTTTAAAAAACAGATGCTCTCTAGAATTAACATGAAGTATTTAACTTAAACCTAGATTTAATAGAACAAATCGAATAAATTTTCAAAGTTCAAGGGCCAATGCGGAAGACAATTTAAAACGTAGGAATGGTTGTAAAACGAATATCTTTGATGAATAAACATGATTTCATAAATTGTTTCCAATCAAATTGTGGTCCAATCGTCTTTTTTTTATTTATTTGTGAGAATTCCCAAAAGTATCTAAATTTTTCTATCAAATCTCCGTTCGATCATAGTACAGAATCAAAATACTTTTTAAACTTAAAAATAAATTGATGAATAGTCTGATTCCCCGAAGAACGGCGCACCCAACTAATGAATGTAGCTTCGCTCATTATCCTTAATGACAGCTTCAAATATTCTTTTATTTTTTTTCATATTTTTTTTAAATTTTTTTTCGTAGAAACTTTGTTCAGAAAAAAATGTTCGATTGTCGCCACACAAATGCTTGATTTCGCAAATTAAATTTTAAAACTCTCCTTGAATTCAACCCTGTATTAGCGTGCAAATGAGGAAACATGGAAACGTCAAGATATATTATCTTGCTGCAGTCTGAACACCTCGTAATAATTGGATACCCTCTCACTTAACAAAGTCATAAATAGCCCAATCTGAATAGGCTATAAGTCTTACACAGACTTTTTGATAATTGAAACCTCAATGTTCTTGTCGAAAGTGCATGGTTTTTGAATAATTTTCTTATTCCTGTACCTTCTTAACTCCATTCAGACAAATACAGACATTGGGCTGAGATTGATACACACTTATAAAAATTGTATCTGGCATCCCTGCATTCACCCCCAGTTCAACTTTTGTTGCTTCACGTTTCAGGTGGGTGTATAAATCTGCCAACTTTCCAAATGTTTGGCCGAAAATGTCCATGTCATACGCGAAACAAATAAATTGACTGGATGTGTTGGAAATCGCACTCCGGCTGGACTAATTGTAAAACCTTTAACTTATCGATTTGATGTTGGTTGCCATGTACACGGTTAAACACCTGTACCAAATTTTATTTACTTTACGCTCAAATCGCGCGGGAAGGCAAAATTAAGTATTTCGATATTAATCAAGTAGAATTTTCTTTATATTTAGTCAAATATACTGAATTTTGAGTGGAAATTAACTAAAAGTTAGTTGCATTTTACTCAACTTTCGTTATCATGATATTGCTTTTTCTAGTTGTTTGTACATTTTGAGAAAGACATTTTGTTTAAGTTGGCATGCCGCAAAGATGAAACACCGGATACATTTGCAAGACTATTGTCGCACTATTTGTTTCAAACCTCTAAGAATTGTGTATGATTCGTCACACTGCCTTGAAACCCCCCCCCCCATCTCCCTTGGGGCGTGGCGTACTTTATGGATGGCCCCTTGTCAGCAATCAAACTTCCGTTCCTAGCAGGGATGCAATACGGGTCCGACAGCAGGGCAATATCAGTATTGTTCTCATATACCGACCGTTATAGCAACGCTTGCGCCAGCCCGCCGGATGGGTGTTTGTTGTCTCCACCAGAAGCGTAGATCAAACACCTTGGTGCAGCCTGGCAGGTGTGAGCCTAGTGTCATTCAACTCCACACCTCCGGCATAACCTACATACTCCGATCTGGACCCCTGTAGTCATATGACTTAAAGCAAGCCTGAGTTTGTTGTTTAAGCTCATCGGGTATGCTGACCAACCCACCTTCATCTTGGCCTTATCCAGCCCCTTCTTGGCATCAGCTAAGGATAGTTGTAATGTGTCAACCTGCGTTTCCGCTCGACGCTGCTTTAACCAAATCGTGGTATCCTGAATTTTACCTCCACACTTATATCTCAGTGTAGTCACCAGGTGTCCGTTTTCGTTTTATATCATCCCGGCCATGACACTTGACTACCGTTCTTGTCTACCTACCTTCCTCCTTTGCCTCTACAACGATGTTGCAGAGGGTCATCACAGACAACTTTAGATCCCTGCTTTATTTCCAGCGATTATCAAAAATGAACATGATCACGTCCGAAGTGTTCGTGATCGGTTACATTTCCTGGCCCCCGCCCTCCTGGTGGCTGGTCATAGCTTTGTTAATGACCTTCGACAGAGTGGCGCAATCCTTTTTTATCTCGACTGGTGCTTCCTTTGTTTTATCACGCTTCTCTCTGTCGCCAGCCCCTGGCAGTCTATGGGCCGACCGACTAAGGCCGTTATATCTGATAAAAGGCTCCAACGGTTGTCAGACGCTTCATATGCTGCACCTGAGTTTTTCTACACCCTGCGGTTAATTGTTAGATTTAGACAGACAGGCTTGTTACATTATTTTTGCTTCTATGTTTCTTATTCCTTTCGAATGCATAAATGCTTTCTGTTGTTTGGCTAGATGGTTCGGTCGCTTGACTTGATAGTGCTTGAGGTACAAATGAAAAACGATCAGCACGCGCGCGGTGCTGGGCTAGAATGCTCATACAAGCTCGCTACTGTTGTGAACCGCGAGCGTGGTATTACAACATCGCGCATACTCGAATGCGTACGATCGACGGAGTTTCTCTAGGCGCCTGTGACACTTTATGACAATGATGTCATCAATTTTAGGTGAGCTGCTGAACTGTGGCAATACTCGGTAGTGTCAGACACCTCGCTGTAGACGGAAGATGCGTAGTGGAGTTGTGGAGCTCACGAGTCACAACGAAAACACAATAGTAGAGTTCCTTGTACTCCATTGCAGTTTACTGACTGATACTTGTACCAGCAGTTACAGCTCCCCCTATTCATTAACAGGTTATAGGCCCAGGAATTGTTCCAGATCTACAACTTAGTATCGATAAACTAGTCCCAAAGACTTTATCAAAGACCAACTAATTGAGTAACTAATCTTTGACGTAATCGCAGTACGGGATCCATGAACCGGTTGTATAAGTCGCATGGGGCCGTGGGATCATGGATTGACTGCGTTAATCATGGATAGCGTCGGACCGAATATATCGGAGCAGGTCAGCAAAAGTCTAAGAAGAGCTTTAAGCCAAAACATTCAGAAGCTGGTCAGAAGAAGTCGAGAAGGAACTCGGACCAAAACATAAACATAGGGTACGAAGAGCTCAGGATGACTAGCTCGGTGTTAGGAGGGCCGAGAAGATTAACGAGGCGTGCGCTAATGATAAGGTACACTGGGGGAAGTGGAAAAAGGGGGTAAGTGTAAAAATGGACGCGAAAAATTGAAATTGTACATACTTTACAATTTTTACCACATCATAACATTATGCAAGAATATACTTTGATGTTCACACTAATACTATGTTGAAATTTGAATAATACATACACTAACACGGTTAACGCTTGAACTGTAATTTTAGGTTTCGCGAAAAGTTGATATTTGCATTCATAAAATCAATTTTTATTTGCACCAATTGTCCCTTTTTCCAGTGAATTTATATCACAGGTGATTATTATAATACAATTAAACTAATCCCATTCCATTGGTAGTGGTTTGTACCAAGAAAGCAAATAATTAAAAGATTTTACACTTACCCCAGGTGTCGAACACTGCGGGGGAAGTGGATAATGTTCTAATTACGCAATTTGTTTCTTCCCTCCAGGGTTTATTTTGATAGCTGTGAATCTTAATATGTTCCTTCTTTGTTATCATTGTGATTCCAGTGGTGATTGGACTAATATAAATGAGAAAATGCCTGAATAATCCACCTATCGGTATTGATGCTTTTCACATGTTTTACATATGAAAAAAAAATTTACAAGACAGTTAAAAATAGCACTGATAGGTAAATTTATTCTATATTTCACATTAATTTTTATTCCTAACAAGTTTCGCCGTCGAAAGCAATTTTTTTGCGAACAAATTGGTTAAGGACAAGTGTTTAAGAATAACTGATAATTTTGTACGTACTTTGCGCACACACATACATACAAATAAGCACATACAGACATCATTTCAATTCGTTAAACTAAGTTGATTAGTCTATAACCTTGTAAGTCCCATTTTTTCTTTAAAAAGTTCATCTTTGGGGCGAACATATAGATTTTACGTACACTAAGTGTTCGAGAAGGCAAAACCAGCTCTTCCCTAGCTATTACGAGAATTCCTTGAGGATCTATTCCGATAAGTTAATGAAATTATTCCGCAAAAGATACTCAGAGCAATTATCGTATTGATATTAGTTATATGTAACTACTCATCACTATTGAAGGTCAAGGTAACATGGGTTTTCCACTTACCCCATTCCACTAGGGTAAGTGGAAAAACAACTCCCAATTTTAAAATCTATTTCCATAAATTTCTAGCGACCAAAATGGTATGAATTACCACACAAAATTAACTGTTTTTGATAGCCCATTTTGATTGAATGCATTTAGATCATTTAAACTGGTTTTACACTAATTCAAACATGCACTATCGATTTTTCCTTTTCCACTTCCCCCAGTGTACCTTAATTAAATTACACGTAAAATAGAATCGCAAAATAAAATAAAATAGAAAAGCAAATATAAACTTTATTTGATTTATTAAAACTATTTTCACAGCAATCAATGAATTAATTAAATTTTTATTTTTGCGTCCTTTTTTATGTTCCAAATATGTGCATCAAAATGAATGTAAATTTGCTGTGTAGAGAAATGCTGAAATATGTATCGGATAGTGTGCGACTCATCGTTGTAGACGGAAGATAAGCAGGAATTGTACACCAGTTAGATGTATCTGCTCTTTTGTAATATCAAGGAATAATGTTAGCTAGCGATATATTTTAGATACTTGTTGTTTAAATATAAGAGAGCTGCAGTTGCTGGCAGAAGTATCAGTCAGTAGACCGCCATAGGGTAAAGAAAACTCTAGTCTTGTGTTTTCTTTGTGAGGGAGTTTCCCTTGGCGTTGGGCGTTCAATGCACACTCAGAATTTAGGATAAACAAGAATAGTTTAAATTTTAATCATTTCAGTGATATAACATAGCCTAGTATAAAAAGCATACTATCAAACATTAAAATTTATACTAAGGCTGATTTGTGCTTCATTATTTAAAATTGTATTACGTATCCTCTGAAAAGTGCGACGAGACATGTTTTCTGCTGAAGTCCTACAGCGTATGGCGAACCACATTTGAATTTTGATACGTAAGTATAGATATAATTCTTTTGAGATATTATTCTAACGATGTTGATTGAATAAATTGAATATAATTAATTTCCCTTTTGCAGGTCACTGCACGAGTCGTGATGGTAAAATTAAAGGACGAAATCGGAAATCCTATCCTGGAGCGATCGTATTGGTGGTTGCAATAAGTAAACCAAAACGATTAGTTTCACCGTGACCAACGTGGAGAGGTGCCAGCGCCATGGGACCAACAAGTTGCAAAAGCCTGGGACGAAGGTAAATCTTAAACTTAAACGGTAGAGGTCAAAAATAAACTTGGAACTTTCTTCCAAACAGACGGCACTGGAGCCAGCCCAGAACAGGAGTAACTTCTATACGTAAATGCGCTGATGGCTCACGGTGAAATGGGCTTAGTCTACGAAGACATGTGTTACTAGGACACTATGCGATTCACCCAGATATTGGAACGGTGTCGTCAGTTGGAACTGGTTGATCGATGCCGACGGAGGAGCAAATCCTGACAAAGCATAAACACCGGGTGTTGACTCGGCGATGGACGAAAGAAAATGAAACAGTTCGAGAAGCCGCATTTCGATGTCATTTTGATGCACGTATGATTTTTCGCTGCTGGATTACGGAAATATGTTTGAACTGGTGAATGTCGTCGTTGCGAAACGGGTACAGCATGGAATTGCCATCATAGAGTGATCAAATTATTGCTCCGGAACGCTCCGGACAAGGGAATTTGACGTGGATGTCATAATCAAACTTGCCGATCAATATAAAACACTTCTCATAGAATTATATGTAATTCAGTTAACTTTTTCTCTTGTATCAATAAAATATAATAAGTGTAACTAAAATTATATTAATAAGAGAAATAAAAAAAGAATGTTTATTCATTGTTTCTGACAGATCAAAAGCAAAACCAAAATCATTTAAACGCAGTATATTTTTATATATTGGAAAGTTATACTATGCGCTAATAAATTGAAGTTATACTATCTCAGTAATGTCGAAGTTTAAACTAATGCGGGATCAACCAGGCGAATAGCCAATTAGTATGACTTTTAACATATTTAGTATTAATTTATTTCTGAGTGCAAATAAAAATTGTGCGCATACACACTATTAGTAAGCCTGAAGTAAAAAAAGATTTTTTGTCCCGGGTATCCCGGGATTTTCGGGATTTCAAAAATAATATCCCGGGAATCGGGAAATCCCGAATTTTCCTAAATCCCGGGATTTTTCGTCCCAGGATGTCCCGGGATGGAAAGTCTACTTTCAATCCGGTTTTTATAGCCTATCGATTGGGAGTACACCACTCTTACGGGAATCATTAGATACTGGAGCATGAATTCAGTCTTCGTGAATTTTTTTTTACTACATGGCAAGTCGATAGCTGGGAGGGAGATTCAGATTCAAAAAATATGAATGTCAGTGCAGACCTAACTTTAGTTGTCATGAAACGTCACCGCAGACCTAGCTGAAAATGTTTAATAAATGGGGAGTATCGATACTGATCATTTGCTTGAAAACTATAAAAAACAGAAAATTATATTGAACATTATCAATCTATATTTGAATCGACGGTTGTTGAACAAAAAAAAATGCCTAATACAATAGAACTGTGAAACTCGTTTGAAAATGGTGGCCATTGTAAAGAGAAAAGGAGACGTCTAGGATACATCTTCTTGCAATGATTCCTTTTGCTTTTCGCTTATTAATTAATTATCTGCATCGCTCGTTCCACGTTCTTCAAAGTCAACCCAATCCGTAGCTAGAGTAAATTTTTTTTTCGTAATTTTAATCGTGAATAGTCGGATTTTGACGATTTGAAAAAATCTGTAAAGTGTTCGTCGTCGGAATCTGGCATATATGGTGAAAGAATGGAGAGAGATTTCGCTTTGCAACTTCCGTCTTTTCCCACCCGTTATGAAACAAGCTACTTAGAAATGTAAAAGAAAACAAAAACACATTTGCCAACATGAATAATCAATCCTTCCAACCATTTCTTTAATTTCCTTCAAAATTCTTCATATCCAATTTTAAAACTTTTCTTATGAACCATCAATAGCGATAGATGTCGTTTCATGAAAAATTTTAAATTACTCAAAAAGTGCAAGGGATCTTTTCCAAAATATCGATACCGTTAAAACGGTAAATACGATATTATTTTTCACCGTTATACTTTATCGATATGTCAGAATTTTTGATAAAAACTTTAATTTTAGGTTCTTCAGAGGAACATCGAGAGTTATCTTTTATGCAGATTTTTATTTATTTATTTATTTGCTTAATCGTTTATCGAACCTGGAAGAAAGAATACTGTAGAACCTTTGCTCAGAGAACCTCATCTTAATCATTAGACCACAATGTAGTTTTGATTGGTAATAGCTAAATAAATTGCATTAACATTCTATCCCATATAATTTTCATTCAAATATAATCAATATGTAGAGGAATTATTTTCCTTACCCCAAAACATCAATAGGCCTTTTCACGAGACGTTTGAAAACAGCTGATTTTACCGTCAATTGACAGTTTTTCTATGAAAGTGACAGCGTCGGATTTGAAAGGTTTCCTCAGCGGTTGTAAACAAGTGCAGTCCCGGCAGTGTCGCACGAAAAGGCCTATTACCGGCAATGTCCTTGTGAAATGGTTCTTTATGACGACAAGGCTATCCCTTCATAATCAAAAAGCTAATGTCGATAACGGAGATAAACAAACACCAAAATACCGATGATTCGATGAACAAATGAAATTATTTGCCAAAATATATCATTGCATTGATATCATACTTTACGAGAATTTAGATAACGATTCATTGAAATTGATATCATTATTAGGAATAAATTAGTGTGAAAAATATCGACAAAATTATTAAATTTTATATAAATGACTTTGAATGAGTCGAGATATATGCTGACAAGAGATTCGTATTTTATTTATACTGAATTTAATCCTTTGCATTTTGTGATTCCCTCCATAGGGAAGCGAAAAACGACTATGTTCCGGACACTTCTTAATTCAATACTCCGGGAGAGAGAGTTTCACGAAACACTTCATAATTCAAATTCCCGCACTCGGAACGTTATATGAAACTTGAAAAAGTCACGCACCGGCTTCAATGAAATCAACGAAAACATCGATGACACGCAAAACAAAAATTGGTCAGTCCGTGTGACGCTTGCTTTGGTACATTTTGCACGTCGATAATTTTCTTGCGTCATGACGTTTAATTTTATTGTTATTTCGTGTGTAGTATCTGGATCTCCCTCCCAGGTCGATAGGATAGACATCGCAGTGAGCAGCAGCATCCGTCGTTCCGATGGATGAGCAAGGTGCCGTTCACTAATCACGTATGGGCCTATGAGGGAAGGAGTCTGCTATTTTCTCACGCTCCAAATAAAAAGCCGTGCATGGTAGGAGGGGTTTAGAAAACAAGAACAATCCATTACGTAATAAATGTACACCCGCATGCAAGTGACACCGCCCTCTGTTTGTTGGCACCTGCCCTCGCGGAGAACTTTTTCATAGTCTGTGGAGTGTTCAGTGATGACACTTATTATCATTAATCCGTTTGTTTGAACAGAAAAGTGACAACTGCTAAAGTTCAGAACCTGGAGGCAACTATTATTGATTATTGGCGATGGTATAATTGGTAAATACCTGTTCTCTAGCATTAACGATGAAATTCTGCTGATTGGATAATATCGATACGTACACTTCACGTTATAAAAAAGATCAATTAGAGGCACCCGAAGGGCTCAAATTATGATACCATAAACATCTCTAACAGAGGTATTCCAGTTATTACTCAAGGAATTATCGAATCCCATTCATTATGCTTCAGGAAATTTTAAACCCTTGACCTCGAATAACATGTGAGTACTTTGTCAATTATCAGTTGTTCTTCATACTCATACTGAGATGCAGGTGCATCAATCACATCCGGTTCAATTGAGCGCATACCTAATGAACGTTTCGACTCGTATCGCCGCGCTGTCTAATGCAGGTCGTGCACTTACCAACACCAACCGGAACATGGCGCATTTAAGACACAATTCGCACACATTTAATTACATTTTCTATGTCACATACTAGACGAACATTGATGAAATGAGCAACCGCACAGTCGTTAAACAACGGTGTTTACATTCCGAAAAGCTTCCCATCGCAATTAAATGCGTCATCCATCACACATTTGTGCAACGAATGGTGGCACTCGATGCATACCACCAACAAAGTAAACTCCACTGATATAAATCATTCAATACCTCCCTTCCTTTAGCATCGTCTACTTACCGCCCATGAAAAGAGGTTACAGGCGAAGAAGATTGTCGCCGACAGAAGCAAGTTCCCACACTGTCTGTTGTCGTCCATCCGTTTGAACATCATCGTGCGGTTCTGATGTAATCGCAGATCGCATTGGTGGATTCTCGCACCTCAAGTAGGTCAATCATAAATCAGCTCAATCCGATCATGAATCGAATGGAACACACGTCGCGTCTTAGCATGTTCATTCCCATCGGCATGAAAAGTCGGGCAGCTACCAAAAATTGAAATAAAGCTAACTATGTATCGATTATTTCCTCTAAATAAATGGTCGAAAGGAGGACACAATCGTTCTGGATAGACGCCGCCTACAAGGTGCTTCTAAATGATAGGCCATCTCCTAAAACCAATTTTAGGATAGCTCGTGGGACATTATACAACAATGAACCAAGTTTTCACCAATCAGTCACAAAATAGCTAGGTTTGTCGCTTATGAATTTTTCTTTACTTTTACGTTGAAATTATTTGCAGTTTTATTTATACAAACTGCTATTGTTTTATCCCCTGAGCGTGTTTCAGAAGAATATGAGCTTCCCAGGGTGCAGGGTAGGTGATACTGTTTGACATTTTTTTTTAAACTGTTGATTCTCAACGACTAACAATTAAAAATTTGATTTTTACCAAATGCAGCAAAAAATTCAGAGTCAAAGTCATTCAAGAGCTAAAAGACATCGATGCGCGATGGTGAAGTAGCTTCGGTGGCGTCTGCAGATGAAGTAGTAGATGTCTCGTATGCATCAAACTGGTGGTGGTTACTGATAGTAGTTGGAGATTAAAAATATTTGTTTTCAAAGAGCCATTATATTCAGAAGAAAGCTGAAATGAATTCTTCTTAAACACAAACGCTAGTGACTAATAAACTCAGTCCAGTGAAGTTTTCTCGCAAAATTCTAATTTTAGTAGATTACAAGGTTTTGAATCACTCTTGATTTTAGCCTACGGGAAGATCCATTAATTATGGAACGCAAAAGTTCAAGCCTTTTAGAATCCCCCCCCCCCTGTGTAACACTTTTTGTATGAAGCATCTGATTTTTTGTATGGGTCGTCACATTTCTCTCAACTCCCTTAAGCGTTACGTAATTTATGGATGTTCCTAGGAAAATATCAATGAGAACCATAAGCGTGACAATTCTTTCAATGCTCTGGATGCTTCATGTAAAATATGGAGAAGGAATTCAAAAAGACTATCATATTTTCGTGACGTTTTTCGATTTTTCACAATCGCAATGTGTACCACAGTATAGAAAACACAGACGTAGTCCCACGTCAAAAAGGAAAATCTAAACTGAGATAAGTTTTCAATTTACACTCACTCACATCAGACCTAGGTTTTAATTTGAAGCAAGCAAAATCAGTAATTTCATAACATGACAATGACAATTGTTATATGATAATCTCATAAGCCTTATAGATGCTCTCATTGAATAAAAAAATGTAAACATCACCACGAAGTCGTGAAAATCCCTTTTGATCGATAAGGATATTTGCATTTTCAAGCTTGTATTTTTTGCATATATTATACAAATAAGATTATTGTAGAAACATTATTTTCAACTTCATCGATTTCAAACACTTCATCGTTACGATCCTCCGCAAACAAATTGAAACCATCGTGAAACAGTTACGGTTATATAATAATCACAACACGTTTTTATTCGCTACATCATAAGCTCCGATCACGCTCGGATTACCAAAGGCTGAGGATCAACTTTGTTCGTCTTTCAAACGTTGTCGTTGCTACCATTATTGATTGCACTGCACCAGTCAGTGGTGGGTAGGAAGAGTGAGCTGATCACTGATTGCTAATTGCTAGAGAGCGTACGAAATCGACACGTGCTTCGGACCTGCTAATTACAATCTAAACCGGATCCAAATCCGCTAGCGACACTATAACAAGGAGACGTGCATTGTCCATGCTCACGGACCGAGGTGAATGGATCTGTTTTGAGAACTCAATGAGATAGTTCAATGAAGCATCCTCCAACTGGACGTTCCTCATTAACATTGAACGGACCGCAATTTATAATAGTTCACATTTATGATCTCTTTGTCTGCGAGAGCTCCGCCTTAAGACCTTGAAGGTCGTCTGCGTGAAAAATAAACAAAATCATCCACTGGAACCCCCCCTAATATTTTCCATTGAATGAAAACATCGCAACAATAGACCTTTCTTGTCGACGTCAAGTCCACGATGCTTTTATAGTTTAAAGCGGTTGGTTTATATAAATATAGCAATATGCATTAGGCCGTAACAAATATCTAATAAAAAATAAGTCTTACTGGTCTCCGAAAAGTCAAGCGGGGGGTAATAAAAAAATATAAAAATGAAAAAAATCAAAAGACTTCTCGAATTTGATAAAAAAAAAATTAAAAATCCTCAAAATTTTGCGGACATTGTGTTGTTGCCCCCTCAAATTATTTTTTTGGGAAAAAATTTAGGGATGGGAGACATATATATATTTTTAATATATGTAATTTTCCTTATGCATCAAAATGTAAAATATGCAGCTAAATCTTCCATTAGATGCTGAAAAAAAAATTTATATATCGAAATATGTTCCAATTTCACGAAAGGCAAATCCCTTGCATTTTATTGTGATCATCAATTTTCATATTGAAACAACAGTAACAAATTGGATAAAAATCTGTTGCAGAAATGATCTATTATTTCATCAGTTCATTCGAATGGCCCTAGTGTACCTTTGTGCGAATAAAACAGTTCACGGATCCTACTGACTGTGATTCCGTAGCACTAAGAAATGATTATTTGATCGTTACTAAAGTAAATAAGCATTTGAATAGTTAATTTCAGCTCGATTTAACACGCTTTTAAGAATGCATAACAGAAAAGAAAGCTCGCGATAAATATAAACATTAGGTTTAAATAAAAATATTATTGTTTTGAAACAAAATTGTGAGTAGAATATAATTTATTATTATCCTTTTTTCACTATTTTTTCTTTTTTCACATTGCATAACTTTTGATAATGTTATATAATTTTTAAAGTATTCTAGTGAAATTGCTGGTTAATTTTTTCACAGCACATTTCTCTACTGCTTCAACTACTTCTTTATTGGTTTATACATCATCAGGCGTTCTGGTGCCGCAATAATGTTTAGTCTCATTCTAATTTTGATTTTATTTATCAAGTCAAATAGATTCACCATGAAAAATAGTCATTTTTTTCCAATCCTCAAATTACACTGTATTATCGTTGACGTAAATAATGTAAACCTTCGACGAAACGTTTAACAAGAAACATCAAAATCATATGATGAGGCCAACCGGTTGAAAACCCTCTGCGCAATGACAGCTCTGTATAGATAGGTTATAGTTTATTCGTCGAAGAGGTAGACAGACCATTATGCTGTAACGCTTGAGGGTAATCTGGTCCAGGATTATTGAGCCGTCTACGCAACCTTGTAGAACATCAGCAACAAACAAAGCTCTGGTCGCGTTCCTTCGTACGAGGATCGGTTCTAAATGACCTAAGGGGCGATTCAAATCTTAGACCCCCCTAAAAGCTGTGACATCATTTTTGATGACCCCTAAAAGTTAATGACTTATAGAACTGGGAAGTTGAAATGGATTCCTCCATGGGAATCACGGAGTGCAGAGCGTAGAAACTGTCGATGCACAGCTTCAATTCTCTCAATGCCATTAGGCCGTTACAAATATTTAATTAACTTTTTGTCCTACTGGTCAACGAAAGGTCAAGAGGAATAATAAAAAATAAATATTAAAATGAAAAAACTCAAAAAACTTCTCGGATTTGTTAAAGAATGTTTAAAAAATCCTCAAAATTATCCGAATTTTATTTTGTTGCCTCCTCAAAATATTATTTTTTGGCAAAAAAAATCCGAGGGGGATAAAATAGATTTTAAATATTTGTATCGGCCTTATTATAGTTCGAACTCCAAACTTCCGAGCAATATTCTGAGATCGATCGGTTTAGCGAGCAATATAACGATTTCAGGCGGTAAACATCTGTGAAGTGTCCAACGTACGAGAAGCCTTGTCCATAATATAGGAGATATGATGTTAAACCCTTTCAGGACGACTTTTTTTTATGGATATTTTGCGTACAAATTGGGGTTTTTACACTGGACCTGCCAAAACTAGTATACATATTACTGAAAAAGCGTTGAAATATTTTTATCGGATGTCTTTAGGCCTTCCAAACTGTTCTGGAGTACATATCCTCAAGGATGTTATCGATCATTTAGTAATCTGCGTTCGTTCACTTAGTAGTTTGTCAATAACTCATTACAGAGGCTAAATTTCAAAAAGGGGTGTATGGTGGACTTCTCGTGCGAAGGTTTTTCTACAACTTTGCCCAACTGGTCGATGTTTGCTTTTAACTTATAATGGAGCTATACTGCCGCTAACCGCAAGTCGAGCACATCTGTATATGGGCGTCCATATACAGATGTGCTCGACTTGCGGTTAGCGGCAGTATAGCGCTAGTAACAGCAACATATTATACTAAATGATAACAAAATTTCAATCATTTAGTATAAGTTACTGCTACTGGTGCTATAACTCCGTTGTTAGTGAAAACCATATAACGAACTGTTAGGCAGAGTTGCAGATAAACCTTTGCTCTAGAAGTCTTCCATTCAACACATATTGAAATTTAGCCTCTCGAATGAGTTATTGACAAACTACTACATGATCGAACGCAGATTACTAAATGATCGATAACATCCTTGCGATATCCTCGAATATGTCGGAAATGTATCAAGAAAACAAACAAAATGTCCTAAGTTGAAATATGTGCCCAAAAATATCTATGTAATCATGCGACATAAATTGATCGAGTTTTGAATAAACGTAAACTATTTCAGGGTCTCCAAAACGTCCTGAAGTTAGAACATGCGATCTTTCCGATCAACCAAGTCCTGCACGATGTGCTGCACATTGCTGATCATTCTTACAGGGCCATTAAGCCGATAGGATGTCACTCAATATATTTACAAGATACTACATATCTTCTCGGTTGTCCAAATCGTCCTGGAGTTCAGAATATGTGATCCAGTCAATTAACCAAGTCCTGAACGATGTACCCGTGCATCGCTGAACATCCCAGCAGGTTCATTGAGCCGATAGGATTTCGCTCATTACTTTTGCAAGCTGATACAGGCCTGTTTGCTCCTCCAAAACATCCCGAAGCTCAGGTAATGCGACCTACCCGATCAACCAAGTCCTGAATGATTTATCCATGCATCACAAAATATCATAGCAGTTACAGTTGGATTTCACTGTTTCCTTTTATAAACTACAATGGGTCCTCCATGAATCGATGTTCTAAGACTCGATGTCGACTCATGGAAACAAATGATGCCATACTAAAATATTTTCTCGTTTACTCTAAAGATCCTTTAAGTTTACCAAGGACTTCTGTTCAACATCTCGATATCGGCTGTATTACAACTTTTTGGATCTCAGATCATTGGATCATTGGACCTATCCAATAATCCAACTTATGGATGTTAGATATTTATGATATCCTAGTAGGTCCGTTGTGCTTAAATGACTTCAATAATCACTCGCCCTAGCGATTCCAGACCTTTAAGGTTGGTAAAAATATCCTGGTTGTCGTGTTGTTTGCTGTAATCATTCAAGTCCGTAAACGCAGCGCTTCTATGCCCCAACAAAAAAAAGTCCGCAGCCACATTCGTATAGATATTACTCGACACAAACACACACCAGCTATTGTGCATCTGGTAGATATCTCAATCTTAACTCAAGACCATTTTGTAGGACCTTGGACATCTTATGTTCATGGAAATTAGGATCATATGCTTTTTTAACTGGATTGGGTACATACTAACGAAGAGGACATTGCAAAAGTCATGAATGTCTGGTGGATACTTTGAACTGAACTCAAGAACGTTTTGTAGTACCACGAACACTGCGTATTTAAGACAATGGGGTTTACAATATTGTACAGTATAAAATTTCGAAACCAAAACTATGGATTAATCAAGAAAATAAAATTGCTTATCACTTAAGGGGGCATCCACAAAGTACGTAATGCCTCTAGGAGGATTAGGACAAAAAAAATTAAAGGATTAGGAGAAGTGCACTGGTTTTGGCCAACTTAGTGCCTAATTTGGCCAACCCTGGAAAATACATATTTTTCCAAAATAATCGATCAGTTGAAAGCAGTGTTGAGCCGTGAGGGATATATCTTTTGTTGGAACTAATAAAACCCTCGCCAATTGCTTGATTTTCGGAGTAAAACCGGTAAAACTCCCCTATTACAAAAAGCGTGACGAAGAGGGGTTGAATGAAAATCGCCAATTTTTGCGTGACTAACCTAATGGATCTTCCCTAACTACAGGTACGAGCTTATTGTTTTGTTATTGTATAATTGTTTTGAGTGCTTTTTGGCAGCTTGCTGTGAGTTCAAAAATTGTTGATTTTATTGTTCAAATTTTGGCGAAAAATGAATGCAAATTCATCCGAAGGTTATATCATTCAGCAGCTAATTTAGTCAAGATTAAGATACCTAACTCACAAAAAGTAATTGTGATAACAGGAAATAATTATTTCTTTCTTGTATTCTAGAATTCTAGAAAATTTGGTTTGCATGGTGCGCATATGCTTTTGGAAACAGTTTGGGTTCATATCGATTATGAGGACATTGGTTGATCCGATAGATACTTTGGGCTGAATTTGAGAACGTTTTGGAGCACTTTGAGCATCTCGTTTACAAGAAAATTGGGTTAACATCATGCGCATGTGCCTGGATCAAATTGGGTATATGCCGATAAGATTTGGTTGATCTGGTTGAAACCGTTCGGTGAACTCGATAACGTTTTGGAGAGCCTTGAGCATCTCGTATTCCTGAAAATAGATCACTGTCGCAACGGTCAAGATGCTAAACTTGATTGAGTGTTTATAATTATCAAACAATGTGGTAGAATCCAAACATTTCAGATTCATCTGCATGCTCTCAAAAGCGAAATCTTCCCGAGGTTTTGGATATCTGGTTCTTCAGTGCATAGTAAGACTTGACCTCCGATATTTTCCTGTGAAGCCGAAATCCTGATGAACGTTTTTGCTGAAAACAAAGTGGGTAACTAGTTCACTTCGTGGGTGGGCCCTCCTTAGCCGTGCGGTAACACGCGCGGCTACAAAGCAAGACCATGCTGATGGGGGCTGGGTTCGATCCCCGGTTCCGGTCTAGATAATTTTCGGATTGGAAATTGTCTCGACTTTACTGGGTAAAAAAGTATCTTCGTGTTAGCCTCATGATATACGAATCCAAAAATTGTAACTTGGCTTACAAACCTCGCAGTTAATATCTGTGGAAGTGCTTAATGAACACTAAGCTGCGAGGCGGCTCTGTCCCAGTATGGGGGTGTTATGCAAATAAGAAGAAGAAGAACTAGTTCACTTCTGTGATTTTTTACAGCCAATCTAAAACGCTGGGCATATATGATCCATCCGTCCTGAAAGGGTGAAGGTAGTCTTACACCACGGGAAAATTGTCCGCCTGATTTTGACCCCCATATCACATAACATATGTGTAACTCGGGTTCAAAAAGATGTACCCAAGTACAGATTCAGAGGTGGTATAGAGAACATCGTAATGTCAAAGGAATTATACCAGTTCACTTTCGAAACACGGAAAAATATATTGTAAACACAATCAAACCTTACACAGTTAGATGACTTTACTCATTAATGGGTACTGTTTTCATGTTGATATTATTCCAAGGGGCAACTAACTCTAAACTTTCGACAGTATCCAGAAATACTATCAAATACTAGCGAAAAACTACGACGTATCTACGGTAAATTGATCGAAGAGCCCTGGTTGGGAAAGCATGAAACACAACGCCACCAAGTCGATACAGTCCACCCAGTTTTTGGCAACACATGATTTCAGTCTCATTTAAATTTAAAAAAATCACTTCACAACTATTTCTATTACTATTACTTTTTGGGCAACCTTTGAGGACCACGTTTTGGTTTGATGGTATTAGAAACATAAAATGCGGTTTGGAAGTTTTCTAGAATCTGTGGAAGGTATAAATCAGTTGTTTCCTATACGGGGGAGCACTGTGTTTCATCAACTAACTTGACAAACGCCATAGCAACCGTTTCATTGTTTGACGAAAATCGTGGATACTAGAAATATCACGAAATACTATTGCGAGACAATGAGTAATATTACTGCAAAGTTTAGAGTTACTTGCCCCTTGTATTATTCCCACAGTGAAAAAGTCACCCTTTCTCTCAAAAATGCCTCCCCCATTTTAATGAGGAGACATTCTACTTTGAAAATTTTGGTTAATTTACCCAAATTCCTCTGTTTGATCATTACAAAATTAGATTTGAAAGAACAATTGATTTTAGTTCAATCAAAGTTAATTGCCTATATTCCGGGTATTAAACCACCCGACTTGGACATTAATTTACAATGTTCTGAAAACTCATATGTGAATATGTAGGGTAAAGTGACCAATAGTGGACCCCCAACCAATAGTGGACCCTCCAGCCATTTTTGCATTATTACTGCACAATGTCAACATTTCGCTATAAAATTCTATCGGGAGAACCTACCTTACAGTCCTATGATTTGATTACATGCGTTGGAAATGCTATGGAAAGTCAAAATAGATGATTTTTTACAATTCTATAAAAAATAAACACGAGAGTGTCCACTATAGGAATATTTTCGGGGGTCCATAATAGGGAAGAAGAACGTCCCGAAACGGGACATGAAAATCAAATGAAGTGTCGACTATAGGGAAGCAATTTCCTATTATGGACCCCAGGGGGTCTACTATAGGGCGAATTCAGTTAGACTTTAAAATGTTAATTTCAACGAATAACGTCGTGTATTTGGGTGTTTTATGTATGTATCGTGAAGAGGGGATGCAGAGCTTGTTGTTAGATATCAAGCAGAGTTAATATTTTGAAAATTTCTAAGCCGTATGACAGGAAGAGCAAAATTCCGCTACTAGGGGGTCCACTATTGGGCATTTTACCCTACATAATGTGGAAGATTTTTGATTTGAAAAATGTATTGGAGGCAACCACTTTCCCTTCCATGGGACTCGAACCCACGAGCCTCAGTATGCTAGACTGGTGCTTTAACCAACTAAGCTACGAAGAACCTCCGTCGGCCTTCGCACAATTTACGATGAAGAACTATGATACACATCCAGTTCATCACACACATCCAGCAAGAAGATCAGTGTTTACTCGGTGAAGCTATTAGCATTTTTCTGCAGTGTAGTTTGAGAAAATTTCGTTTCTTTAACCCTAGAAAAGTAATAAATTCACCCATACAACACTCCAGCAAATAGCTAATAGCTTTGCTTAATTCTATATTAACTGAATTAGTATCACGGTTCTTCACCGTAAATTGTGCCATTTAACTGCAAATCACTGTTTTTCGATGCTTCTGCATACATTCTCCCATATAAATTTTCAACGAGTTTAGCACGGTCTAAACGTTGACCGATTTGGCTGAAATTTTATCCAGAGCATCAGGGCATCAAATAGAATCGCCCATCAAGAAATTTGAAAAAGTGTTTTGACGTAGAATTACGACTTTCGGTAAGATAGGGGGTGTTAAAAAGTTTCAAATTTGGGACCTTCACGAAAAGAGGTCAGGAAGTAAAACTCAATAACTCAGCCGTTTTTGAACGGATTCAAGCGATTTTGGTATGAATCGTTCAGTTTACTCTCTAAGATTTTATACTATTGTAAACTATTGTATAACTATTGTAAACAATTGATTCAATGCATTTAACAATTGAAAATCCGATTTCGACAGGTAGTGTTAAAATTTTACTTTTACCGTAAATTGCCTACATTTCGGCCATATCCATCCATAATGAACATGCAAAAACATATTGAATTTTGCCACTATCGAACTAAACGTAATTCAACGTTCAATTTGCTATCGTATCTTAATTACAACCTTCTATTTTTTTAGCCATTTTACCGTACAGGTACACAAATTGTCCGAAAAATAGATCACTGACTTTCGGGCGGATAGACCCGATTCACGAGCAGCAACCGAAGACCGCCTACTGTGGCCATCCAGCATTGCACAATGTCAATGAGAAAAAATGTCCATAACGCGAATAAATTCAATATCTCGGTTCCCTTAATCGGCCCTTGATCTGAATGAAACTCAAAGGCGTTCAACAATAGCATTTATTTTGGCTAATGGAGGCCTAATTTTGTAAAATTAATCTTTTTTGATACCCTAAAAACGAGTGAGTTATATGTATGTTTGATGCTTCAAGTACCATATATTTTATTGCATAATTCGAAACACGGCTACGTAGCACATACAAAGTGAAACAACAGACTTTTTTTCGTGCGGTCGAGTCGCCGAGTAATATACAATTAATGTGACTCAAATTTTGAGTTAATTTATTTGTCAGTGCAAGGCCTAACTTTTATACCACTTTTTAGTGCCGTGTCGTTTTTCTCAGATGACAGAACGATGTTCCCTATACCAGTTAAACAACTTTGGCGAGAAGCAAAAGGGGGCCAACTTTTTGCAACGGTTTCGCTTCGAAGTTGCACTTATGTTATGTGCCCATATGTTTTAAATGGAGCCGGGATTTTGCATTTCCATGTTGAATTTGCTTCAATTCCGCCCCTTTAAAAACACACGGGAGCAAAATCCGTGGACAAGATTCCCGAGGTGTAAATTTGCCTTTAAACGTTAGTTGAGTGTCAAAAATTACTCCCAGGTCCTTCACTTCGCTCCATCATCATCTCATTGGCATTACATCCCCCACATATCCACAGTTATTAACTAAGGCGAACGGGGGTGACAATGGGTCTGGGGGTGAGAATGGGTCATCGCTCTCACCGGCAGTCTGGAAGTTGAACAGCAAAATCGTTCAAAAAAGGTGATATGTGGTTGTGTGAATGAAATGTTCGGTGTTGTATAGGGTATCGGTTGATTGAAACTAATCATTGGATTAAGTTGAAACTCTTGTGCTGTCGGGTTCAATGGCAGTGTTTGCCTACGAGGATCGTCATTTAAACCTTGATTTAGTTGAATAATACCTTGTGCTTCACCTGTGCTAAAATATGTTTCCAACAGCAAACTGATTTTTTCTAAAAATATTTGTTTCGATTTTTGATCATTCGTCGGTGCTCTGTCTATCCGATTTCCTAAGGAAATTAGTTTAGACCGAAATCGCGAAGTAACCTGCTTTTGGAGTTCAGCGTTGATAGTCGTAATGCTCTGTAAGATAAACGGGATTTCTTCTTCCAGAGTGACGTTAGATATGTAATTTTTAGGATTTTGACGTAAACTACGTCTAAGGGGAAGACTCGGATACAGGGTGACAAATGAAAATTTCCAAATTGAGGACCGTCACGAAATCATGTAAGATTTGTAACATTAATAGGTCCTTTATCTTTAAATGGATTTTATGGATTTATATATCAATCGATTCGCAAACTCTCCACCAATTTGCCAGTAGTATTTAAAATTTTGATTATCAACGCTAAACTATTGAAAATTTTAGTTCTTTCATGCATCATGCATCCCCTATACAGCGTGTTCCAATCCATGGTAAATGCCTACTTTTAGGGTATTATCAATTATGGTATGGGGTGGTCCAGCTGCTAGACAGTGGAGTTCCTACTCCCTTACATAGTGGGAGGGGCTGCTAAAACTGGGTAGTAGTGTCGGTAGGATGGTTCCTCCTCTTCTATATAGAGCGGAATGATTTGTTCAGTTTACTGTATTTAGTTTTACGTAGTTTACGTCGAGCGGTCGTATCTTGTATATAACCCCAAGATTTTTTCGATCTTCTTTCAAGAGCAACCGTAATTCTCGACGTTTTACTTCGATTGAGCCGTTCGTATGCGCGCCGCGAATCGTGAGTTCTTGCCTTCAGATACATTCAATCTATTCTACAAGCATTCTAAGTACTTGAAACAGTGACCCATTCTCACCTTCATTTGACACATTGTCACCCCCGACGACGGTACTAGGTTTCTAAGTCACTTCACTTATGCGTTCGTTTAAAGTATCCTATAGATAAAAAAATAACCAAGCGTTTTTTTTGGGTTGTCAATCAACCGTATACGGTTTAAATTACATTAGTCATCGAAAGCTGGTGGCTATCGTTAAAGAAAAAAACCCAGATTAATCCACCTACAGTGAGATTTTGACCCTTCCTTAGTTAAAAAGATTTTTTTTCCAGACTAGTATTTAAGACGAGATAAAACTACTCAGCTCCCCACGGCGATTTACCGTGAAAGTGACAAAATAATTGCCTACCCAAAGGCGGTGTCTTGGGTTGAGTGATAACTTAACGAATGATAACGTACTGTACTTCATGCTGCCTATCTATAAGGCGCTCGTCGGATTGAATAACTATTGTGACATGGTTAGCAACTATCGTAACGCTGGTTGCATATATTGTACTCGTAATTTTCAGAGACCTCGATATTAATTAATCCAGAACTAACTTAATCAGTCATTGATCTGAGCGAAACTCAATAGCGTTCAATAATAACATATATTTCACCTTATGGATGCCTAATTTGGTAAAACTAAACTTGTTCAATACCTTAAAAATGAGCGAGATTATTATGGTAGTAAATTTCAGAATTTGCACACATACGCACACATACATGCATACAAGTGATCTATTAGTGTCTCAAAACATGCTCACATTTGCTATCTAGCTTCTACTGAAGAAATTTTTGAAATCCCTTTCAATTTTTACGTTTTTGCTTTTCTGAGAAGATTTATTTGTACATGCTTCTATATGTTCCTCAATAAAAATCATTTGTTTCTTTGAAACAAATCAGAAAAATAGGCATAATTCCATATCATATCATTTGTTATAATTATATTTTCAATGTCAAAGTGAATTTGTTTCAAATACCATACATTTTATTTAATAATTAACGAGATTTCTTGATAGATTAATACGTAACACACCTGCGTAACGCATACAAAGTGAAATTATAGACACTTCCGAAGGAAGGGTCAAAAAATCTTCATTTGAGCTGAATTGCAGATAAATCTCAGCGTGGGATAGCCGTGGAGACGTGGAATTGTAAGAAGTTGGTGCACATCGTTGAAATAGGGAAAAATCAAGGGTCTCAAATAGCTGCCTTGTGGGATGCCTGATGTGGAACAGAACGGAGGTGCTTGATCATTTCCAATGATAACCCTTGACACTAAATATTTCCAAAGAGTTGATGCCTGGATAATGATCGGTTATTTCTCTTCTGTAGACCGAAAACATGTTCGCTGACTTCCAGGCCCTAGATTGAAGTACGATTTCTTGAATTTTGAAATGTAGTCAAGATAAAAAAGAGACTAAAATAGCATTTGCAGCACATATTGGTCCTACGTACATTATTTCGAGCCCTCCTTAGCCGTGCGGTAAGATGCACGGCTACAAAGCAAGACCATGCTGAGGGTGGCTAGGTTCGATTCCCGGTGACGGTCTAGACAATTTTTGGATTGGAAATTGTTTTGACTTCCTTGGGCATAAAAGTATCATCGTGTTAGCTTCATGATATACAAATGCAGAAATGGTAACTTGGCTTAGAAACCTCGCAGTTAATAACGAGCTGCGAGGCGGCAACGTCCCAGTGGAAGATGTAATGCCAATGAAGAAGAAGAAGAAGAAGAAGAAGAACATTATTTTGTAAACATACATTGGAAAGCAAATTCCTGCTAGAACAAGCATTATCGAAAAAAAACCGACGGTGTGTATCCGACAAAATGAGCTTTTCACTTCCATGGTATAAGTTTAAAAAAAAAAGTTAGCATTCTACGAAATCAAATAAATAATGTTTGTTTACAAAATAATGTACGGTCAAGCTGTGGAACCTCCAACGCTGGATGAAGTTAAGAAGGCTCAAAATGAGCTGACAACTGGTGGGAAGGGTGAGATCCCGGTCAAACTTCTCAAACTGAGGCCGCTTGAAGAGTCCTTCGTCGGCGAATAACAAGCAGTTGTGGCGTGAGCTGTATCAAGTGCACAAATAAGATAATATTGTGAATAGTATAAAATACGGCTGACTTCAGTGAGTTGGCCACTTAGTGCGAATGCTCGAAGAAAAAATAGTGAAAACAATATTCAACAACCGGATATACGCCAGCGACTTCGTGGAAAGCCACGAACACGCTAACAGCACGCAATTCCGATTCCATTCCATTCCTGGGACCTTAAAAGTTCGGGAAAACTGAAGGAACATTGCCCAAGACCGGTGATTATGGGAAGCTCTACCAAACGCCAGGCAAAGGTGTATCAACACTGTAGCCAACAAGGTATCAGGGTAGGTGTTGCTCGTTGTTTCCGTTGCAGTAATTCGATCCGACCAGCATAGGTCCGTACAGACGGAAATGGCTCTATACAAAACTCTGATTCTATCAGTGGCCCTTTATGGACATGAAGCATGGACGTTAAAAGAGGCGGAATGAAGAGCATTTGGGGTTTTCGAGCGAAAAGTGCTGCCTACAATACTCGGAGAGAAACCAGAAAATAGTGTGTGGCGTAGACGCTGTATCAAGTAAGTATACAAAGAAGAAAATATTGTGAATCGTATAAAATACGGCAGACTTCAGTGGGCTGGTAACTTAGTGCGAATGTCGGAAGAAAGAATAGCGAAAACAATATTTAACAGAGAACCAGATGGGGGCCAGCGACTTCGTGGATGGCCACGAACACGCTGGTTACACGCGGTGGAATCGGACCTGGGGACCCTGAACGTTCGGGGAAACTGGAGGAACATCGCCAATTTTATAACGCAACAATGTGAGGTTTAGTAACTTTTCCAATTTTCCTATATAGTGGAAAATTATGTTCCTGAATGTTGACCTTCTTTGTAGGGTTTTTCTGAATGGCTCCATAAAAGCTCACATATAAGGTATTCGTGTCATATAATCCTAGATTTGAGCAATATCTCAAGCACTTTTCAGCCACATCAAGATGTTCATATACCCGAAATAAATGTCAGCTCATGAATTTTCCGAATCTTACTCCTGTTTGATGATCGGCAACTTTTTCAAAGAACAAAATTTTGCAATAACACAGTGCAACAATTAACTTATGACTGATGTATATCAAATATATGCCAAAATTATTTCCTAGATGCTAGAAAACGTGATACAGTCATTATTCTTATAGATATTCTAGGCTGTTCAAATCATTCTGGTGTTCAGACCCTTGGTCTACCAGGTCAATTACGCTTGGTAAAATCGATGGCAATCATTCATGTCCAAGGATGTTATCGATCATTTAGTAATCTGCGTTTTATCATTAAGTAGTTTGTCAATAACTCATTCCAGAGGCTAAATTTTAAAATGTGTTCTATGGTGAACTTCTAGTGCGAAGGTTTTTCTACAACTTTGCCTTACAGGTCAATGTTTGAATTACACTATTACCGAAGTTAAGGTACCAATTGCAGTAACTAATACTAAATGATAACAAAATTTCAATCTTTTAGTTTAAGTTACTGCTACTAGCACTACAACCCCGTTATTAGTGAAATTCAAACAACGAACTATAGACAGAGCTGTAGAAAAACCTTCGCATTAAAAGTTCACCATAGAACACATTGTAAAATTTAGCCTCTGGAATGAGTTATTGACAAACTACTAAATAATCCTTGACATAACATCCTTGAATCATGTTCAAGCAATCCCCTTTATACCATGCGTGTGATTTACGATAAAGATATGTCTAAATCAGATGTGCACAATTCTTTAAATCGTTCTGGAGCTTAGACTAAGTAGTTGGTCTACTAAATCAACTGGACTGGAGTTTCAGACCAATAGACCTAGATCAATTTGGCTCGGTACAAAATCGATAGCAACTTATTGTGTCCACGCTGCTCTTTAAAGGCTATGCGTATAACTTGCGATTTGATAAAGATTATTAGATTATAAGATCATTGTTTTTGGACATATCTTAATCGTAAATCATTTAATCATCTCAAATACAATTTATACGAATGGTCTCCAAGGGCATGTATGGACACAATGGGTTGCAATTGGGGCGTGCAGTTCAACTGGTACACCAATGGGTCGGAACTCCATGAAAATATTTACAAATAAGGCCGATATAAACATTTAATACCGTCGTCGGGGGTGACAATGGGTCAAATGGGGGTGACAATGGGTCACTATTTCAAGTACTTAGAATGCTTGTAGAATAGATTGAATGTATCTGAGGGCAAGAAGACTAAAATATAAGATACCTTTTTGAACGATTTTGCTATCCGACCTCCAGGTTGCCGGTGAGAGCGATGACCCATTCTCACCCCCCAGACCCATTGTCACCCCCGATGGCGATAGTAGTTTGTACAACTAGTTGCAAAAAAAATGATTTTTTCAGCACGATTTGTACGTTTATTCAACTAGGCTTGCCGAGTCGGATAAATACTACGAGTGCTGAAAATATCGAGTTTTGCAATGACGAAAAATGGGCATTAGTATGATAAATCTGTACCATATTACTCCATATGATCATTATTGCCAATAAATAATGTTGGCGCAGAGAACAATCAGATTCTATGTTATCGTGTAACTCGACAAGCCTTGAAACGATAAATAAACTTGCCTTTGGAAAATGTGGTTCAATAGATTTCAAACATGCTTAAAGGATAAAGTAAGAATGAATCAAAACCCATTCCTCCTACGACAGCTTCAATCTGTTTGATATCTCTTTTAACAAATCGTGATCAACCTTGACGAAATTTCAATCGAATTATTCCAAAGAAGCATGACAACGCGTACCCAATGGAAAATCTATTCACCGAAACTAGCCGATCGCAAAAACCATGTTTGACGCTCCGTTTATTGCTTCGTAAGCTTAGTAAGAAACCATTCACCAAACGGCGCGCCGCAATTACCGGATGGAGTGAACAGAAGACAGGTTAAGCCGTTAATCGAATCCAATCAGATAGCATCAAATTAGTTGTTAATTTCAGTGACTTTAGTTTAGAGGAAGTCCGTGTTCCATCGGCGCAAAGTGGCTCCCGATATAGTTTATAATTGGTCGGGATAGATACAAAAAAACATCAGCACTGATTGCGGAATCGTGTTTTTCGGATCGTAAATTTATGTGGTCCGTTATTGACGATTGAGAATGGGCATGCTAAGTTAGATGGGGTCAAATGACCTTTGACAGATATTTGTGCAAGCCTTTGTAGAATAACAAACGGCAAACTGTGTGATTATTCACCATGATGCCTCAAAACGCAGTTTGACATCATCATTGTACAATCGTTCTATTATAATGCAGCTTTTGGTCGTAGAATTTGGAAGTAGATCGGCGAGTCAGGTAGATCAATAGCAACTGTTTTCCCTCATTCATTAAAAGTTCGATTCTAGGTCCTTCCCTTTATTACAATTTATTTAATTTTATTTCTATCACTTGATCAGTTGAAGTATTTATTGCATTGCAAATATATTTCGATTGCAACTTGAAACATTATTTGAACCGTTTGTTTGAGAAACTGCATATGTAACATTTTTGGCCAAAATGAGATTTTTATATATTCTGAATCCACTTTAAAAAACAAGGAATTCTGACAAAAAATACGAAAAAAAAAATTTTGTTCAGGAATGTATGAAAAAAAATTCGTTTGTTTGAGAAACTACATAAGTCCACGTACTTTGAAGAGCAATGGTAGAGTACTGCTTACATTTTTTGCACTGAAAATGCCCCAGGGTGTTGAGTTTTGCCAAAAACTATTGATCTGTATCGAAGAAATCGAAAGATTCGGTGCAAATTTGTTCAAAAACTGTTTTTTGTTGTTTTCTCGAAATAGTGTAAAATGGACTTATGTAGTTTCTCAAACAAATGATTCATTTGTTTCATGATTAATGATTATCAGCAAGGTTCGTCGAAACAAACTCACATACCCCCACACTAAGCCATAACTTAGGGGACACCATGGGTCATTATTTGAAATAAGGTGACGGTACTGGTTTAAGCAAAGTCTCGTTTGACCATATTATAAATATAATAGTTCCAAGGGGTGTTCTTCAAAATGTTGGAATTGATTAAGGGTGGCCTATTATTAACTACGCCACGAAAGTCAAGAGCAGTACATTCACCCTACTTATTACGTTGCAAAAAAACAAGACATTCCCAGACGCTTAGATGAAAAATACTCAAATGTATTGCCCGTTGGCCTGCAATTACCGACGGTACATCTAATCGTTCAAAGGCGCTTACCGTTTAATTGCATTCGATTACCAAAAGCGATTTATCTGATTTATAACTCGTGACCAATTTGAATGAACCCCGCCACGAAGGAATCCGCAGCTCCTTTTTGGGATTATGCTCAACAACCGAAGTGTAAATATTTCTCCACAAGGCGTCAAAATTATTCACGCCCCTACCTGTTTGTCGTCGGCATCATCGTATGGGGCTTCAGACATAAATATCATGCCAAAGATTGTAATCACCGATGATGCTGGTGGGGGGCATGGACTGAAACGCCTTACAGTGATAGAATTGTCGCTGGGATCAGCATTGTATTACTCAAGTCCACAATAACAAATTTGACATTTCAAATATCTTCATCAGTCGAAAATTGATGTAATGTGTGCGGAATAAGCGTAAGGCTGATATCGTCTCTGATCATCATCTTCTCATCGTCAAATTACGATTGCGCATTGCACGGAGAAGAGAGTTGTACTACGGTTCAACATACGCCAACCGGAAAATGCCCTTGTTGAAGAACTGGACTGCCAAGCAACGTTTCGATGTTGCAGCGGTTGTAATAACTTAGTGAATGCGTAATAAGCTAAATTCGCTGAAATTTCGAATGATTGGTACGTCAACTATGAAAACATGGGCAGTGGAGAATCATGCTTCAGATATTCCGGAAAGGTGGCAGCGTAGACGACTAATGGGCTACTATCAAGAATGTCTTCAACGCCACCGGCGAGAATAATGTAAGCGAACTTCGTACCCAGAGAAGACAATGAATTACCGATAAGTCGTGGAGCGATCAAGAACCAGCCGAGCAAGAGTTACTCCCCGTTAATGATACTGAAGAAGGAAGTAAAGTGTTCATATTGACAGGACAAGTGCCCGCAAGGAAACCACCACATCGACATGATCCGCTTAGGGTCAGGCATAACACACTCGATAATACTGAAGCTCCGTCATTTTTAGAGATCTATACAGCCGCCCGAGATATGAACACAAAGCTACAAGACTCTATCGCACATTAGCCGAGATTATCAATGCTGACCCCATGACATAGGCTCACCTATTGCATTGTTGCTGTGTATCGTTCTCGAAGTTTCATGCCAAGTGATCCTTGCCGGATTCAAGAAAAGATCGATACAACTCGAATTTCAGGCCAGGGAAATCCTGCGTGGGCCATTTTGAAACGCTCCGCATCATTCTGGAGCAGGTAAACGAATTCCTAAAGTCCCACTAATAAGTTTTCATTGGCAGCGGGCGACATTGAACTTCATTTTCCAGGATGAATTCAAGTATTGGCTACGCAAGTATGAGATTAGATTGGCAACGGCCGTCTTAACGAAACAATGTAGGATGTCCTTATACGCTAAAAGTTCCTGTAAAAATAATCGGTCCCATAGAGAGACAGCACGAAGCCTTTTCATGTTTGAGGGGCTTTTCCCGTTGACACTCAACCACCTGGTCCTGTGGGCGTTGATGGTGGGCCCGCCGCAAAGAAGCATTCGGTCAGCTCGTTAAGCACACACGAAAGAGCATCGCAGTACTAATATAGCGTTTCGTGTTCATTAGCCAAATCAGAATCGTCTAGATGTTCCACAACAATAAACTGCCAAATCAGCCTATGGTATGATACACGGTCAATCGCGATAACCCGAATGAGGTCAGACAAAGCTCTGACCCTATTTGAAAATACGTTGCATCCCTGGGCGCCAAACAGATTTTGTGATTCAGACAGACAAAACAGACAACATAGGGTCACCTTCGCCGACTACCGATCGACCTTGGGGCCGCTTTAGATTTCCTGCTTCGGATGACTGCTTTTTGAAGAATGCTGGCTGAGACTTGAAGATGCTGTTCGAAGTGATCGAACCAACATTCCAGCTTTCCAAGTCAGTGTGTTATTGAGGCGATAATCTTCGGTTGTTGTAGCCATATTTTCTTCATCGGCCAGGATGTCCACCCACGCCAGCCTGTCCTGTCTGCAGCAACGCCAGACTCCCACTTACAGAGATACAACCCGTAGACGGGACTCGTATTTTACTCCTCTGATTCTTCCCGTTCCTCAGCCTTTGATTTTATACGATTCTCAATCTCCAGTCGGGTTACATCTGTAATCCATTCTATTCGCTGAGTGCGCAGCTCATCCAAGTTGATCTCTCCGGCTTCTATAAAAGTATTCTTCCCCGCCCACTTCTATTCTACGCTTTCACCTTCCAGAACATCCACTACCTGAGTTCCTTATTCTTCAAGTAACGATCTCTTCACAGCTGGATCTTCTGGTCGGTCTATGGTAAATCGACACCCGAGTGCATTTTCCCGCCGCTGAATTCTGGAAATGCGTGGTCGGATCATGCCAATTAAAAGATGATAGTCAAACGCGATATCATTGCTGCGCTTATTACTCAAGAAGACACCGTCTCCATTTTCAGGTAATCAATTTCCAGAGGAGCCAAATACTATTCCTGCCAACTAAAAGCGGCTCTAGAGAAGTTGTTGACTGCAGACGAGAGAAGCGGGGGCGGGTGGACTCTCCGGTCAACTATGGTAGGAAAGCCGCAACAATCGGCGATAATCACCTCCTCTACGATATTTCACGATGCTTGATTGGAGCAAGGACAAATCCGTGGATGCCAGAGAAAGACGCGACATGTCAGTCACTCACCGATCCAACTGATCAGCTGAAACGTTGGCTCGACCACTTAGAACCATTTCTTCGAGTTCTTACGACTTATCCTAATTCAGATATAGGAAAAGGTTGACAACTCTCCGACGGCAGCAGGCAAGATTCTGCCCGAATGATCATGTGAGAACCATACTGGAGCAGGTCAATGAATTTCAGGAGTCTCTCTGATTGGTATTGATTTTCCACGGAAAACCTTCCGAGGGCGTCCTTTAGAAGCAAGGGAGGCCTAGACAAAATTCAGAGTCCAGCACAATATAATCGCTTTAGTGTGGCAAGGCTGGATGTGTCGTGATTTCTGGTTCTTAATTCACAAAATGCCAGAAGAGGTTTAGAGTCTCTTGATAAGTCTTGCTCCTCTTTTAATTATGGATTCTTGATAATCTGTTCTTGATCTTCTCCTTTTCTTCAAATTTGATCCGTTCGTCATGTCATCCGTTGTAAGAATGACCTCTTGCCCCGTTGACACCCGCCTTTTATACAGTTTGGCGTTGGCAACGGTTATGTGTTGTTTGTTATACTTAACCCCGCCTACCATGATCCATTTAGTCGAATTTCTAGAAATTGTGATGCAAACACCGAAAATACCATAGAGTGGCGGATTAACTTATTATTTATTGTTGAACGAAATAATGTATCAATTTGAAAAATGTTGTATTTATTGATCAAGCCTTATTCTCTACAGGATGTATTATGTCTCTGTTGCTTTGCCCATAGTAATCGACAAAATCATGAGCCGCTCTAGCAGCCCACCGCAATAGAGCAATCGTACTACCTCGACCCAGATGACGATACTGCAGTACTAACGCAACAGTGGAGAAAACTGTATGACCTGGATGAACGCTCCCCTCATCAACTTCAACAACACCGAGCCATTGGATGTGAACAACTCCAGCTCCACGGTAGCCGGGCAAACAGTGGAATAGGTCGAAACCCAAAGCCATTTAACGTTGGGCGGCAGTCTAGGCAATGCACCAAACCCAGAATACTCAACTCTAACGTGAAATCTGTGATGTTATACGCGCCAGTGATCTTTGGTGCATATTAGCAGAGATCACATAGATTTGCAAGTATTCATCAACCAATGTCAGGGCCCAATTCAAGGATGGAGATCTTTTACGTTGGCACCACATCCCTCAAAATGTGCTCAGAACAAAAGAGTGAGTGTGTGACAATTGGATCCCAGTTTAAAAATACCATATGTACATCCCAAGTAGCACATTTCTATCGAACCTGGTTACAGCAACTTGATTGTGACCAAATTTGGTCAAATATCAGTTACGGCAATCGACAGAAATTTCTACAAAAATAAGTTCCAATATTTTTTTAATTATATAAAGTTTGTGTTAAATTCACTACTGGATAAATATTTTACAAATATTTGCATTCTTCGCTTTTTCCAAACATTCTTTGCTATCATCTTCCATTAGAATTAAAGAATTTCCATGGAATAATTGCATTTTGGACTTTTTTTTCCTTGTTATTCCTTGTTATTTATTTTTTATTGCCCCCTCGTACATTCCAAGAGCTGTCGGACATAAAATAAATTAAATATTTGTATCGGCCATTTAAAAAAAACATTTTCAAATAGGTAAATATCGCTTTGAATTTTTTTTTTCATAATTCGCATCTATAATTTCGCATCCGTTTCATAATTTGCAGTGTCATTGGTATCTCCTAATAGGTTTAAAGGCACATCAGATTTTCTTCTTTGTCTCTATGAATTAAATTAACAGAGAAAGGAATTTTCTAGGAAGATATAAATAGATTTATGATGTACAACTACATCAAAACGCAAGTCATTGTTAATCTCTTCGGCCAACAAGTTATCCATTCCATGGGAGAGTACATATTAATATTTGCAGTGAGTTGATTCAGCGAACACTAACAATCTATGATCTAAATCAGCGGTTCTCAATCTGGAGTACATGTCCCCCTGAGGGTGCTTTTGCTGGTCGCAGGGGGTGGGATACCTATAACAGAAATGCGAAATGACGGATTTTAGAAGCAACAATAAACATAACTGGTTGAGCAAAGGGATCCGTCTTTGTTGAACTTTGTTGAATTACTAGAAACTCGTAAAAAGGAACTTCGAAATCGCGAACATTTTACGGAATAATGTTTCAAGTGGAGCTTGAGATACTGGATTTCTGCAGATACTTCAGTGTTTTCACTTCAGAGCAAGTTTCTTGAAAAATTCCAGGAAAAACATGAAGGGAATAATCTTTCAAAAATCAGTATCAGTATGCCTAACGTCGATTATGCCTAACGTACTTATGCTTAACGACGCGGAAACCGTCGCCGAAACTACCCGAAACTTCCATGTATTCCTCACCAAACTAACTTATCATTTGAGAGGATATTCAAAGTGACTCAATAGAAGACTCTGGTGAATAAGATTAAATGAATGGCTCAGGGTGCTCAAGAAAAAGTGACCAATAATAAATTATTCGTTAATCTGTATAAATAATTTCTAAATTCTCTTTCTAAATAATTTCTGAAATTGTCCATGGGAGTTATCTCACAGTTGTAACTCATCAAGACTGCAGATGGCCAGCAGACGGTCATCCGGAAAATTCGGAACGACAATAAAAATGATCAATTTGTAACTTTCGTCTTAAAGCAGCACGACTTTTTATAAATCATTTCTAATAGGCACTACCTCACAGCATTTACTTGTCTATGACAGCAGGTGGCCAGCAAATGGTTATCAGGAGCGACCGTAAGAATGGACAATTCATAACTTTCGTATTAGAGCTCCGGGATTTATTCTAAATAATTTCTTACAGTGTCATGAGAGTTACTTCGAATTTCTTACCCTTTCACGACTTTCTAAAACCCACAAATCCCGAGCAAAAGTGTTATTTACTGTAAAGAAGAAATGATTTCCTATTTTCAAGTAAATTAAAGGACAATAAAATGAAAGTGTAGGGCGATCAAAGGCCGTGAGTTTGAAACCAGAGTGCCAATGATATATCCAGTAAACTGATCAATGCTTTAATAGTTTTTTTGATGTTTTTAAAAATTTAAAAGTTTATCAAAGTCATAAAACTATACAAGTTTGTAAACTTGGTTTTTATTTCTGAAGCTCAGAAAAAAATCGTTCTGCCGTAGGAATCCTTCAAATAGCGTTTCGATATCGGACCCGATATCTAATAATGTATCGAAAACTTATAACTGTGACAGTACTTCATTCAAATTACTGGGGTTCATTTTTAATTTGAACTTCTAGTAACAATAATATCTTTCTCGATCAAGAAGTTAATAAAATAATTCCTATGTTTGAATTAAATTAAAAAAAAGAAAACTATGTGCAGCTTACAACCTTTTCTTATTATCATAACGAACAACGATAAAAGAGAGGCAAAAACTGTTCCGAATCATAATAAGCCAAGATAAAAAATTTGTCAAACTTGTATACAAGTGCGAAAAATCAGAATCGGAAAGGCAGCCCCCACAGAAAAATGGTGATTCTCGCTTATTTCGTGTTGGTTACTGCTGTATAGAACAAGTTGAAATGCATAATCAGAGCCAGTGCTCCCCACATTTGAAGCTTTCTAAAAGAAATTTATCATGGGGTACAGCCTCCCGAATCAGTTCTCTACAAGACAGCTTGCGAAAAAAGTCTCGCGGTATGCTACATATCGTATATTTATACAGAGATGATAAGTGAGAAACTTGTTCATTCTCTTTAGGATTCACTCCCTGTCCATTAAACATGAATCCCTGTCACTACTTTCTTCCCAAAATACTCCGTTTTCTATACAGCAACAGGTATAATACAAAAGACAGAAAACACCGGTATTGCCACTTTAAGCACCTTTAACATCGTTAACTTAATGCCGTACCATCAGATGACATGTTTGAACATTTGCAGTTTTAGACAACATGTGGTGCTGTAAAAACTTGAATCGAATTTCGAATATTCGAATTTAAGTACAATTTTCGAATGATTTCATCGTACTATGAGAAAGCTCGATTGGCACGCCTATACTTAAGCGTGCCAATTTAGCATTTTCATTTTCAATGAAATTTATAATTTTTATAAGGATTTATAATTTCAACAATGATTCAAAATGCTTGTAAGTATTTCTTAATGTTTCTTATAGGAATGTAAGAACGTAACTGCTTCTGAATTTCGGCGAATTCTACCTGAAACCTCAGGTAGTACTTACATGATTAACACGTAGAAACAGAATTCTACGGGAAAATTACGAAAGGTTACGTGAATTTCAGGTGGAAACAACGTGCAGATTTTTTTTTTGAGTGTACTAAATGGCCGTACAGTTATGCTTACGATGTTTTGACGAAGATCCATTCCCTCTTGGTAACCCCAAATTTCTGTAATTTAAATCCGATATTTACAGATGTTATCGGATTTATCGATTTCGTCACAGCTCTACTTATGAGCAAATTGTGTTAATTTATGGTTTTGTATTTGACTGGCGAAATGAATCGCTGCGCTGAACACATCCCACACCATATAAAATTTTAGCCATTTGAATTGTTTTGATTTCAAAGATTGGAAGGGAGAATAAATTCAATTACAACATTTAGTACCATCTTCTTCTACATAGATGTCTATCATTCTGAACATCATACACGCCACTTAACAGAAAATTAGTACTGTTTCTCGTTATTTCACGCTATCATCATCGCTGTTTTCCCATATCCATAGAAGAATTAATATGTGATGTTAAGATGATGCTGGGATTCGTTTTGTAAGCGTTTCCCACTGTGTGCAAATCGAGAATGGGAACTCATCAAAACTGCCGACTAAGCAAGCAGGCAGAGATGGATTGATGGGGGCGCGGCTCTTAGAATTAGAATCTAAAGATGGAAGTAATAATATGAGCACCGCGACGGACGAGGCGCGAACGAACAGCATCACGTTCGACACGTTATCTGGGAGGCATTTGGCGCGGGGTTGCGCCGGACACTGATGCTAATGGCTGTGGCACGCACACAGCACAGGTGTAGAGCAGGTGTAAATTTATGGCCGTTCCGAGGGTGGACGACACTGTTGCTCCCTTCTATGTGAGATTTAATTGACTCGCGATTCTTAAACGATGACGCCAATCAAGTTAGCTCATTACGGAATTCTCCGGTTGCTTTTGGGTCTGCTGAGTTAGGTGTTCTAGCGGAGGAATATGCGGAATTTCTTATCTCTTGATAAAGAGGTTTCTTCCTCAGTTAAAATTTTAAGATATAACGACCTTAGACCATATTTATTAACTTAAAGGTTCCCCTAAACACACGCGACGCGACAATTGCGATACGATTCTATCGCTTGGCGACTGCGAAACCATTTTTTAATAGTTCTTGTGACATACAAAATCAGAACATACTTGAACAAATGTGTTTCAGTTAGGGAATTATTTGTATGTTTCTGATGTTCAAAACCACTGTGTACAGTTCGTAAAATAAATGTCGAATAAAATTGTTCAATAAATCATTTCTCAAAACAATTTGAAGTTAAATACTTTATCGAAAATTATCCCATTAAATTATTTTAACAATTACCAGCCATACATTATCAGTGAGTTAATGTAAACCCATAAACATGAATTATTACCACTATAAACTGCAAAATCGACTTACCTCCATCGCCATCATTCCTCTGGGCCAGCAGTATGGATATCACGAAACTCAGCACCAGTACAGCCACAAAGGGCTTTCGGAGGACACTCATATTTTCGCCTCACTACAAATGGATTCTTCACTTGATTTTCATGTAGTTCTCATTTAGATAAAACATCTAATCAACGCTTCCAATGAACACTTTACACTTGCAACAACCTATAACAAATAAAAAGCCATGAAAAACAACAACGTGATATCATTTGTATTCTTGACCGATTTCAACACATTTTGTGGCTTCTTTATGTTTCATCTGTGCTCGTTTGTATCCCCCGGATCACATTCCTTTCACTTTCGCACGCGACGATATGCACAGCATTGAAAACAGGCCACCCGTAGTTCAATGTTGAATATCAGCGAACCGGAATAGTTTTACGGCTCTGTGTAGCACTTTTTTGGACGCTTTAGTAAAACGGCATCATCTTTTGCGTAATTCACATCTCAATTTATAGTAATAATCGCGCACTATAAAACAGTTACCGAAAAGTGTGGGGCTGACCGTCGAGTGTTTATGATCTGACCACGAAGTGCAGGGAACTATTGGCGCAAGGGGTTTCTTTTTCGGTTGGTGGGACTCAGAGTGAAACACTGAGTGTTCGCACACAATTGAGCCACACACACTGCAATGGGCAAATGTAAATTAAATAAAAAGAATTGTAGATCTGGTTCAATTTATTAGGGTAAAGGCACCAATGGTTGAGCTAAAACTTAATTTGTCTCTTAGCTAATAGAATCTGAAGCCATAATAGAGCAAGGATGTTATCGATCATCTAATAATCTGCGTTCGATCATTTAGTAGTTTGTCAATAACTCACTCCAGAGGCTAAATTTCAAAATGAGTTGTATGGTGGACTTCTAGTGCAAAAGTTTATTTACAACTCTGCCTAACAGTTCGTTGTTTGAATTGCACTAATAACGGAGCTATAGCGCTAGTAACAGTAACTTAAACTAAATGATTGAAATTTTCTTATCATTTAGTATAGTTCCTTCAATAGTGGAATTCGAACATCAACTTATTAGGCAGTTTTGAAAATAAGCCTCTGTGGTGAGTTATTGAGAAACTACTAAATGATCGAACGCAGATTACTGAATGATGGATAACATCCTTGATGCAAAGTCAATTTATCAGTAAGTTACCAATGATCGCTTCTGGGAAGGCTTTATGAAGGTTCAAGTAAACGAAATAGAAGATTGTGAAACAATAATAATAAAAAGTACAAAACAATAATAATAATAAGTACCAATCAAGATGTGCAGGCTGCAGGGAGTTGCTTTATTAATTGACTAATTTAATGGCAATAACCTATGGTGTGGAACAACGCATAACGTTTGAAGCTGGGATCCTTTCAACTCTATCCAGTGATTGAAATTTGCTGGCGCAACTTTTGAGAACAATGAAGCGATCGGAACAAATTTTACTACACTCCAACCTGCGAGATCGCCGGACGATGGGGATGATCATGGTAGATTGGAAAAGTGTCTGATATCGAAGGTGGTCGGGGCTTGAGAGTAAATCGATAACTCGTTTTGATGTTGAGAAATCGCCGATAATAATTACTTAATTTGATTTTGCCGTTTTAACGGTTACCCCTCTACAACCCAAATTTTTGTTTTCGCTCAAAATCACTCAAATCAAAACACATCTAATCTAATAATTTTTTGAATCTATTAATCTATTTTTTTATTTTTCAACATATTTGGAGCTTGAAAATTCTTATTCAATGCTGACTTAGGCCGATACAAATATTTGATATCTATTTTGTCTCCCCCCCACAATAGGAAAAAAGGAGGTATTTTTGGCCAAAATTATGAATCCTGCAATAAACAGTGGTATTCATCATAAAAACATAGTTAGAAAATAAAAATATTTTTTCTGAGCCTTCAATGGGGCTAATTTTCGGCATAGTATCAATTTTTGTCATATTCTACAAAACCAACGGAATTTGGTCACTTTTTGGCTTGCAATAAGCCTGTTTGATGCTGGATAAAATACTAATGGTCATATAAACTGTTTATTCGTGTCACAGACAAATAGACGCAACACAGATTTCCTAAAATGATCAAAAAAGCACTATCAGCTTCTGGTGTTGAAAATTCACTGAGTAGAACTTATTAAACCAACAAAGGAGGGTAGAACAGATTCAATTAGCGTCATATTGTGACATCAACGAAATGGAATTTCATTTATTTGATATTTCATTAAGATTTCTTTCATAATTATAAAAAGGTATTGTGCCAAGGAGTTATTCAACACACTACTCATCCAACACGTTATGGTTAAATCTATAATTCGCTCCTATAATGTAGTAATGTCAAAATTGTAAATTTTGAACAACTTCCCTTCTCACTGCGTAACGCTTTTTATATGATAGATGATTTTTTCTTGAAATATGCGCAACGTTAAGACATAACCCTTCCCCTTAAAATGATATATAAATTGTGTTCGTCACAAAAATAAAATAAAGTGGCATTATTGAGTAACTCAGATTAAAATTGAAAAATAAGAAGTTTACCAAAACACCTGATTAATCCCCCTAGCGGTAATGTTGTCTTTCTCATTCATTATAAGAAAATGTATTTTGACCATAACTTTTGAGCCCATAGTCCAATCCAGCCCATTTTTAATAGGGAACAATGGAACAACGTTCTCTGACGAATGAAACTTGTTGCGAGTAAATCGGTTTAGAGTAAGTGCTTAATCAAGAGTTAAGACTCTTTTTGCTCACATGCATACAGACATTCACACACACGTACACACAAACATCACCTCAATTTTCCGAACTGAGTCGATCGGTATACAACACTATGAGTGTTTAGGCATTTTTTAAAATTATAATATATATATATAGCTTCTATGTATACTTAGTACACGAGAAAGGCAAAAATGGGCAATTTTTAAAATTCATGTCCCAAGTTACATTTTAAGTTTTATTCCGCTCTAAGAATGGTTTTCAAGATCAATTTATAAGATCTAACAATAAAACCGAGTAATACACGGCAAGCTTCTGATGACCACTATAAGAGTAAGATATTGCCAAGTGGCCCTCTCCAGATAACCACTATAAACCTATTATAAGAGCATTTAGAAACCCTTTTTAAACCAACCGCAAAAAATGGAATTTGGCTGCGGCAGCTGTCAAAATGTTGTATTGAAAAGAGAGAAACAAATCTTTGCAGAAAAATAATAACAAAATGGATTGTTGATGAAAATTATGATGATGACAACAAAATAATATTTTATTTCAGGTTGTTTTATCGATTCAGTACCCTTGAAAAGAAGTGCGCTTCCGATTTTATGGTCAAATGTTGTGAAAAATAAGGTTGAACACCCCGCGCCTGCCATATAACGTAGTTCAGGTAAATAAATCGAAAATATTGATTACCACAACATCTAGGATGTCCACTAAATCGATTAGTATTTTTGCCCAAACTATTAATTAATAAAATTATTTATCGGAAAAAGTATGATAAGCGGTGAAAATTTCGTTAAATCATGCATTTCAGTGATATATTTAACTGACTGCGAAATGCTTTTCCGTTTTCAATATGGCCATCATGGAATTTTATCAGAAAAAATTTGCTTTTATAAAACACCGTCATAAACTCTTCGCAATACAAACATTCTTATGGGGGTAATTCATTTGACCACATTATGACGAAAAATTGTAGCTTTATTCGAGCGTTGAAAATTGGATTTATTACGCTCTTCATCACTACCATAGATCTGTTCATATGGTCAATAGGCATTTGACGTTTGAAGCATTTTTCAGCAGATTTATGGGAGGTTTATTGATAGCAATAAGAGCGCCAATAAAACTGAGCAATCAGCTTCGTGATTGCTGTCATAAGTCCGCAATAAGAATAAGATAAATCCAAGAAGCATAAAAATTGTTACTTGGGGTATCTTACAAAATGGTGAATTTGGGCAGAATTTTATTCATGGTCCTCAAAGCTTAAGAGTTCAATAGTGTAGTGCATGATGTTTTACTGCGGGGTATTGCGGAGTACCAAACTGTTTTGTTCGTTAAATATTGAGTAAAATATGCTTTTACAAAACTACTAAAAACTAATTTCTGGACGAAGCTATTATTGCAATATCAAGCCTATTGCATAGATCTGTTTAAGAGCTTTGTAACGATATATAAATATGTAACTTTTGAGACGAAAACATGGCAAAGATGTCCGTTTTCCCAAAAAAACGTAAAAATATCATTTCCAGGAGGGGCTAGTTTGAACAAAACATTCTGTAACAAATCCGGGGAGTTTTTTGATTTTTTTTCATTTTAATATTTATTCTATATTATCCCCCCCCCTTGACCTTTCGGAGACCAGTAGGACAAAAAGTAAAATAAATATTTGTAACGGCCTTATTGCAATTTTTAAGAGTATTTTTTTTATTTTCCGTCTAACGAGTTGGATAAATATTTTAGAGTGTAACATTTACTACTATAACCTTCTATTGAAAAAGGTTAGTTGTAGAAAAATATAAAACTACAAGTATTTCACTCTTCAAAGGTATACGAGCGAAAACACGGAGGAACAAAATATTACACAATGTTCAATATATTTTTATAAATGTGTAGAACTTCGAAAATTGACTTTAAACCACATTCAAACAAGCATTGAAGTTTATATTATTGATCAACATCAAACACTTTTTGAAATCTGATCAATTGAAAATAAAAAAATAACAAAAAATAATCAAAATACCCCGTCTAAAGGCGATCTTGGGCACTAGAGGGTTAAAATAACAAAACATATAGCAGAAAAATCTTACTGTGACATCAAATCGAAAACTATTCCTGCTATCCATGAGAGCAAATCGAAAACTAATTTTGATATTGGTTCCGATAACAAAATAAGTTCTCAGTTTTATGTCAGATCATACAATTTAGAAATCTACAGCAAAATGAGATCAAAATATGTAATCAATCATTATGATTCATATTTGAAAACAACTTATGATTTCAATTTGATGTCGTAATCAAAATATGTTTTCTATATGCTCTCATTATGTTTTCAGACTTTGCTCGGGTGATGACCCACCATGAAGATTGAGGTCAGAATAGACATCACGGTGTACTTAGTCATCACTACTACTTAGTCATGATAGTGATGCAAAAAAGGAAGTGCTGTATTTAAGAAAACAGAGAGTGGAGAAAAAAATGCGAAGAACCAGGCAGCGGAGTCCAGTGACGGGGCTGAACTGAGCATTCGGGGAAAAAGAACTGGCCAATAGTCAGACAGACGACGCATGGCTGTTATCCGGACAGTTCCTAAACTGAGTCAATTCTTGTAACTCAGTTACCGACCCGAAAGGACCAAGAAATCAAAATGGGTACGAAGGAATCCTCAAGAAGAGCGGTTGAAAGAGCGAAAGCGGCTGTGGCTAAGAACTCAAGTAGAATATTTGGGCACATATAAGTTACGGCCACTAATTTGAAACATGCATGTTACTCGGAAAATAGGGGGAAAGGCCGTTTGACCGAATACCGAACAGACCATTAGGCCGAAAATCCCGTTACGCTGGGATATGGCTACTCTGAACTCTGGAGTAGTGCGTAACGGCGAAAATCCGGTCATATCGCCAGGCTCGGTACAACACTGAAGCTGTCAATATGACGTCCCTAACCCCGAATTCCAAGGTGTCAGGCGACCCGTGCCGAGGGCATGAATGGCCTGGAGGGGGGTGAAACAATCAGCCAGGCAGTGAACCGAGCCTGTAATGCTGGGTAGACCCTTTTCGTGATGCATTACGGAGTAAGATTTACCACACTGATGACCCATCGTTTCCTCTTTTTAAATGGAGTAAATTATAGAAACGTAACTCAATCTTAGGCAGGTTTCGAAGCCGACGACATAAATCTTCAAGCTCCAGAGCGCTGATTAATTAGGAAAGAAGCGGATACGAATTTTGTGGATATGCTGAACCTTCTGACTGATTAGAGCTCTCTGTAAAGGTGAGATCCAGAAATTCCAAACGCTATGAAATCAGATCTCTGTACAAAAACGAATTTGGAACTCATAAGAAGAAACAAAAATATGTTTGAACTTCAGTACCAATGCATGGCCAAAATCAGTATTATCCCACTTATTGTTGAACCGAAACTGATTGAGGGGCGCGCCTTTGAGAGTTGATATAAGCCATTTCTCGAAAGGTATAAATAGCGGTACCTTAATCTGAAGAGGCCTTACATTAATCTTGAGAAAATATCTGAATAAAAAACGACTACTTCATTTCTTCTCAATAGAAATGGAGCAGAAAGACATGCACTAGACAAATGACACGGGTATACTACAAAAGTTCAATGAAATGGACGCAGTGGGTCATCCCGAACAAAAAAATATGCCGAAAGGGTCATTTGACCTCATCAGACATCTCATTTCTCACTACTTATTTCCCACTTCTTACTGTAAAAAATGAGTAGTGCGAAGTGAGATTCTTAACAAATATTGTTTGAGACTTCACAATTTTGTAATCTTTTCTTAAAATATTTGTTTTTAAGCTTACATGTTTTGTATAAGAATCTAACAATTTCGCATATATCCAGTTCTTATACAGGTTTTGATAGGTAATAATTTGTTAATGTGTTTGGTATTGTAATAACAGAGTATGTTATGCCTAATGTATTAGGCATAACAATTTTTAATATTATTTCTTGTGTATTTTAACTATTTACGCCATGCTCATAGCTTAGTAAGGTATCAATACAGAATTAAGAATTATTCAGCTATTTTCTTCTGCTCGGAAAGTCGGAGAACGTTGTTTGCTTTTAATATTCCGGCAGCCAAATGACAATAAATCCAGATTGACAAAGTACGGGTTAGGGACAAAAGGTCGAAAGATAAAAGGGCCAAAGGACAGAAGATCGAAAGACAAAACGTCGAAAGACAAAGGGTCGATGGGACGAATGGTCGAAAAGGACATAAGGTTGAACGGGACAAAAGAACGAAAGTACAAAACTTCGAATGAAAGATCGAAAGAGACAAGAAACTGGAACGGAGAGAATCAATCTCGCACCAGACTTGTCTTATACAGTTAGAAAAAACTCTGCTCCTTTATTTTTCACAATTGTATAAAATTCATTCACCGAGTAGAACTAATAGATGGATGTTTGAGTTTTCTAATGGAATGAATTTTTAATTTCATTTGATTGTTAAAAATAGTGAAAATAAAAGAGTACTTTTTTGCCAACAGTGTAGGACAGCCGTGGGGACTGCCTAGCATGTGGTGGTGTTCGACAGTGGGCTCTGTTGAACTTCTATAAAAAGCTGCATGTGTCCCTAAGCAGGCCCTATCAAAGCGACCGTGTGCCGCTCAAAGCGCACTAGCCTAGCCCTGGTGTTGGGTGGGACTTTAACCAAATTTGACCCGACTGATCAAGCGTCTGTTCACCAAGGAGGTGCGGCTCCAACAGCGTCTGTTCTGGCATCCAGCGCCTGAGTATGAAATGCTATTCCCCGGAAGCTATACCTAAGATGGCAGCCCCATCCCGGTGGATAGGGAACCTTGGGCCAACAACCTACTATTCCCAAAATATCAGTTTGTTCGAGGATCCGATAATGAAAGAAAACGGACTGGTTTTACGGCGACGACTCTTAGCGCGAAACAACGGACACGAATAGGAACATGGAACGTTTTAACTCTAGCCCAGCAGGGTAAATTGGCACAACTTGCCAATGAGGCACGCCGCATGAAGCTTGAGATCCTGGGACTGCGTGAAGTCCGTTGACCAAACTTTGGAGAACACAGAGCGCCGTCGGGACAAGTTCTGCTATACTCTGGTTTACGAGGTGAACACGCTCCCCGGCATCGTGGAGTTGGTTTCCTACTAAGCTCAGGCACACTCTGCGCTTATGAAGTGCCGTCGTAGTGCTCAATGCCGTCGTAAATAGAATTCCGTAGGCTGATATTAAGATCTGTTTGGGCGACTTCAATGCGAAGAACGGATCCGACAACTCGAACCATGAGCGCATTATAGGACGCCATGGTCTCAGAGAAATGAGCGAAAACGGAGAATTCGCAGAATTTTGTGGTAATAACGACATGGTGATCGGGGGATCGCTCTTCCCTCATCGACCGGTTCACAAGGTCACGTAGGTCTCCCGTGACGGCTTTACAGAAAATCAAATCGACCACATCTGCATCAGCCGAAAATGGAAATGGAGCCTTCTTGATATACGGAATAAACGTAGTGCCAATATCGCGTCTGATCATCACCTCCTCCTCAGCGAAATACGCCTGCGCATTACGCGGATTCGTCGGCAGGAGGAAAGACCAATGGACCGCCATCAAGAATGCCTTCATCGCCACCAGCAAGAACAATCTGGTCGAACAGCGCACCCAGAGAAAACAATGGATCACAGATGAGACCTGGAGGAAGATAGAGAAGCAAAGAGAAGCCAAAGCCACGATAGAGCGATCAAAAAAAGAGGAGCCAAAGTCTTAGCCCGTCAACGATACGCGGCTCTTGAGAAGGAATTAAAACGCTCATGTCGACGTGACAAGCGAGCGTGGGCAGACTCTCTGGCCGACGAAGGAGAGAGAGCCGCCGCAACCGGGGACATTCGCCTGTGAAAGACGCGAATGATCAGTTATTGACCGACCCAACTGACCAGCTGAAACACTGGTTCGAGCATTTCGAACAACTTTTTCAAGTGCCATCCAGGCCAACACCACCTCGGCGTGATCTGCCTAGGATCCGACGTATAATACGCGTCAATACCGAAGCTTCATCACTGCTAGAGATCCAAACTGCCATTCAAAGCATGAAATCGAATAAATCCCCAGGAGTCGATCGCATATCAGCCTCGATGCTCAAAGCTGACCCCATGACATCCGCTCAACTACTGCATCGTTTATTTCGTAATATCTGGGACACCGCAACTTTCCCGGTCGACTAGATGCAAGGTATCTTAGTGAAGGTGCCCAAAAAGGGTGACCTGACTGTGTGCGATAACTGGTGAGGTATTATGTTGCTGTGTACCGTTCTCAAAGTTCTATGCAAATTATCCTAGCCCGGATTCAGGAGAAGATCGATGCGACTCTCCGGCGGCAGCAAGCCAGATTCCGTGCCGGAATATCCTGTGTGAACCATATTGTCACGCTCCATAACATTCTGGAGCAGGTCAACGATTTCCAAGAGTCCCTTTAGATATTCATTGACTACGAAAAAAGTTTCGACCGTCTCAATCACGAGAATATGTGGGGCGCCCTGAGACGCAAGGGGGTTTCTGAGAAAATCATCGGCCTCATCGAAACACTGTACGAGGCCTTTTCGTGTAGAGTGCTGCACAATGGGGTCCTGTCCGACCCTATCCGGATCGAAGCTGGTGTGAGGCAAGGATGCAGTCTATCACCGTTAATGTTCCTCGTCGTAATCGACGAGATTCTGGTATATGCGATTGACCGTGAACCAAACCGCGGGCTGTTATGGCAGCCTATAACCATGGAGCACCCAAACGACTACGAATTGGCTGATGACGTTGCACTCCTCGTGCTGATATGCAGAGTAAGCTCAACGACTTTTCCGACCGCTCATCTTCGGCAGGTATAGTCATCAACGTCAACAAAGCCAAATCGTTGGATGTAATCACGGTGACCCCTTCGAGTTTCACAGCAGCCGGGCAATCAGTGGAGAATGTTGAAAGCGTTCAATACCTTGGTATCCAAATGGCGTCAGACGGCGGTACCAAGATCGACATAGGCGCACGGATCAAGAAAGCAAGAACTGCCTTTACGAGTTTAAGAAATATCTGGAAAAACATGCAGATAAGTGAACGCACCAAAATACGAATTTTCAACTCTAACGTGAGATTTGTGCTGTTATACGCTAGCGAAACATGGTGTGTATCAGTGGTGAACACTCAACGGCTGCAGGTGTTCATCAACAGATGCCTGCGGTATATAATTCGGGCCTGGTGGCCTCACAACTGGATCTCAAACAACGAGCATCATCGTCGTTGTCACCAGAGGCCGATAGCAACAGAAATTTGGGATCGAAAGAGGGGCTGGGTCGGCCATACTCTACGTAGGGGCGGAAACGAAATCTGTAAACAAGCATTAGACTGGAACGCAGCGGGACATCGCAGCAGAAGCAGACCCAGAGGCTCTTGGCGGCGAAGCCTCAATAAAGAAATAAAAGAAGTCGACCGAAATCTATCCTGGCAACAGGTTAAAGCGATAGCTGGGCAACGCTCAGGATGGAGATCTTTCAAGTCGACCCTTTGCACCGACCCTTTGCAGGATTCATAAGTAAGTAAGTAAAGTAGGACAGCTCTGTCTCGCACAATACAAGTTTTATTCATTTCCTAAATAAACAATTTTTTTATCTCTAACACTAATCTTTTCGCGGTTTTCAGCATAACATTCTGTATTAAACTCTTCCAGGTAGGAATGAGTATCTTAGTTCTTCATTCCCAAGTAACATTTTAAGTTTTATAACACTCTTGAAAACCATAATTTACTCTTCAAGAGTGTTATAAAAAAAAGTATAAAACCAAAATGTTACTAGGGATTGCAAATTGTGCCATCTAACTGCAAATCACTAATTTACAATGTTGTGAAAACTCATATGTATATGTAACTCATATGATTTGAAAAATGTATTGGAGGTAACCACTTTCCCTTTGATGGGACTCAAACCCCGCGACCCTCAGTACGCTAGACTGGTGCTTTAACCAACTAAGCTACGAAGGACCTCCGTCGGCCTTCGCAACCTAGCGGCTTCTGAATGAGCTCGAAATTCCCAAATTGAACCCATAGTCAAATCACTCGCAATCCATTTGTCAAGCCAACACTTCCACATGTGTATAGTACACGTTCACATTAGAGGAGCGTGAGTATTTAGAATGTCTGGTGGCTACACACATTCAGCAACTGTACTGATCAAGTGAGGTTGTGTGAGCTATTTGCCAGCCTGATCCCAAAATATTGACAAAAATGAAACATTTTGGAGTTTTAATTCATTCATATCTTTTCAATCAATGTGACAAGACTTAGTTGACACAAAAAGAGTTTTTTGTTTAGCAACAATAGTATGAAGAGAAGAGTCTACACGATGATTTCAGTTTGACACCACATTACAAAATATGATTTGAATAAAAGTTAGTACCCAAAAGGCCTGTAATGTTCAAAATATTTGTAGGTAGCACACGAATTAAAAAGGTCTCTGCAACTAGCAGTGTTTTAAAATTATTCAAAAACGCTGGACTGTCATATATTAATACGAATCTACTTCGAAGTACTGAGATCAACAAGAAAAATACAATGAGAGGTATTTATGTGTTTAAGCGTTCAATTCCGAAAGACTGAACCGGTTGCAAAAAATATTCATTATCAGTGCGTACCACTGCCACACCCGCCACACTTCACAGGCCGCTAGTCGACATGAATCTGAAATTGAAGGAGAGAAGAAAAAGTAAGGTCAATGATGTGCTTGTAAAGGTATTGTGTGTATTATGGTTAACAGGTTCATAAAGTATAATTGATAAAAACGGGTTTAGTCCTGTGCAATTTTGTCGGCATAATTCCAAAACAAATCGATCAAGCTGTTGTTGTAGTGAATTGGTGGTTTCATTTTCACTAAATCGTCGGTTATACAAGCTGTATTGATTTCTCTTTCGTCTGCTCAAATCGTGTAATCACATTATTTTGCTGGATAAATTCACTTTCGTTCGAGTATCAACACCGCTGTTTCGCAACGCGTAAACTGCCCTCATCGCTCATCGAAAGTAAATTTGCAATCGCGATGCCAAAGCAATCCGCAATTGTGTTCAATAAGACTTACTAACGCCGAAGCCGGGGAGCCACCACCACCGCGATATCACTTCAGGAAGCAAACCCAAAGTGTACTAAAGTAAACTACATCGCAATTCGCCCAGAGGCTGTCCACGCATGTATGTGAATATAAAAAACCGCTGTTTCATGCTGGAAATTAAGCAATGACAAAAAACCTATAATTGATTTACCGTTTTCGTTGGCTTGAACGTTTTGAATAGTCCTCTGCGGGGCTCTACAGCATTCAATCGGAGGAATGTCTGGAAAGGATGGACGAGACAGTAGCGGGTAGGAGAGGCCCACAAAAAACGCGACGTCTACCGATCGACAGCGTTCCACTGTTCCAGTCAAGGTCGTTGTCTTCAGGTAGGTACCATTCGATAAAAATGGATTGCACGAACATGGTAGGGTCATGGCATGTATTTCTTTCCAGGGCCTAAGATTCAGAAATCTTGTTATAGCAGAAGAATAAGACCGCGGACCCATAAAAATGTTTTCTCCGCATGTCCTTCTAAAGGAACTACAAAGTTTTTCGTCTCGAATTTGCCTTCTAAGCCATTTTTGTATTTGTACATGCAACACATGTATGTTTGATCGAGAGTTTAAGATCATATCAAAAAGTTTTCCATTTGACTATGGAAATCCTCTTATAGGCAAAAACAAACTACAAATATCTATGATTTGCTTTGCTTAATTGAGGTTTTTACAGTTCAACACAAAGAGCATGCTTTTTTGATCTCCAACATATTTTTATTTTGTTTGTAAACCTTTTACTTACATTCCTGTACAGCAATAGAATGATATTAATGGCATAGAATGACATTTGACTCATGCAACATAAGAACAAACTCTTAGTCCCATATAAATTTAAAATGCAAATTAAAAATAGTTCCGGTCTCCAAAAATTCTGAAAAATTGGAGTTCAGCTCAGTTTTTCCTGCAGATTCGAAATATGTAAAAAAAAATCGACACCGCTAAACAACCCAATTCTAGAAGCAACAAAATTTTGGCCATCCGAATAAATCCAAGCCAGGATACCAAACTAGGGGAACTCCCTCTATACAAATGGGATTAGCTCTGCCAGACGGTTTGTAAATCCTTAGATAATATACCACTAAATTGTTGGTAAGTTTCCATTGCCAAAGATGACGAGAGATTATTTTCGTCTAGAAACCGAATCCATTTAAACATCATGACTTTCAGAACGCTTTTTAGTTTTCTTCTATCTTCAGATCTCCCGCAGGTATTGATTTCAGCCACTTCAAATGGAAAAATTCGCGTCGTGACCCTTCAGGTGCCAATATCTTTCTAAAGTAATCGAATCGAACAGCTAGTTTAAAGCAGATTTAATGAAACTCATGCCTGCTATTGGCGAAACAAAAGCCAATCTTAGATGATCGTTGTGTTTTCACTGATTTATTTCAATTACCGCCTCTAATCCTCTTGCCCTTGACGGGCGTAGCACTCAACTTAATCGAACACCGCTCAAACAGTAATAAGTTGATTAGGAACAATAATTCGTGAGTGCTTGCTTCTCCGACCAACCCTTCTGGCACATTGCGATGGGCTGTCCGGCGCTAATTTAGAGATGAATTATGATTGATTCGCATTCTACCATCGAGAACAGACATCTAAATCTGGTATGAAAAGAATGTGAGGACTTTAACGGATGCTTCTGAATCATTCGTAAAAGTTGCATCTTGGTGTCGCTGCCATCACTAAATTGGTTTGCCGGTATATCAATGGTAAAAACATATTTTTATTTAACAGTGAGTGTTTCTAATATCTATTTCCAATCTTACACAGTAGCTCGAAAAAATATGTCCAACATGGATGTCTGATCTCTGTGGCTCTACTCTGCACGATTGTTAGAATTAGTTTTTTTTGGTTCTGCAAACTCAAATGGTTTTGTTCGCCTTCCTCTCACTGAGCGAGATACAGCACCTATGACGATCTGAATCTTGATCCTCCCTACTACATTAATCGGTTTGGAGGTTCGTTCATTCGTCGTAATTGAATTAATGATTTTGAATTGGTAACAAGGTTTCTTGGCGGTATAACATCGTGTTTCGGTCAAATTTAATCCCTTTATGGTCGAAGCAATTATATTCAAATGGTGTTTTCGGATGACTGATTAGCGCTCCGAACGGATTTGAAAGGGTGAGAATAGTGGTGAGCCAATTAGGAAGGAGCCGTTATGATTGATAGTTATTGCGGCCAAGGGACTGATTATGTTGCTTGTCCCAGATATTTCTAGACCCGGAACTCGATATCAAGGGCATACGTAATACCTATTTTTATTAAGTTTGATTAGGTTAAGATCATCTAGACCTCCACTGTATCTATAATACTATAAAGTTTGAGCCCTCTTTGCTCAGCAGTGATCATGTTACGCTACAACGCGAATTGATGTAGAGAACCTTCCACTTTTAAGAAACATTCGTTTTTATGTAAGGGGAATGACGGCTTTGGCAGGTTTTGTTCTATTATTGGCAGGGGTTTTTTTTATGACTGACTAGGCTCAAATTTGGCCTAAACATTCATTGCATATCAAAGAATATTGTGGCCAAATTTGGACAAAAACCCCCCTGACAATAATAGAACAAATCCTGCCAAAGCCGTCTTTCCCCCTACCTACTCGTCACTCAGATCCGCGTGAGAGACTTGTTCCTCGTCAGAAGGCATAGAACTTTTTAAATATATTAGAAATGTTTTTGATTTGATTGTATCCATGTTCGTGTCTAAGTAGAAAAATTATAATTTCCAGTGCCTCTTACGGTGATGCAGAGGGTTGCTCGGTCTCTTCTAGCAGTGAGTGTCGAACTAAATTTCTTCTCTTAATCACAAATTGACTGTGAGAACGTAGCCACCACCATTGTCATAAAATAAAAGAAACTGTATTGGCAACATTTTTGTCGTATCTGACGAATCTGTGATTAAGCGTTCGCCTATGAATCTCGGCTGATCGTTTTTACAATTGGTTTTAGTAGATGGCATGGAATTGTTATCGGTGTTCAGCAGTGTATGATATCAAATTTTTGCAAATTTCAGTAATCATATACATATATCGTAATCGGCACAAGTTAGTATCATGTCGAAAAATAAATTAATTTCACATATATTGTTCAACTATAAATACTATAAAGCATTAAGTTATCAATCATTATCGGATCATTCCAAGTTGCGACCCGAGATTCTAAACCAGTCAACTTTAACATGATTCGCGTTGTAGCGTAACATGATCACTGCTGAGCAAAGAGAGCTCAAACTTTATAGTATTATAGAACGACGAATGAACGAACCTCCAAACCGATTAATGTAGTAGGGAGGATCAAGATTCAGATCGTCATAGGTGCTGTATCTCGCTCAGTGAGAGGAAGGCGAACAAAACCATTTGTGTTTGCAGAACCAAAAAAAGCTAATTCTAGCAATCGTGCAGAGTAGATCCACAGAGAGCAGACATCCATGTTGGACATATTTATTCGAGCTACTGTGTAAGAGTGGAAAATGATATTAGAAACACTTGTTGTTAATTAAAAATATGTATTTACCATTGATACCAGCAAAGCCAGCAAAGAGATTTCCCTGTTTGGAACAAAATGTTGCAAAAGGCAGTTTTTTTGAAAACTAAAGCGAAATACAACCAAATGCAGCATCCACCGGATATAATTATGTCTTCGCTATTGGATGATGTAGTTTTGAAACAAAAATACCTCCCCCATCCAGCTGGAGACTGCTTTTTCTCCTGGGTGGGTGGTTTAATTACTGGGGGTGGTACGAGCACGTGGCTGTCTTTCTCGTCAATGACTGGATTACGGCAATTTGAGCCTTAAGGTAGGTATTTTCGTTTGCTTTTTTTTCGTTATAGTCTTGTTAAAACCAATGGAAGAGACACTTTTTGCCAAACTCATTCGTAGCAAATCGTAAGCTCAGGAGAAAATTTTGACAGATCGAAGCAGAGATGCATTCTTAACACGAGAACGCGTGTTCGTGTTCAAAACGTTCAAATTCATCCCACGGGATGCTACACATTTTTCAGATAGTAATGTAACACGTGGGCATTAGAGTGATTCAAATTTTGACTTTTTTGCTCCCCTAGGCCTAAACGATGGCATTTGCTATTTTAATAATCGTCCTAAATTTTTAGCTAATTTGGATGTAATTTGACTGAGCACAAGCAAATTGAAGCTTGTATGAAAATTACTATGAAAACAGCAACTTTTGCGAAAAACCGTTCCCCATCATTGCCCATTAAGCTCTAAAAATGTATGAATACGTTAGCAATATAGAAAATTTAACAAGGGAAAATACCGTCGTTGTTGCTAAACGATTTGATGCTGGCAACAAAAGTTATTAGGAAAATACTGAATTGTGGGAAATTCAATTTAACACGTAAAAGAATAACATCAATATCAATAATGAGCATTTTTGTTTTCTTCATAGGGGAAAATACCTATTCTTGGCAGTCTAAGACATTCGCCAAATTGAATGATAAAAATAATGAATAATTACACTAAAACACAGGTACAGTTTAACTGGTATACATTTGTATGATCTCTCTTTGATGATTGGTGTTCACTATATATAACAGCTTTTACCACAAACTCAGTAAATGTAATATAAAGTAACAGGTCAACGTTTCTTCTATTGGCTAGCAATTTCTATTATCAGCAATGAGTTTGCTCCCTTTAGCAACTAGACATGAAAGTAGATAACTGGTAATGTATTGGTGCCAAATGCTGGTTGTTTATATCCTCCAGTAGTAAAATTCCCTCCTTAGCCGTGCGGTAAGACGCGCGGCTACAAAGCAAGACCATGCTGAGGGTGGCTGGGTTCGATTCCCGGCGCCGGTCTAGACAATTTTCGGATTGGAAATTGTCTCGACTTCCCTGGGCATAAAAGTATCATCGTGTTAGCCTCATGATAACGAATGCAAAAATGGTAACTTGGCTTAGAAACCTCGCAGTTAATAACTGTGGAAGTGATAAACGAACACTAAGCTACGAGGCGGCTCTGTCCCAGTGTGGGGATGTAATGCCAATAAGAAGAAGAAGTAAAATTCATTCATATTAATTGGCCGCACGCTCATCTTGCTTCACTCAATTTTGGAACAAACTTTATTGTTTATCAAAACTGGCTTAAAACAAAACATGAATTTTTAGCCTTGGCATCAATTTTATGTCATGTAGACAGATAGGCAAAAGCATTTAAACACATTGTAAAACAAATTTAACCCTTATGCGGCCAACAAAAAACAGACGTGAGTGGCAGATAGGGTACCCGTGTACCCAGATATTGACTTTTTCATACCTTTTACCATTTTCAACCTATTTGTTGGCCATTTTGGAGAAGGGAACTTATATGCTTTTTGTCCGCTGCCAAGATTTACATCTTTTGTCTTTTGTAATGCCTTAGAGTCGTAAGCAAAAGTCTATCAACCAGTTTCAAATACACAACTTGCTCTTTGCGGTCCTTACATGATATGTAAGTAAAACCATGGTGGTTGTGTACAAGACACGACCGCTCGACGTAAACTCGTAAAACCAAATCTATACACATAAGAATGAATTTTTGTCTATCTGCCCTTATAGACTAGGAAACGGCATGAACATTTGTATGTAGAGGTTTTTGGGAACGATGAAGATTCATATGATGGTATTAGACCCCTCCTCTTCTGGAAGGGGGACTCCCATACAAATGAAGTACAAATTTCTGCTTTAATCGAAAATTAATCTAAAAATTTGAATCCAAATTTGCAAATTTCGAATACTTAACCGTCTTTTAAATAATGTAAAAAATATATAATTAATCAATTTTAGGTGAAACGAAGCTCGTCGGTTCTAGTAGTATAGTAACTAACAATATATTCCACCTCGTGAGTCTTCATATGTTGAATAATGGGCAGCACTGTCCTATCCAGCCGCTGGAGCCACCCCATTCTTACACTATGTTTCACAGTTGAATAATAGATAATACCCTAAAAGTAGGCAATTATTTTTTGATTGAAATATAGGAATATAGGAATGGGAATGGTTATGGTGGTTATACAACAAAGCCACAAATCGGCCATCTTGGAAACCACGTACTTTTTCTAGTGATTTTTCAAGAGCACGAATTGAGAGAACCACAACGCCCATGGAGATGGAACATCCGTAGATCATTTGCGTACTCATGCGTACTCAGCATTGTACGAAAAATATTACGCTGGACTTGAACTTTTCATAACATGAGTAGAAACCGAGTGGTGAATTAGAAATTCACCACTTGGCTTGATTGTTCTTCTTCTTCTTCTTCTTCTTCTTCTTCTTCGTTGGCATTACATCCCCCACTGGGACATTGCCGCCTCGCAGCTTAGTGTTCATTAAGCACTTCCACAGTTATTAACTGCGAGGTTTCTAAGCCAAGTTACCATTTCTGCATTCGTATATCATGAGGCTAACACGATGATACCTTTATGCCCAGGGAAGTCGAGACAATTTCCAATCCGAAAATTGCCTAGACCGGCACCGGGAATCGAACCCAGCCACCCTCAGCATGGTCTTGCTTTGTAGCCGCGCGTCTTACCGCACGGCTAAGGAGGGCCCCCTTAGGGCCTTGAGGGAGGGCTTGATCGTATAATCACCTTATAGGAATGGGAATGGTTATGATTTTTTTGATGAGCTTGGAAAGTATTGAAGTTGCAAAAGGAAAACGGTCCTGTCAGCCACATAAGGGTTAAAATATTACGGTGTTGCTATCACTTTTTATATAATTCATGGCCTGCTTAAAGATCTGAATAGAAGCATTTGTATTTTAACACTTTTTTTATAAATGCCATCGCCGGATATTTTGTTCGTATTTTTGCTAAAATCAAATCACATAGAATTGTGCGTGGTATCTTTTTAGCGTGCGTTTGGATATGCTCACAAACACATTCTCTCGCTCTATTCCGAAGTGTGCTGCTGTCAAAGAAAACGAACAGTCCTGATTTTATTTAGTGAAACATAGAGCAAATATTGCATAAATTTGCTCTTTGTGGTGATAATCAAGTGGTGATAAAGTGTAAAAAGTAGTTTACGTACTTAATTTGTCGTGTCATACGCAATAAAGAGGAGAAACAGGCGATCCAAAAAAGTAAGTAACAGTTTGCTTTTCGTGCGCTGCTTTCTTTGGCAATGCAATAATGGCAAGGATTTCGTAGGTGCAAATTTTTTTCGATGATTAACACATCAAATCTTGCTACTTTTACACAAACAACTTATTCAAATGAAAGCTTAGACTTGAAATTGTGTGATTGAATCGAAATTATGTTCATAAATAGTGTATGTTTGCTGGAAAACCCAAATATTGTTGAGGGTGCCAACAACCGTCGCACCCTGCCAATGCCGTATTCTACCCTAATTTTGCCGACAAAAGTCAGATTGCTTCGCAACAACAACTGACTTTCAGCTTGGGATCTATTCTATGATAGCGATGCGTTGAATATTTTCAAATAGATTCCGGGCTGTTTCACGAAACGATCCTTTACATGAGTGGCAATTCTCATAGTAATTTTCATATAACCTTCAAATGCCACGTGCACAATCAAATAACATCCAAATCAGCTAAAAATTTGGGAGGACTATTAAAATAGCAAAAACAATCGTTTAAGCACAGGGGAGCGAAAAAGTCAAAATTTGAATCACTCTAGTGGGCATGTAACGGATAGAAATCGAGCATGCTCGTATGGTTTTGCATAGTTCCAAACCTAAAGAACCTTCGTTACCATGATCATTTTTGCTTGCGTACCAACCCAGTGCACACTGAACTGTGTTCAGAGTTCAAAACTAAGAACACCAAGGCACACTCTTGGCTCATGTTCTGTTCAGGATGCATCTCTGGATCGAAGTGACATTTAGAAAACTCGAATATCAATCTATTACAGTCGACTCTCTATATTTCGATGTTCTATATCTCGATGTCTCTCCCTATGTCGATGATTTCCTCGGTCACTTCAATCTACATACGTTTTGGCTTTCTACATATCGCTAACCTCTCTATTTCGATATTTCTCTATCTCGATGTGTTCATATTTTGTTCAGGATTTACTCTCCTTATGTCGATATGATCAAATTTTAGGGCTACTAGATCATCTCTAGAAAATAACAAACCCATCAACAATAAGAAATGACATTTGTTTCCCAGACATTCCCATTGAAATTCTTTCAAAACTATCTTAAGCAATTCCTTGGGAAATTCTTAGGGTAATCTTAAGATAATTCCTCTAGAATGTTTGTTAATTTAAGAAAGAAATTTTTGGCCATTTTCCTCAGGCATTCCTGTACAACATTCTCCATTTTTATAAATTTTATTCGGGGATCTCTTCAGAAATGTTTTGAATGAATTTCTGAAGAGATTCCCGAATAAAGTTTAAAAAAATGAAGAATGTTGTACAGGATTAGATTTTTTTTTAATTCTTCCGAAAATGCATTCGGAAATTCTGTTAGGAATTCTTTTGAAAATGTCTGTAGAGATTTCTTCGAAATTTACCTCAAAGGTTCCTTTGCATTTTTTTTTCGGGAATTCCTTCGGTCCCATAAGTTCTTCCGGAAATTCCTTCAAAAAGTTTACTGCAAAGGCCTTTAAAAACTCTTTGGTACATTATTTCAGGAGTTCTATCAGAAAGTCCTTTAGAAATCCCTTCGAAAATTCCTCAAGGAATTCCTTCGGAAATTCTTTTATGAATATCATCGGAAACTATTTCATTCCTTAATAAATTTCCGAATGAATTCCAGCAGGAATATTGTATGATTATATTAAAGGAATTTCCAAAAGAGAACTTGAATAGATTTTCGAAAGGATACCTATATGAATTTCCGCAGAAATTCTAATAGGATATTATCAAGACAAGTTCGGTGGTATAGTGGCTATCGGTGGTATAGTGTATTATAAGCAGTAGATCGTGGGTTCAATCCCAGGCTCGCTCTTTTGGTTCTTTGTATTTGTATTTTAGTTTTTTATGTGTTTCACGTTCTACTAAAATGATTCCTAATGTTACACCTTTCATACTAACAATTCCAAAATCTCCCGTGGCTCCTATGAAAGTAGAGTTCCGTGCATCTTTCTTAAGTAGGTGTCCAACTAATTGTCCTTCCCCTTCCTCAGCGTTCGAATGGTAGTCCGAAGCACCTTCTTTCCCCGCAAAAATATCCACAAGGCCAAATGGAGATCACCTAACCAAGAAACGGAAAACCAAATCGACCACGTTCTAATCGACGGTAAATTCTTCTCCGACATCACGACCGTCCGCACTTACCGCAGTGCGAATATTGAATCCGACCACTACCTCGTTGCAGTATGCCTGCGCTCAAAACTCTCGACGGTGTACAACACGCGTCGAAGACGGACGCCGCGACTTAACATTGGGCGGCTACAAGACGGTAGACTAGCCCAAGAATACGCGCAGCAGCTGGAAGTGACACTCCCTACGGAAGAGCAGCTAGGCGCAGCGTCTCTTGAAGATGGCTGGAGAGATATTCGATCCGCCATTGGTAGCATCGCAACCGCTGCACTTGGCACGGTGCCCCGGATCAGAGAAACAACTGGTATGACGGCGAATGTGAGCAGTTAGTAGAAGAGAATAATGCAGCATGGACGAATAATGCAACACCGCACGAGGGCGAACGAGGCACGATATAAACGGGCGCGGAACAGACAAAACTCGATTTTCCGGAGGAAAAAGCGCCAGCAGGAAGATCAAGACCATGAAGAGACGGAGTAACTGTACCGCGCTAATATCACACGAAAGTTCTATGAGAAGTTAAACCGTTCACGTAAGGGCCACGTGCCATAGCCTGATATGTGTTAGGACATAAACGGGAACCTTCTTACGAACGAGCGTGAGGTGATCCAAAGGTGGCGGCAGCACTACGAAGAACACCTGAATGGCGATGTGGCAGACGAAGATGGTGGTATGGTGATGGACCTGGGAGAACGCGCGCAGGACATAATTTTAACGGCTCCGGATCTCCAGGAAATCCAGGAGGAGATTGGCCGGCTGATGAACAACAAAGCCCCTGAGGTTGACCAACTACCAGGAGAGCTACTTAAACACGGTGGTGAGGCACTGGCTAGAGCGCTGCACTGGGTCATCACAAGATTTGTGAGGAGGAAGTTTTGCCACAGGAGTGGATGGAAGGTATCGTGTGTCCCATCTACAAAAAGGGCTATAAGCTGGATTGTAGCAACTACCGCGCAAACACATTGCTGAACGCCGCCTACAAGGTACTCTCCCAAATTTTATGCCGTCGACTAGCACCAATTGCAAGGGAGTTCGTGGGGCAGTACCAGGCGGGTTTTATGGGCGAACGCTCCACCACGGACCAGGTGTTCGCCATTCGCCAAGTACTGCAGAAATGCCGCAAATACAACGTGCCCACACATCATCTATTCATCGACTTCAAAGCCGCATATGATACAATCGATCGGGACCAGCTATGACAGCTAATGCACGAACACTGATTTCCGGATAAACTGACACGGTTGATCAAAGCGACAATGGATCGGATGATGTGCATAGTTTGAGTTTCAGTGGCATTCTCGAGTCCCTTCGAAACCCGCAGAGGGTTACGGCAAGGTGATGATCTTTCGTGTCTGCTATTCAACATCGCTTTGGAAGGGGTAATACGAAGAGCAGGGATTAACACGAGTGGTACAATTTTCAATAAGTCCGTCCAGCTATTTGGCTTCACCGACGACATAGATATTATGGCACGTAACTTTGAGAAGATGGAGGAAGCCTACATCAGACTGAAGAGGGAAGCCAAGCGGATCGGACTAGTCATCAACACGTCGAAGACGAAGTACATGATAGGAAGAGGTTCAAGAGAAGACAATGTGAGCTACCCACCGCGAGTTTGCATCGGTGGTGACGAAATCGAGGTGGTAGAAGAATTTGTGTACTTGGGCTCACTAGTGACTGCCGAAAATGATACCAGCAGAGAAATTCGGAGACGCATAGTGGCTGGAAATTGTACGTGCTTTGGACTCCGCAAGATGCTCCGATCGAATAGAGTTCGCCGCCGCTCATTAGACCGGTAGTCCTCGGACACAAGAGCTGGACGATGCTCGTGGAGGACCAACGCGCACTTGGAGTTTTCGAAACGAAAGTGCTGCGTACCATCTATGGTGGGGTGCAAATGGCGGACGGTACGTGGTGGAGGCGAATGAACCACGAGTTGCGTGAGCTGCTGGGAGAACCATCCATCGTTCAAACCGCGAAAATCGGACGACTGCGGTGGGCCGGGCACGTAGCCAGAAGGTCGGACAGTAACCCGGTGAAGATGGTTCTCGACAACTATCCGACGGGCACAAGAAGGCGAGGTGCCCAGCGAGCAAGGCTGATCGATCAGGTGGAAGATGACTTGCGGACCCTCCGTAGACTGCGTGGTTGGCGACGTGTAGCCATGGACCGAGCCGAATGGAGAAGACTCTTATATACCGCACAGGCCACTTCGGCATTAGTCTGAATAAATAATAACAATAATTCTTCAGCATTCGCAAGGACGTGGTCAGGGCGGATCTCTCCCGTTGGATAGTGCCTTGCTTCCATCTAAGACATAGATATCAGTCCCAAATAAATTTAGATATATTGAGAAGTTAAACGACGGAAGTGTATCAAAATCCTGAATTGGAAATGCCAGCCAGGATTGTGTGTCTGCTACAACAAATAAAAGCTCATTTGAACCCGAAATTTACAAACAGTTATGTTTGACAGTACAGTTACAAACAGTAAGTTTGATAATTTTGAAACTTTCGTTTTGATTTTATGCACATTTACTTTACTGACAACTAAACCCAATCACCCTGTTGGGTGTTGAATGTTAAAACTGAAGAAAAGATTCTGCGGAAAAAATACGCTGTGGCATTTTGCTAGTGTACACAGAAACGGACAACACGTGTTGCACATATAACTCAAACCAAAATCTGGGTGTGTAAAATAAAATCAGCTCAGAATTTGAAACAGGAAGATTTATTGGAATAATCGATTGAAGGTAGGTATCGTGTTACAAATCCAACTTGTAGCCCCACTACAAATTCCAATATTCCAAAATCATAGTCTCAAAGATAAAAAAAACCTGTTTGCTAAATAAAAACAACATAAGATAATAATCAACCATTGGCAATTCAATTATTATCTATAAATGTATCAGAAAGTCACAGCTTATATACACATGATCTTTTCCCGGTTAACTTATGTATACCTAAACCAATTCAATCAACCAGCAAGTGTATTCACAGCTGACGACGGTCAGCACATAAACCCAGCACGAGTTCGGTCCTAAAAACCCACGCAGCATTCAAATTAAGTGAACATCTAGCCACTGTCAAGTATTTATTTTCCCAGTCTTTATTAGTTGATCGGCCTCCGCTATTTTTATGTAGCTCACAAACTACGTCAAAACTATGAAACACGACGGCGTTCGCCCTGCTGGCCGCTCGAAAACGTATTTGGAGCGAAAGTGGCTTACGGCAGCCGCATTTCGGATGAAGTTATATCAATAGTCGGAATATAGAGTTGCGATTGAAAGTAAATATTTAACCTTGCTTGCAAAGTGTAGTTTACGAATACAGTGAAGTTAAAAGCTGCGTTATGGAGGCGGCAGCGGAAATAACCGACAAAAATAAGTTACGTTAACAGTATTGTGGTTACAATTTATTTAAAAAATACTTTTACCAGATATTCAACGTGGGATATTTTTTGGGCTTAGATTGGCAAAAGATTACCAATAGAATGAGGAGCACCAAAATGGATAACGTACAGTAAGGGGAAAATGTATCAAGTCGAGACTTTGTCCAGAAAGAGATGATTTTACTATAAGTGCTAGCAAGACAACGTGTATATGTAAGAAAAATGTAACGTTCTTTGGGCTACGCAAATTTATTCGTGATAAAGTATGAAGAAAGAAAGTAAAGCGCAGATTGTTGCGGATTGAGAATTGAGATACAAAAAAAACATCAAATGGTTATTTGATTAGCTATAAATTAAACCGATCCAAAAACTCATATCAATGTTATGTATACAAAAATCAAATAATCCGTAAGGGAACGTCCACAAATTACGTAACGCTAAGAGTAAGGAGGGAGGGTTGAGTGAAGTATGACGCTCCATACAAAATTTTCAGAAGCTTCATACAAAAGGTGTAACATAGGGGGGAAAGCGGTTGAAAAAGTCCAATTTTTGCGTTACGTAATTAATGGATCTTCCCTAACATGGATATCTATGAATTATTTATTCAAACGACAAGCTTCGTTAGGCTTCGCTTTATTCGGTTGCGTGAGGATCAAACGCCGGTACAAATGTAGATACATCCTTGTACCATACTTTTCTTGACAATGCGTTGAAACGGCATCAATTTCTTCGCATGCCAACGCCAAGCACCATCATCAACCTGCAAGACCTTGATTGGGGTTCAAGTGTTTTTTTATTCGGGCTATTGAACGTGAGTAGATCCTAAGCTGCGCCATTCCGTTTTGTATCCAATGCAATCATTGAACGAGTGATCTTCGCACCAATGTTCACAGTGCTGAGCGTCTTTATTATGATGAGACCCAATAGCTGCTAATTGATTGAACTTAATCTATTCACCAAAGCATTGAAGAATTGATTGACCCTCATTTAGACTCTCAATTCTAGTGCAATTATGAAGCAATTAGTGATCTTCAAGCTCAGTGTCATCTCGCTGAATTGTTCATGAATATCGTCACGATGCCGCTGTTGCTGTATTATTTTTAATTATTGTCTAAATCCGGCTTCAGCTCCTGACAGTCAATTCTATTCCTTTCCCCGTTCCACCGAGTTATTGATTCCTCGTCTCCACCTGGGCTCCATTCAGCAGCCATTTATGTATAAAGTTGTTTACCTACACACACGATTTACATGTCAATTGAATAATTGCAATAAATTTTTCATCGCGTCATCCCTGTCGCCGAAAGGGGCTTCTCTCTCTATCAATTCAATTGATACGTGTGTATTATCCGGCTTGCTCTGCGGTTGCGACTTGGAATCGTGGTACTCGTGAAGCATCAGGCGTGTGCTCGTGGGATTTGAATGGGTGCCTCTTCCCACCCCCAGCCGGCCCATCCACATGCCACAAGAGCCAATCAATCGCATTATGCAGCGGTAATCTGGCAAGGCACATATCTTTTTGTCCATTATTCACAGTTGCCAGAGGCAGGCAGATAAGGCAAAAAGAAGCTTTTTGCTTTGCCCAAATCATCCGGACGGTTCCGCACGAGGTTACATACCGTCGCCGATAAGTATCAAGATGACCAATGAAATTGTTTCGTTTATCCTTATGGGGTAAGGCATCTGGCAGAGTGTCGTGAAAGTGTTGCACAACTGATGGCAAATGAATACGCTTGTAAATCGGCGACTTTCTGTATGATAAATGAGCAATTATCGATTTCTTCCCAAAAAATATTATTTAATTTCGAAATTTATTGAAATTTTCTCGTACATACATAGATACACCGTTTTAAAATGTTCATAACCAAGTTAATTCTGTTCAAAGCTCTGTTGGAGTACTATGCAAAAATCCCCAAAAATAAGAAAGCTAGGAGCAGTCTAGAAGCTTGAACGTAAAAGCTGAAGCGTTTCTACGACGAATTTCACCACTGGCGCATTTGTAGCGTAGCATTCTTGCACCAAGTAGTACCCCATCAAGCATCAATGTCTGAAGCAGCCAATGAGTTTCACCAGGTCACCCACAAGAAGGAGGAATTGTCTACGAAATAGGTCGTCGACATGAAAGGTAAGGCATTATTCGTATCCCTACTGGAACATTGCCGCCTCGCTGCTTAGTGTTCATTCAGCACTTCCACAGTTATTAACCGCGAGGTTTCTAAACCAAGTTACTATTTTTGCATTCGTATATCATGAGGCTAACACGATGATACTTTTATGCCCAGGACAGTCGAGAGAATTTCAAAACCGAAAATTGCCCAAACCGGCACTGGGAATTGAACCCAGCCACCCTCAGCATGGTCTTGCGTTATAGCCGTGATCTTACCGCTACGCTGAGAAGGGCCCCAAACCACCACTTCGTTTCCGCAAAACTAGTCGCACTTGTAAAACCGACTAAAAAACATACGATTGCCAGAAAAATATGTCCCCAAATTTAATTGCCGGCTTTGGATTGTTGCGTCTTTCGGGATTTATTCAAATCTGCGGTTTGTCCCCTGAGCGATATCGGATCCGTTGAGAAGCTACATTATTGGAAGGGTCACGTTGAGGTCAAAGCTGAGCGATTCCAAGCAACAGCATCAAAATTTAAGAAAATTTTTAATTCATGATTTTCTATTGAGTTGAAACTTTGCACAGTTTTTCAATTTCATCTAAATCGTCATTTTTCGATATCAAATCTTCATATTGAGTCACGACTAACTTTTCAAAAGGGTGTATGTGAAAATGGTTCAAAAATATTTAAAAAGCTGCACAGCAAAAACGGAATGTTCGATTGTTATGATTTTTTCAGCAAAGTTAGACAACTAAATGGTGATTCTTAAGAAAATGTGCACAGTAAAAAAAAATTTTTTGCCTTTAAAAATATCATTTTTGTCACAAAAACTCAAATATCTCAAAACCCTATCTTTTTTCGAACGTATTTTTTTTAGGGAAAACGGTCCATTATATTAGCTATCTACCATAAAAATTTGGTGATGGTAAACTAATAAACAAAAAAGTTATGACATTTCAAACATTTCACAATTTTCACATATAGTAAACAAAAAAAAATTTCCGTTTATTTTTTTTTTCAAGAATCGCAGTTTGATGCTGATTTTATTGTTAAGGGCCTTGCGTGAGTTAAACAAGTTGTTTGTATGATATTCCATATTTATGTATTCATCGATATTATGTATATTATATGTATAAATATTATATGTATAAATAAATAAAAATGAATTAATATTATCCTAAGTATTAAATTAAATGTGGCAGTTACACAATGTTGTTATAGAAACTCTAAGAGTTTTGGGTTTGAATTTTGGTATGGGTTATGATATCATGAAAACAGTTTATTAATACTTATTTTTTATTTATTTTTATTCAAATTTTTTTAAAATATCGAACACTTTTGAATTATTATCAGCACAGTTTGAGTATAGTTTTGCTTTAATTTTATTTTCCGACAATGGAATGAAACAGTGAAATTTTTGGGTTCCTTGGATCGTTTTCGCGTTATTAAATTGCTCGCTGAGCTCTGAAGCCTTTATTTCGTACTCTTCAGTAGTAGTAAAACAAAATGATAATTTGGTTAAATCTTTTTCTTTTCTACGATTTGCCCAATCAAAAAGTTCTTTCGCAGTTTTAATTGGATGCTCACGTTCTTTGGCTAAACTTGCTCTTGTGGCCATGCGCTTTATTGTTCCTCCAATAGCATCACAAGGACCTTTGCCATGTGATGTAGCAAAAAATGCCATTCTGCATCAATTCCGTACATTGATTTAAATTGACATAGGCTCGAAAAATTCTTACGATTTTTGTACTGCGACGCTGCTCCATCAGACATGAAATATATCTTTTTGACTTCTTTATGCTTATCAACGCGTAAAAAGTTAATCATTTTCAATGAACAAGTTTACGGATACTGAATCGTGTCTTAAATCTTCGGAAATTATAATAAAACTTAAGTGTTCAATTTGCGTACTTCCATTAAAATAAATAACGAATGGATGAATTGTAGCTTGTTGTACGTTCCAGTGATGGGACTGCACTTCATCTTGCAATACAAAGCTGTAATTTTCAGAAAAATCACAAATGACTAAAAATTCACCATTTTGTAATGTATTTTTCGTATTTTTAAAAAGCTGGATTGTTCTGTTTTAATGAAATCGTGAGGGATTAAACTTTCTAATTTCAAGCAAAAATATGACACAAACTCATCTACAGGTTTTACAATAGTTTCTATGTCACACCTATCCGTGGTCACCCATTGCTCAAATGATAACTGATCAATATATTTTTCTTCAAACTCAGCGAATAAAGTATTTTCCAATGATGAAGAATCTGGACAATCCGAACAAGATCGTAGATAGCAATTTGATGTTGTATTTTCACACAAAAGACTACCAGTTAACATTTTAATATCCTTTGTTAAATTGATTCTTTTCAAACTATGTAAAATAAGATTAATATTCTCATGGGTTGTGCACACACACATTATGTGTTCCTGAATTGGAAAGAAGCTTACATTGCCTTGGCCGAAGGCTTGCAAATGAGGAAAAACCTATTTTAATATTATCGTGAATTTCCTTGAAGCGTGTGTACGCTTCTTTCAAAGTCGTCATCATTAATCGTTTTTGGATTGCTTGACGCTTTCCATCTTTTTACTGATACATAATCATTTTGACCAGGCATAGCTCGACTTACTTCATCATCTTCAAAATATTGAACTACTATTTCTTTTGTCTCATCTGTTAATGCAGTACTAGACCTAGTATTTTTGGTTGAAAGACAGTTATTCTTCAATTGTTTTGCCTCTTTTACTGTATTTCTATTGGTTTTGAACTCATCAATGGCATCCTGAATAGACCACGAACTTGGCAGCATCGACAAAATCAATAATTTTTCTTTCCTTGTCGTGGCTGCATTCGAGAACCTTTCCTTCATATTTATAATTACCTCATCGTAGTCTGTATTTTCCACATCATCAGGTCCCTAATTTGAAGAGGTTTCTTCGTACAGCTTCGTTTATTTCACGGTATTTTTTCTCCGGGTAATAAACGTAGTCCATCTTACTCCATTTAATCGGAGTCACTTTTATCCCAGCTATGCCCTCGTTAAAGCGTTCGATGTTGACCTTTTGGATACACTCATCTTCCGATTGATTTGTTGAAACAGATTTCGCTGATGGTACGGTGGCAAGGCTCTCAGCACTTAATACTTCTGGTAATTCCTCAGTTGTTGTCGATACATCTGGCAATTCCTCAGTTGCTGTCGTTTTCGAACTTCCTGCGCTCTGCTCAACCGATGATATACAGATTGCTCTTTTGTCAACGTTTAGACGGCAGGACGTGCAAATGCGTAAATTTGTATTCAATGTGGACATTGGAGCATAACCAGTCGCTTTCAGTTTATCTATGGTGCTTTCGGTGAGATTTCGTAACTCTTTTGAACACTTTTTTCCATCAAACGGCCTACAACAGTTGAGAAAGCGGCTACTCATGTTGTTCGTAATATTTCAATAAACAAAATCACTTTTAAGTTTTTACTGACTAGTTTGGTGTCATTTGCTTGACTGAAGAAAAAAATACTATAAGATCTTTAACAACCTTAGTAGTAGTAATTTTTTTGCTTTTTCGTGAGCATTGTCATGGTATGTACCTATCATGCATTTGTTGTTGTTGAAGATACCCGTTTCCTCCCGATCATAAAGTCTATTCTCTAAGAGGTATATATTTTGCAGGTAAACTATAGACGTACATGTGTATATAAATCTTTGATTTTGCAGCTTTTGTCTTAAAAATAACATTTCTGATATGTTTCTATCAACGTTATTATCAACAGGTTTCAACACTATTAAAAGAATTTTTCGCCAGTCACGTGCAATGAAAATTATGACACTATCAATACTTTTGATCACAACACTGGATCGTGTCTAAGTTTCTTATAGATGCTATGAATAATTAAATCAAAATATCATGAAAACAACTTGTTTAAATCACGTCCCTTAACAATAAAATCTGCATCAAACTGCAATTCTCGAAATAACTTACACAGAAAAAAATTTTTTTTTACTAAATGTGAAAATTGTGAAATGTTTGAAATGTCATAACTTTTTTGTTAATTAGTTTACCATCACCAAATTTTTATGGTAGATAGCTAATATAATAGACCGTTTTCCCTAAAAAAAATACGTTCGAAAAAAGATAGGGTTTTGAGATATTTGAGTTTTTGTGACAAAAATGATATTTTTAAAGGCAAAAAAAAATTTTTTTTTACTATTCACATTTTCTTAAGAATCACCATTTAGTTGTCTAACTTTGCTGAAAAAATCATAACAATCGAACATTCCGTTTTTGCTGTGCAGCTTTTTAAATATTTTTGAACCATTTTCACATACACCCTTTTGAAAAGTTAGTCGTGACTCAATATGAAGATTTGATATCGAAAAATGACGATTTAGATGAAATTGAAAAACTGTGCAGAGTTATAAATATTTTCGAAATGGTCGCTCAGGATCGACTGACATGCCCCCGTGGAATGCCTCAGCTGCGCGAATTTTCGATTCAATCAAGGTCAGTGGACTGTATTACTATTTAGGACGCATGGCGTCCACTTAAGCTTCGTTTAACTTCTCAAATGCCACATATAGACACTTTTCGATACTTTCACCTAGAGTATCCATCCCGGGATGTCCCTGGATTCAGTAAAATTCTGTGTTTTCCGATTACCGGGATATTATTATTGAAATCCTGGAAGACCAAAAATCCTTAGGCTAACTAAGATAATGAATCGATTACGTATATGTTCTATACCTTGCACCAGTCATAATGAGGGAACCCTCTCCCAAAGAAAACGGAATACCAGATTTCAGTTTACTTCACGTCGGGCTACTGACTGATACTTCTACAGCAGCTCTCTTTTATTGGAACAACAAGTATCTTCAATAAAATATTAACAATATTCCTAAATATAACTGGCGTCTGCGTCTTACACACGATTTGCGATATCAAATACATTTTATATTTCATTTTTTTTACTTTTTCCGTTTTTCTTTTTTTTTGTTTACACTTTTAACTCCGTTGTCTATCACCATCGTCACATAGCTGACTCTTTTTTCCACCTCCATTCGCGAAGTCGAAGCAAAATTCTTCACACAAACAATGACATGTTCTTTATGGGTTTTTACAGTAGAGCAACAGAGAGGAGGAGATGGCGGCCATGTTTCACTCAAACTCTGACAGATAGCAATGGGGTTTCCCAAAAGATATTTTAGTTACTAGATAAAGATTGTCGCTTCGGTTCCCTTTGTTCTGCTGTCCGGAACATGTTGGGTACCAAGCTGTCAAATCGTATGGATTTTCCTTCTTTGACATTTGGCTCCCCTATCCTCGCCAGCAAAAGATGTTCCGGACAGCGACGACAGCGACAATCTTTATCTAGTAACTAAAATATCTTTTGGTTTCCCATACACGGAAGAAAAAAAAGTACCCAAAATTGAGTATTTTAAACTTACTTTTGAGTTATTTTTTCTCTTCTCTTTCATCCACTCTTTCTTTTGTTGTCAAAAACAAAAGAGCCAAACAATCCAACGACGCCAGTTCAATACGGGAAGCCAATTTTGAGTTTTATTACCTGAGATCGAGATTGAGTGTATTAAACTCACATTTGGATAAATAAATTTTCCGTCGGGTATTTTTTTTAACATGGAAGTAAAGGCAAACTACTTCGACCCTACTTACTCAATTTTGGCTTCCCGTACGGATGTTCGAGATTGGGTGAATTAAACTCACTATTGGGTAGTTTATTTCTTCCGTGTAGGAGGGAAGAGCAGAATTTGCTTCGCCTTCGCGAATGATGTCAAACGAATCTGTCGCTCTGCTCAAAAACCTTTTGTCTCTCTGTCGTGTCTGTCGGAGCTCGGCACTCAAATAAATTCGTTAACGCTTTCTATATAAAGAATTCTTAAATTTTATCTTTACGCGTGTGTCAGGCGCTTTCATTATTATTTCTATTTCAATTGAAAACTAGGAATAATCTAAGTTGCTGTATTATTATACTGAACTAATTACTTTATTATTATACTATTCTCTTCATCCTCCTACTCCTAATATTTATATTATATTAACATTAACAAGATGAGAACTTATCAGGTTAAATAATATCTTACTTACAATTAAATTAAATCATAAAAAATAAAAGCAGATCTCTCCAAGCGTTTCGTGTATTTTTTCTAACTAAATAATGGCAAACGCTGATCTTGGTAAGACAATCATGTATAGAGCTTAAAAGGCTTCAGAACATCAGTCCTGCGTCAAAATCAGAAAAATATCAAAAATCTTCTGCACATCCCATACATTGTATGTTCTAACTCTATACGCAAAGCAACCACTGATCTTGGTCATGCAATCATGGATAGAGCTTACCAGGCTCTATAATATCAATCCTGCATCAAAATAAGAAAAATATCAAAAATCTTTTACATATCTCACACTTTGTATGTTTTAGCTCTATATGCAAAGTAACCTAATAGTTCAGCCCTATTTCAATAACATTCTCAAACAGCCCTGTTTTGTTGGTCCTCATCAACAAAATAATTCCTGGCCTAATGTGTCGCCCGTACAAACGTCATTCCATTCAACGTTTGAAGAACAACCTCTCCAGCACATGTGCCGGTACAACTCCATTGCTTGCACAGCTTCTGAACTTGTTAGTCTGAATCTCCAACTGGAATTTCGTATGACGCTAGTCTAAGGGTATGCGATAACACACTTTTTCCTAACGAAACGAAACGATCTTTTTATAGGAAGCTCGGAGACCCGAATTTTAGGAGAGAAAATTTATTTTGACACTCATTGTTATAAAAGACCGAGGAATGCTCTGCATCTCCGTGAGCTTGGCGGAAAAAGAAACGTTGGTTAGTTGAAAAGATAATTCAAGTGAAGCCACCTTGATAAGCGACTAAATATTTATTGTAAACGAAGTTATTTCGAAAACTTGAAGACGAATAACGTGTTTCAAATCAATCCAACGCAAAATCAATGTGCTTCGTTTAATAAGATCCTGCAACGTCATCGATTCTGCACTAAATAATTTGATGCTCTTCGAAGCAGACATTTTTTTTCAATTCATGTTCTCCCGCACTAGCTAATGTGACACTCATTAAATAAATTTCTGCTCTGCGAGGCATGAGCGTAACTAACAGATATAATATTAAGTTTTGAAAACAGCTTTATGATTTTGTTCAGTGGCGCAGCCAAAATTTACACATAATACACAACCGTACGGGGCAGTATGATTTAAATTCAAATTTGTTTCGAAATTCCGCGGAATTCTGTTAAATTTTGTTAAAAGCTAATTTTTTCTAGCGAAATTTTTGTAATTTTAAGAAACGAAATCAAGAAATCAGATTTCGCCATACCCAAATTCCGCGAAATTCCGCGGAATTTCGCTTCGATCCACCTGAAACGTAATTTTTCGAAATACCGCATATGTCTAGAGTCTAGACGAACCAATATAATCACTATATTCCGCCAAATTGGCCATATAGAGCTACTTTAATGCTTATAAGTTTTTAAATAAGTGTATGGTGGTCCTATATGGCGGTTTGGCGTAATATAGTGCTAATGGTTACTTGGGAATCCATCGACACTAAGTTGTTAATCCGGAACCGTTCCACAGATCATAACATGTTGAAGATAAGAGAGAGCTATAGCTACTGGTAAAAGTAGCATGCAGTACCCTGCCATGGAGCAAGGGGGTTACTTTAAATCCAATAGTTAATGGACCCAGTGCGTTTACAATGCGCATCTTCCGTCTACAGCGAGGTGTCGTACACTACCTGCTGTTCTAACAGAAAATGCTTCGCTTCAATGAGCATTGAATGCAAACCCAGTGACTGTCTAAATCCAATACATATTCGAAACAATGCAATAATCAATCCGACTTTGACCGACAGCCATCTTTTCCGACTCGGCGAACGTCTGTTCCAAAAAACGCACTCTAGTTTCTAGTTTAGATAGAAACGTGCATTGCATATTATTGCTTCTTGAAGTCTTATTTTAGATAAATCGATTCTAATTTAATTTGAATTCGGATTCAATTTGAACTCTGTATTATCTGTTTTTTTTTTAAATTATGAACTGCGGAATTGTGGCCATATTCATCATCAGTATCACTGTTCAGATTTCCAGATGCTCGATATTACCCAGCCGACTTAATTGGTACGTTTTATTAGATGAACTCATTGCAAAACAAAGAAATACAGCACCAATCTCGTCGGTTCTTTTTGTTAACACTCGTGCTCACTGGCGAAAAAAATTACAAAAATAAGAAACAAAACAAATTCCTTTTCATTACTTTGTTTTTGATGGGATGGAAATAGGAGCTATGGGATGAAGTGCCGAACCGCTCCCCTACATTTGAATAAATTGCCGGCGATCGCTGTCGTCTAATATCTCCCGAACTTGTCTGTATCGTGTCAATAGTCTGTTCCCGAGAATACTACACTATGCTGCATACCAGATCATACTAGTGACATTCTACCCACCTTAGCTAACCAGACCGTGAGCCCACGTGTTGCTTTACTTTCGAACAAGTCCGCCCACAAATGTTCTATCCATCCAGCAAACTTAAGTGTCCAAAACGTCTAACAATAGTGACGCCCAGTGCACTCTGCACATTGGTGCATCATGTGCATTTCAGCAATCACTGTGAAGCTCCCACAGTTCTCCGCGTGCTTTCTGTAATGGTCGTATCCACAGTACGTCAACTTCACTGACCCGTATATTACCATGAACATAGGTGCTATTATTGTTTTCGTGATCTTCCTTTGACTGTCCCACCGAGTGTTGGAAAAGTTTCCCAACGATGCACAACAATAACTTTCTCTGACAGCTTCAGTCCTTATCCGTAACTTTTACGTCGACAATCTGCTGGCTGACTCCAACGACGCTTCTTCCCTCGCTGACATCTACAACCAGCTCATCGCGACAATGCTGGGTTCTGTAGGTCTTCCACTTTTCCAGCGGTCATCCTACAACCAAACTGTGTTAGATGCCATTTCGCAGAGAGACTGAAGTGCAGCTCGACTAAGATCACGATTCCTCAACTTAAGCTACCACTATCTCTCTTTTTCAAGCAACCGCTCATGCACTTTTGTCGCTCCTTTTGAAATATTTTCCTCTTGGCGGCCGGAACCTGGCACTTCAAGTCGTCCAAATCGACAAATCCTTGACAATGCCAACCAAACAGAGTCTGAATTCACCACAATGGAGGCGAGGCTCAATTCCTACGAATTGTCTTAGGATTTTCCACAGGAAGTTCTTCGGAATATCTACTGGAACCGCTTAAGAGTTTTCACGGAAAATTCTCTGGAATTTTCATGAGAAATTCTCCAGAATATCAACGGGGAATTACAAATTTCAGAGTTGACAAGAAAAAAATCTACGTATTTTCCTCGGGAAATTGTTCAGCGTTTCCAAATAAAATCCACGAGATTTTTTCAAATTTCTTAAGGCAACTCCTCGAAATTTTCTGGAATTTCCATTAAACTTCTTCTTCACACACTTTAAATTTTCACTATTTTCGCTATTCGAAATATCAACAGGAAAATTTTCAGAATTTTAAAGAAATTTCTTTGGATTTCCACAAGAAATTCTTTGTATTGTCCATGAATAATCCTTCGGAAATACCACAAGAAATTGTTGAAAAAAGGAAAGGGTCGTTTGGCCGAAGGACTTTCCTCTGAAAGCCATTCGCCACTTGGCTGAATAACACAATTAGTTTTGACCGAATTGAACGTTTTACCGAAATGGTTATTAGGTCGATAACATTTTGGCCGAAAATATCATTTTGCCGAAAGCAACAAACGGCGAATAAAAAAATTCAGCCAAATTGCTAATTTGGCAAAAAAAAGCCGTCTGCTCGAACCGTTCATTTGTTCGAATTAAGTCTTTCGCCGAAAAAATAGTTTTAACGAGAATATCACCATTACTCATTGCTGAACAGGTTATAAGCCAAATCTGTCGATCAGTTTGGCCAAAATAATGTTGAGTCAAGAGGCCCTTCCTGCCAAACGATTATTTCGGTCAAATGACATATTTTCTACCAGATGAGTTCCGGCCTAATCGATTGTTCAGCGAAACAACTTTCGGCCTTGTGGCCTTCAGTCCAACGGCTCTTTCCGTCGTTTGATCAAAAGTCACTTGGAGGAAGGCCAATTCATCAAAAGCCACTTGGCCGAACGACACATTAATGCGAAAGTCATTTCGCCGAATTCCATTTGGCCTAGTTTCGCCAAAAGCAACATACGTCTGAACTGGTAGTTTGGTCGAAAAATCGTCGAAAATGCAATTTGGCCGAAAAGGTCGTTTGGCCGAAAAAGTAGTTTTTCCAAAAAATCCCTTTTCCTGTATGGGTCGTTTTACAGAAAGGGCCATTTGGTCGAACGGGTCATACAGCAGAAATATCATATGGCCAAAAATGTCGACCCGTTCGGTCAAAGAACATTTTTGGCCAAATTATGCTTTCCGCCGAATGAGATTTTAGACCAAATGATCAATACGATCAGACGACCAAGTCGACCAAATGACCAATCTGTCAAATGACTTTTTCTCCAAAATAACAAGTTCATCCGAGCGACAGTTTCGGCCAATGTCCAGTAAATATCACATTTTCTACCATTTCGGCCAAATGACCTATTCAGCCAAACGACTTTTTCAGACAGAAAACCTGTTCAGCCGAACGTAATTTTCCACCGTATATACGGCTAGATGTAATTACGGCTAGATGGGTTTCGGCCAAACTATTAGTTTTGTCATATGACATATTCGGCCAATTAACTTTCAGTCTTGTGGCCTTCGGCCAAATGGCTTTCGGTCGAATAACTCACGGCCCTTTCCCGTTCTAGAGTTCCAGTGCCATTCCGTAAATTTTACGCAATGTGTACTCAAATTCTACAGATTGTCCACGGAAATTTGCTCCAGATTTCAAGAGGGATATTTCTGAAATTTTGAAGGAAATTTTCTGGATTTTCAAAATTTTGACATTTTAAACCACCGCTCCCCCTATTTCACACTTTTTGTATAAGGCATTTGCAAACTTTGGATCGTCACACTCTACTCAATACACCCCTCTACAGACTGCACCAACTCCCCCACCCCGGCACCCAAATGTAATTTATGAACAATCCCTAAACAATGTAGAAAGATCAAATGTATGTAGATTGAAGGGACTGAGGAAGCCATCGACACAAGGAGAGATATCGAGATATAGAACATCGAGATGTAGAGAGTCGACTGTAAAAGCAATAAAAAACTAAGAAAATTTCCACAAAAAATAAGAAAAAGCAATAAAATTTTAAAAGGTTTGACATGACCCCTGTGATTGCGTCCAATTTGGGAATTTTAAGCTCATTCAGTACCCACTATGTTGCGAAGGCCGACGGAGGTCCTTCGTAGCTTAGTTGGTTAAAGCACCAATCTAGCGTACTGTAGGGTCGTGGGTTCGAGTCACATCGAAGGGAAAGTGGTTATCTCCAATACATTTTTCAAATCAATATCTTCCGCATAATGTACATATTTATATATGAAACATTCTTCTTTTGAAATTATAATTTTTGCTTTCAACCTTTCGGGACTCAAGACTCCGGGATCTTCCGTTCACAAGAGCATCGGAACTGCTTGCGTGATCCAAGACTATGCGAGTCCCGGCATGCTTAAAGGGCTAATATTTTTTCGTGGAAAATTCTTTATTGGTTTATATACATTTTTTTATTTCTTATACCCTGATTTCATTATAGGCAATTTCTAATTCTGATACGACCCTGATACGTCATATCTGCCTTCTCGATCGTAGTCAAGCCGCATTCATCGTCATTGTCATCAAACGCGCGTGGTCCTGTGTTGTTCATGCTTCTTAGAGAATTTTCCGACGCGGAGGGTCGTCACGTTCCCAAGTACATGTTTCACAAGATCATAAGCCCCCGTCCCCTCTAAAACCTCGGTCGTTATTTTTGAACGACCTCTCAACCCGATGATTGTTATCGACTTTTAAGTTTGATTTTGATAATAAATCGAATTCCAATGTTTCTTTTTGACTCATCCGCCATCTTCCTAACAGCATCAAACAGCAGATCAAGGTTTATCTGCCAAAAAAGAATTGATTTTAGTGCAACCTACCTTCTCTCGACTAATCAGGAAACTTAAACGTGGGGAGCTAATTTAAATTTGGCTCGAATATCCGGTGCACCAAAAAGCAAAGTCAAGGATTTTGATTCCTCAAGCAAATACTTACAATGCATGGAGCAGTATCGCTCAGTTAGGAAAATGCTACACAAAAAATAAAGCAATGAAAGTTAAAATTAAAGCTCGTTCAAAGGCCTTCACTTTTTTGCAACGGAAAACTTTCAACGAATGTGCCCGCAATTGTAGACAGTGGAATTCAGTGAATCGTTCGACACCAATGAAAATATACCACCCATGTACATCCTCAAATTGACTGCCATCAAATTATATCCTGCACCGAAATGGGGTCGGCTAATTCTAGGCTTCTATCTCCGCCTTCGAATCTGCATGCAAATTCGTTCCATCACCATTGTGTGCCACCGACACAACAGCCTCCCATCAGAACCATGACGGAAGTAAGCTGGAAAAAATCTGAAGCTCAAGATCTATACACACCTTCTTTGCAGGTACGTTCCAAGCTCGGTAAATCGACGCATGACAGTGACAAGATTTGATCTGCGGCGGCAACCACAACCCACCATCGTGACACTCTATGACAAGTGGTTTACTTTTCGCTCCACTGCGTCTCACGGCTCGGCTCGGCGGAGAACTGACATTCCGTCAAACAGCACAAAGACTACAATGTTTGCGAGTTTGCAATGCGTACGGGGTACGGGTGCGTGTAAATTTTTCGATTAATCACAATCATCAAGGTAAAAAGCATATCTAACGCTTGAGTCAATATAGCGATACATTTTATTGTTATTAGTCACCATCAAAACCAAGCAAAAAGGATTTTGAGTCACGGGGGGTCACATCGCCGGCAAGCGATTGAGCGAGCAGAATTCTTTCAAAGCTTAGCCTGTCACAGAAGATGCTCGATGGAGCACACAAAACCAATTCATGAGAATTTGAGGAATTTCAAAAGTACCCATTGTGACCATGACTCCTGATACTGTTCTCTGAAAAATGCGGCAGCACTCATAGAGCTCGAAGGTGCGAGTCAACTACGGTCCAGTTTGAATATAACACCAGTAACCAAAAAAGTAAAAGTACGTTCGCAGATAGGTACGGTATTCCGTGACGTGATGACTGAGTTGACCAACCACTTGACTTGACGAATCACCCAGCAACTTGTTAACTTGAACGGCGTCAAAGACCGACAGACAGCGACACGGTAGCTCCGTCGCCGAAGCATTGCTAAGTTGTGCGATTCTGGTCCACTCATTTTCGCGTGCATTCGCGACCTCATTCTGTTCTTTTTAGTAAAATTTATTGGCCTTACTCGATATTAATTGGACAGGACCATTCACGAACACGCCGGTGTCGGTTGTGCAGGAGCCCTCTCGAATGCAACATAAATCTTGATCCCATGGCAGTACGAAGCTAAAGGTCATAACTCAGTTAATGCAGTTTTAAGCCTTTCGTCTAAAGTGCGGAGACAAATCAACTAAAAAGTAAGTACATAATTGAATGCACAAAGCCTTTTTGGTGTCATTCAATGGTTATGCAAACAAACAGATTAAACTTTTGATGGAGTTTAAGTAATACATATGAAGTTAATCGGCCGTATCTGAGGAGTGTAGCAAGAAGAAGACGAAAAAACTCACCAAAAAGAACTTCTGCCGCTTCTACCCTGCCCTCATATAGTTGTTTTTCTAGAAAATTATTATTAGTTTGTGAAAACTTCCATTATTTGTGGAGAATTTATATTTAGTAATTGCTTCCAACCTTATTTTTTATTGGCTAAACATGAATAAACGTCTCCAATAATGTTTTTTCTTCATTTTGAGTTAATCGTACAATCCCAAAATTCGTGTAAAAGCATTATACGTAAAATGACAGCCAACTGCAATATAAAAATATTACATAATCAGAACAGTTGGTCAACATTGAACAAAGTTTATAGATTAAGCCTTGGCGCGATACCCCACAAATCGCTAAATTATGCAAATGGTCTCTATTGAGATTTGATTAAGCAATGCCATTGGCGTCAAATTGGCTTTTTAGTGTTTTTTTTTCTATCATAAATAACACCTGCTATACTATAAGCTGGTCAATCGTTTTGCGACAACCGTTTGACAGTATCGTACCTCTCTTTGATATTATTGTTAGGACGGTTCAAAGTTTGCAACAGGTTCGAAAGTCTCAGCTACAATATATTCCCACTGGAATATTTTCCCAAGTTAGTCGTAAATTGCAAGTAACAATGATCGGTGATGGCTAGTAATTTAGATGTAATTATCAGATGTAACTATCACCAGATTATATTAACAATTATCAGCATACCTAAATCGACTAAAAAGAATACTTATTTACATATAAGAGCCGTATTTTGTGTACATTTCCAATCTATGAACACTGAACAGCCCTAACTATCGCGCAACCACCTCCGATTGATCGTGAAGCTGCCTCCAATCAGCGTCCTAACCGAGGCTAGTCTGATCAAATGAATTAGCTTCGCAATTCCATACTGAATGCAATGGATACAATGGACGCATTGGTCGCCAATGAGCAACGAGTGGAAGATCGTACTGTGGCCAATTTCTGACACGGCGCTGGTGACATGACCGTGACCTCCAATACAACTTTTCAAAGCTCCCGAGTGTGGCTAGCAATGCGTTGCTTTTCATATCATCATCTAAATCGTAGCCAGAGTTTGGCTCTTGCTGCCGTTCGCGAGCATTCTATTTGAATGAAACCGATATCTTGCCCGGGGGTCTCCTAATACGAGACAGGATCAAACGGCCACGTGAGAGAATTAGTTAAGCAACTTTTTGAAAAGCGTGATCGGTTCAAACTCAAGGTTTACACATGGCTAATTCCCCAGTATTACGTCCTAAAGTAAATCACAAAACAGACTCAGTAGTAAAGATGTTTTGTTGAACTATTTCAGAAGTTACGCGAAAAATATAACAGAGGAAGAATCGATTTTTTTTGTTTTTTTCTGCACCTGTACCGACAATAAAGGGACTTTGGATTAAATTCGGAAAGTCATTCATCGAAACGTAATCCAGTCGATGGTAGACAGCCTCGAATCAATTGGCTCTTTTCACATCATAATTCTGCACCCGGAAATCGCTGAAGCTTCCCAAGCGTACCATTTAGCATCAATTCCTGACGGTATTACGTTTAAACAAATAACCACCAATTACCACGTCAAGGTATGAATCGGACGGACCATAAAATCAAGTGTCCGATAAGTACCGCTCGGTCCCAAACTTGGCGTGCGCTTCAATATCGGATCAGCTTTATTACTGTTATATACTAAATTACAAGCAGATTAACATCTCAGATAGGGCTCATCGTGATCTGAAATATTCTTCTTTGTTTTGTTTTTTTATCGTTCCGTACACAGGCACCATTTACTGTAAAACGTGTTGCCGTTCAGAGAAATATAAACATTTACGAGTTCATAGCCTTCCGAATATGGAACCTTTTAACAGATCAGATTATTTTAAAATGTGTTTAATCTTCTAGCTGACGATGAGATGAGAATTACAAAATATACGTCCTTATTTGATGTACTTTCAACTGGATAAGAAAAAACCTAATACAATGTATTTTTAATTCGACAGTTTTGATTCACAATTATAAAAAAATTGTCTAGTTTTGAGTACGAATATACTTTAATTTAGCCTTTCCGCTTGAACAGTAGTTGGACACCATTTTTTTGTTTGATGAAATGACAAACAATACTCTCGTACAATACACCCTCATGTTGTACATGTATCCCATGTTAGAGCTATCCTAACACTGAAAAAGGATCAAACCAATAGAACTACTTTACAAGGTCATAAATAGAGACCTTGCGAGAAAATTTCACGAGTGACGGGCTATCGACGCAATCAAAATTTCTGTACTCCATGCGATTGTCTTTTGCATATTTTAAAAATAGCTCTCAAATCATCCTCTTCCCTGACAACACAAGTTATGAACCTGGAAAGGACCGATCTTCACAAAATGATGCACGTTTCAATCACTAACAGCCACCAAATGATAGCGCAAGCCATGTGAGAAAATTTCACTTGGCTGATCCTGTTGCTGGCGACGACGGTCTTCCGGTGATGAAGCGTCACCTCACCATTGCGAATAAACTTCCTGAAGCAATCCACAGTCAGTCGACTGACTTCGCGGTGTGATGCGAGGCATGGTGGGCGACAGACGCACAGCAGGACTCCAGTGGCTCGTCTTTGTGGCTTGGGCATCCACATGGGCATGCACGTCGCCAACCAAGCAGTCTACGGAGGGTCGGATCGTTGTCGAGAACCATTTTCACCGGATAACTATCCGACATTCTAGCAATGTGCTCGACCCATCGCAGTCGTCCGATTTCCGCGGTGTGAACGATGGATGTTTCTCCCAACAACTGATGCAACTCGTGGTTCATTCGCTTCCTCCACGTACCGCCAGCCATCTGCACCCCACCATAGAGCGTACGAAGCACTGTCCTTTCGAAAACTCCGCGTTGGTCCTTCACGAGCTTCGTCCATATCTCGTGTCCGTAGAGGAATACCGGTCTAATGAGCGTTTTGTAGATAGTCAGTTTGGTACGGCGGCGAACTCTATTTGATCGAAGCGTCTTGCGGAGTCCAAAGTACGTACGATTTCCAGCCACTATGCGTCTCCGAATTTCTCTGCAGGTATCATTTTCGGTAGTCATCAGTGAGCCCAATTACACAAATTCTTCTACCACATTGATTTCGTCACCACCGATGTCAACTCACGGTGGGTGGCTCACATTGTCTTCTCTTGAGCCTCTTCCTATCATGTACTTCGTCTTCGACGTGTTGATGACTATTCCGATCCGCTTAGCTTCCCTCTTCAGTCTGATGTAGGCTTCCTCCATCTCTCGAAGTTACGTGCCATAATGTCAATGTCGTCGGCGAAGCTAAACAGCTGGACGGACTCATTGAAAATTGTACCACTCATGTTAATCCCTGCTCTTCTTATCACCCCTTCCAGTGGACACGAATAGCAGACACGAAAAACCATCACCTTGCCGTAACCTTCTGCCAATTTCGAGTCCCTTTGAAATTGGATTGATGTGATTGAGTGATGTGCCGTTGAAACTCGAACTACGCACATCACTCAATCCATCGTCGCCTTGATCAACCGTGTCAATTTATCCGGAAATCCGTGTTCGTGCATTAGCTGCCATACCTGGTCCCAATCGATCGTGCGTGGGCACGTCGTATTCGCGGCATTTCTGCAGTACTTGGCGAATGGCGAACACCTATTCCGTGGTGGAGCGTTCGCCCATAAAACCCACTTGGTACTGCCCTACGAACTCTCTTGCAATTGGTGCTAGTCGACGGCATACAATTTGGGAGAGTACCTTGAAGTCGGCGTTCAGCAATGTGATTGCGCTTTAGATACTGCGATCCAGCTTATCGCCCTTTTTGTAGATGGGACATATGACACCTTCCATCCACTCCTGTGCCAAAATTTCTTCCTACCAAATCTTGTTAATGACCCAGTGCAGCGCTCTAGCCAGTGCCGCACCACCGTGTTTAAATAGCTCTCCTGGTAGTTGGTCAACCCCTGGGGCTTTGTTGTTCTTCAGCCGGCCTCCTGGATTTCCTGGAGATCCGGAGCCGGTAAAGTTATGTCCTGCGCGCGTGCTCCCAGGTCCATCCCCATAAGGCCATCTTCGACTGCCATATCACCATTCAGGTGCTCTTCGTATTGCTGCCGCCACCTTTGGATCACTTTGGATGATGCTCGTTCGTAAGAAGGTTCCCGTTTATGTGCCTGGTTTGCCCTCGTGCGGTGTTACAACCCATGCTGCACTCTTTTTTTTCCACTAACTGGTCACATTCGCCGTCATACCAGTCGTTTCTTTGATCCGGGGCACCGTGTCAATTGCAGCTGTTGCGGCGCTACCAATAGCGGATCGAATATCTCTCCAGCCATCTTCTAGCGAAGCTGCACCTTGTTGTTCTCCGTTGGAAGTGCCACTTCCAGATGCTGCGTGTATCCTTGGGCTAGTCTACCGTTTTGTAGCCGCCCAATGTTAAGCCTCGGCGTTCGACTCCGACGCGTGTTGTACACCGTCGAGAGTTTTAAGTGCAGGCATACGGCAACGAGGTAGTGGTCAGATTCAATATTCGCACTGCGGTGAGTGCGGGCGTTCGTGATGACGGAGAAGAATTTACCGTCGATTAGAATTTGGTCGATTTGGTTTTCCGTTTCTTGATTAGGTGATATCCATGTGGCTTTGTGGATATTCTTGCGGGAGAAGAAAGTGCTTCGGACTACCATTCCGCGGGAGGCTGCAAAGCTTATGCATCGTTGGCCGTTGTCGTTCGATACAGTTTGCAGACTATCCGATCCGATGACCGGCCTATACATTTCCTCCCTTTCTAGCTGTGCGTTCATGTCGCCGATGGCGATTTTGACGTCCCGCAGTGGGCATCCATCGTATGTCTGCTCCAGCTGTGCGTAGAACGCTTCTTTCTCGTCGTCGGGTCTCCCTTCATGTGGGCAGTGCACGTTGATGATGCTATAGTTGAAGAAACGGCCTTTAATCCTCAGCTTGCACATCTTTGCGTTGATTGGTTGCCACCCAAACACATCTTGCATGGTTCCCAGCTCGTTGGTGGTGCTACAGACTTGACAGAAGGTAGCCGCTCGATGCCCGCTTTTCCACACTTTCTGTCCTGTCCAGCAAATCTCATGCAGCGCCACGACGTCGAAGTTGTGGGGATGTAATTCATTGCAGATCATAGCGACTTACAGTTCCATGTTCCAAGCTTCCAATCGTGATCCTTTATTCATCGCCTAGGTCTTTGCCGATTATATCGAGTCGTATTATCTCTTATATTGCTCGTAATTATTGGTTTTACAGGGCCTGCGCAAACCTTCCGTCTCGACGGAGGGCCGTCGTGTCAAGTCTGTTTTGTGTTCCACGTGACAGCAGGACTTAGGGCTTGTGCGCTTTGAGCGGCACACGGTCGCTTTGGTGGGGCCTACTTTTTATAGGAGTTTAACAGAGCCCACTGTCAAAAACCCACCCACCTCTCCTAGGCAAGCCCCACAACTCGCAGATAGCCTGGGAGGGATCGTCAAGCCCTTGAACATAGTCCCTGCTGCCCCAAGATTGGAAACCAATATGTTGAGAAACTGTTTAGTTTAGAATTGAGCCGTACGGTGGCACCAGTATAAATGAGAGATCAGTTTAGTTCGATATCTGTGGGATTTAGAAAATTACCATCTTCTACAAAATTGTTCAAGGATTGGAAACCAATATGTTGAGAAAATGAATAATTTAAAATTCATCCGCAAGGAGGCGCTACTGTATATGAGAGATCAGTTCTTTGATATTTCGGGATCTGTGAGATTTAAAAAATTGCCGTCTTCTACAAAGTTGTTCGGGGATTGTAAACCAATATGTTGAAAAATTGTAAAGTTTCAAATTTATCCGTAGAGTACTGCTAGTTCATGTGAGACCACCAGTTTGGTTATATATCTCCGGGTCTGTGATATTAGAAAGTGACCGTCTACTACACAGCTGTTCGAGGATGAAAACTAATATTCTGAAAAACTGTTTAGTTGGTTGGATTGTTGGATTGGGGAAGGGTCATTAGGCCGAAACCTATTCGGCCGAAAGCCATTTGACCTAATGCCACTAGGCCGAGAGTTGTCGGCCGAACAGACCATTTGGCCGAAAAGGTAATTCGGCCGAAAGGGTCGTTTGGCCGAAAGAGTCATTTAGCCGAAAGAGTCATTGGGGTGAAAGGGTCGTTTGGCCGAAAGGGTCATTTGGCCGAAAAGGTCATTAGGCCGAAATGGTCATTTGGCTGAAAGGGTCATTTGGACGAAAGGGTCGTTTGGCCGAAAAGGTCATTTGGTCGAAAGGGTTATTTGGCCGAAAAGGCCATTTGGCCGAAAGGGTCATTTGGTCAAATAGGTCATTTTAGTGATGAACTTATTTATAAATTAAAAAATCACTAAAATAAAGACAAAAAATAGGTCATTTGAAAAGTGAGAAATTAGGAGTAAAAAGAGAGACGTCTTAATTCTCATTCCTCATTTCTCACTGTACAATGAGGAGCACGAAGTGAGTAGTGAGACGTCTCACTAGTCACTTTGCGCTTCTCACTTTTTACAACGAGAAGTGATAAATGAGAAGTTAAGCGTCTAGGATATGTGCCGTGTCGTCATTTACAGTTATTTGGGATTTGAAACCAATGTGTTCGGAAAAGTGTGCTTGGTTGTCATATGGCTACCGTTTCTGCCTCATAGGCAAGATGTCTTCGGTTCGATCTCAGACCCATTTCATTCTCCTACTTTGTATCTTTTTCTATATTTCTCATGTTCCAGCAAATGCTAGAACAGGCAATGGATTTCCGTACCGTTTCAATTTCAATCCTGTACCTTCAACTTGACTAGTCTAGCAGTAACTGTTAGAATTCTAAATGCAGGAAAAACCTGTTTCTCACATCCAATTAGCATTCCGTCTATTGCGTTCCTAGCACATCCCAACAAACAATCTAGTTTTTTGGCTGAAGTAACTTCTTTTTGGCTGAATAAAATCTTGAAAACAGTATTTAATGTTTTTTGGGATTGGTCACTCGTTATTATTATCGAAATTATTATCAAGACACTGATCATACTAGCCAGGATTCACATCGAGTTACAGTACATCGAGTGAGGCAAAGTGCACTGTATGTATCTCAAGTATAGGTATGGTACCTAATTGAGGTATTTACAGGAATTTAGATGACCATTATAAACACATCATACTTGTCGAATAACTTAACATAGACGAGGCATTGATTTGGTATTAAATATCTCTCGAATACCTGATGTGGTTATTATCATCAATGACTACTATTTTAGTATTATTATGATAGAGTTCATCATCAATTTGTTTGGGTAGTATATTATTGGATTACTATTATACCTATGGTGAAGGTGGTAGACTGTATACAATATTGTACGGTAAAGGGCATTAATGGTCATCTCTGATCAAAATTGGTTCAGAAGAAAAATGTTGGTCTAGGACGAACTGTACAAAACGACCATTTTCACGGACGTTCCAGATTTGCGGAAAGGCCGCCTGATGCCCACCTGTGGCCATTGCATAGTAAGAACTGTGAATTACCACTAAGACAATACGAGACGGGATAAGGATGGGAGCATCTTGACGGACGAACGTGTGGTGATCGAAAGGTGGAAGCAGCACTACGAGGAACATCTGAATGGCGCTGAGAGTACAGGCAGTAAAGTCAAGGCAGCGGAAGAGATGACTACATCAGTTCAGCGGACGATGGAAGCCAACCAGCCCCCACCTTGAGGGAAGTTAAGGATGCCATTCAACAGCTAAAGACCAATAAAGCAGCTGGTAAGGATGGTATCGGAGCTGAGCTCATCAAAATGGGCCCGGAAAAGCTGGCCACTTGCCTGCACAAACTGATAGTCAGAATCTGGGAAACCGAACAGCTACCGGAGGAGTGGAAGGAAGGGGTTATATGCCCCATCTACAAGAAAGGCGACAAACTGGAGTGTGAGAACTTTCGAGCGATCACCATGCTTAATGCCGCCTACAAAGTGATATCCCAGATCATCTTCCGTCGTCTGTCACCATTAGTGAACGAGTTCGTGGGAAGTTATCAAGCCGGCTTCGTTGACGGCCGCTCGACAACGGACCAGATCTTTACTGTACGGCAAATCCTTCAAAAATGCCGTGAATACCAGGTCCCAACGCACCATCTGTTCGTTGATTTCAAGGCGGCATACGACAGTATAGACCGCGTAGAGCTATGGAAAATTATGGACGAGAACAGCTTCCCTGGGAAGCTTACCAGACTGATCAAAGCAACGGTGGATGGTGTGCAAAACTGTGTGAAGATTTCGGGCGAACACTCCAGTTCGTTCGAATCGCGCCGGGGACTAAGACAAGGTGATGGACTTTCGTGCCTGTTGTTCAACATTGCGCTAGAAGGTGTCATGCGGAGAGCCGGGTGTAACAGCCGGGGTACGATTTTCAACAGATCCAGTCAATTTATTTGCTTCGCGGTTGACATGGACATTGTCGGCCGAACATTTGCAAAGGTGGCAGAACTGTACACCCGCCTGAAACGTGAAGCAACAAAAGTTGGACTGGTGGTGAATGCGTCAAAGACAAAGTACATGCTTGTGGGCGGAACCGAGCGCGACAGGGCCCACCTGGGAAGCAGTGTTACGATAGACGGGGATACCTTCGAGGTGGTCGAGGAATTCGTCTACCTCGGATCCTTGCTAACGGCTGACAACAACGTTAGTCGTGAAATACGAAGGCGCATCATCTGTGGAAGTCGGGCCTACTACGGGCTCCAGAAGAAACTGCGGTCGAAAAGATTCGCCACCGCACCAAATGTCATGTACAAGACGTTAATAAGACCGGATGTCCTCTACGGACATGAAACATGGACAATGCTCGAGGAGGACTTGCAAGCACTCGGAGTATTCGAGAGACGGGTGCTTAGGACCATCTTTGGCGGTGTGCAAGAAGACGGTGTGTGGCGGCGAAGAATGAACCATGAGCTCGCCCAACTCTACGGCGAACCCAGTATCCAGAAGGTAGCTAAAGCCGGAAGGGTACGATGGGCAGGACATGTTGCAAGAATGCCGGACAGCAACCCTGCAAAGATGGTGTTCGCTTCCGATCCGGCAGGTACGAGACGGCGTGGAGCGCAGCGAGCGAGATGGGCAGACCAGGTGCAGAACGACTTGGCGAGCGTGGGGCGTATCCGAGGATGGAGAGATGCGGCCTCGAACCGTGCATTGTGGCGTCAAATTGTTGATTCAGTGTTATCTGTTTAGATGTTAACTAAATAAATGAAATGAAACAATACGAGACGAGCCAGCCTTGGGCTGAAAGTCTCACCAATAAAAATATTTTTAAAAAATACCACGAAGACCACCATCAAAAATGGCTTAGGCGCTGCTCTAGAACAAACATTCATAAATTACCATTTTTACGGACGTTACTGATTATATGGAAGGCCGTCTGGTGACACCCTGCAGTTATATCTGGAAAAGAACTGTGAAATATCTCCAAAACCTCCGTCAGAAATGGTTAAGAAAAAATTGCGCTGCTCTAGGACGAACTTCACAAAATGAAAAAAATGCGATGCTCTAGGACGAACTTCCCAAATTACCATTTTTACCGATGTTTCGGATTCTACAGGAGGCCGTCTGGTGGCCACCTGCGGTCATAGCAGAATAAGAACTGTATATTAACTCTAAGATCACCGTCAGAAATTGCTTAGAAAAAAATGCGCTGCTGTAGAACGCACTATCCGAAATGACCATTTTTACGAACGTTCCGGGTTTTCCGAAAGGCCGTTCGGTGGCCACCTACGGTCATCATAGGTGTGTAAGAACTGCAAATTAACTCCAAGGTTATTGTCAGAAATGATTTAGAACAAATCTTGCTACTTAGGATGAATTGTTAATGAAATAAATAAATAATTCATTACTGGTCACATTTCCCAGTGCACCTGAGCCTTTTATTCAGCTGTCGCTGTATTTACCCGAGCCTTCTATCAAATCACTTTCATTATCTTCTCAATTGATTAAGAACTATTTTTTGATGAATATATGGTGGTTTAGAGCCAATTGGTCAACTGACTAAAAAGATATCTCATTTTTACTCAATGTGTTGTATTTTTTGCAGCAATTAGAGTCCCGAAGGTTAAAAAGTATTTGGAAGTTTGTGCAACATCGCAACAACTGTGCAAATGATCAAGCAAGTTTACCCACATCCAATCCCACTCTCGTTAGTTCAAACTTTGCTCAGAATGTAAACTGATTTCATTTTATTCAAAGAAAACCGCCAACCGTCAAACGGTTGTTTTAATTTGAAAGAAAACAAAAAAAACAAAAAGTTTCTCTAACATCTTCACACGCGGTCAAACAAAGCAGCGATCAAAGATTTTTTTTGGGAAAGAGTCTCTGTGTTTCCAACATGTTTGGCAGTGTATACGCCACTAGATAGCAGAAATTTTAATCTCAGGCCAAAACAAATTATTAAAAAAAAATCTTTCCGTTTCTCCTAAATACCTCCTTTTATACCCATGTCCCAAATGTATAACCACATATATTGAAATTTTGTAAAATTGAAAAATACGAAGTTTTGCTTCAACTTAATTTAATTGAGGTTTTGGATAGTAGTTACACAGACAAACAGACGTAACAGCATGAACATTTTTCTGAAAAATCCATCGCCCTCTACCACCATCTTGCATGTTACGTTGCATTGCAATGCATGTTACACGAAACAATGTCAAACTCGAAGAATTATGACGCTAGCGCCTTTGATCGATTGATCGTTGAAGTCATGGTCGATGGTAATTTCTCTAGTGTTACGTCTGTTTGTCTGTGGTAGTTATTTCCACATAAATCTACATCTTCTATCTAAATAAAATGTTTTCAAATTATCTTTAGTTCCGTTACCTTCAATTAAAAAGAAACACCCAAAAAATTTATTGCCAAAATTTTAAGCTTGACCTGACTACTGAATTAGAGTATCATCCAGTAATACCCAAATAACGAACACACTTTCTCCTAATGACGTTACGCACGCGTCTCTTTATCGTTTGCAATGTCGACCGAATTTTCCATGCCAATAGTGTCATATTTCGACGATGAGATGGATACTTATCCATAGTGATTCATTGGCGGAGATCATTAAGCCAGCCGTATTTACAAGCAGGAAATTCGTTTGTGTTGTGACTAAATATTCTTGTGAAATGCTTTTTCATCATTTCTGAAAGCCCCTATCTGTGGAAATGTTACTCATGAATTTATTTCCATCGCATCAGCTGGTATTTCTGCTTCTACTAGTGTTGTGAGGGTTTAAGCTCATGAAAATTCAATTTCACGCGCACTCGACGTTCTTTGTTACAGCTCACTGATATTCTTAGAACTACGAACGAGGAAAAAACAAAGGTAATACATTTGGCAATGCATCATCATTCGAGCATCCAACAACTAATATCGCCAAAAAGTGCGGTAATTTGAAACAAGAATTTTATTTGAACAACAAGGATTGCTTAATCAACCGAAGCAGCATGGTTCCTGTGCCATCAAGCTATTAATCATTAATCACCAACGATTACGACGACGGGGACCTGGCCATCACTAAAACTGGTCACCCGTGTGGATCTCCCTCGATTCACCCGTGGAGACCAGGTGGTAGACGGTATGGAATGCGGCGTGTGGCCGCACGTACGAATTCACTTTCAAAACAACATTCACGCAGCAGTACGACATTGACGTTATTAAAACGGCGTAAGTCACAACGGTATGCATTGACTTTGCCGATAGCTACACTCTTTCTGTAGAATATAAGCAAAAAATGATTCAATCTGTAGAATATAAGAAAAAATATTTCCCTTTGCTGCGATACAACTTATTTTTTATATTTGCGACTTATAGGCGCTAATGAAACAGCAGTGTTGAATCGCAATGCTCCCTAGCCCACACCACACAACTGTCGAGCTTCTCAAACCAACTACATTGCCACCCATCATCAGCTCGCACTCACACACCATTGCTTAAAGCTCCCAAACCACCCGGTGTCATATTTTCTTCCAATGCCACCCCATCAGCGCTGCAGTTGAAACGATGCTCTGTTGACGGTGCTATGGAGTATGGAGGGATAGCTTGATCATTACACCTGCACATTTATGAGAAAAATAAACAGCATGGTAGCAGAGGACAGTGTTTTGTTAGTGGTAGGTATAAGGAGAATGGTCCAGGGTAGACTACTTTAGCCTATTTGCTATATTCTCAGATATGAATTCTGATGTTTTTCTGTCCAAAAGGTGATCATGCTTCTATCTTGAAATTTCACAAAATACGATACTTGAATAATTTCATATACCTAAACCTTGCTTATTGCTAAAATCAATTTTCGTTGTCAAGAAGATCGACGAAATCAAACCGGTCAATATCCATGTATTCCGACTGGAACATTTTAGCTCACATCCCCTTTGCAACGCACCTTCAATCAGCAATGCTGCAGACAGAGAAACCTCAAACGAAAATAAAAGTGTGACACAATTTCGCTTTCAAAGAGATTTCAACGACTTGGCAGTGGAACATAGCTACCTACCTATACTTATTTGGGGGCAACAGCGAAACAGTTACCGAGAGCTGGGAGGAAAAATTAGCGCTTTGCACTCTGGAGAAAATGAGAGGGGAAGAGAGTTTCGACCGCATGGTTAAGAGAGGAAAATGAAACTCGCTAAAACGCTTCAACATTTAGATGTGAAGTGTAAAAAACAAATACGCAACAGGAATTGTTAAATTTTTCAACATTTGAATTATTACTGTTTGAAAATTTCTATTTTGTCATTAGTACCTATTGATCATTTCACGTTTTTCATCTTTTTTTTGGGAAATGATTGATGAAAAATGTATAGTTTATTGTTAAATATTTTGCAAGGCACAAAGTATTTGGAATTGGAATCTAAGAGATCCCATAATAAACATTAAAATGTAGAATTTACAGATGCCATAGACTAAATATGAATAAAAGGATTTTAGGATTTGAAGATTTTAGAATTCATGAATGTAAGCCAAGACGCAATATATCGGCAGCAGCACAGAGTTTCCTTTCTGATTTGCTGGCAAATTTTCGATACAGAAGAGTGGAACCCATTGAACTGGGTTTTCAGATTTTCGATCGTGCACAGACAAAATTGTTATCGTTCTCGATTATGCAATGATATCTATATAGAAATCACAATTGCTTTTTTCTCTCATATAGTAAACGTTACAATTGCAGATTTAAATATACAACCAATCTGCTATAATATGATAAATGGAGCACATGCCTCAAAAGCTGGATAATTGAGAGAAATTCAAGAAAGGCATAATTTACCTAAACATTTGATTGCTGTCATGGTTTCTATTATAGAAACCTTTTGGGATACACATGTAATTGAAACAAATTTCTTCCAATTCACCATACTGCAACAATTAGTCCCAAACAGGTTCAAAATTGTGCTATTTATTATTCATTTTAATTGCACTAATTTGACCGGGCGCAGTTAGATTTCGAAATGAGATTTTCACACAAACTGAAACCCCTTCACAGAAACCGCAACGGATCAGTAATACACTTGTTATGTCCATAAAACCATTTATTTGAAAGCCAGCTGGTATTGCAACCAGCCATAAATTACATTACATTCCGCAAGGCATCCGACAGTTCACGCCTCGAGCACCTCATCAACGTCATTTCGTGTACACTTGCGGAAGAACCTGAGGTCACAAAAATCTTGCAGTTTCTCGCCACACCAGCCCGACCGTCGACAATAAAACGCATTGGAAATTCGCATCATCTTCTGCGGCTCATGCCGCAGCAACTGCTCCAACGGCACCGTCGACGACGGGCGAAGGCGGGAAACGCTTATTCAAAATGCCAATGAACTTGAGCTGTTGTCGTAGGTAAGCCGAAATGAAACTCACACCTTCCGTATTTGTGCAGAAAGAATCATCTGTTTTGAAAAAAAAAAATGATTCCTTCTTCCACCACTAACCCTTCGTCTCCTTACGTCTTGTGCATCATTAATTTAGCGTTTGTATATTCGTGGTTCGGGTTTCTCACTTCTCATGCATTGAAATCTCCCAGACAACGACATCAAAGTTTCTCTCGCTTTCCGAAACATTCAAACGATTTGGATGCCCACAAGCAAGAAACCTATTTTCCTTTGTCGCATAGCCGGACGTAGTCAATATTTTTTGCTTCAACGAGAAACTTGTACGTACGTCTCTTGGGGCAAAACGAATATATTCATCGCATTTTAGCTAGATTTGATGTAAAAGATTCGCAACTTATCCATAGCATAATTGATGCTCTTTGGAACAATCGACAACAAAAAATGTTCACTTCTTCAAATGAATGAAAACATCAGTAATATCTATGCCGATTTATTATTATTCAGAAAGTTCATACTGCCCCACTCTCCTCACCATCGTTGTGAGAAATCGTTGTTTTCTCATCGTCAATTCTTCTACGAAACTCAATGTTGTGATTGTTGGTTAGCAATGTTGTGACTGCGGATAACAGTGCGGTCTCTTGCACCGAAGATCCACCACATTAGACGGACCACTACTAGTAAGATTGAAGCCCGTTGTTGTCATGGCCCGTAACGCCACTGGTTGATGAGGTTTGACTGGTTTGGCAATTCCATACGGTTGCGAATTGTTTCATCATTGAATTATTTCATCATTAGCGGTGCGCCGCATCCACGCAGTGTCTAATTTGAAGTATGTGGAGGTTGTTTTTGTCATTTGAATTAAGGTAATTATTTTGAAGGTAGCCAAAGGGTGTTCCAAGAAAATACAACTAGAAAAAAAAGCAATAATAGGTACACAAAGAATTTACAAACTATTCACAAGGACGAACAATATTTTTATGATATGGAAATGCTAATATCATCTTCCAATCTTAGACGTACATGTTCATGATAGAATTAGAGGCGAAAGTATAGAATTGATAGTTTCGTTAGGATACGGCAGGCATGAAGAATGTTTTTTTATAGAAGTCGATTTGAAGGCGAGCGGAGGGCAATATTTGTGATGGCACATATCACACGACCTTCCTTCTGCCAAGCTCCCGTATGAAGTGGGGAGGGAAGAATATCAGTGTAGAAGCTGATATATCTCCACTGGCTTTTATAGAAGTCGATTAGAAAGCGAGCGGAGGGCAATATTTGTGATGGCACATATTACACGACCTTCCTTCTGCCAAGCTCCCGTATGAAGGAGATATATCAGCTTCCACACTGATATTCTTCCCTCCCCCTTCATACGGGAGCTTGGCAGAAGGAAGGTCGTGTGATATGTGCCATCACAAATATTGCCCTCCGCTCGCCTTCAAATCGACTTCTATAAAAAAAAAAAACATTCTTCATGCCTGCCGTATCCTAACGAAACTATCAATTCTATACATACGTATACGTATTTCGACCTTAACTGTACACACTTAGTTTTTATTTCTGCAGCTCGGCAAAAATCCGCACAGCCGTACGCCAACAAAATAAAAGCTGATATTCTGGCAAAAATGATGATTGTTAGCTGATTTTTGGCAAATCATTTGCTGATTTTCAGCACTTTTGACAGAAATCTCGGCAAAAAACATGTTTATTGGGCACAGCTGTGCGAATCTCGGTAAAAGTTGACCATTTTGCTGAGATCCCGGTTAAAAAAATTAAGTGTGTAAGGTCGTCTCGTACTTGACTCGACTCAAGTCGAGACACTGAAGACGACCTTACAAGTCAACAGACTTGAGTCGAGTCAAGTACGAGACACTGAAGACGACCTTACAGTTGAGGTCGAAATACGTATATGTAAAAGTAATACGATTTGGTGGAATTAAATGGAATTGTAGTAAACTCGTCTCATGACAGTGAAATATTTCTTAAATAGTTTCAGTCTTTTAAAATCTCTCATTTTCTTACCTGGCTTTATGGAAATGCGATGGTTTTTCTCTTCTAGTTCTAAGTCGGATACTAGTATTCCCTGTGTCAATTAATTTATGTAGTAAATGTTTTAATTTAGGAAGTAAATGCATCGTAGTTCACCAAGTCAGTTAAATTGTTGAGACGTTCCGAAGTGGGGCATATATGCTTTTTTCGTCTACCGTTCTCGGAAAAGGCGGTTTTCCTCGTGTGATCTAGCCTTTCCCATTTTTTTTTTCAAATGGAGCTCGTTTTCGTACCACTGCTTGAATAGAACTGGATGATGGATGTATAACTGACAACAAATGATGTACATTGTTGTTTAAATGTTGGTTACTAGTTTTACCAACTACCCAGTACCCATGAAAGACAAAATTGTTTCAGCGCGGTATTCTATGTTACCAACTACTATCATATTTAATAAAAGCAGAATCATTATACAGTTTGCGTGCGATGTTGCGTGTGCTACTTGGGCAATTAACATAGTTTTCAGACTCAGGTCATACGGCCGAATAGGTCATTCGGCCGAATAAGTTATTTGACCGAAGAGGACATTTCGGCGATTAGATCATTTGGCCGAACAGAACTTGGCCTAATGGTTTGTTCGGCCATATGGTATTTTCGGCCAAACCTTCGGCATAGTGGCCTTCGGCCAAATGGCATTCGGCCGTATGGTTTTCGGCCAAACGACCCTTCCCCAAAATTCCTTGGACAAAATTTAAGCCTTGAAATATTATTCCAACAGCCAGCCACCGCAAATTCACAAGAATAAAAAAATTGGTAGCTTAGATAGTGGAATTTTGAAACCGTTTATAGGACTATTTGGATATGGATGGATGCGATTTATAGTCGACTGTCTTGAAACAATTTACAGTGTGAATTAGGTGATGATGTTTATAAAAGTGGGGCGCAGTTGTATGGAAAAACTCAAACTTTATCCAATTAAGTGAGATCAAGGTTTTTCTGAATCGTTTTAGGATCTCAATCAACTGTGCAAAATATAGGCTCGATTGGTTGCGTGAGCGCTTTCCGCATAGTGTTATAAATTTATAAGGAAGATAGTATGGAAAAGCGTACTTTTTACATTTTTTTCCTAAGCGACTTAAAATAATGTGAAATAGCATATAGTCTGAAAGATGCCGAAAGACTTTGGAGGTACACATTTAACCAGGGATTTTAACGGTAATTATTTTTTACAGATCTAGCTCAGTAAATGATGATAGTATTGAGATATCAGTAAACCAAATGTCAAAATTGATATTTTATACCGGTAACTTAGTTATTGGAAACAAAAGTTTTTTTGTTTGTTTTTGATTACGAGATTCATAACATAATATAAAATCAAACGACAACTTTGGCATCAAAACACTCCTTATCATAGTGTTATCCTGATATAGCTTTCTCTCGGATTAGGCTCTCAAAATAGTGTTACCTACATTACCAATATTTTGAAAGATTAACTATTTTTGGTTTCTATTCTATAAAAAATGAACACATTAAGGCTTATGATTGATTATTTAAGGCATATGATTGATTATTTTAAAGGGCCGTTACAACATTCTGCCCTACTGGTCTCCGAAAGGTTAAGGGGAGGGGGATAATAAAAATTAATATTAAAATGAAGAAAAAAAATAAAAAAAACTTCTCGGATTTGTTAGAGAATGTTTTGAAAATCCTCAAAATTATCCGAATTTTATTTTGTTGTCCCCTCAAAATATTATTTGTTTGGCTCAAAAATCCGAGGGAGGGGGAGACAAAATTGTTTTTAAATATTTGTATCGGCCTAAGATAATTTTCATTTTTTTTTCTGCAATTAAATTGCCACAGCATATTTTCAGTGATTATGTACAGGATACAGTGATGACCCGATGCTCCACACCCGATTTAGGGCAGTTCTGATATGATTTTTTTACGATCCAATTTTGCCATTTTTAACATAATTTTATGCTTAAAAATAATAGTACTGAAAACAACTACCAACAAGTCAAACAGGGTGTCGACTCCAATTTAAGAATAAAATTCCCTGACTTTCCCTGACTTTCCAGACAAGTCCTCAAAAAATTACAGATATGAAAAATGTTTTTTTTTTTCAATTCCCAGAAACGTATGAAAATCTTTGCAAATGTGAATCATTGAAGTCCATATGAGCTCCTGAGCTACTGGAAGCCTAATCACTTCTAGAAACAGAACATTAAGGATTTGTAGAATATCGTAGGTAATTCTGGTCGTTCACAAAGATTCAAGTAAATGCGTATAACTCCTGAAAGATTTTCATATTTCTAGACCAACATTTAAAAGGGCGTTACAGTTCAAAATTAGATTTTACAGGTTACTAAAATTGGCTCCACTTAGTGTTATAAGTTTTCTGGTGCCTTCATCCACCATTAGGAGTTCTCATAGGAAACAACCAAGACTACTGATGGACTTCTTCAAATCGTTGAAGTTTTCATTATCTTTCTGGAAATTTGTGTGAACTCTTGTATATTTTGACACGACTTTTGAACTTCCAAACAGTCGGAGAAGCTTCTAGAAATCCTTCTAATGCCGTTAAAAAAATGTACGGATTAGGTATTTACGAGAACATCGAGAAACCTCCATTGGCTCTCAAGTACGATTACGGAGAAAGCATTCTTATTCACTCTCTGTGGAGTTTATAGACTTCTGAAATTAGTTACTGATCAATCCCTACAAGCTCACATAAATCTATGTGTGGGGAATAAAGTGAGCCTGAATAAATCATTCGCATTTTTTGATTAAATTAATAGATAAAATAAAATGTATTTTTTATTTCATAATAAAAATAAATAAATAAATTAAAATATTTTCAAATGACAATAATGGAAAATAGATAACAAATTTGAAATTCAATCGTAATAGGTATTTGAAATGCAAGCATACTAAGAAGCTAATGAAAAGAAATTTGAAATTCAATCGCAGTAGGCTGACAGGAAATTCTAGATTTTTCGAAGGGTGACAGAATATAAATGAAGATCATTCAGTGTTCGTTTCTTGAGGCGGAAAGACAATGATTCTTTATCGGTGTCCAAAGCCTGTTTTTCCACGGAGAAGGAAGACAAATCGTTTAGCTACGACAATGGTGTAGTTGTTGCTCCCCTACAAGGTAATATTTTTTAGGCGATTTAAGAAAAGAAGCGAAATAAGGCAAAAAAAGAATGATAAATGATAATGATGAATAAAATGGCAAAAAATAATGACAAGCCAAAGTATGTCAGTGGTAAAACAGGTAAGCTGCAGACAACAAACAGAAATGGCAAAAAATCAAGGTAAGCCATAGAATGTATATGGCAAAAGAAAATGGTAAGCAAATCATATCATGAGTGAAAATGGCAAAAAATAATGGTAAGCCACGAGGCAAATTTTATGGAAAAAGCTTCATTGAGAAATACATATTTGAAACATCGTGGATTTAATTTTGTAGTTTGTCTACTATTTGAAAGCTGAAAGGTGAAATCCAACTGGACGTATAAAGAGTTAAGGGCTATTGATCTAAAGATCGTGAGCTCGACCCCCAGATATGTGAGATTCAGTGAGTGACCATTTCCTATAATGTTGTTTAGATCAGAAGTTCCCAAACTTTTTGGATAAGCGACCCACCTGACAGAACCCCATATTCCTTGCGATCCACCAGGTACTAAATGAATTGATCTTTAGAAATTGGATTAAAATGAGTTTGCGTTGAATTGAACAAATCATAAAAAAATTGCTTCATATCCCTTCATTGGATTTGGATTAGATTTGGATTGGATTTGGAATGGATTCGGGTTGGATTTTTTTTATTGGATTTGGATTATATTTGGATTAAATTTGGATTCGATTTGGACTAGCATTGGATTTAGATTGGATTTGGATTGAATTTGGATTTGGATTGGATTTGGATTAGATTTGGATTGGATTTGGATTGGATTTGGAATATATTCAGATTGGATTTGGATTAGATTTGGATTTGATTTGTAATGGATTAGGATTGGATTTGGATTGGATTTGGATTGGATTTGAATTGGATATGGATTGGATTTGGATTGGATTTAGATTGGGTTTGGATTCGATTTGGATTGGATTTGGATTAGATTTAGATTGGATTTGGATTTGGATTGGATTTGCACTTACAGTAAGCCCAGCAAAACATTCTAACCACTGTAATACTTTAAATAAATTGGTCTGAATTATTTATTTGAACAGCGTCTTCAAGTTAGAGATTCCTTCACGAAGACATTCAATTCAAATTAGAGTAAATACCATACAATCTACCAAGTTTTTGGAGCATATCCTTTGAAAAAAATCTACTGAACATTTATCGAGTTCCAGGATAAAAACTATCGAGACAGCTTTTCAAAATCCCTTGGGATTTTTTACTTATCAGTGAGAATTCTGAGTTAATTTCTGGACAAAATTACCATAGATCAACCAGAATATTTCATGATTAAATAGTTTTATAAACATCAGCAGCGAATATAAAACTGAAACATTACCATTGATAACAACATTATCCGCCTCTTGCGTTCCAGCACGTGAGAATTATGGAGTATCGAGTAACGTTTAATTGAGACCTTCGCCACCTACGTATATGAGGTAGACCATATGATGCTTTTATCCACTGTCATTCTCTCTACATGAGCATTATTTTGAGGATCGACCAATGACTGTATAAGCCCATCATCAAATGAAAGTTCCCGAAATGTTTTTAAAACATTACCTACAGAATCTTGTTTAGAGATGATGCCGATGCTGTGGAGTGCTGTCACAGGTCCACAGAGATACTATTCGTCGTTTTCTTTTAACAAGCTTCCTAGTTGATTGTATGTTGAACGGTTCTGAACTATGGCCTATTTCAGTCATTTGATTCATTTTCGACTGCTTTCACGAGATAGTTTTCAAACATTTGGGCGTTACATTTTCATCAGAAAGTAATGTGATATTAGGTTTTTAATTAGAGATGGTTATAAGTCAGCAATTTAAATTCCTATATCATAAGTACATCAACATATCATAATTTTAAAGGGGGTCCCGTAGCGTAGTTGGCTACACGTTCGCCTTACAAGCGAATGGTCATGGGTTCGATTCCCAGCCCCTTCACCAAACCCTCGTCAGTCGCCGGATCCGCGCCCATACGGTGGCGTTCTGGGGTGCACGCCTTACCGTCACGGCTGCCTGATGACGACTGACAACTTGTTCTTCTCGGAGGCATTCCTCCAACGTTACCCGGATAAATGGCAACCGAACAATGCAACGATCATTGGATAGACGACATGGACAAATGGACACAATGGACTCACGATGAGATGGACAAGCAACGACAACAATAATGATAATGGAAAATCTAAAAATAGATTCTGTGTGGATTCTGGCAGCAGAATGCCACAGTAGATCTTGTCACAGTAGCGGTTAAGTAACACAGAGTGCCTACCAAATAAAGAAAGGAATAAAAAAATAAAAAAAAACATACAGTTAAACCTCCATGAGTCGATGTTCTATGACTCGATATCGACTCATAGAAGCAAATTATTCCACGTTAAAAAATATTTTCTGGGTTACTACGATGGTCCCTTCAAACAGCATCACAAGGTTTGTATATTCCACATCTCGATATTTCCTTGAGTCGATGGTCCCTTCAATATCGACTCATGGAGGTTTCACTGTATCATAATTTTCCTATATCATAAGTACATCAACATAATTTTATAAGGAATGACTCTCGCGATTAATGATTAAGTATTTGAACAAATTTTCAGAACTTATTTTGCTTGATGGGAACATGACTCAAACGCTACTATTAAGGAAAATGCAAATAATTCAAAACGACTCCGACACAAAACCACTCAAACTAAATAATTTAAAATATTGAAGGGGACTTTTAAAAAAATGGATCAGGTCTCAACACTGACCATTTGAGCAACGTGGCATCGAACCTCTGTTTTTGCTTAGAGATTAATAGAAACAAACTCGATTACCATGGGAAACATGAAAAGGCCTCGTAGTAGACTTTTAGTCTGCCAACTGAGACTAAGACTGCCAACAGCCACAAAAAAAAGCTTCATAGCTTGATAGTGGAGGTGATTGTCGAATATAACTGCCTGGGAGTATTGTTTATCGGCTATGCAGTCTGATGACCAGGTAAAGCGCAATATTAATTCTGATCCGACGTTTCAGTACTTTTATTGGTCCCTTTTCAATGGATTAAAATTGGTTCAGAGTTTCATTGTCATAAGTGTCCTTAGTTGAGTATATTGCTCGAAATAAAAAAATCACTATAAATTTTCAATATTGGGTTTGTGATTTTTTTCCCTGACCTCAATCAAAATTCCCTGACTTTCACTGACATTCCAGATCCAAAATGAAATTACCTGACTTCCCCTGACTTTCCAGGTTTTTTCAGGTAGTCGACACCCTGTCAAACCTCCATGAGTTAATATTGAAGGGACCATCGGGAAATATCGAGTTGTGGAAAACAAAATCTCTGGGATGCTGTTTGAACGGACCTCACAGTAACCCAGCATCATTTGTTTCCATGAGTCAATATCGAGTAAAGAACATTGACTCATGGAGGTTTTACTGTAATTATTTTCATTATCTGTGACTTATTTTAAATTATTTCATGAACTTGGAAGTCTAAAGAAGAAGAAAAAATACTCCAAATCTAACAAATAAATTCACTTTAGCCCGAAATTTACAAATTGTTATGTATAATCTTTGATTAAAATCAAAGTTTGATCATTTTTAAGCTTGCGTTTTGATTTTATGTACATTAACTTCACTGACAACCAACCCTACTCACCCTGTACATTTTCTACTGCTAAGCCATTAATTTCTTTATACTTATGCTGTTTTGTTCTTTCTGATGAAGTCATTTCGAAACATTTTTTAATGAGCGAGAAAGGTATCATAACCGCTTAGTTGATTACTCTGATTTTTGACGTAGGACTTACGTCTTTCTTTACTATACTGGGTGTCATTTAGATTTTTGGAAATCGAGAGCGTTACGCTGGAAGGGAAGATTTCAAACGATACTAGCGCCTTTATCTTTCGATGGATTTTTAATATTTATATATCAATCGACTCGGACACTCTCCAGCAATTTGCCTATTTCATTGAAAATTAAGATTCTTAACGATAGACTATTGAAAATTTCAATTCTTGTCAAAGCCAGCAAAAATTTCATATGTAATCAATCCCGTGCATTCCTAACACGGACATCAGAATGCGGTATGTCACGGGCCTTCGGGTCTAGCGGAAGATTTTCTTCGTGTATAAAAGAAGCAGTGCCTGCCGTGTTCGAGCCATTACAATTTGTGACAGCAACGCGTACTGACGTGCTTTTTTCTCGCGCATTGTTTGTTTCGTTCGTTCGTTCGCTGTGTTTGTTTACCTACACAGCATGCAGTCGCCAGTGGGTCTGCGAATATGCATGAAAGGAGTGGGCGCATTTTTTTTGTCATTCTGTGCTTGATGATGGCCGGATGCAGTGGTGTCGGTTGCGATGGATGCAATCGCCCATCGCATCGCTCGAAGTTCATGGCTAGTGGCCGATGATGGCTGAGACAGCGAGGGCAGCGGTGGTGGATGAAGAAGAATACAATTAGAGAGCGTGTTAGCAAAAATAAGCATATTTGTGATGTATTTCTTTGTTTGGTAAACGGGTTCCCCTAAAATAGCACATTTTGCCCAAGTCTAAAATATGTATCAATAGAATTTTAAATCTTCAAATACTATCATCATTAAGAAATCTATAAATGCCCTACATTTGTTTAAGTAAATAAGGGCTTGATAGTTAGAAACAAAGCAACTCTAATTATGTATTTATTTATTAGTTTTATTTTCAGAAGCTTTGAATAAACATGGAAGTTGTCGTTTCCAATATCAACACCTATAATCAAACTCCATAGATCCAAAAGTTAGAAGTCAAATATAAATACGTTGCTTTTATATCAGTCCTACGTCTACTCGCGGTTATGTTAAAAACATTACCCATTGCTGTTTTTTTTTTTTTATTTATGTTCTACTTAGTGCAGAACGATGTTTGAAAGATGAATTTTGCTTATATTTTCCTGTTTTTTTTTCAACCATCCTTGCAAAGATGTTATCATGAACTGCGAAATCATCAATTCAAAACCAAACTGCATTATTCCAGTGTCAACTCAAACAACAGCGCAAAAGCTATAGGAGGAGTAGGTTTAGGTATCCATCACGCTCAAAAACCGTCACCTGTTACTCTGTGCTGCCTATAATATACCTCGGGATATTAAACTCATCGCGGGTCCATATGACGAGATTGTTTTTTTGCTTTATTTAGGTGACGAAACTTTATTTAGGAAACGATATTGGGGGACTTCAACCTTACGGGCGTTGCTTTGCCTCCGATTCATAGTAGTTTCCTCTGTCCAGATTATGCGCTCTCTACTGTTTATCCTGGAGCAATCACGTTTCTAGACAGCTATAGTTCTGCAGATATGTTCCAGATCAACAACATGACTAATGAAAACAATCGTTTTTTAGATTTTTCCTTTGTGAACGCCTTTGATTTCAACTGCACCCGTACCATAAGTAAAGTTCGTTCCACATCATCTCCCACTAGTTATCGTGGTCAAGGGTTATGACAGTGTCGTACGTCGTACAATTTTTGGAAGGCAGATTGAGAGCATATTCTTAATCCAGACGACTTCAATCTCGCTGCAAAAAACTTTCTTGCACATCGTGTTCCTTGAATGACAAATGAATTACGTACTCTGAAAAGAACGAAGAAGGGTGCTCTCAAAAGATTCACCAAATATTGTACACTCCCGCTCAAACAACACTATGTCAGGCTCAATTACGAATACAAACGCTTGAGTAAGATCTCTTATCACAAATGCGAGCCGGGAATTCAATCTAGGCTCCGATCACATCCAAAATCCTTGAAATGTATTGGAGGTAACCACTTTCCCTTAGATGGGGCTCGAACCCACGACCCTCAGTTCTCCGATGTATTTTGCTCGAAATCGTTATATTGCTCTTTACTGCCCCACTCTTGAGTACTGCTCAGCCGATTTGAACCCACACTACAACAACGCGTTGCAACGGTGTAGAACAGGGCTGCCCAACGTACCGTCCGCGGGCCGGAAGCGGCCCTTGGCTCAGTTTTTTGTGGCCTGCGGCGTGTAAGAAAAATACTTCATAACCAGCCCTAAAGCTTTATTAATAAATACTGTAGGTTATAACTGGTTAAAAAAATTAAAAGCTGTGCAAGCATGGAATCTAATAATCCAGCATGGGCCAGTTTTGTTGTTAATGAGATTTTGGCAATACGGATGAAACCTTTCCAGGACGGAGAACCTGTTAAGGATTGCATATCGGCTGTTGGCGATGTCGTGTGCTCTAAAGAAAAAAGCCTCCTTCAATATTATTTGTTTCTTGTAAAGTATAGTGAAGAGCTAAAGTTTTCACAGAAGATTTAAAAATTACGTTACGCTAAAAATCCGCCTGCTTCTGATTCACCTGCTCGCAATCGATGAAAATACCTAATGTAAAAAATTAGACACATATGTAGCTGTTTTCATAAGAGACATTCAGGATCATCTTCAAATCACAGAGGAATTGAGGATCCCAATGAAGGAAACGACTACCAGTATAGATCATAGGAAAGCTCAGATCAATCAAAGTAAATTTTCTATGTCCCGGGCATAGGAAAGCTGTTACGACCTGTACGCAGGAGCTTGAATTTTTCTTTGAAAGCTAAGGCCTAACAACTGATGGAGCTCCGATAAAGACGGGAAAGAATACGTTGTGACATTTGAAAATTGAAGCAATTTGTTTATTTGTTCATTTGTTAATCAGCCACAAAAGTTAATTTGTAATATTTCTCTGCACTTGATTTTTTCACCAAAAAAAGATCTATGTGCAAAAACGATCAATATTCGTGATTTAGCGACGCTCGTTATTAAGAAAATCAACTTTACCTAAGTGAGGAAACTCAACCACCACTAATTCCAAATTAGTTGACGGAAATAAGAGGAGAATACGGAGATTTGTTAAGGTACACCGGGGCTAGTTGAAATGCGGGGTAAGTTGAAACGGAAGCTGTAATTTAGTTAGGAAATGAGCGAATGCCCTGATTTTTTTTTTCAACAAACTACTCCCCTAACCGCACCTTCTGACTGCTATTTCCGGAAGATTGCAGCTTTCAAAAGCAATCCCTGTCATTGTTTATTTTTCGCCCTTTGCAAAATCCAAACCAACTATTTGTCGTGCCAATGAAATAGGTCTCAAAACGAAGTTTGGAAGAGTTTTTTCATCAAATTTTCACGGTAGGTAATCATTTAATGTTGAATAAGCAAAATGATTATAAAAAATCGATGAAAGACCCGTTTTAATTTTTGTATTTTGGTTGTTTGATATTGCTCCGCATGTTCAATTCTTTGGGCAAATAGAAATGCGTGGTGCGGGACAAGTTGAGACAACGGTTCAAAACGTATTCCTCGCAGTTAAAAGTAAATTTTTTTCCCCAGAATTCAACATGGTCCGTAAACACATTCGGAAAACATAAATTTATAAAAACATGCAAACTTCTGAAAATAAATTTAATAAATTTCCGCCCATTCCGTCATAAATGCAATCCTCCTACAATCTCCACTAGAATAAAAAGGGTCATGTTTAAACTGCAGTTTAAAGATTCTTAATCTACTGAGCACTGACTCTCAGAAAAATAAAACATGGGGTATGTAAACATTTCGTTAACTCCACCTTTCACTACCCCAGCTGCTTATTTCTCCAATCGAAGAGTTTATGAGAGATATGCTGGCTGGTTAATTAATGTGCATTTATGAAGAAGCCACAACCGAATAAATCAAGTGCACAATATACAAGTGAACCAAATAATTAATCATCCTGAATAGTAATCCGAGTGGTCATCAGTAGGAGGAAATCAATCTGATAAATTTTCAGCGTAGTGCGTTCTCCAGAATTTGGCCTTTGAAAATACGCTTGTGACTTTGTTGTACACTGCCCTTATTCGCATAAGAGTCGCATGGCATTTTCTCCGACTTGAGTAATTTGCCGTTGAATTTTTCAAACTTGTTTTACATGGAGAAATATTTTTAAAAAATCTAATAAATTGAAAAAAAAATGCTATCTTCCCAAAAATTTGACATAGAATTCTCTATCTTTATTTATTGTTGTGGTCCATTTAATATTTAAGTTATTTTTTGGATAAAAAAGTACTTATCAAAATTTGGAATATGATTTTTATCCGATTAAATATCAAGATGCGACAACAACAGTGGGATTTGTTTTTAAATTTCTAGAACAAAGCCTACTATTTTATCGGATTTTCTTAAACAGGAGACAATTTTTAGCTAATTTCTGAAAGAAAATCAAAATTGTCAAAAACTTATATGGGACTCTTATGCGAATCCTGGCAGTATTACATTCACCTTTACAACCTCGAGCTTATTGAGTCTCACATATATTTTGTTATTAATATGGTAAAATTAGCTTATGACTGGATATAACGCAGTGTTTCAACTTGCCCCGATACGCGGGGCAAGTTGAAACGATGCATATAAAACAAGAATTTGAATATACTAAATATTTATAAAAAAGTTTGTTGAGGTTGCTTATTTTTTATTTATAATCTTTGGCCCGAACTAGCAAACACCGCAAACGGATTCAAAATGTATCAAAGGGTGATTTTTTTACAGCACTTAGATTTTCAACTTTAAAAAAACCGTTTCAACTTGCCCCGGTGTACCTTATGTTAGTTCGTTGGCTATAACATGGTACCTTGCTTGAGAGATTTTATTTTCTTATAAAGGAAATCACACTATTTCTACAAGACAAAGCAAAACCAATGTCCAAGCTGCATGATCCTGGATCTGAGTAGCTTGGCCTTTATAGTACATGTCACCAAACATCTCAATGACTTGAACATAAAACTGCAAGTCAGGAATCCAAACGTTGAACTTTTATTATTCAACATGCAAACTATTGAAACAATTTGGCACAATTGATTGTCAAAAATAGATACATTTCTTTAATCCTGTAGAAAACAGTTCTTGCAAATATGTTAAATATGCTGGTAAACTTGAAACAAATTTTCAATCCTTTTAGCTAATTTTTGAGAACACAACTCCTTAACCGTTTACTGATGCACATAATTGACCTCCAATGCAACATCTAGTTCAAATCCTAATTTCAGAAAGACACAGCTATTGTAAGATATTTTGTCTCTTCAGAAGTACCTGTGGAATAAGCTCTTATCGAGAATGAAAGCAATAAGAAATAATTGTTAATCTTCATTATCAGCTTGCAAAATTTGATCACCGGCTGTGAAAATCAATATGCGCTGAGTATTGGAAAGAATCCAACAATTTCATGTCCTGTTACGTAAAAAAAATAAAGTAAGTCAACTCAAGACCCAAGAAAAATGTTTTTTGGCTATACAGGGTTCAAAAAACAATATTTTCGATACTACCTTCACAGTCTCTATGTTTATCTGAGGTGTGAGAAGTGGGTTGAACGATCGACTGCGTCTATGAGGGCGAACACAGCAGCAAATACAATATCGCTAATCTGAGGCGTTTATAGTAGATTGATCACTCGTCTGAGGCCACGAGGGTGGACGCAGTATCAAATTGAATACAATATGGCAAATCTGAGGCGTTCATAGTAGATTGATCACTCGCCCGAGGGCACGAGAGTGGACTCAGCATATTCTCCGCTTCTTTTCTTTTTTTCTCTTCAAGGAAAATAACTAGAAAAGTATTTTTGTAGAAATGTAGGTAAGGAAATTATTTTGAGCTTTTTAGTGGAATGTCTTCACTTGTCATAAGACGAGTTTGTACAATCCCATTGAATTCCACCACTTAATTGTATCTTGACAGATACATATTTCGACCTCAACAGTAAGGCCGTCTTCAGTGTCTCGTACCTGACGAGTCGAGTCAGGTACGAGACACTGAAGGCGGCCTTACTGTTGAGGTCGAAATACGTATCTGTCAAGATACAATTAAGTGGTGGAATTCAATGGGATTGTACAAACTCGTCTTATGACAAGTGAGAAATGTAGTGTCTTGAACAAGAAAATCATCCCGGAAAAGCTTGTTAGTCTATGTTCCTTCAAAACCGATAACTGGGAACCAGAATTGTCAAATTTCAATAATCAGTAAGTAACGGCGTTCCTAGTGGTCGCTGAAATCTGGTCACCACCCACATTTTTTCGTTCCCAAAAGTTAGGAAAAGTCAGATATTTCAAGCTCCTATCCTGCCCATGATCGCATATTTATAACACTCGCATTTTTGTTCATTTTGCAAAAAGCCTGTGATTCGTTCAGAAAGCTCAGTTTACTCAGTTAACTAATCCCACGACAGTAAAATACGCTTCACTATCTTGCTCATCTGTGGTAAGCTGGAAATGATTGGATTTGTGGGGAGAATTGAGAAACGATCTACAAAACCATTTACAAAATGCAAATGTTACAAATATGCGATCATGGGCAGTATCTCATTTCGTTACAAAACTACAACGTTTTTAAATCATCTCTGGGTCGAAATGGAATCTCTAGGAATGTTCAAAGTTCGTCTAAGTAGTAACTTGTATGGTCAAAGCTCATTTTCATTGTGTGAGAAGCAAATGCCCAAAATGCTGAGTATCACTGCTCTATTTATTAATTTGTAGAATAAACTCAACAATATAAATTTTGAATCAGAAAATTTAATTAAGGCCCAAAATGTGATGATATCGAAACAACTTTTGTTGTGTAACATTTTGGATAACTAACTACGAACGAACTACCTACAACTAGAATCATTCCTAAAACTTAAAACTGCAAGTTTGGTCTGCCCTATTATCAAATAAACGGTGGTGGAATAAAGTGTTTCTACCCTCTTGAATGGCTAGGTGTGTCCAGCCTTAAATTTGTCGGAGAGATATTACAGCGGAAGTTGTCCGGTCGTGGGCACCCCTGGTCAGCTTACAATAGTGATCATTCATAGTGAATTTGTCAATTGTCACTGGTGCGAAATGTCAGTACGATGTTTTATAGCTGAGACCGATGCGAACAGACACACCCGGTAACTACTGTGGATCACATGTTTTCATCTGTCGGAATCGGGAGCTTCCCAATATGTTGTTGTGTTCAATGTATCGCAAATTGGACTGCATTACTGTCAAAAGGTTAGAATAATAATTTTTTATGCTGTTAATTTACTATATTTCGTATTTTGATATCGATTCAATGAAAATAATCAATTAAAAAAATCGATTTTTTTATAGCATTGCATTTTCCTGTCGCGGGCACCGACATTTTACCGCTTGTGGGCACACATATTTTGGGACTCAGCATTGTCCGACATGCTCGCAATAAATTGCATTCGACGGGAAATCTGGTCCCATTGTTTATTATTGAAAATTGGCCCGATCGGATATTGCGTTCCAGAATTAATGGAAATAAATTTTTATAAGGAAATTATTAAGGGCTTTGCAGTGGAATTTCTTTACTTGTCCTAAGACGTGTAAGTAATATCCCATTTATTTCCACCACTGACTGTAACTTTACAGATACCATATTACGACTTCAAGAGTAAAGCCGTGTTCAGTGTCCCGTAACTAGTAAATTATGGAAATAATGATAATTAAGTGGGGCCTTTCGACCTTTCTTATGCGAATTTCTTAGTTTTTATAATAAGCGAAAAAGCATCATCATGGCTGAGTGATTTAATCTTTTTTTTGTTTTTTTTTTATTTTTAGCTTCAAAACTCCAGGGTAATATTTTTCTAATCAAAGAAAAATCAGAGACGTCCAAAACCGAAAAAAAAATGTGGTTAAAATACTTCATAGAAGGATACATATTTGTTTTACGATATCGAATTAATTCTTCCATAGAAGTTAGCTAAGGTCTTGAGCTTTTCATAGATGTGTATATGTCTATATGAATATTGAATTCAACGAAGTTATGGCAAAACAGCAAACTGTGCCGACAACCTGGTCACTTCCCTTTAATGTTACCAGACGTACTCTTGTAAGAGTACATGTTCTCTTGTTGAGGCCGAAAAAATGCGTACTCTTCTTTTTCGGAGAAAAAGGTTATATGTACTCTCTTTGAATATTTTTAGTAGCAATTTAATTTCCAAACATAACATTGCAAAATAAATCCATTTTCCTTAGTTTGTACAAATAAAGCACACTAAGATTGACTAAGAAGACTTGAGTCAAAACGGTAAAATATCGATCTTGAATTGAAAAAAATAAAAAATAAATAAGGGTTTTACTCTCATGTACTCTATTTTCGATAGTTGTACATGTACTATTTTTAGTCAAACTGAATCTGGTAACACTACTTCCCTTACCTAATGGAGCTTATGTTGACAACTTCAAAAATGTACTCGCCCTTGTGAGCAATTAATCTTTTATAACACTAAATAATACTTTTTACATACATTATCATTTAGAGATCTGATTAATAACCCATTAATTCTAATAATACCCAATCAATATAATGTAATATCACATTATTAAAAAAAACAATACTTACAATAAGATTCTTGAGTAACAGAACCTGAGGGGGATGCAGCACTGTTGCAGAAGCTCGACCAGAACAGAAAAATGGAACCAAAGTTTGCCGCGAAAAGATGTTCATGCACACGATTGGTATATGCGGGTATGGTGCATTCTCTAATGGCTTTGGCCTCTAAAACACTCGAGAGCTAATATATGAATTACTGCGGTGCCGTTGGTGTCGAGCTTCTGCTTCTGCCATGCCGCTGATGGGGTCTCTATTATTAGGTTTCTATGAATAGTTGGCGCTGACTTCGAGCCGATGATTGGCTACTGCGATGACTCTTGATTAATTTGATCATCGCACAAGCAAGTAGACAGGCATGCACTCGATCGTATATATGTGTTGTGTTTGCAGCCTGCTTAGTTCGCTTAATTATGCTTGAGCGTTTCCATTCACTGATATTGTGGGTTAATGAGCAAGCAGGTGACCATGTCTTTGAAATTCATTGCACTTTTGCGGACAAGAAACAATTCCAACTTTACGTGTCACTCATTCATTCACTCACAACCAGCCAGCCGCTGCGACCAATTACGAAATTGATCAACCCACGGCTGAGGGGTACGATTGTGTTTTTCTGGTTTGTTGGTTGAATCCGTTTCCTTTCCACGCCGATGCGCACGGAGATATCTGTTTGGTTGCCACACTTGACTTTTGTTTTTCGGCTCGGTACAATTAATTCCCGTCACTCGAAAATTAAAAACAAGTTTCACTTGAATAAAAACTCGCAGTTCGACAATCGCACGACTCCCTGGCAGTAAATATGTGCGAACAGTCCAAAAAAATTGACACTGACATCACGCATACTCTCACTCACGATCTTCAGATGCTGCTTGCGATTTCTTTTTAGAGCATTGAAGAAAAATATCTACTAAACGTCAACCAACCAAATCGGAGGCTCGCAAGATCTACTTCAATCTGCCCCTGCGATATGTGTCGTGGCTCAACGGAGGGCAAAACGAGACAGAAACCACGCGACAACCACCACACTCTTCGTTCCACCCCAAAATAAATTAAAAAAAAACGAGAAATAGGAGCAACCGCGAAAGAGAAGACTCGCGAATCTAAAAAAAAGCACCACCAAACCTGAACAGGAAAACCGGAGTGAATGCAAAACTACAACCGAACTCGCGAACACCTGGACGAAGACTGTCGCTCGGACGTGAAGGCGACTCACCTGGTAAGCCTATGCTCTCCACACGTTAAGCTTCTCACGCACGCAGCCACCGCCATCAGCTGGGCGCTTCAAGATCCGCGAGCATAGTGTTGCCTTAAGAAAAATGTGAGTGAGATTCCGCGTTGATGACTACTACCTACCTACTAAATGTGTGACAGCTAACCAGCAGCGCAGACCGCGGTCCAACACCTACACTATGGATGCTCGAAGTCGTGAACTACTAAACACGACCCGATGGGTGGAATAAGGGTAAAATAGGTTCAATTCGTTGTTGATATTAATATTACCAATGAACCGATAAATCAATGATTTGCTGATATTCATTGATATTGTTGTAACAACAAATAATTCTTCAATAAGATTAGTTCTGAATTTGTTAAGAAATGTAAAAATTATCATTTGCACTTGACACGCTTTGGCTCCACCCCACCACCCCGAATGCCAGTACCCCGAATGCCATTACCCCGAAGGCCACTACCCCGAATGGGACAGTACCCCGAAAACCATCACCCCGAATGGGACACTACCCCGAAATCCATTACCCCGAAAGTCAATTACCCCGAAAACATTTAGAATCTATAGTATTCTGTTACCATGTTTAACACCAATAGATATCGATGAATAGCAACAGTTTTTAACCAACCAGTTTAACCAACAGTTTTGATTTTTCTTCTAATTAGCTTTAACTGTCATACCTGTCATTATGACCTGGAAAAGTACTATTCTACGAAATGGAGAAAGAGATCCTTTTCTCCAACAGAAATTATGCCTTGTTTATATAAACGCGTTTGCCCGGTATAAGACAGACAGAGGAGAGGATGACTTCCTTAAATGGACATGTTTGCCCGGTATAAGGCACACAGAGGAAATTATGCCTTCTTTAAATGGACGTGTTTGCCCGGTATAAGGCAGACAGAGGAGATGATGCCTTCTTTAAATGGACGCGTTTGCCCGGTATAAGGCAGATAGAGGAGATGATGCCTTGTTTAAATGAACGAGTTTGTCCGGTATAAGGCAGATAGAGGAGATGATGCTTTGTTTAAATGAACGAGTTTGCCCGGTATAAGGCATACAGGGTAAATATGACTTTTTTTAATAAACGCGTTTGCCCGGTATGAGGCAGACAGGGGAGATGATGCCTTCTTTAAATGGACGCGTTTACCCGGTATAGAGCAGACAGAGGAGATGATGCCTTTTATAAATGAACGGGTTTTCCCGGTATAAGACAGACAGAGGAGAGGATGCCTTCCTTAAATGGATGTGTTAGCCCGGTATAAGGCACACAGAGGAAATTATGCCTTGTTTAAATGGACGCGTTTGCCCGGTATAAGTCAGACAGAGGAGATGATGCCTTCTTTAAATGGACGCGATTGCCCGGTATAAGGCAGACAGAGGAGATGATGCCTTCTTTAAATGGACGGGTTTTCCCGGTATAAGGCAGACAGACGAGATGATGCCTTCTTTAAATGGACGCGTTTGCCCGGTATAAGGCAGACAGAGGAGATGATGCCTTCCTTAAATGGACGGGTTTTCCCGGTATAAGGCAGACAGACGAGATGATGCCTTCTTTAAATGGACGGGTTTGCCCGGTATAAGGCACACAGAGGAAAGTATGCCTTCTTTAAATGGACGCGTTTGCCCGGTATAAGGCAGACAGAGGAGATGATGCCTTCCTTAAATGGACGGGTTTTCCCGGTATAAGGCAGACAGAGGAGATGATGCCTTCTTTAAATTGACGGGTTTGCCCGGTATAAGGCAGACAGAGGAGATGATACCTCCTTTTCATGAACGTGCTTATACCTCGATAAGGCACACAGAGGATATACTGCCTTTTTAAAAGTAACGTCTGCTCGTTAGAAGGCGAAACGAGATGATGCCTTCTTTAAGTCAACGCAACTTCCCGAAGACAAACAAGATCTCCCTTTCTCTCACTCTCAAACACAAATCCTCTTACTACTTCCTCTGACACACTTCCTCTCAAACACAAATCCTCTTACCACTTCCTCTGTCTCACTAATTATTACTCATTCACCCACTGTCATTCATTCACCCACTCTTACTCACTTAACCACTCTTACTCACTTAACCACTCTTACTCACTCATCCACTTTTACTCACTCATTTACTCCCAATCATTCACTATCTCTTTATCGCTCACTCTTACTCACTCACTCTTACTCACTCATTCTTACTCTTAAGAGTAAACTTACTCGCTCGCTCACTTACTCTTACTCGCTCACTCACTCTTACCTACTCACTTAATCACTCACTCACTCTTACTCACCCATTCACCCCTCGTCGATGTGAGATTTAGACCACGCTTCATCCAGAATCCGTTGCTTTTACTACAGCGACCAAGGAACAACTTCTACCTTGTTGCCCTAGTAGACATGCTGACGTGGACCGCAATTGCCTCCAACTCTCTGCATTGTACATGAAAACGTGCTGCATAATCTGCAGTTTCAGTTCAAATTATTGTTCATTCATATGAATTATGAATAAACTGTTATTGAGTAACATTTTTTTCATTGAAATTAAGTATAAACTTGAAATAATGACTAATTCGGGGTACTGGCTCATTCGGGGTAGTGTCCCATTAGGGGTAATGGCATTCGGGGTAGTGACTCATTCGGGGTTGTGGCGTTCGGGGTAGTGGCCTTCGGGGTAATGGCATTATGGGTAATGGAATTATGGGTAGTGTCATAGAGTCCACGCTTTTCAACCGAAGGGGAATACACAAATGTTTCCATGTCAAAAAATCCCGGAAAAGACGGTAAATCTCGAAAAAGCGACGACAAACACCATTCCGCTAAGGTTTACAAACAACCATGCGTTTTTCTCATGCAAGTGTGCCGTTTTGCACGATGCGTTTGAAATGCTTTAGAAAGATAAAATCCGAATTAGTTTTAACAGGAGATCATTGTGATAATTAGCTATTTCTGAAAATGCTGTAACTACACGTTGAAATCATTTGGTTTTTCAGTATACATTGGACACGTTCCAGCGTAACGCGACACCACACCATTCGAAAATTAGCTTCAACATATGATTAAACAGGTGTAAAATTATCCTCAATAAACTTCCTTTTCTGATAGAATATTCATTTTAATATTTTTCGCTTTGAATGTGATCAATATATCGCGCTGCATTTCGTAACGCGACACCATCGCTGAATTGCACTTTTTCGCAATTTCGAAATGCAAGTGCGTTTTTTAGCTCTGGTATACGGTTTGGAGTCTCGATTTATTCTAAGCATTTCTCGTATACATCAACAGAAATGAGGCTTTGAATTAAAATCGCGGAAAAAAGCAAATTATAAGGAAAATTACTGAATTGATATAAACACCGCCGCGTTACGCTGATCGACAAACAGTGTTCTGCAAATTTTTTTTTTTTAACGAATTTTATTTGCTAATTATTTAATACATGCATTCATCTCTTAGACTAGGTGTTCCGTGTTTTCTTAACACTATCATCCTTATTTGCTATGTTATATTTTTAGTTATTATTAATACATTTCAATTGCCTCTGGCAGTTAGAATTTTTCCTCTGGTTGAATTAAACCATGTAGGAATTACAATGTTTTCAACTTAAACTAAACTTAACCTATTTTATACTAAGGGTACAAGGAGTTAATCGTTGCAATAGAAGATTGCAACGATTTTTGTCTAAAATTGGAAATTATTTTGTTGGACATTTGTTGCAATGTCTCAATATTAGAAATTCTATGAAGTTCATTGGTACTATACCACGGAGGCAACTTCAGAATCATTTTCAGAATTTTATCTTGAATCCTCTGAAGTGCCTTCTTTCTGGTATTGCAGCAACTAGTCCATATTGGCACAGCATACAACATGGCAGGTCTAAAAATTTGTTTGTAAATCAAAAGTTTGGTCAAAGTTTTGATTTTCTGTTTATAAGTGGATATAGACACTTATTTGTTACATTTATATATTTGTTACATTTGGCTTGAAGGCCTTCAATGTGATTTTTAAAAGTTAATTTTTGATCTAGCAGAAGTCCTAAATATTTAGCTTCGCTAGACCAATTAATTGGAACCCCATTCATAGTGACAATATGTCTGCTAGAGGGTTTCAAATAAGAAGCTCTCGGCTTGTTTGGGAAAATTATAAGCTGAGTTTTTTAAGCATTCGGGGAAATTTTCCATTTTTGTAAGTAAGTGGAGAAAATATCCAAACTTTTTTGCAATCTACTACAAATGACACAAAGGCTTCGCCCTTTGGCTGAAAGGCCCGTGTCATCTGCAAACAAAGATTTTTGACACCCTGGTGGTAAATCAGGTAAGTCAGAAGTAAAAATGTTATACAAAATGGGCCCCAGTATGCTGCCTTGGGGGACACCAGCCCTTACAGGTAATCTATCAGATTTATAATTCTGATAGTTTACCTGCAGTGAGCGATCTGATAAATAATTTTGGATCAGTTTAATAATGTACAGAGGAAAATTAAAATTCATCAATTTTACAATCAAACCTTCATGCCACACACTGTCAAATGCTTTCTCTATATCAAGAAGAGCAACTCCAGTCGAATATCCTTCAGATTTGTTGAGCCGAATTAAGTTCGTAACTCTTAATAACTGATGAGTGGTTGAATGCCCATGGCGAAAACCAAATTGCTCATCAGCAAAAATAGAATTGTCATTAATATGAACCATCATTCTATTTAAAATAATCTTTTCAAACAGTTTGCTTATTGAAGAAAGCAAAATGATTGGGCGATAACTAGAAGCATCGGCTGGATTTTTGTCCGGCTTCAAAATTGGAACAACTTTGGCGTTTTTCCATTTATCTGGAAAGTATGCCAATTGAAAACATTTGTTAAATAAATTAACCAAAAAGGATAAAGAGCTCTCAGGAAGTTTTTTGATAAGTATGTAGAAAATACCATCATCACCCGGGGCTTTCATATTTTTAAATTTTCTAGTAATAGATCTCACTTCATCCAAATTAGTTCCCAACGAAGGGTCAAAAACATTCTCTTGATTGAGAATGTCTTCGAAGCTCCGTGTAACCTGATCCTCAATTGGACTAGTGAGACCTAGACTAAAATTATGGGCACTCTCGAACTGCTGAGCAAGTTTTTGAGCCTTTTCGCCATTTGTTAATAAAATTTTATTTCCCTCTTTAAGCGCTGGAATTGGCTTTTGAGGTTTTTAAGAATTTTTGTTAATTTCCAAAAGGGTTTCGAACTGGGATCCAACTTCGAGACATTATTCTCAAAGTTGGTATTTCTCAGAATAGCGAAACGTTTTTTAATTTCATTTTGCAAATCTCGCCAAATAACTTTCAACGCGGGATCGCGAGTTCTTTGGTATTGCCTTCTTCTCACATTTTTAAGACGGATCAGTAGCTGAAGATCGTCGTCAATAATAATGGAGTTGAATTTAGTTTCACATTTAGGAATTGCAATGCATCTGGCTTCGACAATTAAATTTGTCAAAGATACGAGAGCATTGTCAATATCACTTTTGGTATCGAGAGGAATATCAACATCAAAATTCCTATCGATATACGTTTTATATAAATCCCAATCAGCTCTATGATAATTAAAAGTAGAGCTGATTGGATTATAAATGGCTTCTTATGAGATTTCAAATGTCACAGGAAGATAATCGGAGTCCAAGTCAGCATGAGTTACCAATTGGCCACACAGCTGACTTGAATCCGTTAAAACTAAATCAATTGTAGAAGGATTTCGACTGGAAGAAAAACAAGTTGGGCCATTGGGATATTGAATAGTATAATATCCCGCAGAACAATCTTCAAATAAAATTTTACCATTGGAATTGCTTTGAGCATTATTCCATGAACGGTGTTTGGCATTGAAGTCACCAATTACGAAGAATTTTGATTAGTTGCGAGTCAGAATTTGAAGATCAGCTTTCAACAAATTCTTTTGCTGCCCATTGCATTGAAAAGGCAAGTAGGCTGCAATGAAGGAAAATTGTCCAAAATTTGTTTCAACAGAAACTCCCAAGGTTTCAAAAACTTTGGTTTCAAACGAAGAAAATAATTTATGTTTGATACGTCTATTAATGACAATGGCGACCCCACCACAGGCGCTGTCAAGACGATCATTTCTGTAGATAAAACAGTTTGGATCTCTTTTAATGGAGAGTCCTGGTTTTAAATACGTTTCAGTTATAATGGCAATATGCACATTATGAACTGAAAGGTAGTTGAATAATTCATCTTCCTTACCCTTTAGAGAGCGGGCATTCCAATTTAGAACTTTCACACAATTATTTGGATCCATTGAAACGGATACCCGTTGACGAGCGGCAAAATTTGTTTGTGAATTGTGGTGGGTATGAATTGCTCGACCGGTAACCGGTTTCGAAATTTGAGCGTTTGAAAAATTTCTACCCGTCGAATCTGGGATCCGATTGGAATTTCCCGTCATCAATTTTGAACGGGAATTCAAAACTTTTTTGCGTGAAGGGCATTCCCAGAAATTGGATTTATGATTGCCCCACAATTAGCACATTTAAATTTATTGGAATCTTCTCTCACAGGACATGCGTCCTTGGCGTGAGAGGTTCCACCACAAATCATGCATTTAGCATCCATGTGACAATGTTTGGCAAAAAAAAAAAAAAAAAACGTATTTGTAATGTCAGTATAGCCACTGGATCTCTTGCTATACAACACCTTGCACGCTTGAAATTTCTACAAGAATTCATTCGGTAACTCTGCCTGGAATTATTTTAGAATTACATGTAAAATTTGTTTAGAAATTCAATAAGATTTTTTTAATTCTTTCAAATACTAGAGTTTTTTTTTCAAAATTTGTTACGAAATTTCCTTCAATAAGTTAATTGGGAAATCCACATACTGAATCGGCAGTTCATTGAAGAATTTATCAAGAAACAAACTCCAGGGATTCAAATCAGAAATTCCTTCGCGAAATCTTTCGAGAACATCTTCAGTAAATCCTTCAAAAATTTCATTGTGGATTCTTCTGAAAGAGGAATTTTCCGGCACAAATTATCGATTTTTTTTATAATGCCTTGATAAAAAGTTTCACAATAAATTTCCGGAGGAATTTTCGCAAGAATTCATATAGAGTTTCTTAGAAAACTACTTGAAGTAATTTCCGCGGAAATTCATAGATGAATTTTTGGAGAAATTTTTGGAAGAATATTTGAAGGAATAACCAGATGAATTTCCGGTGGAACTCTTTCAGGAATGTCCAGAAGAGAACTTGAAGGAACTTGTAAAGAATTCCTGAACGATTTTTGAGTGATGGAATTTTGGGGGAAAATACCTGGATGAATTTCCAATATAATTTCTATAAGAATTCCCTAGGCGAGATGGGAGGTGAGATTAGAAAAGTTTCATGTGAATTTCGAATGGAGCTCTCGAAGTAATTCCGAAGGAATTCCTGGAGGAATTTTTGAAGGAATTCCTGGAGGAATTTCCGAAGGTATTCCTGAAAGAATTTCCGAAGGAATTTCTGGAGCAACTTCCGAAGGGATTCCTGGAGGAACTTCCGAAGGAATTCCTGGAGGAACTTCCGAAGGAATTCCTGGAGGAACTTCCAAAGGAATTCCTGGAGGAACTTCCGAAGGAATTCCTGGAGGAACTTCCGAAGGAATTCCTGGAGGAACTTCCGAAGGAATTCCTGGAGGAACTTCCGAAGGAATTCGTGGAGGAACTTCCGAAGGAATTCCTGGACGAACTTCCGGAGGAATGCCTGGAGGAACTTCTGAAGGAACTTCTGGAGGAATACCTGGAAGAACTTCCGGAGGAATTCCTGGAGGAACTTTCGGAGGAATTCCTGGAGGAACTTCCGGAGAAATTCCTGGAGGAACTTTCAGAGGAATTCCTGAATGAACTTCCGGAGGAATTCCTGGAGGAACTTTCGGAGGAATTCCTGGAGGAACTTGCGGAGGAATTCCTGGAGGAACTTCCGAAGGAATTCCTGGAGGAACTTCCGAAGGAATTCCGGGAGGAACTTCCGAAGGAATTCCGGGAGGAACTTCCGAAGGAATTCCGGGAGGAACTTCCGAAGGAATTCCGGGAGGAACTTCCGAAGGAATTCCGGGAGGAACTTCCGAAGGAATTCCGGGAGGAACTTCCGAAGGAATTCCGGGAGGAACTTCCGAAGGAATTCCGGGAGGAACTTCCGAAGGAATTCCGGGAGGAACTTCCGAAGGAATTCCGGGAGGAACTTCCGAAGGAATTCCGGGAGGAACTTCCGAAGGAATTCCGGGAGGAACTTCCGAAGGAATTCCTGAATGAACTTCCGAAGGAATTCCGGGAGGAACTTCCGAAGGAATTCCGGGAGGAACTTCCGAAGGAATTCCGGGAGGAACTTCCGAAAGAATTGCGGGAGGAACTTCCGAAGGTATTCCTGGAGGAACTTCCGAAGGTATTCCTGGAGGAACTTTCGAAGGAATTCCTGGAGGAACTTCCGAAGGAATTCCTGGAGGAACTTCCGAAGGAATTCCTGGAGGAACTTCCGAAGGAATTCCTGGAGGAACTTCCGAAGGAATTCCTGGAGGAACTTCCGAAGGAATTCCTGGAGGAACTTCCGAAGGAATTCCTGGAGGAACTTCCGAAGGAATTCCTGGAGGAACTTCCAAAGGAATTCCTGGAGGAACTTCCAAAGGAATTCCTGGAGGAACTTCCGAAGGAATTCCTGGAGGAACTTCCGAAGGAATTCCTGGAGAAACTTCCGAAGGAATTCCTGGAGGAACTTCCGAAGGAATTCCTGGAGGAACTTCCGAAGGAATTCCTGGAGGAACTTCCGAAGGAATTCCTAGAGGAACTTCCGAAGGAATTCCTGGAGGAACTTCCGAAGAAATTCCTGGAGGAACTTCCGAAGGAATTCCTGGAGGAACTTTCGAAGGAATTCCTGGAGGAACTTCCGAAGGAATTCCTGGACGAACTTCCGAAGGAATTCCTGGACGAACTTCCGAAGGAATTCCTGGACGAACTTCCGAAGGAATTCCTGGACGAACTTCCGAAGGAATTCCTGGAGGAACTTCCGAAGGAATTGCTGGAGGAACTTCCGAAGGAATTCCTGGAGGAACTTCCGAAGGAATTCCTGGAGGAACTTCCGAAGGAATTCCTGGAGGAACTTCCGAAGGAATTCCTGGAGGAACTTCCGAAGGAATTCCTGGAGGAACTTCCGAAGGAATTCCTGGAGGAACTTCCGAAGGAATTCCTGGAGGAACTTCCGAAGGAATTCCTGGAGGAACTTCCGAAGGAATTCCTGGAGGAACTTCCGAAGGAATTCCTGGAGGAACTTCCAAAGGAATTCCTGGAGGAACTTCCAAAGGAATTCCTGGAGGAACTTCCGAAGGAATTCCTGGAGGAACTTCCGAAGGAATTCCTGGAGGAACTTCCGAAGGAATTCCTGGAGAAACTTCCGAAGGAATTCCTGGAGGAACTTCCGAAGGAATTCCTGGAGGAACTTCCGAAGGAATTCCTGGAGGAACTTCCGAAGGAATTCCTGGAGGAACTTCCGAAGGAATTCCTGGAGGAACTTCCGAAGGAATTCCTGGAGGAACTTCCGAAGAAATTCCTGGAGGAACTTCCGAAGGAATTCCTGGAGGAACTTTCGAAGGAATTCCTGGACGAACTTCCGAAGGAATTCCTGGACGAACTTCCGAAGGAATTCCTGGACGAACTTCCGAAGGAATTCCTGGACGAACTTCCGAAGGAATTCCTGGAGGAACTTCCGAAGGAATTCCTGGAGGAACTTCCGAAGGAATTCCTGGAGGAACTTCCGAAGGAATTCCTGGAGGAACTTCCGAAGGAATTCCTGGAGGAACTTCCGAAGGAATTCCTGGAGGAACTTCCGAAGGAATTCCTGGAGGAACTTCCGAAGGAATTCCTGGAGGAACTTCCGAAGGAATTCCTGGAGGAACTTCCGAAGGAATTCCTGGAGGAACTTCCGAAGGAATTCCTGGAGGAACCTCCGAAGGAATTCCTGGAGGAACTTCCGAAGGAATTCCTGGACGAACTTCCGGAGGAATGCCTGGAGGAACTTCTGAAGGAACTTCTGGAGGAATTCCTGGAAGAACTTCCGGAGGAATTCCTGGAGGAACTTTCGGAGGAATTCCTGGAGGAACTTCCGGAGGAATTCCTGGAGAAACTTTCGGAGGAATTCCTGAATGAACTTCCGGAGGAATTCCTGGAGGAACTTTCGGAGGAATTCCTGGAGGAACTTCCAGAGGAATTCCTGGAGGAACTTCCGGAGGAATTCCTGGAGGAACTTCCGGAGGAATTCCTGGAGGAACTTCTGGAGGAATTCCTGAAGGAACTTCCGGAGGAATTCCTGAAGGAACTTCCGGAGGAATTCCTGGAGGAACTTCCGGAGGAATTCCTGAAGGAACTTCCGGAGGAATTCCTGAAGGAACTTCCGGAGGAATTCCTGAAGGAACTTCCGGAGGAATTCCTGAAGGAACTTCCGGAGGAATTCCTGAAGGAACTTCCGGAGGAATTCCTGAAGGAACTTCCGGAGGAATTCCTGGAGGAACTTCCGGAGGAATTCCTGGAGGAACTTCCGGAGGAATTCCTGGAGGAACTTCCGGAGGAATTCCTGGAGCAACTTCCGGAGGAATTCCTGGAGGAACTTTCGAAGGAATTCCTGGAGGAACTTCCGGAGGAATTCCAGGAGGAACTTCCGGAGGAATTCCTGGAGGAACTTCCGGAGGAATTCCTGGAGCAACTTACGGAAGAATACCTGGAGGAACTTCCGGAGGAATTCCTGGAGCACACTTTTCACTTCAAAGTTCTTTATGGCACATCTATTTAAATATTTTAATAAATCAATGGATTAGCGCAGAAATAGAACTTTCATATGAGTGCTTGATAATGATATGAGCATGAGCATTTAGACCGCACAATTTGTAGTTGCTACTCCCTGATTGACTAACTTGCGAAATTGTACAGAGAACACAAAAAATAGGGATTAGCTACCCATTTTCAATGCACACGTTTCGGAAGCTCAAATATTTAAAGTAAATAACGGCGCCGGCCACGTCCCTGCGGTCATATAGGAATGGAAGGAAGCTCAAAATAATTTTCTTAATGGAAGGATTGTTAGTTCGACTCTCGTTGCTACTGGAGTCCGAGAACACCTCTGCATCTCCACGGTTGTCTTGGGATGTGGTTTTGTGTTAGTTATTTATGATATTTTATCTGGATTTGCGTTTTGGACGACCGAACGGACGCGCAGCACTCTGTACTTATTAGCCCGATAGCTACAGCAAACTATGGAAGATCGCACTTGTTTCGACCGGAGCAAAGCGCAATTCATGCGCATGAGCCACCGAACACCAAATACATATTTTATTATTTTCGCGACGAATAAAATACGCACTGTATTCACTTGCTCGAGGCTATTGCAAACTCAGAACTTTCATATAAGCGCTTGATATTCATGTTTTATTGATTGTAACTGTCAATACTGAATGATTTTATTATAGCAAATTGTGTCGATTTTATTATAGCATTTGAGTCGAATACGCATAGTGAAATTTGTCTCAAATTCCGAACACCATATTACATGATAACATGATAAAACATGATTTAGTTTCGACTTAAATTTCATAAAAAAATGTTTCCAAATACGTACTGATAAAACTTGAAAGTTTTTGCATGATACTTTTATTCGTTTCGTGGAAAATGCTCAATTATTTACTGTAAATTTTATTTTTGTTTATGGGAAACTCTGAATTTGTTATCCCTATTTTTAATACAATCTTATATCATCTTCCAGACTTAGACGTACATATTCATGATAGAATTAGAGGCGAAAGTATAGATTTGATAGTACCGTTAGGATACGGCAGGCATGAAGAATGTTACATAGAAGTCGATTTGAAAGCGAGCGGAGGGAAATATCTTATCTCTTCCTTCTGTCATGCTCCCGTATAAAGAGGGAGGGAATCACTGCATACATTATTCGCTGGTAGGGTTAAGGCAGGTATTTTCGTCTTTTCGTCACAGTCTCAAAAACCAATAGAAGAGACACTTTTTTGCTAAACTCATCCGTACCAAATCGTAAGCTCAGGAGAAACGTTCAGCTATAGTGAAATTATGGCAAATGGACGTTGCTTAGTTGCTTTCATTGATTTTAGACCCTACGACGATGGACGGAAATACCTGCCGTGTCCCTATGGAAGTTACGAAAAAATACAAGGTTCTAGGAAAACTAATTTTTACGGATACTGCGGATCATCCATAAAGCTTTCCATTGGCCGTTCATTTGAGGAAATTGCCAAGAAATGCCGCATAGCAAAGATAGAAAATAGATTTGAAATCATCAATGCACATATTCCTAAGTAGTTTTAAGTTTCACAGTTGGAAACTCTAAATTAAGTGCTAAATTGAGAAATTCAAACAGTATATTGTTAGTACAGGGCACGGCAAATGTTGGGTAAAGCGTACCATTGGTACTTCGCGTACCTGAAGGAATAAAATAGACCCCATCTCTCGGTCCTTAGCCTCTTACCCAGCAACTCCTATCCCTACTTCCCCGCGGTGCTGGCCGGGATACGAGCGACCTTAGGGAAGATCGGGTAACCAACCCCGGTGGGAACTATGGTCGTATGCTGACAGGGAAGGGGGGTTTGCTCCTCTCCGGAGATGCAAATCTTATTGAGCGTCTGTTCTCCATGTCAGGATCGGCTCACAACAGCGTCTGTTCTCGATGTTAGGGGCGGCTGATCATCGTCCGAGTGCCAGCGAGGGACTCTAAGTGAAACTATGCACCATGGTCCACCGGAAATAAGGAGGAATGGTCCTCCGGAAATTTAGGGGGTTTGGTGTCAGGCCCTGCAAGCCAGCCTTTAAAAAATCTTAAGCAACGATTAATCAACAAGACAGTACGGACCGGAACCATCGGCGAAGACCACTGCGACGAAAAGGGACTAGCGATTGGAAACTCGGTTCGTGGAACTGCAAATCTCTCAACTTCATCGGGAGCACACACATACTAGCCGATGTGCTCAAGGACCGTGGATTCGGCATCGTAGCGCTGCAGGAGGTTTGTTGGAAGGGATCAATGGTGCGAACGTTTAGAGGTAATCATACCATCTACCAGAGCTGCGGCAACACACACGAGCTGGGAACAGCTTTCATAGTGATGGGCGATATGCAAAGGCGCGTGATCGGGTGGTGGCCGATCAATGAAAGAATGTGCAAGTTGAGGATCAAAGGCCGGTTCTTCAACTTCAGCATAATCAACGTCCATAGCCCACACTCCGGAAGCACTGATGATGATAAGGACGCATTCTACGCGCAGCTGGAACGTGAGTACGACAGCTGCCCAAGCCACGACGTCAATATCATCATAGGAGACTTGAACGCTCAGGTTGGCCAAGAGGAGGAGTTTAGACCGACTATTGGGAAGTTCAGCGCTCACCGGCTGACGAACGAAAACGTCCTACGACTAATTGATTTCGCCGCCTCCAAGAATATGGCCATTCGCAGCACCTACTTCCAACACAGCCTCCCGTATCGGTACACCTGGAGATCACCACTGCAGACAGAATCACAAATCGACCACGTACTCAAATTTGAGTTCAACCTCTTTAACCTAGCGTTGGCTTCAGGTCGGTGGCACGCCGCCATGTTTTTGTAACCAACATCTCAGTATAAAATTCATGATAGTATGTGTTTTGCTTACAAACATCTCATTTGATTTCCATTAGTATACAGAACTGTCAGTGGGATACGGTCGCGTCATGTTGGTTGCAAAACAAACCTATTGTGTGAGATAGGGATGCCACCGGGCTGGTTGCCTTCCCCCACCGAACTGCTATCGTTCGAGTTCGTGGGAAGTTATCAAGCCGGCTTCGTTGACGGCCGCTCGACAACGGACCAGATCTTTACTATACGGCAAATCCTTCAAAAATGCCGTGAATACCAGGTCCCAACGCACCATCTATTCGTTGATTTCAAGGCGGCATACGACAGTATAGACCGCGTAGAGCTATGGAAAATTATGGACGAGAACAGCTTCCCTGGGAAGCTTACCAGACTTATCAAAGCAACGGTGGATGGTGTGCAAAACTGTGTGAAGATTTCGGGGGAACACTCCAGTTCGTTCGAATCGCGCCGGGGACTAAGACAAGGTAATGGACTTTCGTGCCTGTTGTTCAACATTGCGCTAGAAGGTGTCATGCGGAGAGCCGGGTGTAACAGCCGGGGTACGATTTTCAACAGATCCAGTCAATTTATTTGCTTTGCGGATGGCATGGACATTGTCGGCCGAACATTTGCAAAGGTGGCAGAACTGTACACCCGCATGAAACGTAAAGCAACAAAAGTTGGACTGGTGGTGAATGCGTCAAAGACAAAGTACATGCTTGTGGGCGGAACCGAGCGCGACAGGGCCCGCCTGGGAAGCAGTGTTACGATAGACGGGGATACCTTCGAGGTGGTCGAGGAATTCGTCTACCTCGGATCCTTGCTAACGGCTGACAACAACGTTAGTCGTGAAATACGAAGGCGCATCATCTGTAGAAGTCTGGCCTACTACGGGCTCCAGAAGAAACTGCGGTCGAAAAAGATTCGCCACCGCAACAAATGTGTCATGTACAAGACGCTTATAAGACCGGTTTTCCTCTGCGGACATGAAACATGGACAATGCTCGAGGAGGACTTGCAAGCAGTCGGAGTATTCGAGAGACGGGTGCTTAGAACCATCTTTGGCGGTGTGCAAGAAGACGGTATGTGGCGGCGAAGAATGAACCATGAGCTCGCCTAACTCTACGGCGAATCCAGTATCCAGAAGGTACCCTAGCAGCACACATATTCTACATAGGTTACAGCAACTCATATGTGACCAGATTTAGTCACATTCAAGTTGCTGCAACCAGATTTGCCTGACTTGTGCTGCTCGGGTAGCTAAAGCCGGAAGGGTACGATGGGCAGGACATGCTGAAAGAATGCCGGACAGCAACCCTGCAAAGATGGTGTTCGCTTCCGATCCGGTAGGTACGAGACGGCGTGGAGCGCAGCGAGCGAGATGGGCAGACCAGGTGCAAAACGACTTGGCGAGCGTGGGGCGTATCCGAAGATGGAGAGATGCGGCCTCGAACCGTGTATTGTGGCGTCAAATTGTTGATTCAGTATTATCTGTTTAGATGTAAACTAAATAAATGAAAAAATAAAAAGAATGATTGTTAGTACAGGTTCTCTGGAGACTAGAGAAGTCAATTTGGATGATTCTTTCCAGGGCCTTTCAATTTTCATTTGATGCCAAGAAAACGAGAATTAGTTGAAATTTGAATTTTTGTGATGAAATCTTGGGTCCAAATGAACCACGAATGAATTTTCTAAGCTACCGAGCTGCCTATTATATACGTTCGAATCAGCACTAAATCTCATCTAAAAGTGGTAGAACCGAGTAAATCCGAGAATTGAAAATCACCGGTAAAATATCGGGAAATATGCCGGAAATTTTTAAAAAAATCTGCATTTACCTCTTTGTAAAAAAATAGTGCAGCAATCTCAAACATCATAAGAAATTTTTGTGAACTAGAGTACTCCTCGAAAAATCATTAGTTTTCATGTAGGGTAAGAAGGTAACTAATTAAAACTAAAAATTAATTGGCACCTTTAAATATTTGTGAAATCATCATAATAAAAATAGTAGCAAATTACAAAAAAAATACAATTTTGATTTAGCTTTCAATGTTTGTTTGCTCAACGTTCTTAAGCGACGGAAGCATACTGTCCGCAAAACTTGCACTAGAACACTCAGTTGGGTAACAAAATAACTTTTTTCAGTGGTTAATATGATATTAAATTTCTCCCATCTTCAAAAATGTAATGTTTTTCGAAAATATATTTCACTGGTCAAAATGCCCCAGTGTATGCAGGACGATATGCCCTTACCAACTGGACACAAGCGCGGCGAGCCTGCAGCAGTTGCTTCCAAATTATATGCAAACTATTGAAATGTAATACAAACCTGCTTAAATGGGCTTATGTTGGTTTTTCATTGTCAAGTACATAGAGATTTGTAACCTTTTTATTATGGGATAGATAAAATACTAATGAAGGGCTATGAAACGTCTTTGGTTACGGTGAGGCGTTTTGCGCAGGCACTTGTTGAAATCCATTTTTCACGACTTTTCGAAAAAGCTTTATTAACTACGTGTTCTCTGTAATATTTTTATATGACTACTCATATGCAATGCATTTGCGACTTCTTGGACTACCAAATAACACAAAGTTTGCATAAATTGCGTTGAATAGTAAAAAGTTTTCATAGGTATTGCCTTAGGAGGGGGTATATTATACCGTCTTGAATTCATGAATCCTGTGTTACTTTGTTGCCATTGCCCATGCCCATCCATGCAAATGCAACATTCTATACAAATCTTAATTTTCGTTTTTCACGATTATAGTTAAAATTAACGACAAAAATCTGTTCTATAGAGTTTTGGCAACATGCAATTTCGAAGTGATTGGCCCAAATTCAACAAGGGCTCGTTGTCAATGCAATGCACAGTTTCTCTGCTACTCGGTACGCAGAATAAATTTGTCATGTAATGAGAAAAGACGTTGACTAGCATAGATGCAGACAACCGCCTAGTACTGAGTTGTGACAATCTTGCACCTTTCATCGATTACACCTTTCGCATTTTTCCTCTGGTACTAACTACCCAATAGTTGGTAGCACACGCAAGCTTCAAATCTGACTAATGATATGTTTGCATTGAACTAGATGCAACTAATTTGTTGATCCTGCGGCTGTCCACTAAGTGGCTTGCTCCCAACCAACGTAGGCGCAGACGCGCCAGAACGCAGCTTCTTACTCTTTATATCGCACCTCATTATAAAGCGTGGCTGAAAAACCATAGAACATGAACTGCCGCTCCTCTCGAATTATTACCAGTCATTAGTTGTATTGCATTTAATGAAGTCTTAAAATCTGCCAACAAATGTATAATAATTGATTGGAACTGACCGGGGTCCTGGGGCTGCTAATGGGCGAGATGAAAATTTTACGTGCTGAAATGCGCAGCTCAGAACCGTTTTGTGCGCTTCAGAGCTTACGCTTAGCTTCATGATAGATTGCTGAGGGGTGCCACTGGATTGCGGGTAATAAATGTTGTCAGCTCATACGGCTCAGAGGCCTTAGGACAAAAAATAAACTTACACGCAACGGAAGCCGTGCCTTGTTAAAGATTAATTGAGTTGTTATACTGACGGAAAACCAACCCATCTGTTATAATTACGTTTTTAAGATGGATGTTGTTTTTGCTTTTACTAACTTTGTCGAAGAGTCTGAGAGATTCTTGTAATTTATTCCACTGCAAGGGTGTTCCAAAAGTATGGATGTTTTGAATTGCAGATTGGTCATTAAAGTCTGACTAAATGGCCTGAGATATAGCCATGGACACTGGTTAAAAGCGTGTCAATAACTTCAACTATAATCCACTATTCAATATTCAACTGTTGAGCTATTGATAGGTGGTATCATCGACACATTCTCTTTCATATTATATCGCAAAGAAACTTGAAATTATTGCTCGTTTATATCTTCCAACGATAAAGACTAGATAACATCTCTAAGCTAAACTAAAAATACACTGGAATATATATGTAAAAGCACCTTTTTTGTTACGCGATCGACAAATTAGAAGCTTGTCTAAGAGACAGTGAACAAAAAGCTACTACATATTCCCCTCCACCAAGAGAAGGAATGCTGAAGGATGATTTTTAAATCAATTTTCACCAGAACGCAGGTAGCATCAATCACACCCAGAAGAGTTTTAACAATAATGTGCCGTTCAAACTATAAGAAACATAATATTTTCTCGTCGTATTTTGTAGTGGCGTAATGTTATACTTAGACAGAATATTTAGGAATTTCACGCTAATATTTCGTAGAACTCTTGTTGATTCTAAATGGGTGGAAGTGTTCTCAAATTTAATGTGAATTGCTGTTAGTTGAGATAGATAGATAGATAAATTGGCATTACATCCCCACACTGGGACAGAGCCGCCTCGCAGCTTAGTGTTCATTGAGCACTTCCACAGTTATTAACTGCGAGGTTTCTAAGCCAGGTTACCATTTTTGCATTCGTATATCATGAGGCTAGCACGATGATACTTTTATGCCCAGGGAAGTCGAGACAATTTCCAATCCGAAAATTGCCTAGACCGGCTCCGGGAATCGAACCCAGCCACCCTCAGCATGGTCTTGCTTTGTAGCTGCGCGTCTTACCGCACGGCTGTTAGTTGAACATGAGGAACTTTTCCCTAGGCCACTGCGAGGACTCACCTAGGATGTGGTGGGGTTTAACAGTTGGTTTTGTTAAACATCTATAAATAAAAACTGCATGTATCCGCAAGCAGGTCCTACCAAAGCGCACTAGCCCGATCCCAACCCATCGAGCGGCTGCTTACCATAGAGTGATGGATCATAAAAGTATCTGCTTACCATGTTAGGGGTGGCTGATCATCGTCCGAGTGCCAGCGAGGGGCTTTACGCAAAACTGGGTACCATGATCCTCCGAATATTTAAAGGGTTAGTGTCAGGCCCTGCAATCCAGTCTTTAAAAAAATCAATTATCGAACAATCAACAAGTAAATTCGGACCAGCAGAAGTATAGACGAAGACCACAGCGACGAGAAGGAACTAGCGATTGGAAGTTCGGTTCGTAAAACTGCAACTATCTCAACTTCGTAGTAAGAACACGCCGATGTGCTGTAGGATCGCGGATTCAGCATCGCAGCGCTGCAGGACGTGTGTTGGAAGGGATCAATGGGATCAATGCATAGTGCAAACGTTCAGCTCTAACTCTAACCAGACCTTTCATTGGTAAAATTTAATTAGCTTAGCTTAGTTTGATTGACTGTACCCATTGTAATTGCTAGTCGTGATTGGCCGAGAAACAACAAATAATGCACAGCTCATTAATTGAATAGTTTTCTCGGGACTAGTAAGCTATTCTCGCTGTACATGCTTCGGATTTTTTTTTTTAATTCAAGACCAATAACGATGCCGGCCACGTCCTCACAGTCAATTATGATAAGGGGAGGAAAATTAGTTTGACACCCATTGCTACAAGAGACCGAGCAATTCTCTACATCTCCATGAGCGCACTGGATAGGAATAGCATGTTAGTTGGGAAGGAAATATATTGGAAATCGCTTTGGTAAGCGATTAATTTTTTTTTTGAACGACACCATATTCATGATGATACAAAATCGGAAAAGCAACGCGTGTCAACGCGAAAGATTGATTCGATAACTACTTCGCGACGACTAAAACACGCACTGCACAACGCTTGCTCGTTGGCTACTCCTCTCCTCTACTCGTCTCGCTTTGTTCTCGTTCATTTTGTGTTGGGGCCCGCATAGATGTGTAGAACAAGCTGAAATGCATTATTAGAACCAGTGCTTCCCGCGTTTGGTGCTTTTTAAAAGAAATTTATCATGAGGTATAGCCTCTCGAATCAGTTCTTTATCATGGCAGCTTGCGAATAAAATCACTCACGGTATGCTACATTTCGTATATACAGAGATGATAAGTGATAGACTTTTTCATTCGATATTGGGTTGTTTGGTGTGAGCAGTGACGTAATGCAAAGTTTTTTGGTGGGGAATTATTATTCGGGGTTCAGCCAAACCGCACCCAGCGACTTTTTGACTGACATTTGATATTTTGAAAAAAAAAAACGGAAAGTATTTTATGTCAAATCATTTAACTCATATGCGAAAGAAAGCATCGAGCTCGAAATTTTCGTACAAAATCGAATTGCTTCGCATAAAAATAACACAATAATATTAATTGATGAGTTGAGCTTACTAAGTAATTTATTATTATTGAGCAATTATTATGTCAAGTCTAAGGTGGCTACCATCGTTCCAGAGGGAAGGGAGCTATAGACTTTCCACCTTGGGAATATCCCAGGAAAGCCCGAAAGCTTCGCTTTGTGGGTCTTAGTCCCTCGGAATGACCGTGAAGCTGTTTGGATCAGTGTAAGCTCTTTAAGGAAACAGATGCGGCCAGCGATCGAATAGAGTTCGCCGCCGTACCAAACTGACAATCTACAAAACGCTCATTAGACCGGTAGTCCTCTACGAACACGAGACCAGGACGATGCTCGTGGAGGACCAACGTGCGCTTGGAGTTTTCGAAAGGAAAGTGCTGCGTACCATCTATGGTGGGGTGCAGATGGCGGACGGTACGTGGAGGATGCGAATGAACCACGAGTTGCATGAGCTGCTGGGAGAACCATCCATCGTTCATACCGCGAAAATCGGACGACTGCGGTGTGGCGGGCACGTAGCCAGAATGTCGGACAGCAATCCGGTGAAAATGGTTTTCGACAACGATCCTACGGGCACAAGGAGGCGAGGTGCGTAGCGGGCAAGGTGGATCGTTCAGGTGGAAGATGACTTGCGGACCCTCCGCAGACTGCGTGGTCGGCGACGTGTAGCCATGGACCGAGCCGAATGGAGAAGACTCTTATATACCGCATAGGCCACTTCGGCCTTAGCCTGAATAAATAATAATGGGCACACGAGGGGAAACTGGACACACGTGATCCCCCATGTTTTCTCGAAACCCAATAACATTTTTATATCACTGATATGTGTAATGAGATCCGTTAGACAGATAATTGAATCTGAGTAACATTTGATGTTAGTTTCTTCATGTATATGGGTTTTAGAAAGGTTTTATTATTCTAGCGTTCTCAATTCTTTTTTTACTGCAAAGGTAAAAAGTTTGATAACTTTGTATATATCCAACCAAAACGTGTCAAATTTTTACTGGATGTAGTTTTATCATTGCAGAATTAAATAAGCTCATGAAATTGAGTATTTCTCATGTAATAAATATATATATATATATTGAATGGAGAAATAATTTCATTCATTCATTTATTTAGTTAACATCTAAACAGATAACACTGAATCAACAATTTGACGCCACAATGCACGGTTCGAGGCCGCATCTCTCCAACCTCAGATACGCCCCACGCTCGCCAAGTCGTTTTGCACCTGGTCTGCCCATCTCGCTCGCTGCGCTCCACGCTGTCTCGTACCTGCCGGATCGGAAGCGAACACCATCTTTGCAGGGTTGCTGTCCGGCATTCTTGCAACATGTCCTACCCATCGTACCCTTCCGGCTTTAGCTACTTTCTGGATACTGGGTTCGCCGTAGAGTTGGGCGAGCTCATGGTTCATTCTTCGCCGCCACACACCGTCTTCTTGCACACAGCCAAAGATGGTCCTAAGCACCCGTCTCTCGAATACACCGAGTGCTTGCAAGTCCTCCTCGAGCATTGTCCATGTTTCATGTCCGTAGAGGACAGTTGGTCTTATAAGCGTCTTGTACATGACACATTTGGTGCGGTGGCGAATCTTTTTCGATCGCAGTTTCTTCTGGAGCCCGTAGTAGGCCCGACTTGCACAGATGATGCGCCTTCGTATTTCACGACTAACGTTGTTGTCAGCCGTTAGCAAGGATCCGAGGTAGACGAATTCCTCGACCACCTCGAAGGTATCCCCGTCTATCGTAACACTGCTTCCCAGGCGGGCCCTGTCGCGCTCGGTTCCGCCCACAAGCATGTACTGCATTCACCACCAGTCCAACTTTTGTTGCTTCACGTTTCAGGCGGGTGTACAGTTCTGCCACCTTTGCAAATGTTCGGCCGACAATGTCCATGTCATCCGCGAAGCAAATAAATTGACTGGATCTGTTGAAAATCGTACCCCGGCTGTTACACCCGGCTCTCCGCATGACACCTTCTAGCGCAATGTTGAACAACAGGCACGAAAGTCCATCACCTTGTCTTAGTCCCCGGCGCGATTCGAACGAACTGGAGTGTTCGCCCGAAATCTTCACACAGTTTTGCACACCATCCACCGTTGCTTTGATCAGTCTGGCAAGCTTCCCAGGGAAGCTGTTCTCGTCCATAATTTTCCATAGCTCTACGCGGTCTATACTATCGTATGCCGCCTTGAGATCAACGAACAGATGGTGCGTTGGGACCTGGTATTCACGGCATTTTTGAAGGATTTGCCGTACAGTAAAGATCTGGTCCGTTGTCGAGCGGCCGTCAACGAAGCCGGCTTGATAACTTCCCACGAACTCGTTCACTAATGGTGACAGACGACGGAAGATGATCTGGGATATCACTTTGTAGGCGGCATTAAGGATGGTGATCGCTCGAAAGTTCTCACACTCCAGTTTGTCGCCTTTCTTGTAGGTGGGGCATATAACCCCTTCCTTCCACTCCTCCGGTAGCTGTTCGGTTTCCCAGATTCTGACTATCAGTTTGTGCAGGCAAGTGGCCAGCTTTTCCGGGCCCATCTTGATGAGCTCAGCTCCGATACCATTCTTACCAGCTGCTTTATTGGCCTTTAGCTGTTGAATGGCATCCTTAACTTCCCTCAAGGTGGGGGCTGGTTGGCTTCCATCGTCCGCTGAACTGACGTAGTCATCTCCTCCGCTGCCTTGACTTTCACTGCCTGTACTCTCCGCGCCATTCAGATGTTCCTCGTAGTGCTGCCACCTTTCGATCACCACACGTTCGTCCGTCAAGATGCTCCCATCCTTATCCCGGCACATTTCGGCTCGCGGCACGAAGCCTTTGCGGGATGTGTTGAGCTTCTGATAGAACTTGCGTGTATCTTGAGAACGGCACAGCTGGCACAGCTGTTCGCACTCCGCTTCTTCCAGGCGGCGTTTCTTCTCCTGAAAAAGGCGGGTCTGCTGTCTCCGCTTCCGTCTATAACGTTCCACGTTCTGCCGGGTACCTTGCTGCAGCGCGACCGCCCGCGCTGCGTCCTTCTCCTCCAGAATCTGTCTGCACTCTTCGTCGAACCAATCGTTCCGTCCGTCGACTTCGACCCATATACCCGACGTTGTTCTCCGCTGCGTCATTGATGGCTGTATTCCAGCAGTCCTTAAGAGGGGCCCCATCAAACTCACCCTCTTCCGGCAACGCTGCCTCGAGATGCTGCGCGTATGCAGTGGCGACATCAGGTTGCTTCAGTCGCTCTAGGTCGTACCGCGGCGGTCGACGGCACCGAACATTGTTGATGACGGATAGTTTTGGGCGCAGTTTAACCATCACCAGATAGTGGTCAGAGTCGATGTTAGCGCCACGATATGTCTTGATGTCGATAATGTCGGAGAAGTGCCGTCCATCAATTAGAACGTGATCGATTTGTGATTCTGTCTGCAGTGGTGATCTCCAGGTGTACCGATACGGGAGGCTGTGTTGGAAGTAGGTGCTGCGAATGGCCATATTCTTGGAGGCGGCGAAATCAATTAGTCGTGAGACGTTTTCGTTCGTCAGCCGGTGAGCGCTGAACTTCCCAATAGTCGGTCTAAACTCCTCCTCTTGGCCAACCTGTGCGTTCAAATCTCCTATGATAATTTTGACGTCGTGGCTTGGACAGCTGTCGTACTCACGTTCCAGCTGCGCGTATAATGCGTTCTTATCATCATCATGATTCCGGAGTGTGGGCTATGGACGTTGGAAATGCTGAAGTGGAAGAACCGGCCTTTGATCCTCAACCTACACATTCTTTCATTGATCGGCCACCACCCGATCCCGCGCCTTTGCATATCGCCCATCACTATGAAAGCTGTTCCCAGCTCGTGTGTGTTGCCGCAGCTCTGGTAGATGGTATGATTACCTCGAAACGCTCGCACCATTGATCCCTTCCAACAAACCTCCTGCAGCGCTACGATTCCAAATCCACGGTCCTTGAGCACATCGGCGAGTATGCGTGTGCACCCGATGAAGTTGAGAGATTTGCAGTTCCACGAACCGAGTTTCCAATCGCTAGTCCCTTTTCGTCGCAGTGGTCTTCGCCGTTTCTTCCGGTCCGTACTCTCTTGTTGATTGTTCGTTGCGTATGTTGTTTTAAAGGCTACCTTGCAGGGTCTGACACTAAAGCCCCTAAATTTCCGGAGGACCGTTCCGCTTTATTCCCGGTGGACCTTGGTGCATAGTTTCACTTAGAGTCCCTCGCTGGCACTCGGACGATGATCAGCCGCCCCTAACATGGGGAACTGACGCTGTTGTGCGCCGATCCTGACATGCAGAACAGATGCTCAGTAAGATTTGCACCTCCGGAGAGGAGCAAGCCCCCCCTTCCCGAAGGTTGGTCGTATTCCGGCCAGCACCACGGGGAGTTAGGGTTAGGAGTTGCTGGGTAAAAGGCTAAGGACCGCGAGATGGGGTCTATTATATTCCTTCAGGTACGCGAAATACTAATGGTACGCTTTACCTAGCATTTGCCGTACCATGTTAGGGGTGGCTAATCATCGTCCTACGCAAAACTGTGTACCACGATCCTCTGAATATTTTAAGGGTTAGTGTCAGGTCCTGCAGTCCAGTCTTCAAAAAATCAAGTAACGAACAATCAACAAATAAATTCGGTCCAGCAGAACTATAGGCGAAGACCACAGCGACGAGAAGGAACTAGCGATTGGAAGCTCGGTTCGTGAAACTGGAAATCTCTCAAATTCGTCGTAAGAACACGCCGATGTGCTGTAGGAGCGCAGATTTGACATCGTAGTGCTGCAGGAGGTGTGTTGGAAGGGATCAATGCTGCAAACGTTTAGAGGCAATCATACCATTTACATATTATTTTATTTAGAAAGCAACGGCAATACACACAAGCTGGAAACAGCTTTCATAGAGACAAAAGAGACGCGTGATCAGGTGGTAGCTCGGGTGGGTGGGGCTAGGCTGTTTTCAAAATCTCATTTTGTAAATTTTGAGATTTGGATCAGTTCTTTGTTATTGTTGGTTTTATTTTGTTCGAATGGTTGTAAATATTAGATTGAGTCATTGTCAGGGATTGAATCCTAAAGATAATGAACAAGTCTCTCACTTATCATCTCTGTATACATATACGATATGTAGCATACCGCGAGAGACTTTTTTCGCAAGCTGTCATGATAGAGAACTGATTCAGGAGGCTATACCCCATGATAAATTTCTTTTAAAAAGGTCCAAATGTGGGAGCACTGGCTCTGATTATGCATTTAAACTTTTTCTATACAGCTGTGCAGTAACCAACACGAAATGAGCGAAAACAAAGCGAGAATCACCATTTTTCTGTGGGGGCTGCCTATCCGATTCTGTTTTTTCGCACTTGTATACAAGTTTGATAAATTTGTTTTCATGGCTTGTTATGATTCGGAACAGTTTTTGCCTCTCCTTTATCGTTGTTCGTTATCTATTGAGATTTCTGCAAACCCTGGTCATTGTCATTTGTGTTAGATTGCATCAGTTTTGTAAGTTGAGTCTGTGTCTTAAATCAATAAGAATGCCTTAATTTAGGCAATAAAATCCAGACACAGACAACGAATCGTTGATGCCAAATGGCATTAATTGATTCGAGGTGCCCAAATAGGATTATCGATAAGAAGCCTACACAACAGCTAGCTCATCTATGAATACAGCAAACTAATTGCAGTATACAAAGTGCGGAATGCGGTTTTTGCGGGATTTGGCTGATGGACAAAAGAAAAGATATTTTAGTTACTAAAACTAGTAACTAAAATATCTTTTGACAAAAGCCTTTGATGAAACCTCGTCATATCCCGTAGTGGGCACCACCTAGCCGTCTCTCTCAAGGCACCAAGAGAGAACGTACATTATTTTAATTTGTTATTTGATACAAGTTGATTGTTTATCTTTATGTTTGTATAGAAAATTGTAACTATTGCTTCCAACATGGGACTCAACGAAAAACTCACTCGGCGTATATACAAATGCTAGAGTAAAAATGAGTGACACTTAGCATTAGTCAAGCGAATATTGATTTTCGATCAAGTGTTCATTCAACCAAATGTCCCTGCGATGTAATATCCTTCAGGACGAATTTTATTTGAACGAGGGTCATTCGACCAGATGGTTTTCTTCTTCTTCTTCTTATTGGCATTACATCCCCACACTGGGACAGAGCCGCCTCACAGCTTAGTGTTCATTAAGCACTTCCACAGTTATTAACTGCGAGGTTTCTAAGCCAAGTTACCATTTTTGCATTCGTATATCCATGAGGCTAACACGATGATACTTTTATGCCCAGGGAAGTCGAGACAATTTTCAAACCGAAAATTGCATAGACCGGCACCGGGAATCGAACCCAGCCATCCTCAGCATGGTCTTGCATTGTAGCCGCGCGTCTTACCGCACGACTAAGGAGGATTCAGTCTAGTCATCTACATTGTTCATAATAAGGGATTTTATTGACAGCCTATTTGTACTGCGCCAACCTCCTGTCCCTTCGAGGTCTTCCTTCAAAGTCTATTTAGAGTGCCGTCCCTTCCGAAAATTGGTAGCTTATTGTACCGTCCGCGTTGTCTGTCGCATCCCCATTCTTTTTCTCTAACTACGTTTCCGACACATATAATTCTGATACCGTAATCCGGGGGAACATTGATCATTTTTATTTTGTTTTGTAAATATTTCTACAATAAAAATCAAAATTATTGAATCATTTGTTTGAGAAACTGCATACACCCAGGTTTTTTACACGGTTTGGTTTTAGTCGTTTAAGACCTTCAGCGGCAATGAAACAATTAGTTGACCCCACCAAAAATTTCACAAAAAATCAAAGAAAATTCAGGGGGTATTTAAAAAGTTGTGAAAGTTCGTGTTTACCGAGAAATTGATGAATTCCAACCGTGTAAAAAAACCTGGGTGTATATTCATGTTAAACAATTTCGAGAAAACAAAAAACCGTTTCTTTCGATTTCTTCGATACAGATCAATAGTTTTTGGCAAAACTCCACACCCTGGGGCACTTCCAGTGCAAAAACTATAAGCAGTACTCCATAATTGCTCTTCAAAGTCCGTACACATGTGTAGTTTCTCAAACAAACGAAAAAAAATTCATACATTCCGGAACAAAAAACAAATTTGCCCAAAACTGTCACATATGCAGTTTCTTAAACAAACGGTTCAATTATGAGTACGAGCTTAATTTTTGCCTTTTTTTTGTTATTATATTTGTTTTGAGTGCTTTTTTGGCAGTTTGCTGTGAGTTCAAAATTTAATGTCGATTTTATTTTTCAAATTTTGGCAAAAAATAAATGCAAAACAGGAAGGTTATATCATTCAGCAGCAAATTTAGTCAAGATTAAAATTCCTAACTCACAATAAGTACTTGTAATAACAGAAAATAATAATTTATTCATATCTTGAAAATGGTTAAACTGATCAATGTTACCCCGGAAATCAAAGTTCCTCCTGAATTACGGTACCGAAAATAGATCTCAAAGTAAACTTTTTAATTATTTATTCGTCATTCTGTTTTGCTTATCTGGTTTATACGATTCATTACTACTAAAAGCCCGCAACCCCACAGTATTATCCTCTACTGAGAGCCTTTTCGGTAGAGGTGGTGAGTAACCAGTAATACCGTATGGCCTCAAACGGTAGATCAGATAATCCAGTACGTACATTTGATTAGGCGAAACATAGTGGAAGGAAATCGCATTGTCCGAGCAGTACTCAATTCCCTTGTGAGATATTAAATAATAGAATTATTTTTAATTGAAGTACATACAATCATTGGTTAAACTACCTCATCTGTATTGTAGTAGGAGTAACGCAGATACCAATCATCATTATTCGGTATCAGATGCTTCTCAGGTGACATTGGGAAGAATCGACTCCTTCCAAGAGAGTCCCTCGTATCACCTGCCAGTACATTCACTAATTCCAAACATTTGCCTATGGAATGATACTCAATAGTAACTTGAACTTTGCAACCGAAAATTCTCATTTGCAATTTACCTAATTCGACATCCTCGCTACCTCCGCTATCCTGCCGACAGCTTTTGTTCGGAATTGCCTTTTCGACAAAACGCTTCAGGGCTTCTTTGCTGAGGACGTAGCCAGCACCGCCAGACATGTAACCTTGCTTCACAGACACTTTGAATTTGCAACCAAAGTAAATTGGATTACTGGATGAATATGGGTAGAGCATATATCTTAGGTTCTCGAGCACAACGTATCTGTGAGAGGATATTGGTTCATAATTCTGCTGCGATGAATGAAGCTGTTGCCAAGAATCTTACGTGTCGTCATCTGCTTTCAGAAACCAATCGGCATCGTCTAGATGATGCTTGTGGATGTACTTGAATGCTTCCTTCGTTTTCGCCCATAAATGATGGCGTCCTTCTTTTACGGGTAGAGCGATACTGTTCAAAACAGGATCTAGAACCAATATAACACCACATGTTGGTTTGCGAATTATTCATCCAATGTATACCACTTACCAACAGTCGTACTCATGAACAGGATTTTATTGCACCGTGAGGCCCACGTTCGTTTTACGTGTAGGGCTTTTGCTTGGTGATTGTTGGGGTTTGTCATTACCCAACAGAGTACCCGCACTTCTTGGAAAAGTTGATCTGCCAGAGTGGTGTTGTTTTGTGCAAGAACTTTTGCGTGTGCGGCGTCGTTCCCGGTCTCCTGAACAAGATTCGATGAATCTAAATTACCGATTACAGAAGGCACTTGATAAGCATTATAGCACGCTGAAGACCACGAGGCTATATCGGAATGCATTAACGTAACAAACAAAAATCCAAACATTGAACCAATAATTAGAAGCACTAAAACACGTGGAAGGCCATAAACTCGATGTCCTGTGATGATTGACAAAATGAAACAATATTAGTTGTTGATCTAACTAATATATACTTTTATGACCAACGTTTACCATCAATTTGTAAATCGATATTTGTATATTCCACACTCATGGCGCAAGTAAGAATATATGAAGACTAATAATAATAATATTCAACACACTCTTTTTGTTACAACGAGTTTGCGGTTAATCTGGTTCGATGTTGAAAGACAACTAAACAAAATGTGCTTTAATTATATTAACAGGTCCAAAAATATTGTTTGCTATGAAACACAGTACATCCGAAACAACGCGGCTTATTCAGCAAAAGTAAACAAATACAAACCACACACTCTTTTAATAGAAATGCATTCTGAAGTCTGTTACACAGCTTTTAGGCACGTTTATACTATGACGACACGAAACCCATATTTAATTGTTTTAAACTTCTTAAAAAAACAAAACCGCGCCAACAACGTTGCTTGAGCATGCCTTTTTACTCGAAAACTTTAATCAGCGAAGCAACTATACATATGAGCTTCAAAAAGATTCAAATGCATTGATTAGCGGAAACTAAAACAGAATAAAAAAACTGAGTATGTTTCAAAATACACTATATTGGGAAGGATCCTTCCTCCCCCAAAAGTTTTCGACCCATCAGTCTTCTCTCAGGGTTATCCAAGCTATTCGAAAAAGCTATTCATCATCGGTTACTTGAGTCTGCCGAAAATCTCAACATCTTGCTCGAGGAACAGTTTGGTTTCCGACACGGTCGGTCAACTGTACACCAACTGACCCGAGGTACCAACGTCCTCAGACGGAACAAGTTTGTCTCGAAAACATCCGCCATGGCCTTACTCGATGTCGAGAAGGCATTTGACAATGTATGGCATGATGGCCTGGTGTACAAACTACAACGCTACAATCTTCCCAGCTACCTGGTGAAAAGCATCAACAATTACCTGTCGGCAAGGACATTCCGGGTCTCAATCAGCGGAGCGAGTTCCAATGCGCACAACATCGTTGCAGGCGTCCCCCAGGGCAGTATCCTCGGGCCCCTGCTTTTCAATCTGTTCACCTCCGACATGCCAGAACCTCCAGAAGGCGGCATTCTGTCTCTGTTCGCAGATGACACATCCATCGTCTACAACGGTAGAGTGATCAGAGCGCTAGTGGCAAAACTCCAACGAGGCCTGGATGCCCTGACAGAGTACCTCACCAGCTGGAAGATCTGTATCAACGCGGCGAAGACCCAGGTCATCATTTTTCCCACTCCAAATCCCCTAAACTTGTTCCGCCTGGGGACTGTAAAATCATCCTCAATTGCACGACTGTGGAATGGGCCAATGAGGCCGGCTACCTTGGCTTGACCCTCGACAGCAAGCTTATTTTCAGGCAACAGGTTGACAAAACGGTGACAAAGTGTAACGTCTTGTTGAAACTACTGTACCCTTTGATCAACCGCCGGTCGTCATTGTCCCTCAAAAATAAGCTTGCTGTCTACAAGCAAATCATCCTCCCTGTGATCGAATATGGCATGCCGGTCTGGGAGAGCTGCGCTAAAACCCACCACCTCAAACTTCAACGGGTCCAAAACAAATTCCTGAGGATGATCCAAATTTTTATTGTAAATATTAGTGTACATAGTAGTTAGGTTATCAAATTTTAAAAAACACTAGCGCCTCCTGAAGGCCGTCATGATACATTATATTTTAAAAATTAAGTAAAAGCATAATAATAATAATAATAATAACAATAATTGAAATTGAAGTTGGAGGGCCAAGCCGGCCGATCACTGTACATGTTAAAAATGATTGTAGAACAAAAAATGTTTTAAATAAAGAAGAATTTTACTACTACAATACACTATATCGACAAAATGAGCTGCGTGTTTCTTCTTTGGTTGTCTACCTTTTGGATCAATATTGAGAAATATTATTACTGGATGCGTTTCTGACATTACGAATTCGTACCAGGACCACCGGAAATCAAATTATTGCTTTGTCACTGATTATTTTCATTTATTTAGTCTACATCTTAACAGATAACACTGAATCAAGTCTGAATCAACAAATTGACGCCACAATATACGATTCGAGGCCGCATCTCTCCATTCTCGAATGCGCCCCACGTTCGTTTTGCACCTGTTCTGCCCACCTCGCTCGCTGCGCTCCACGCCGTCTCGTACCTGCCAGATCAGAAGCGAACATTATCTTTGCAGGGTTGCTGTCCGGCATTCATGTAACATGCCCATCGTACCCTTCCGACTTTAGCTACCTTCTGGATACTGGGTTCGCCGTAGAGCTGGGTTCATTCTTCGCCGCCACACACCGTCTTTTTGCACACCACCAAAGATGGTCCTAAAGGCTACCTTACGCCTCGGGAAAACTTTCCCCCGGATTTTGGTCCCCGTGCATTTTAAATGGGGCCGGAATTTTGATTTTCCGTGCCCAATTCCCAAAAACATCGCATATGAATGGGGAAAAAATCCGCGGACCAAATTCCCGAGGTGTGAGGGTGATGAATTTGATCCGCGGATTTTTTCCCATGCATTTTTGCATATGCGATGTTTTCGAGATTTGGACACGAGAAATCAAAATCTCGCCCCCCTTTAAAATACACGGGGACCAAATTCCGGCGGAAAATTTTCCCGAGGTGTAAGGCAGCCTTAAACACCCGTCTCTCGAATACTCCGAGTGCTTGCAAGTCCTCATCGAGCATTGTCCATGTTTCATGTCCGTCTTATCAGCATCTTGTACATGACACATTTGGTGCGGTGGCGAATCTTTTTTGACCGCAGTTTCTTCTGGAGCCCGTAGTAGGCCCGACTACCAGCTGCTTTATTGGTCTTTAGCTGTTGGATGGCATCCTTAACTTCCCTCAAGGTGGGGCTGGTTGGCTTCCATCGTCCACTGAACTGACGTAGTCATCTCCTCCGCTGCCTTGACTTTCACTGCCTCTACTCTCAGCGCCATTCAAATGTTCCTCGTAGTGCTACTTCAACCTTTCGATCACCACATGTTCGTCCGTCAAGATGCTCCCATCCTTATCCTTGCACATTTCGGCTCGCGGCACGAATCCTTTGCGGGATGCGTTGAGCTTCTGATAGAACTTGCGTGTTTCTTGGGAACGGCGCAGATGTTCCATCTTCTCGCACTCCGCTTCATCTAGGCAACGTTTCTTCTCCTGAAAAAAGCGGGTCTGCTGTCTCCGCTTCCGTCTATAACAGCGGTTCTCAACCTGGGGTACATGTACCCCTGGGGGTACCTTCAGAGAGATTTGCGTAATGGCGGATGTATTACAATTTAAATATAAGCTTAGGGGCCATCCAGAAACCACGTGGTCATATTTTTGAAGATTTTCAACCCCCCCTCCCCCCATGTGGCTTATCGTGGTCATTTGGCAGACCCCCCCCCCCTATGACCACGTGGTTTTTTCAAGAGCAAAAATTTAAAAAAAACCTTATGTAACTAAAACATATGGTTAATCCGATCAATTTTGAAGATGGACAATTTCAATAGGTTCAAAATCAAACTAAACCCAGCATGGAAATTATAAATTTTCACGAAGTCGAAAATTTTGATGATGTTACCATGTTGTAATGTGTATCAGGTATTAGGATATCTAGAACTCGCACATCTTCAATGCATCAGGAGGATACAAAAAAATTATAATGGTTTAGAAATTTTCCAAAATATCCCTATATTTTTAATTATTTTAATTTTTTTTCATTAGTTTTTTTTAATAATTATGAAGTTCATCACTGTATATCCCTATAGATTCCTTAGAGTATTTGGGACCTTCCATAGCTCTGGAGCTACTGGAAATTCTTAAGATATTAACCTCAGCGAAGCATCTGAACTGAACTCCTACAACGAAAAGTTTATCAGAGAATCACAAAGTTAATATGTAATCTTAGAGATGCAAATAAAACCTCCTACTGTTGTTTCTTTTGAGTAGCATTCCTGTAGAAATTTCAGTATTGTTTTCAGAATCATCAATATTAGAAATAAATAATTATAAAATATTTTTTTTTTAATTGTTCATTGCTAATATTGATTTATTTATGAAAATTTTGTATTTTTTCGTTGACCATTTTGATTTCTTTATGGAAAATTCTTATTTCATAATTGCAATTTTTGCTTTTACAAGAGCTAATATTATTGTTATTATTGTTGTGTGTATTATCGTTCTTTATTGGCAATTTCCTATTTTATTATGGAAAATTTCTACTAAAGAGATTTTCAATCCAGAGCTGGCTCTCTCAAAATTTCTAATTCTTCATTGAAATTTTATTTTGATATCGACGACTTGATATGGCTTCCACCAATGATGCCATACTAAAAACATTTTCTCTGTCACTCTGATGGTACTTTAGAATAATTTCCCAAGGAACTTCTATTCCACATCTCGAATATGCTTCAGTTAATGGTCCTTTCATAAGTGACTCATAGAGGAATGAATGTATTATAGACCAATTATTATTTTGGAGTTCGGATCATTCGATTTATCCAATTAACCAACTTATGAATGATGAATGATATAATATCCCAGTGGACCCAATGGACCGGGTTGATATGACTTCAATTATTATTTATACAAGCTACTACAGACTTTTTAGGTTATACAAAACGTCCTGGAAGTCGCAATGCTTGAACTACTTGATCATTCAAGTCCGTAAACCCAGTGCTTCTAAGGCCCTACAAAAACAGTTTGCGAACAAACCTCATAGTCATTGTGCAACTTGATGTTGGCTCAAGATAATTTTGGGTACCTTGTCTCTTTAAACTTTATTTACATGCTCTTAGAATCAAAATCTTCCCAAGGTTTCCGAGTTTCCATGGTCAGTCAAATTTGAGCTCCCTTATTTTTTCTGTGAAGTCAATATCTAGATGAACAATCTTGCAGAAGAAAATGGTGTCCTAGTTCTCTTTTGTGATTTTATAGGCAATCTAAAACGCTGGGCACTTATAACACTATTTTTTAACCTAGATTGTTTTAGGAATTGGAGTGTTTTTTCTGGAACACTGCCACTTTTTTCATATCGCAGGAATCTCCTTAGTTCTAAGACCCTTTTATGAATTTAAAAAGCATTTTATTTAGAATTTCATGTTGATTTTTTAAATGCAAGCTTCTCTATGTCATAACCTTTTTCATGCGCACTACTAGAATTTTGTGCATTTAGAACATTTTGGTGCATTATTAATTTTTTCGATCATTAATTATTCAATGTCATAAAAACTAGGCTTCTTAAGCCTAAATTATTGCCTCCATTTATTGCTTGAATTAATTCCAAGATCTTCTTAATTTTCAAGAATAATTATTCTGGAGTTGCAAGGGAAACCCTTCGGAATATTGATAAGAAATTCTTCGGAGTCTTACCGGAAAATCTTTAGAATTTCAACGACATTTTTTTCCGAAATTCTGTGGAAGAGTTCCGAAAAATGTTAGAAATTTTGAAGAACTAGGAGAATCCGTAGAAGGATCCGAAATGCATATTTACGATGAAAATTCCCGAAAACATCAAATTCCGAAGAATTTCCAGTGTAAATTAGAAAAAAATCCAGAATGTCTAAAGATTTATTTCAAAATCCTGGGCAACTTTAATGAATCTTCAAAGGAAATTCTTCTAAATTTCCAATGGAATTTTTTCGTTTTCCAAAAGAAATTCTTATAAATTTTCAGCAGTTTTTTTTTAATTTCCAAAAGAAATTATTCGGAATATGCCAAAATATTTCCGATGGAAATTCCTAAGATTTTCCAGTAGAAGTTCATCTGCAACACCAATAATGATTTTCCCGAGGAAATTCCGATGTTTTTACAAGTGGAAATAATGAAAAAAATGTACCTTTATAGTACTTGTAAAGGTGGTACTGTTGAAGCATTTCCAATGGGAAAAATTAAATCAAAATTTTAAAGATTTTCTGATGTGAAAATTCCTTAAACTTTCTAAATCATTTCATGTGCATCTTTGCATGGTAAAAATTTAAAGCAATGTTTAGCTGAACCTACAAAGAAATCAAAATGACATTCCGAAGAAAAATGAATTCCCGATGAAATTTTGAAATGATTTCTGGTTCAAATTAAAAAAACATGAACCTTGAGAATTCTAACGTTTTATTCTTTGAAAATCCAAAGAATTTTTTGAAGATAATCCATAGACTCTTTTGTGGAAATTGGAAAGTGGAAAAAATACTTGGAAAATTTAAAGAAAATGTGATATAATTCACAAAGAGCGTAAAAAAGTATTCCGAAAAATTTTCATTCCAAAATTCCAAAATTGAAAAAAAAAATCAACGGAAATATCAAAGTGTTTCATGTGGCATTGGCTCCATATTCCAACTGGAAGTTGGTCTGCTTTTCAACTTAGTATATTGTATTAGCATTTCCTCAGTTATAAATTAAAAGCTTTTATATTTATGCACAATTATATGCATATGCACAGCCAAGATATTTAACAAAAAAAAAAGCTTTTATATGCCAGCCATTGCACGATTATATATCTTGTGTAGCAAGTACGATGGATACACTATACCTAGGGTGTCGAGAATGTTTCCTACCCGAAAACATCCTAGACAGGAACGAGAATCGAGAGAATCGAACTCGTCATTTCCGGATTGGCAATCCTCGCAAGGCTAACTGGAGACTGAATATTTTGAAGTGCACTCCTTAAAATCTTCGAAAAACTTCTTTTGTAAATGAAGAAGAATTTCTGGTGAAGATTCGGAAGATCGTATCGAAGAAATTCATTAGAATGTAAAAAAATATGAAAATATGAACATTTTTTTCCACCGAAAATTATATGTATTTCCCACGGGACTGTTTTGAATTTTCAGACAGAATTCACTTGGAATTTTTTCCGGAGTTTTAAGGGAAATTTTTCGGATTTTAAACTGGAGATGTTTTGTTTTTTTTTTCAATTTGTAGTGAAATTTCCAAGCAAAATTTTTCAGAGAGTATTGTTCAAAAAAAATTTTGAATGCCAGCACTTCATCAGGATTTTATGAAGTAATGTCAAAGTTTTTACAGGAAATTTCTTTACTTGATTGTTCCTGAATATACACAAGAAATTCTTTTGAATTCTTCTTCTTAAGATTTTTTCTTGGATTATTGTAAAAACATGAACATTTTTCAAAATTGTAGCTGCAGTCCGCTGATGCAAAAGTGTCGGCAGCGTGATGCCAAAAACCATCTGCGGCGGAATTTTTTAAAAATATTTTTCCATTTTTCCTTTCCAATTTTTTTTTTTGTGGAAATTGAGACTGAATGGCATCTTGTTTTTTCGTTTATTTTTGTATAGATATAGGATCTTAGGCTAAATGATCAAATAATGCAGATATGCATCGGCGTTGCGACCGACGCTGCGTTATCGATTTTTCTCGATGTACACCTACGTCTTATTAACGCTGAGTTGAAAAGACGCTACGTCGGCATCGGCCCTTAGATGCGCTTTGCGTTTAATGATTAAATCATTGAATTTTAATGATTTGTATTTTTTACACCGTTATTGTTATTCACCAAAAGTTTTTCGTGTAAAAAAACCACGTGGTTCGAGAGCAACACCCTCCTCCCCCCATGTGGCTTATCGTGGTCATTTTCCAAACCCCCCCTCCCCACATATATGACCACGTGGTTTCTGGACGGCCCCTTATTGATAAAGATTTGCTAGTTGTAGTTTTTTTATTTAAAAACTTTGTATTGTACATAATATACATGGCGATCAGTATATCAAAGCTTTTTGAATCCTGCCCACCACAATCAGCATAGCGTATGAGGGGCTATGAGACAAAAGATCAAAAATACAAAACGTCGAGTGACTAAAATCTAGAATCTAAAGGCTAGGAAGGTTCCATTTTAGAGGCATGAAGACTTTTTCGGAAGCGTCAGTAGTTTCGTTGCAAGAGCCTTGAGCCTCCCCATAAGCGTCTCGAAAGCCTCCTTCCAACCAGCTTGTAAGCTTTATTTCGAGAGGTTCCAACATTCTTTTCAGCATTCTTTCAACAGGCTGCCCGAGCAAATCTTGAGATCAAATCGATAACATGTTTTAATGTTGAGGAATCGCTGATTTTGATTACTCAGTTTGATATCCTTTTGTTCGTTTAACCATTAAAGTTAGAATAATAAAATCTTCAGCAGATAAATCTTGCTGTGACATCAAATTGTAAACTATTGCTGCTGTCGATGAGAGCAAATTGAGAACTGATTTTGATGTTGGTTCTTGATAATGGAATAAGTAATCAGTTAATGTCAGTTTATATAGTTTAGAAATCAACAGCAAAACTGAAATTAAGATAAGTAATAAATCACAGAGACCAATATTTTAAAACAAATGAGGGGCTGTCCACATACCTCGTGGACAGTTTAAGGTGGAGGGGGTATGATGAATGTCCACGATCCATACACATTTTGGAAAATTTAAATGAGCAGTTGTCCACGCTGGGGGAGAGAGGTATCTAAACTGACCAAAATCTGTCCACGTAGTTTATGAACAGCCCCTTATAATTCTTTTTTTACCGACAAACAAATCATGCTGAACAAGCTAGTTTTTAACCTGTAAAAAGCTGTTTTCGGTTAAATAAGCATTCTATCATCTTCCAATGTTTGTTGGGTTGATACCAAAATATCTTTTCTATTTTCCCTCATAATGATGTCAGGCTTTGCTCAGGTCGGAAGCCACCTTTCAAGAGGCTTGGAAGTCTCCTCTTAAGAGGCTTGGAAGTCTCCTTTTATAAGGCTCAGAAGCCTCCTTTCGAAATGCTCGGAAACCTCCTTTCAAAAGGCGCGAAAACCACCTTTCAAGAAGCTCGGAAGCCTCCTTTCAAGAAGCTCGGAAGCCTCTTTTCAAGAAGCTCGGAAGCCTCCTTTCAAGAAGCTCGGAAGCCTCTTTTCAAGAAGCTCGGAAGCCTCTTTTTAAGAGGCTCGGAAGCCTCCTGAGCGATTCCAAGCAACAGCATCAAAATTTAAGAAAATTTTTAATTCATGATTTTCTATTGAGTTGAAACTTTGCACAGTTTTTCAATTTCATCTAAATCGTCATTTTTCGATATCAAATCTTCATATTGAGTCACGACTAACTTTTCAAAAGGGTGTATGTGAAAATGGTTCAAAAATATTTAAAAAGCTGCACAGCAAAAACGGAATGTTCGATTGTTATGATTTTTTCAGCAAAGTTAGACAACTAAATGGTGATTCTTAAGAAAATGTGCACAGTAAAAAAAATTTTTTTGCCTTTAAAAATATCATTTTGTCACAAAACTCAAATATCTCAAAACCCTATCTTTTTCGAACGTAAATTTTTAGGAAAACGGTCCATTATATTAGCTATCTACCATAAAAATTTGGTGATGGTAAACTAATAAACAAAAAAGTTATGACATTTCAAACATTTCACAATTTTCACATATAGTAAACAAAAAAAATTTCCGTGTATTTTTTTTCAAGAATCGCAGTTTGATGCTGATTTTATTGTTAAGGGCCTTGCGTGAGTTAAACAAGTTGTTTGTATGATATTCCATATTTATGTATTCATCGATATTATGTATATTATATGTATAAATATTATATGTATAAATAAATAAAATGAATTAATATTATCCTAAGTATTAAATTAAATGTGGCAGTTACACAATGTTGTTATAGAAACTCTAAGAGTTTTGGGTTTGAATTTTGGTATGGGTTATGATATCATGAAAACAGTTTATTAATACTTATTTTTTATTTATTTTTATTCAAATTTTTTAAAATATCGAACACTTTTGAATTATTATCAGCACAGTTTGAGTATAGTTTTGCTTTAATTTTATTTTCCGACAATGGAATGAAACAGTGAAATTTTTGGGTTCCTTGGATCGTTTTCGCGTTATTAAATTGCTCGCTGAGCTCTGAAGCCTTTATTTCGTACTCTTCAGTAGTATTAAAACAAAATGATAATTTGGTTAAATCCTTTTCTTTTCTACGATTTGCCCAATCAAAAAGTTCTTTCGCAGTTTTAATTGGATGCTCACGTTCTTTGGCTAAACTTGCTCTTGTGGCCATGCGCTTTATTGTTCCTCCAATAGCATCACAAGGACCTTTGCCATGTGATGTAGCAAAAAATGCCATTCTGCATCAATTCCGTGCATTGATTTAAATTGACATAGGCTCGAAAAATTCTTACGATTTTTGTACTGCGACGCTGCTCCATCAGACATGAAATATATCTTTTTGACTTCTTTATGCTTATCAACGCGTAAAAGTTAATCATTTTTCAATGAACAAGTTTACGGATACTGAATCGTGTCTTAAATCTTCGGAAATTATAATAAAACTTAAGTGTTCAATTTGCGTACTTCCATTAAAATAAATAACGAATGGATGAAGTGTAGCTTGTTGTACGTTCCAGTGATGGGACTGCACTTCATCTTGCAATACAAAGCTGTAATTTTCAGAAAAATCACAAATGACTAAAAATTCACCATTTTGTAATGTATTTTTCGTATTTTTTAAAAGCTGGATTGTTCTGTTTTAATGAAATCGTGAGGATTAAACTTTCTAATTTCAAGCAAAAATATGACACAAACTCATCTACAGGTTTTACAATAGTTTCTATGTCACACCTATCCGTGGTCACCTATTGCTCAAATGATAACTGATCAATATATTTTTCTTCAAACTCAGCGAATAAAGTATTTTCCAATGATGAAGAATCTGGACAATCCGAACAAGATCGTAGATAGCAATTTGATGTTGTATTTTCACACAAAAGACTACCAGTTAACATTTTAATATCCTTTGTTAAATTGATTCTTTTCAAACTATGTAAAATAAGATTAATATTCTCATGGGTTGTGCACACACACACATTATGTGTTCCTGAATTGGAAAGAAGCTTACATTGCCTTGGCCGAAGGCTTGCAAATGAGGAAAAACCTATTTTAATATTATCGTGAATTTCCTTGAAGCGTGTGTACGCTTCTTTCAAAGTCGTCATCATTAATCGTTTTTGGATTGCTTGACGCTTTCCATCTTTTTTTACTGATACATAATCTTTTTGACCAGGCATAGCTCGACTTACTTCATCATCTTCAAAATATTGAACTACTATTTCTTTAGTCTCATCTCTTAATGCAGTACTAGACCTAGTATTTTTGGTTGAAAGACAGTTATTCTTCAATTGTTTTGCCTCTTTTACTGTATTTCTATTGGTTTTGAACTCATCAATGGCATCCTGAATAGACCACGAACTTGGCAGCATCGACAAAATCAATAATTTTTCTTTCCTTGTCGTGGCTGCATTCGAGAACCTTTCCTTCATATTTATAATTACCTCATCGTAGTCTGTATTTTCCACATCATCAGGTCCCTAATTTGAAGAGGTTTCTTCGTACAGCTTCGTTTATTTCACGGTATTTTTCTCCGGGTAATAAACGTAGTCCATCTTACTCCATTTAATCAGAGTCACTTTTATCCCAGCTATGCCCTCGTTAAAGCGTTCGATGTTGACCTTTTGGATACACTCATCTTCCGATTGATTTGTTGAAACAGATTTCGCTGATGGTACGGTGGCAAGGCTCTCAGCACTTAATACTTCTGGTAATTCCTCAGTTGTTGTCGATACATCTGGCAATTCCTCAGTTGCTGTCGTTTTCGAACTTCCTGCGCTCTGCTCAACCGATGATATACAGATTGCTCTTTTGTCAACGTTTAGACGGCAGGACGTGCAAATGAGTAAATTTGTATTCAATGTGGACATTGGAGCATAACCAGTCGCTTTCAGTTTATCTATGGTGCTTTCGGTGAGATTTCGTAACTCTTTTGAACACTTTTTCCATCAAACGGCCTACAACAGTTGAGAAATCGGCTACTCATGTTGTGCGTAATATTTCAATAAACAAAATCACTTTTAAGTTTTTACTGACTAGTTTGGTGTCATTTGCTTGACTGAAGAAAAAATTACTATAAGATCTTTAACAACCTTAGTAGTAGTAATTTTTGCTTTTTCGTGAGCATTGTCATGGTATGTACCTATCATGCATTTGTTGTTGTTGAAGATACCCGTTTCCTCCCGATCATAAAGTCTATTCTCTAAGAGGTATATTTTTGCAGGTAAACTATAGACGTACACGTGTATATAAATCTTTGATTTTGCAGCTTTTGTCTTAAAAATAACATTTCTGATATGTTTCTATCAACGTTATTATCAACAGGTTTCAACACTATTAAAAGAATTTTTCGCCAGTCACGTGCAATGAAAATTATGACACTATCAATACTTTTGATCACAACACTGGATCGTGTCTAAGTTTCTTATAGATGCTATGAATAATTAAATCAAAATATCATGAAAACAACTTGTTTAAATCACGTCCCTTAACAATAAAATCTGCATCAAACTGCAATTCTCGAAATAACTTACACAGAAAAAATTTTTTTACTATATGTGAAAATTGTGAAATGTTTGAAATGTCATAACTTTTTGTTTATTAGTTTACCATCACCAAATTTTTATGGTAGATAGCTAATATAATGGACCGTTTTCCTCAAAAATTACGTTCGAAAAAGATAGGGTTTTGAGATATTTGAGTTTTTGTGACAAAAATGATATTTTTAAAGGCAAACAAATTTTTTTTTTTACTGTGCACATTTTCTTAAGAATCACCATTTAGTTGTCTAACTTTGCTGAAAAAATCATAACAATCGAACATTCCGTTTTTGCTGTGCAGCTTTTTAAATATTTTTGAACCATTTTCACATACACCCTTTTGAAAAGTTAGTCGTGACTCAATACGAAGATTTGATATCGAAAAATGACGATTTAGATGAAATTGAAAAACTGTGCAGAGTTTCAAATATTTTCGAAATGGTCGCTCAGGATCGACTGACATGCCCCCGTGGAATGCCTCTCCTTTCAAGACGCTCGGAAGCCTCCTTTTAAGAGGCTCAGAAGCCTCCTTTTAATTGGAAGTCTCTGAAAGTCCGTTTTTTATATATCTCATGAGCTTTGCTTATTTTAATTCACAGCAAAAAAATGGGGGTACCTCAAAGAATGTAAAAGTTCAAAAAGGTACCTCATAAGAAAAAGGTTGAGAACCGCTGGTCTATAACGTGGTCCATGTTTTGCTGGGTATCTTGCTGCCAAAGTGTTTTGCTGAATCATTATCAGACGATAATGATTGCAATTTTCATGTGAAAACATTTCACGTGAAAAAAGTAGGCGAGTTGTCGCCGGCGACAACTTCTCAAATTATGTACTCAAACAATAATAAACAAAGAGTTTTCATTCTAACATTAATCTTTATCTTTACTATAATCAGCTAATTGTCAACAGTCCCGTTAAATCTTTTATTTGGCGTTATGGTTCCATAGTAGGTAGTAATCAAGATACGATTTTCAAACGATTCCTAATCACTTGATAATTTAAAAGTAAGATCGCGGATGAGTTTTATCATCCTCGATTTTTTGAAAATTTGATTTTTCCCAATCCTGCTTGCTGCAGCGCGAACGCCCGCGCTGCGTCCTTCTCCTCCACAATCTGTCTGGGGCCCCATCGAGCGCCCCCTTTTCCGGCAACGCTGCCTCGAGATGCTGCGCGTGTGCAGTGGCGACATCAGGTTGCTTCAGTCGCTGTAGGTCGTACCGTGGCGGTCGACGGTACCAAACATTGTTGATGACGGATAGTTTTGGGCGCAGTTTAAACATCACCAGATAGAGGTAAGAGTCGATGTTAGCGCCACGTTACGTCCTAACGTCGATAATGTCGGAGAAGTGCCGATCGTCAATCAGAACGTTGTCGATTTGTCGCTTAGAGTGGCAATCTTGCCCCACTCTCCCCTATTGACAGTAGACATACGTATCAATAGTTTTTAGCTAATTTTAAATACAATAAGAATCTAGTTTGTAAGATAGTTTATAAATATTCTCAATATTTATCACCTATACTTTGTAATAACACTAGCTATTATCTGTGTTTTGTTATTATTACCGTATTTACCTACCATTTTGCATCTCATACATATCTAGTCTGCTACTACTATCAGGCTACCACCAATCGGCAAATAGGTAACAGGTCGGATTTTGGTCTTATGTTTTAAGGCTGTAGTTTATAGATCGGGAAGCATTGTCTGCGGATTTCACTGTTTTCCTATGTTTTCCAGAAGGGCGGTATTGACAGGATCTCGCCAATGAAAATTGAAATCCAGCTCTTACGCAGTACCGAGCTGCGAAGTTACTTTTAACAAGGTAGTAAATTGATCAGATTTTACATTTGTTTTTATGCGTCCACTTTTACATGAAAAAAAGAAAAATTCTTAATATTCACAGATTTTTCCTTTGCATTGCATTCATTGCATTCCACTGCATGCATTCTTTTGACGATGTTTTTCTCAAAAAAATGTATTTTCTTAAATTCAACACATTGTCACGAGCTGGTTTGGTATGTCCGGTTTTTTTAATCGAAATGATCTGGTCAGCCTATTTATGTAAAAATTACCATAAGAAAAACAATAGTCAGTTCTACAACTCATTAGAATGACAAAATAAAAATTGGCCACGTCATCAAAAAGATTTTTTTAACAAACAATCGTTGGTTTCAAACGCATTATGTCGTCACTTTATTCCGAGATTCGTTGAACATACTTCCACGCGGAGTGAGTGGTCTACAATGTTATAAGATATTTTATACTTACACTAAAAACTTTGGTATTTCTGATCTACTGCTAAATTTAATATGGCGAATGAAGTTTATAATTTCATAAATGCCTACAAACAGTTACTTTGTACGGACAACTACGCTAAAATAAAATCGCACACACTCAGACACACAGTTCAATCACATACGCTTCACCTAGCTATCGTGGAACAAAGCTTATCAGGCCACCTCCACTAGTACTAATCCAGCAAAACATTGTTGGAGATCAGCTTATCTTCCCGCTGACTGAGTTGCTCGTTCACTTGGGGTCGCTCGGTAGTTTTACTGAGATCATCCGAATGGACGACATCTGCCAAGGAGAGCTTGTTCGGCAACGGTTGCGAATGACCGACGATACCGTAGGGCCGCAGGTGGTAAACCAAATAGTCCAGCACGTACATCTGGTTTGGGGATACGTAGTGGAAGGAGATGGCATTGTCCGAACAGCAATCCAGTCCCTGCGAATATGAAAATAAATCTGTTTAATTACTCTTCAAACCGTTGGATGTATTCTTTGATGGACCTCATCTGTCTTATAGTAGATATACTTCCAGTACCAGAAATCTTTATCTACGTGATTTGGAATCAAATGATGCTCGGGCACGAATGGGAAGAATCGGCCCCTTCCTAGAGAGTCTCGCGAGTCACCCGCCAGCACTTTTACCAATTCCATGCACTTGCCTAGAAATAAAAATGAGTTAGTTTCGATCACGGACGAAAGAAGAAAAAAAACATGTTAAGTAAAATAATATAAATGATGACACTATCTAGCAAAGAACTGAAAAGCTGTACCCTTTGTCGGTTAATAGGTATATTGAAAAACCACAATCTATTAAAAACATATCATCCACAAACTCACCCATTTCCACATCCTCAGCGCCGTCGTGGTCCTGCCGACAGTTTTTATTGGGAATGGCTTCTTCTACAAAACGCTTCACAGCCGCCTTGCTGAGCACGTAGCCGGCTCCACCGGACATGTAGCCCTGCTTCACAAATGGTTTGAATTTGCACCCAAAGTAAATTGGGATACTGGATGAGTATGGGTACAGCATATATCTAAGATTTTCGAGCACGACGTACCTGAGAATGGAACCAAAATCAATAAATTGAATATTTCAAAACATGCCAAAGTTACTAACGTGTCGTCGTCAGCCTTAATGAACCAGTCGGCATCATCGAGATGATGCTGGTAGATGTACTTAAATGCTTCTTTCGTTTTGGCCCATAGATTATTGCGGCCTTCTTTCACTGGCAGAGCGATGCTGTTTAAAAGCGGATCTGAAATAAAAGATGATTGTTTTTAACTGCTATGCATATTATCAAAAACTCATACTGACCAGCCGTCGAACTCATAAACAGTATCTTATTACACCTCGAGCCCCACGTACGTTTCACGTGCAGAGCCTTCGATTTATGATTACTGGGATTTGTCATGATCCAGCAGAGCACCTTCACCTCCCGGTACAGTTGATTCGCCAACGTTGAGTTCTCGTGGGCGTGAACTTCCTCGTGTGATGCATGATTACCTACTTCTTGTTCGGGACCTGCAGCGCTCTTCAGTTCATGTCCCGTGTGGGGGTCACTAACTATGGCGGGAGCTTCCCTCGAGTGGTAATACTCCGGTAGCCAAGGGGCTCGATTCGTGCTGGAGGTGATCAACGTAGCGAACACGAATCCAAGCACCGTGCCGAAGATAAGCGTGACCAACGTCCGCGGATGGCTATGGTTGCGCCCCCCTGAAAGGAATTTAGGAAATCGTGTTAGCTAAATGTTGGTTTGTATTTTTGTTCCTATCATGACAATACGACAATCTTCTTCAATAGCTCTTACATTCCAACCAAAAATAGGCCAAATTTTCGCTTTAGTTTTCTATTAGCATTTCCTCGGTTATTTAATCGATTTTCTATGCCCGCCATTGCATGAATATGTATCTTCTGCTGCAAGTTCAATGGATACATTATGCCCAAGAAGTCGAGAATGTTTCTCAACTTGACCAGACCGAGTGTTATTAGAATATTATTCCCACGAATGTACTTCCATCCATACATAAAAATGAAAGATTTTTGACGTTGGACAACGTCTTATGCAAAGGTACTGGGTGTTAAATCAAAATCTAAAATTGGGAACTTTCACGAAATCATGTAAGGTTTTGAACGTTTATAGAGCCTTCATCGTTCGGTGGATTTTTGATATTTATATATCAATCGATTCGGACACTTTCCAGCAATTTGCCCATTTCATTAAAATGTCTGACTATTTACGATAAACTATTGAAAATTTTAATTCTTGTCCTACCCAGTAAAAATATCAAAGCCAACCTATCCCGTTCATGCATTCCCAACACGGACATCAGAATGATGGTTACGGGCCTTTTGACCGTTTCCGTTTCATTTTCTCCGGGTATAAAAAAGCAAATATTTCGCGCTCGTGTTTTAGTTCTGTTCGACGATCCACGGTGAGTGGTCACGGAGAGCGGACAGAACAACGGCGTTGGTAGCGGTTTTAGCATCGATGACGGTAGTTTCAGTACTTGCACGGACAGATAAATCAACCCAAAATTTGAGTTCAAAATACTTAATGATGCACACGTTGGAGAAAAACGATGAATAAAATAATTCGCATGGATGACAGCAGTATAGGTAATGTGAAATTTGATCTCAAGATTCTGATTTGCTGGTAAGGCGAAAAATAATTCGGTTCACAATTGTAGGAAGAAAAGTTTAAACCGAGACAAATTTACTTCAAAGTGCAAATCATAATCGCTTGGTGACAGCAGAAAGTTTCCGTCGGTAGCAAAATCACGAGCGCGCATCCGAGGGAGAGACTGCAAAAATTTATTCGCATGCAGAAATGTACTCCACGGCGTAGCTGCCATGATCGCCACAATGTTGTTCACTGGGAATAAATTACATAACGTTTTATCAAGATGCTTTATTTTATCAAATGATAAAATTCGTAGTCTTGTCCATATCTTGTCCATATACGCAAATTGACTTTCGAATTCAGCAAAAAATCTTGATGGCTATTTCACTGTTAATTGAAGTGTTTCGAGGCATGCAATTGCGTGTACTTGTATCTAAAGTGATAAGACCAATTTCTCCGACTCCGCCCTAATGGTGAAACCAAGGTGGGAAGCCTCCCGGTTGAATTCTGTACCAGAGTGTAAAATAATCGTTTCAAATGAGTAAAGTGATTTATCACACAGGACTGAATCCGATTATCATCCACGAGGCACTTTCAACGGTAAACATCAACATAAACAATGCTAATTATGTTTTTTTCTGCACATAGTAAACACACTCAGTGACAGTCAAATGAATGAGTTCGTGGAGTAGTCGTCTGACTATGTCATTCTATGTTTTGAATATTCATGCGATGTTTGTCGAAATTCGGACTGAAGTTGCTTCATGAAGATGAATATTTTAAGCTCTGTTCTGTACACTCGAAATGATATCTAGGGGAACGGTTCGCCACTTCATCTCATAGCTCCTATTTCCATCCCATCAAAAGCAAAGCAATGGAAAGGAATTTGGTTTGTTTATTATTTTTGTGATTTTTTTCAGCGGTGAGCACGCGTGTTGACAAAAAGAAGCGACGAATTTGGTGCCGTATTTCTTTGTTTAGCGATGAGATGGATATATGTACAGTGCGATGGAGATAGGAACAGTTCCCCTATGTGATGCATTCGGTTGTTCAGATGACCTTGTATCACACGTAAATCATAAATTGGTTAATGGTAATCTTAAAAAGCCGTGCGGTAAGATGCGCGGCTACAAAGCAAGACCGTGCTGAGGGTGACTGGGTTCGATTCCCGATGCCGGTCTATGCAATTTTCGGCTTGGCAATTGTCTCGACTTCCCAGGGCATAAAAGTATCGTCGTGTTAGCCTCATGATATACGAATGCAGAAATGGTAATTTGGCTTAGAAACCTCGCAGTTAATAACTGTGGAAGTGCTTAATGAACACTAAGCTGCGAGGCGGCAATGTCCCAGTGGGGGTGTAATGCCAATGAAGAAGAAGAAGAAGAAGAGGAAGTATCTTAAAAAGCAATAACATAAAATTTGTTGACTATTTAGAAACCAAGAGCATCAGATTCCTTAAGAACTCAATTTTTCTGGACTGATTCTCCAGTAAGGCCCTAAAGTCCTAAACAACAAAATGAAGAAGTGTCTGAAAAACGTGCTATTGAAGAAACTTTTGATTATTTGGGAAGTAACCAATCAGGTCGATTGCATCGTCTATTGATCACCCATCTATAGCGAGCAGTAGACCGTCGAATTCGCAACCAACCGTGACTTACCATGGAGTCTCAATTTCTGTAATGTGCTCATGCACGAGCAAATAAAGAAACGAGAAATTTTGGACCGCGAAATGGCAGAAACGTTTTGAACCGAAGAAATACACAGCAAAAAGTATTGGAAATCCAAAAACATGTAACAACGCAGTTTTTTCTCAACAAACGATTATGCATTCGATATTTAAGGTGACTCGGGGAGGCACTACACACCGTGTTATTTTTCCTATCTTTTGTCTCTTTCTAGCATTGCCACCTCGCAACTTTGGAGCGGCGTATTTCGGTTTTCAGTTGTTTGATGTAACTGTAAATGTATCAATATGTAGATTGCGAGTAAGCACGCGCCGATGATTCTTTTTCAAAATCATATTTGTTGTAGAAAAAAATTTAAGCATTCAATGAAGAAATGATGACGATTTGATGATTGTTTGTGCTTCGCGTGTCACCTTAATTAAATTGGATTAGAGCTAGCACGGTTTGGATTTATTTCAATTTAAAACAGCAGTAAGCTCGACTGAATGTTGCGTTTGAACGCTCCAAAGACGTGCCCGAAAATAGTTCTAAAATTACAAAATATTTCCATTTCTGTAGCTAATAAAGCTATGATGGTAATTGAGCTATGACAGTACAAAGGACTAGATAGCAAATAGATGCAATTAGCAGCCTGGAGTAGTGGTAGTCACTATGGAGCAACACTGGATGCAGCAGAATGTCGAAAAGCTGAAGAGCCTCTCTATCGCTCAACCAAGTGGACAGAATTGATAACAACCACCATGCTTACGTGCGACATCAGCGTTCATTTCCGGCGGTCACATGTGTATGTGCGTTAGAGTGGCTCAAATTAATATGGGAAAAACTTTGTTCAATTTTTGTGATGGGCCGCTCTCTTATTCGGTTCTACTTGATGCCCTGATGCTCTGGACAAAATTTCAGCCAAATCGGTCATCGTTTAACCAGTGCTAAACTCGTTGGAAGTTTATATGGAAAAATGTATGCAGAAACATCCAAAAACAGTGAATTGCAGCTGGACTACACAACTTACGATGAAGAACTATGATACTCATTCAGATCTTGGAGAATTTAATACAGAATGTTATGCAGAAAACCGCAAGGGAATTCTAGTTTGCCCGGCTAAATTATTAGCATTTCTCTGCAGTGGGGTTTGAGCAAATTTCGTTTCTTTTACCTTTGAAAAGAAACAAATTCACCCCTACAACACTCCAATAAAATGCTAATATCTTTGCGTAATAAACTCTAATCTTCTCGCGGTTTTCAGCATCACATTCTGTATTTTATTTTACAAGAACTGAATGAGTATCATGGTTCTTGATCGTAAATTGTGCCGTCCAACTGCAAATCACTGTTTTTGGATGTTTTTGCATACATTTTTTCATATAAACTTCCAACGAGTTTAGCACTGCCCAAACGTTGACCGATTTGGCTGAAATTTTGTCCAGAGCATCAGGGCATCAAATAGAACCGAATAAGAGGGCGGCCCATCAAAAACTTTGAGAAAGTGTTTTTTGAGCCACCCTAATGTGCGTGTGTATGTATGTAATTAGTGGGTAAGTATCCCTTGAGCAGTACAGAGACTCCCTGAATCAAACGGCCTCAGGGTCGGCACGCTCACCTCAAGAAACTCGCGGACAGGTACTTCTCGCACTCAAATAGTAAGAAAACCAAAATATTTCTACAACAGTACACTTTATTCGGCTTCTCTTTCTTTTTATCCCTTCGTAACACTTCCTAACCCTTTTCCTTCCCACTTCCTTATTCGCTACTCTAACCTTTACTTCGGGGCCCCTACTTCCTTCCACAGCTCCACCACTCCTTCCTTTTCTCCACCACTGCTTCCTCTGCTCCAATCTGCTTCCAAGGCTTCAATGGCGGCTAATTCCAGAAAGCCGGCGCCAAGCGATGGCGACACAATGTCTTCCGGGGTGGCTTGGGAGTCCGTCGTAGCTTTCGGGACGAATACGCGCACACTCGACCTGCCAATATGGTGACGGATTGGCCTTCGGCGGGTACGATGCCGGTTTTAGTCGAGGATGGTGCACGACGGCTTACGTATGGCCTCCAAATTCGAAACGGCTTGCTTCGGGATTCTTATTTAAAAAACGGCGGGGTTCTGATGTCCACTACACCTTCTCTACTTCCACTGTCCACTTTATCTTCCATCTCAAATAACTTTACTAGCTCTGGATTTTTACCTTCTTCGATCAAATACTTTTTGTTTAGTCGAGAATTCTGGACAGGAAAATGTTCATATAGCTTCATAAGGTTCATGACCTCGTCCCTCGGTCAGTGACCTTCCATGTAAACCAATGGCCACATTACGCCACCTCTTAATGGCCATCCTTATGGCCTTAATCGGTCGGTTTAATCGGTGGGACACTGTAGTTCGGTGGGTGGTTGGCTGCGTAGGGTGGTGGTAGAGCTCAATTTAGGACCTAGCCTACTACAGGGGGCTGACTGGGAAAAACCTACACTGAGACACGAGTATTACCTGCATTTACAACATTTATTCCACGAAATACACTACACTAAACACGGATTTCTCGGTAACACTCTCGACATAACATAACCAACACTTACATGTATGTGCGCAAAAAATTCACTCATTTTTAGGTACTTATCATTGACCGATTTGCTCGATCTGTTGTATTCGACGTGGAATCCGGTCCCATTGTTTCCTATTGAAAATTGGCCAGATCGGCCATTGCATTCCGAAGTTATTTCTAAATTACAAGTGTTCCCCTTGGAAAAAAAATAAATCGAAAAAACCCTGATTAATCCATCAAGAAGTAATGGTGCCTTTCTCATGCAAATGAAAAATTGTATTTTGTCCATAACTTCCGGAGCCCATGGTCCGATCTGGCCAATTTTCAATAGGAAACAATGGGACAGGATTCTGCGTCGAAAGCAACTTGTTGCAAGGATTAAGGATAAGTGCCTTAAAAATGAGTGACACTTTTTCCACATTTTTTTTTGGGTGGGTGTGCACAGACATACACATACACACAGACACAACCAGGGCTGCGAAATGGTGAGTTGACGTCTGGGAAGGAGCGACCTACACAGCTTTGGACCTCACAAGTTCCAATTTCACGTTTCCACGGGTCTTCCGATGACAATTGACCGCCAGCTAAGGGTTGCGTACTTAGCTGGTAGTGCAGCCTGGGCACTGTTGTCCTTCTGACATCAGCTAGAGTGAGGGGGTGCGACCAACGGGACCATCTTCCCTAACCCTCAATCCCAAGGCGTTAAGCGACCCGTGCCGAGGGGATGCATGGCCAGGAGGGTGAAATAATAAGCTAGGCCTTTAACGGAGCCTGTGGGGTACCTAGGCACCCTCCACAGTAATTGTCCCTTACCGCGTCATGCTGGGCTCTGGCGTGGTGGACCTCTTTTCCTGAGCAGCTCGTGGGACCAAAGTGGAAAACCAAGTCAATTATTTAATTAGTGCTGGTAGTGTAGGCGACAACCCCTTCGCAAGAGGTGGGTTGTTCAGGTCTCCGCCTAGGAGGCCAGAGGCAATAGTCGGCAGCTCAGTGCGCAGCGCCAGCGTGGGTCACTTAACCATCTCCCAGGTTCCGCCGATAGAGGTTATAGACGGCCCATGGCTTGTGAAGGCGATGAACCGCAAACGCGATGAGCTTTCGGCTTTCGAGGTGGCGACGGAACAGCTGGACGCCATCATCGACTTTGCGTCATCGAAGCATAATATCAGTAAGGAACTCAAGAGGAGCTTGCTGAAACTTCGAAAGTCGATGCTGGACGCCAAGCTGGAGAGAGCGGTCGGGACGGCCAAGTGTAAACCCGTGAAATCCGTGGAGTCGAGGTCTACCCAGACTGATGCCCAAGGATTCGCGGACTCGGGCAAGGTCGAATCGACCGAGGGCGTGCCAGCGAAGACGGTGGTGCCAAAGTCTACCCAGACTGAGGCTCAAGTATTTGCGGGCACGTCGGGGGTGACTGCTCCAACGGAGCAGACACAAAAACGGGGGAGACAGTCTCCAGGGGATGAGCTCCCGGGGGGCCGCTCCAAAACGCGGGGGTTACTACCCCGAACAAGGGTAGTGGGGCTGGGAAGCTGAACCCCGGTCAGGTACCTCCAAAACCGGGGGAGGAAGGACCTGGAAAGGTCCGTCCACTCAGGAAAGACGGTGATAATGGGTTACGGCAGGCTGAAAGTTCTCAGCCGCACCAGACCAGGGAAATAGAGGGGGGTGACGCCTCCTGGACCCTGGTCAAGAACAAGAGGAAACCGAAGACGTCAAGGGTCGAAAAGAAGGCCCAGGCGAATGAGGGTAGCAAGAAGTCTAGGGTAGGCGCCAATCGCTCCAGGGGCGATGCCTTAGTCATCAAAACGGACGAGGCTAAGTACTCGGACGTCTTGAAGACGATGAGGAGCGACGTCAAGCTCGGTGAACTCGGCGCCGACGTACGTCGAATAAGACGTACCCGGATGGGCGAGATGATCCTCGAGCTGAAGCGGGGCGTCTCGCAAAAGGGCGCCGCCTACAAGAAGTTGGCGGAGGAAGTCCTAGGCGTGACGGTCAAGGTGAGGGCACTCACGACGGAGGTGAATCTAAGGGTTAAAGACGAGATCACCGAAGTCGAAGAGCTCGTCACGGCACTGCGGCGACAGTGTGAAGTGGAGACGCCCACCGCAGCCGTTCGGCTACGGAAAGGTTCGGCAGAGACGCAGGTAGCATTGGTTCGGCTATCTGCAGCGGACGCCTCCAAGGTAGTCAAGTTAGGGAGCATCAAAGTGGGATGGTCGGTATGCCCTGTAGGCATAACGACCAACCCCAAGTTTGCTTCAAGTGCCTGGAACCGGGGCACAAGCAATGGAACTGCAAAGGCCCTGACAGAAGCAATCTCTACCGACGCTGCGGATTAGAGGGACATAAGGCACAATGCACAATTGGGGCCCTCCTTAGCCGTGCGGTAAGACGCGCGGCTACAAAGCAAGACCATGCTGAGGGTGGCTGGGTTCGATTCCCGGTGCCGGTCTAGGCAATTTTCGGATTGGAAATTGTCTCGACTTCCCTGGGCATAAAAGTATCATCGTGCTAGCCTCATGATATACGAATGCAAAAATGATAACCTGGCTTAGAAACCTCGCAGTTAATAACTGTGGAAGTGCTTAATGAACACTAAGCTGCGAGGCGGCTCTGTCCCAGTGTGGGGATGTAATGCCAATAAGAAGAAGAAGAAGAAGGCACAATGCTGCACGAACCCTCCCAATTGTTTGATTTGTTCCAGCAAAGCTGTGAACAGCAAGCACCCCATGGGGGGTTCGATGTGCCCGGCGTTTAAGCGTGCTGCAAAATCACAGTGCAGGTAACGCAGCTGGCTTGCTCGGCCTCGACCGAGTGTTTGGTGTGCGCAGGTTTAGAGAAAACGGCGGATCACGTGTTGTTCGTGTGCTCACGTTTTCGCACAATGCGTGACCACATGCTTGCCACATGTGGTCTGGACACTACCCCGGACAACCTAGTTCGGAGGATGAGTAAAAATGAAGTTGGCTATCGTCCAAATCGGCTATCGCCCAAATCGTCTCGGCTATCGCCCAAATCGTCTCGGAGCTACACAGAAGGTGGCGCGTGGACTCAAGGATGGCTAGTTCAGGCGCAAATAAGAGGTGGTCCAAGGGATCGGAGTCGGCTTCATGGGTCATACCGGCGGTCATGCTCTGTGGTCGAACTCGATCCTTTTATCGAACAAGTGGCCGCGCGAAGAACAACATGGTATCGTCGCTTTCGCGGCGTCGGTCAACCGGGCGGGTTCCGAGCCCGAGGACGGAAAGGAGTCCTCGTCAAGGCTGGGGCAGGCGTAGGCACCGCGTCGGCAAATCCCTCTGTGTGTTGGCGAATAGATCCTGTCGCAGAGAGGTCAATTTGGGGTGCACGCGGCATTATCATTCTTGATACCAGTCGTGCAGAGGGAAGCAGGCGCGAAGTCTACCCTTCCCATCTTCCGAGGACATAGGGCGTGGTAAGGCCACCTGGAAAGCCGGCAATGCGGTGGCACTATACCATGGTGTTCTTCTAAAAAAGCGAGTCACTATGTTCGGTGCTGCAAGGACACGCAGCTAGCCTCGAGGGTGCATTGTGCACTGCCCCCCCCCCCCCTTTGAAGCATTATTGCCTGGTTGTACCGAAGGGACTATGGGCTTGGCGGCAATGGAAACGGTTTAGCGGGTCGGGGATGTAGTCCTGCCTTCCTCGTTTGCTGTCGGAGGTGGTCCCTAACCCCGCACTTCCTGGACAACCCAGGATGTCTGTTGAGCAGATTCCCCCTCCATTGCTTAGAAAAAAAAAACATACATACACACGGACAGACAGACATGTGCTCAGTTCGTTGAGCTGAGTCGATTGGTATATAACACTATGGGTCTCCGGGCTTTCTATAAAAAGTTCGTTCTTGGAGTGCAATGATAGCCTTTCGGTACAACTTTGTTGTACGAGAAAGGCAAAAACATTCGATTTTGGCAACAGAAACACTCTAACTTTCATCTAAATACTCAGTGACTGAGTAAAATTGTATTGCCGTCTCTTTTCTTCCCACGGAAATTTTACTCAATTTCCGCCAAAAGCAGGACTACTCATCAGTGGTGTTTCCCTAGCCTCAATCTACCTGTGCACTGGACTTAAATTTAAGGAATTTTCGTGCGAAAATGTATAGAATAACTAGATTTCGATTAGTTTAAACGACTCCGATAATTCTATTTTCCATTTGGGCTGTAGAAATATCGAAATTTTCATTTTTTTTTGTATCAGTGCACAGGTGAAAAGTGAGGTTACGCGACGCCACTGCTAGGGTAAACTGGGGTAATATGCACCCCCGGGGCAAAACGACGTTTTGGCATTTTTAGCGGTGTTCCAGGAATATTCTCAAGAATGTTTACTACGGAGTTGGTAGTTCAAGATCCGAACTACATGCTCTGTAGTAAATACTATCGAAAAACTGCCGAAAATGTACTCAAAAATGCCAAAGGGTCGTTTTGCCCCGGGGGTGCATATTACCCCAGTTTCCCCTACTCATAGTTTTGAGTAGTCCTGCTTTTGACAGAAATTGCGTAAAATTTCCGTGGGAAGAAAAGAGAGGGCAATACAATTTTACTCAGTCACTGAGTAAGTGAAATTAATCGTGAATGTTCCGAACGTGTTGCCAAAATCGATGCTCTGGAATGATTTTTTGGAATAGTCCATATTCACGGATCTTCCAGTGGACCTTTTCGGGAGCATTTGCAGGTTACAGAAGACGTTCACAATTGATTGCACAGACATTTCATCGGTATGATTGGTTATGAAAAAATCGTGAAGCTGTATTTTCGGAATCGTCCACTTTCACGAATGTTCCGGTTCTTCCGGAGGACCATTTCGGGTGCATTTGGAGTCACAGAAGACTTTCACTATTGATTGCACTCACAATTCACCAGGATGAATTGGTACGAAAACATCGCAAAGCTCTGGGAACTTTTGGATTTGGAGGAGGTTCCGGATCTTCCAGAAGGATATCCGATGACCGCTCAGGCGTTAAATATGCCAAGAAATGGCGCACACAAGATAGCAAATACAGTTAGAATTATCAGAGCACATATTTGGAAACAATTGTATGTTTAATAGAACGAAACTAGAAAATTAGGTTCCAAATTGAGAAGCTTAAACAGTTCCTTTTTAGTACAGGTTCAAAGGTCAATTTTGATGAATCACCACATGGTCTTATTTTAGAAACCTACAGCTTTCGTTTGGTGCCTAAAGTTCGAAAATCGGTTGAAATTTAAGATTTTGTGATCGTGATGAAATCTTGGGTCTACTAAATGGACCACATTGCGCATTGTGTAACTTTTTTTCTGATGCATAAAGAAGGTTAAAATAGCAGGATGAATCAGAATCCCTCACTGCATGAAACTGTTTCATTAATCTCAAACTTGGATACGTGTACAATTAATTGTCAAACAATAATGCATAAAACCCTCGAACGAATAAATTCTTCATGTCTGCCATATCCAAACAAAACTTTCAAACTTTTACAACTGACAAACTGAAGTAACACTAGACCTTATTTCATCGTTCACTGATTAACTGGTCAATTCAAATTGTTGGCAAAGTGCTTTCCCATCATAACATAATTTTATATGAAAATAGAAACTAAACACTGGTTATACAAAAACAGACTCATCTTGTTCCTAAGTTCACACAAAACCCAGTGAATTGGTCAAATTTTCAACATTATTTGTAGGTAGTATGCCCAACCGATTACATTGATTTACGCAATTCCCCATAAACAATCGAAAATATTGTAATGCATATAAAAATGTAACAACTTACCCAAATCCATTATTTTCATCGCTGTGACTAAAATACGATTAGCTGTTTCACTTGTGATGTAGCTTTGCTAACGGTGAATAATATCGACAAGCTCGCTTTGCGACGCTACTCCTAAACGCCTCCAACTTCGTTCCCATCGGTCAGGTACACATTCCCTAATCTCACTTCAGCCACTGATTCTAATTCTAACCGACCGAACGAAAAAAAATATTTTCTCAAGTCCGACCACCTCGTTACCTTTGTGAATAATTGTAATGGTTTCGCGATATTACCGGCTAATAACGAAAGTCGCCTCGAATCACTCAGCCAGCAGTGAAGTCCCGCGCGAATACGTCACGTGCATTAGTTCCCCCTCCATTACCGGTCGAGCGCGCTCCGGAAGTTGATTCAGCACCACGAACGGTGGGCGATCTCTTTTATTTGCAATCCAGTGCTCATCAAAAATCAGTTTTCACGGTTTTGTTCTACGTTTGTTTGCTTTTATCAGCCATCGGTGTAATGACCATTGATGTCATCTCTTTTCACCAGTCCACGCTGTTGATGCAGTCTAGTGATGGGTTACGGTTCGTTTACGAAAGAATATTGTCAACAGCGGTCTACAGATCGAGGGGGAGGATGCGTTGCGCGGGCGAGAGCTTTGTTGAGTATTTTGTACTTAATTTATGACTGTATGTTGTGTGGCGATAATTGATATATCGGTTACAGAGCGTCTAACTAAATTCGACGTTGTTTTTTGGTCACTGGTGATGATTAGTAACTGGTTTCCTTTGGTTTATGTAATGCGGTGAAGAAATAAGATTTATTTACCTGTGAAGGAAAGAAAAGTTTTAAGTGTATATTAGCATTGTATGCATACAGGATGATGTGGATTGAAACCAAGGTTGAAACCTTTCTTCAGTGGCTCTACATTCCAACTGGAACTTGGCCTGCTTTACAGACTTAGTATTCTATTATCATTTCCACAGTTACTAATGGAAAGCTTGTCTATACCCGCTCTCTATTGCATGAATCCCTAATCCATATATATCTTGTCTGGCATATGCATGTCATTTTATTAATTTGTTCATAACTTTTTGCAGAAGCCAAATTTACTTCCTTGTTTTAGATGTACTTATAACGCTTGAGTAGTGCTATATTTTTGACCGAGGGTACATTGCTCTAAATTTGAGCCTGGACATTGAATTATTTAAAAAAAAAAGTCACGTGTCATTTAACATAATGTCATTTGAAAGACATTTTGCCTCCCACGCCTCAGATTACACATTTACAACAATGTCTTGTTAGACAAAGTTGTAGCCACATTTAAGCGCTACAAGTTCGTCATACCTAATGAATTGAAAAATTTGAAAAAAGTTCTGGGCAAATTATACAAACGAATGCAAATGACACTTTACAACACAAGCAAGCACAATGGATATACTATGCCTTGGGAGACGATAATGTTTTCCACCCGAAAACATCTTAAATTGGAACGAGAATCGAACTCACCATCTCCAGATTGACAATACTATAGCTTTTCTCGCAAGGCTAACTGGAGATTCTTGTGGGTTGAAACCAGCCTCCCTGTTTTGATGATAAACTTTGGAAAAAAACTTTATTCCAAATTCTTTCAACTTCATGCATAAGAGGTAATCGTAATATTTTCGGTCTACCCAAACATGTGCGACAACTGGATTTGGTTGATGCACAGATTCCTTTTAATCATTTTGTCAAAATCAAACAGCCATGTAACGGAATGATGATTATGCCTGAGCAAAAAGTGTAATTGTCGATGAAAAATCCAAAAAACATGCAACAATAGAAAATAGCGAGAACTTTTTTTCAACTAATTTTATTAGCTAATTATCTAATACATGCGTTCATCTCTTAGGCTAGGTGTTCCCTGTAACCTAATTTATACTAAAGGTACAAGGTACCAATCGTTGCAATAGAAGATTGCAACGATTTTTGTCTAAAATTGGATTTTTTTTATTGGACCTTTGTTGGACAATAATACCACGGAGGTAACTTCATAATCATTTTTAAAATTTTATTTTGAATCCACTGAAGTGCCTTCTTTCTGGTATGACAGCAACTAGTCCATATTGGCACAGCATACAACATTGCTGGTCTAAACATTTTTTTGTAAATCAAAAATTTGTTCCTTAGACAAAGATTTGATTTTCTGTTTATAGTGTCTATTTAATATATTTGTTACATTTAGCTTAGAGCACCGGATCTCAACCTGGGGTACATGCACCCCTGGAAATACCTTCGCTGGCTTCGGGGGTATCTCGAGCAAAATGGCGGATGTATTCATCTTCTTCTTCTTATTGGAATTACATCCCCACACTGGGACAGAGACAGCCTCGCAGCTTAGTGTTCATTAAGCATTTCCACAGTTATTAACTGCGAGGTTTCTAAGCCAAATTACCATTTCTGCATTCGTATATCATGAGGCTAGCTTTGATGCTTTTATAATACTTTTTGCCCAGGGAAGTTGAGACAATTTCTAATCCGAAAATTGCCTAGACCGGCACCGGGAATCGAACCCAGCCACCCTCAGCATCTCGAACCAAGCCACCCATCTTGCTTTGTAGCCATGCGTCTTACCGCACGGCTAAGGAGGGCAGATGTATTACAATTCTAAAAAAACTTATCGATAATGTTTTTTTGTATCTAAAACTTTGTATTGTACATAATATACATTGCGATCAGTCAAATCCAAGTCAGTCAAAGACTTTTAAATACTGTTCACCCCAAAAATCTTCAATGTAAAAAATCTTCAATCTAATATACACCCGATTCTGTTTTTACACGGATTTTTTTTACACGGCCGTGTAAAAAAATCTCATACATTTTTGCAAAGTTGCTCCATTTTGCATGATTCGTCGAGAAGTCATAAAACTTTTTTTACACGGATTTTCAAATTTTGAACTGAAAACTTTTTTTACACGGAACTCATCCCTCGTGTAAAATAAGAATCGGGTGTACCTGAGGCAAAATATTGTTTTTTTTTTTTTTTTTTTTTTTGCGTAGAACCGCTGCGTCCATTGAATTGAACTCTTGTGGTATACCTCTGATTATTATTGACTATTCGCATCTTGAAGGTTTATCACCATTAATGAAGTATACAACCTAAGACGCATCTTTCCCCAGTCCGGCAAAATTGTGTTGATAAATCCCACTTTCCAGGGTTTGCAGTCCAAATTTCTCCTGATTGCACAGAAATTTAGATCTACACTTGTACAATGCATCACAACTGCAAAGCAGATGTTCCGAGGTTTCACGTTCCATGTTACAGAAACGACAAATATCATTCTGAACCTGGCCAATATTTTTCAAATGATATCTACTCGGGCAATGTCCGGTTATTAGGCCAGTAAAGGTGCAAAGAGCTCTTTTATTGAGCTCCAAGAGCTTGTTGGTTACTGAAACATTGGGAATTATAAATCTCTTTGATTGAGCACACTTTTTGGCGACCAACCAGTTGGTCATCAACCTTTGTGCTTCCCAGGATTTCAATTCCATTTTAATGGCACAGTATGATATATCGCAGAATGGTTCTGGGCCAATAAACTGTGTGTTTGAACCTTGTTCCGCCAGATCGTCTGCCTTTTCATTGCCTTCAATGCCACGATGTCCCGGAACCCAGTACAGATTTACGAAGTTCTCTTGGGACACTTTTCGCAATGAAAGAATGCTTTCCTAGACAAGTTTTGACGTACACTTAAAGCTACTCAATGCTTTAAATGCTGCTTGGCTATCCGTAAAAATGCAAATATTCGCATATCTATATTTCCTCTAAAGACAGACATTAGTACATTTCATTATAGCAAAAATCTCCGCTTGGAACACCGTTGGATAGTTTTCCATTGCGACTGAGATCGCTATCCCAGGACCGAATATTCCTGCTCCCGTTTTTGTTTTAATTTTAGGGCCATCAGAATAGAATTTTATGGAATCGTCTCGAACAGTGGGACCTCCGACTTCCCAATCCATACGTGATGGCTCACGTACGTTATAAGGAATGTCGTAGTTCTCCATAGGTTTCATCCAGTCTCCATTCATATTCATCACTGTCCCATATTGAAAATTTTGTGAGATACTCAAGTGGCTTACTAAATCGCCTGACCTGAATAACTTTAAATTTTTGTATATTCTTTTCCGCTTCTAACTGCACGAATTCATTATAAAATGGTAGCAGATTTAGAATTGCATCTAACAGTTTTGAAGCGGTTCTACGCATTGCTCCCGTTATAGCAATGGACAAAATGTTGAATAATATGCTTCTAAACTAAAATCTAGAATAGGTATAAGGGTTCAGAAGCCTCCAGTTGACAGACATGAAGATCTTTTTTTTCCGAAAAGCTCAGTAGCTTCGTTGCAAGAAGCCTCCTTTCAAGAGGCTTCTTCTAAAGCAGCTCGTAAGCCTCTTGCCAATAGGCTCAGAAGCCTCCTGCCAATAGGCTCGGAAACCTCCTGACAAGAGGCTCGGAAGCCTCCCGGCAAGTGGCTTGGAAGCCAAATTTCAAAAGTCTCGGAAGCCTCATTTCAAGAGCCCAGAAGCCTTGTGTCAAGAGACTCACAAGCCCCCTTTTAAGAGGCTTGGAAGCCTCCTTTCAAGCTGCTCGAAAACCTCGTTTCAAGAATTCTTATTTCAAGGGGCTCGGAAGCCTCTTGCCAAGAGGCTCAGAAGCCTCCTTAAAAGAGACACGGAAGCCTCTCTTCAAGAGATTCAACATTTTTTCAAGAGGCTTGGAAGCCTCCTTTCAAAATGCTGAGAAGCGTCCTTTTAAGGTACTCAGAAGCCTCCGCTTAAGATGCTCGGAAACCTCATTTCAAGAGGCACGGAAGCCTTTTTTACGAGGCTCGGAAGCCTTCTTTCAAGAGACTCGGAAGCCTCCTTTGAAGAGGCTCGGAAGGCTTCTTTCAAGATGCTCGGAAGCCCCCAAAAGTCCTTGAAGTCTTGAGGGAAGCTAGATGTATAAAATTAATTTGAATCTGAAAGTTTCACGGAATAACGAAAATTTCAAACATTTTCTTAGAGAACCATATATTCTGTTTTTTAATATACTATCTTATGAAATACCGCCGTCGGAGCTAACAATGGGTCAAATGGGGGTGAGAATGAGTCACTGTTTAAACTACTTATAATGCTTGTAGAATAGATTAAATGTATCTGAGGACAAGGAAACTAAATTATGAGAGACCTTTTTGAACGATTTTGTCATCCGACCTTCAGACTGTCGGTAAGAGCGATGACCCCAGACGCATTGTCATCCTCGATGACGGTGCACTTATTTTCATTTACAGCAAAAAAAATAGGAGGTACCTAATGAAAGCATAAGTTCGACGGGGTACCTCTCAAAATTTCGTTGCTTTTTTAATAGCATCGTTTCTGTTGATTTTTTCGCTGAAGATTGTTTGCAGAAGACATTAGATATGAAAAGGGTAATTTTTTGAGAAAATCTGAAAAATGATTAATTCACCTAAAAGTGAGATAAAAATTTAGCTTAGCCATCGAAACCAGATATGAGCCTAGTATCTTCGGGAAAGTTGTAGTAGATGATATTTCAAGCCTATTTGCCTATGACTTATTTTTCTTGATTGATGACTTGTGAGGGAAGTCATATTTTTTCTTTTTTTTGGAAAAGATGTTTAATTTTGATACACATAGTTAGGTTTGCCATTTTAAGGTGTTTTTATGAGATATTGCGAAAAAAGATTCGGCTGCCGGTGGGACTTGATCCCACACTATTCCACACAGTTGTGTGCAAAGCTTGAAAACGCTGGGAAAGTTTTTATGCTGTTCGGAACGTGAAATTTATCTCTGTTTTCGCTTTTGTAATTTCTGTAATCATTGCAACTTGTCTATAAACTACCTAATATTAGTGAATAAACTGTTTTGCTGAAGAAAATATCTCTAATTATGGCAGAATCAAGTTTAACAAAATGCAAAAATTGTGCACATCGAATCGTCACAGAAGCTGAATTGTTTGTTGTGTGTACTGGGCCTTGCAGTAGCGCTTTTCATATAACATGCATTGGTATGAGTAAGCAGCAAATGCTAAATATGTCCGAGAGCCACAGAGGAGTTGTTTGGTTGTGCGATGGATGTTCATCTCGTTTTCATAACTGGAGTAAGAGCGATGATGTACATACCGATTGGAGCTCTATGCAACAGGATATGTCGGATCTGAAAAGTCAGATCGATCGTATAATGGATGTATTGGAAGGAAAGCCGTCGGACATATCAGCTCTGAAATATTCAACACCGATCACCGCTTCTAAGCTTATGAATGGGACTAACAGCTATGTGAGTGCAACGGAATCCGTCCAATCAACACCGAATGAGGAGCAAGGAGAAGTAACAATAGAGCATGCAGAAGATCATCGTACATTACCAGATGAAACGTTCTCTTTGTTATTAACAAATATTGATAACTCGGTTTCAGAAAATGTGATAAAACAGATGGTTTGCCGATGCCTTGTTGCGCCAATTGAAGATTGCGAGACTGTAGTGAAATTAGTTCCTAAACATGTAGACTGTAGATCTTTAGATTATGTTTCCTTCAAGATTATTTTAAAAGAAAAATGGAAAGTGTTGGCACTTCGTAGCTCGACCTGGCCAAATGGTATTAGATTTCGGGAATTTCTAAGCCGTTCAAGATATGTATGGAAGCCAAACTCACTTAACGGTAATTAACAGTAAAGTAACAGTAACAGTAAATTCGATTCACGTGTTGTTCGTGTGCCCAATCGTCCAAATCGTCTCGGAGCTACACAGGAGGTGGCGCGTGGACTCGAGGAATGGATAGTTCAGGCGCAAATAAGAGGTGGTCCAAGGGTTCGGAGTCGGCTTCATGGATCATACCGGTGCCCTGTGGTCGAACTCAATCCTTTTATTGAACAAGTGGCCGCGTGAAGAACAACATGGTATCGTCGCTTTCGCGGCGTCGGTCAACCGGGCGGGTTCTGAGCCCGAGGACGGAAAGGAGTCCTCGTCAAGGCTGTAGTAGGCGTAGGCACCGCGTCGGTAAGTCCCTCTGTGTGCTGGCGAATAGGCCCTATCGCAGAGAGGTCGATTTGGGGTGCACGCGGCATCATCATTCTTGATACCAGTCGTGCAGAGGGAAGCAGGCGCGAAGTCGACCCTTCCCACCTTCCGAGGACATAGGGCGTGGTAAGGCCACCTGGAAAGCCGGCAATGCGCTGGCACGATACCATGGTGTATTGTTTTATTTAATATCAGACTAGGGCCGGAGTGGCCTGTGCTGCACATAAAAGTCTTCTCCATTCATCTCGGTCCATGGCTGCACTTCGCCAACCACGCAGTCTGCGGAAGGTCCGCAAATCGTCCTCCACCTGATCGTTCCACCTTGCCCGCTGTGCACCTCGCCTTCTTGTTCCCGTCGGATCATTGTCGAGAACCATTTTCACCGGATTACTGTCCGACATTCTGGCTACGTGCCCGGCCCACCGCAGTCTTCCGATTTTCGCGGTGTGAACGATGGATGGTTCTCCCAACAGCTGATGCAACTCGTGGTTCATTCACCTCCTCCACGTACCGTCCACCATCTGCACCCCACCATAGATGGTACGCAACACTTTCCTTTCAAAAATTCCCAGTGCGCGTTGGTCCTCCACGAGCATCGTCCAGGTCTCGTGTCCGTAGAGAACTACCGGTCTTATAAGCGTTTTGTAGATAGTCAGTTTGGTACGGCGGCGAACCCTATTCGATCGGAGCGTCTTGCAAAGTCCAAAGTGCGTACGATTTCCAGCCACTATGCGCCTCCGAATTTCTCTGCTGGTATCGTTATCGGCGGTCACCAGTGAGCCCAAGTACACGAATTCTTCAACCACCTCGATTTCGTCACCACCGATAGAAGCTCGTGTTGGGTGGCTTACATTGACATCTCTTGAGCCTCTTCCTATCATGTACTTCGTCTTCGACGTGTTGATGACTAGTCCAATCCATTTAGCTTCGCTTTTCAGTCTGATGTAGGCTTCCTCCATCCTCTCAAAGTTACGTGCCATGATATCAATGTCGTCGGCGAAACCGAATAACTGGACGGACTTCGTGAAAATCGTACCACTCGTGTCAATCCCTGCCCTTCGTATTACTCCCTCCAAAGCGATGTTGAATAGCAGACACGGAAGACCATCACCTTGCCGTAACCGTCTGCGCGTTTCGAAGGGACTCGAGAAAGCCCCTGAAACTCGAACTACGCACATCACCCGATCCATCGTCGCCTTGATCAACCGTATCAGTTTATCCGGAAATCCGTTTTCGTGCATTAGCTGCCATAGCTGGTCCCGATCGATTGTATCATATGCGGCTTTGAAGTCGATAAATAGATGATGTGTTGGCACGTTGTATTCGCGGCATTTCTGCAATACCTGACGTATGGCGAACACCTGGTCTGTGGTAGAGCGTTCACCCATAAATCCTGTCCCACGAACTCTCTTGCAATTGATGCTAATTGGCGGCATAACATTTGGGTGAGTACCTTGTAGGCGGCGTTCAGCAATGTGATTGCGCGGTAGTGTATGGTGTTCTTCTAAAAAAGCGAGTCACGATGTTCGATGCTGCAAGGACACGCAGCTAACCTCGAGGGTGCGTTATGCACTGGCCCCCCTTTGAAGCATTACTTTGTGGTTGTACCGAAGGGACTATGGGCTTGGCAGCAATGGAAACGGTTTAGCGGGTCGGGGATGTAGTCCTGCCTCACTCGTTTGCTGTTGGAGGTGGCCCCTAACCCCGAACTTCCTGGACAATCCAGGATGTCTGTTGAGCAGATTCCCCCTCCATTGCTTAGGAAGAAAAAAAAAAGGACACGATGTCCGTTGGATCACATGCACATGCGTTAAATCAGTGCGCCAATGCCAGATATGTGACCAAACAAAAATAGTCCACATGTGATACCACCACGACAGGATATGTCTTTGGTTGCCATATCAGTGCTAATGGCGTAAGCCCACCCATCGCGGCAAGATCACATATCCGTAGGGAGGGCAATTTTGTAAAATTAATCATGTTTGATACCTTAAAAATGAGTGAGATTTATGTTTTAGTAAATTTCAGAATTTGCACACATACGCACACATACATCCGTATAAGTGTATTCGTATAAGTATAAGTCTCATAAGTCTCCTCAACGCCTATCTCCCGGAGCAGCACATGTTTCGACAAAGCTGATCCAGATCTACAACCCCCCTCATCGACCGACTCCAACCTGCTGGACATGGAAGATAACGAAGATGATGGTATAAGGATCGTCATCAACCCCAAAAATCTTTAGCAAGTAGCAAAGGATCCGAAGATAACAAGGGTTCTACGGAAGCCAAGGGTGCTCCAAGCAAGAAAATCCTCACACTCACACGCTCGCAGAGGAAGCAGCTTAGAACTCTCCGGGAGAAGGGAAAAGACCGGAATGAGGCCTTGTCCATAATCCTGAATAAGGAGAGCGAGCCCACTTTCTCAAAACGCTCGAGAAACGACCTAGACAAATCCGCCACAGAGGACCCCAAACAAAAAAGGGTGAAGCACCATCTGGATCCGAGAGAGCGCGCCCAACAGTCCTCAAACCGCGCGCCTCAGAAAAACGTGTCTGGACAACAAAACCCACCCATGAGGAAAACAGCTGGTATCAGCTACAGTGATATGGCCAAAAGCGTGAAGGTCGGGATAATACCCAAAGACTTTCCCACCGTCCAACTCACTACAGCCCAGCTAGACCTTCTACAAGAAGCACTCCTGCTCAGAGTAGTTCAACAGCGAAACGAGCCAATAAAACCCAAATTCAACAACCTCATCTACAAGTCCGGTTACATGGTTCTAATCTGTAAGGATCAAGAGACTGCTGAGTGGTTAAAGAGAATATCCCCATCCATGAAACCCTGGGAAGGTGCAGAGCTGATGGCAATGGACGAAGTGGCGATTCCACGTCCAGAGATGATCCGAGCATTCTTCCCATAAAGCTCCAGCTATGATGACGACCGAATAAAGGCTCTCGTAGAAAGCCAAAATGACATCACAACAACTAATTGGCGTATTGTGAAACGATCCATTCTGAAAGATATTCATGTTGAATGGATCTTCACAGTAGAGGGTGCGTCGATGGAAAAGTTGAAGAAGTCCAAATACACCCTCAACTACCGATTTGGTGAAATCCAACTAAGGAAGATTACAGATCAACCGACTGCCGCTACCGCCAATCCGACTGGAAGGCCGACCCAAGAGCAATCTGGGGAGGCCTCCTGTTCGGGCGAGGTTCGGCTAACTGGAAGGCCGACCCAAGAGAAATCTGAGGAAGCTTCCGGTTCGGGCGAGGTTAGTAAATCTCACCCCAAAAGCACCATAAAGGCTAGTCTGTCCGCCTCTAAAGGAAAAGCTCGAAGCTTACATGCGACCCCCTGCTCTAGTGGTACCAAACCAAAGGTATCTAAACAGGGCAAAGGGGGTGCAAAAGGCGACAGTTTGACCACAGAGGCGGAACTGGCGGGCCAGGTTGCTACAGGGAAGAGAGAAAACCCAAACTGTAACATCAAACGACATCCTGATGATCCGCAACATCCAAAGCCGGACAGTCGTCGTCCGGAAAAAAGCGGGAACCCCGGAAATGGCGACTAAAGTGCTGCAAGTGAATTTCCACCATGCTGAGAGCGCCACGGGTGTGCTCTGTCGGAGGTTCACCAAAGAGAATTTAACCGTGGCCCTCATTCAAGAGCCATGGGTCAATAAATCCAGAATACAAGGTATTCCACAACACTCATGTAAGTTGGTATATGATGACAGCCAGCTTTCTCCTAGAGCGGCTATTTTATTACATAACAACTGTAAATACTTTCCAATTTCAGAATTCATAAAAAGGGACATCGTAGCGGTCAGGATGGAGGTACCTTCCGCCAGAGGGAGTAGAGAGATCTTGGTGGTCTCGGCATACTTCCCAGGTGACACCAGCCACCGACACAACATCCCCTTCGTCATAGGGTGCGACGCAAATGCACATCACACCGTATGGGGAAGTATCAATATAAACACCAGAGGTGAGTACCTGTTACAGTTTCTCTCTTCCAAGAACATTGACATTTGTAATGTTGGTGACAAGCCCACGTTTGAAAACTCCATTCGTCAGGAAGTTTTGGACTTGACTCTATTGACTATAAAAAACTGGCATGTTTCTGAAGAAATATCAATGTCAGACTATAAACACATCATCTTCGAATGGGAAGGGGGTCTAACGATGGAAAAAACGTTTAAAGATCCTAAGAAAACTGATTGGGAATCCTACTCAGCTATCCTACGATCCGAAGAGTACATCATAGAAAGTCACATCAAGTCCATAACACAATTGGAAGATGCGTCCAAATCCCTTAAAAACAAAATCCTTAACGCCTACCAAGAGAGCTGTCCAACTAAATCAACTAGTTCGAGTAGAGACGTTCCATGGTGGAATAAAACTCTTGAGAAGCTTAGGAAAACTGCGCGTAGGGAGTTCAACCGTGCTAAGCGAACCGGCGATTGGAGCCTATACAGAAAAGCCCTGACGAACTACAACAAAGAAATAAGGTCAGCCAAACGGAAATCGTGGATTCTAATGTGAGAAAGCATAGAGAATACACCCGTAGTGGCCAGACTCCAAAAAACTCTTTCAAAAGACCACTCCAATGGTGTGGGTAGCCTCCGAAAGACGGATGGTTCGCTCACTGTAGAGCCTAGCGATACACTGAGCGAATTGTTAAAGATCCACTTCCCTGATTCAATCCCTGAGTCGAGCATCGGCGACCAAGGCACTGGAATTGCTGTCTCAGATCCAATCATGGGTTTCTGGATCTAAAAAAGACGCAATAAAGGTTGCAAAGGAAGCTTTCACTCGGGCCAGGGTTGAGAGGGCTGTGAGATCTTTCGAGCCATTTAAGTCTCCTGGCATGGATGGAATATTCCCAGCGTTGATCCAAAAAGAGGAGAAAACACTGGTTCCACCCTTGGTTGAGATTTTTAAGGCGAGTCTGATTTTGGGGCACATACCTAACGATTGGCGTCAAATCCGGGCTGTCTTCATTCCGAAGGCAGGCAAGAGTAGTAGTAAAATTCTTCTTTATTGTTTCATTTTCTGTTCTACAATTATTTTTAACATGTACAGTGCTCGGCCGGCTTGGCCCTCCAACTTCAATTTTAAATTTTTATGTTTACATTGTTATTTAAGTGTTAATATGATATATCATGACGGCCTTTAGGAGGCGCTGGTGTGTTTTTTTTAAATTTGATAACCTAACTACTATGTACACTAATATTTACAATAAGAAATTTGATAACCTAGATTGGAACTAGCGCCCTAATTGGAGCCTGATCCGAATGCAAGCAACGGACCCTAAACTTTTCTTTACACTCACCAAAGCGTTCATGTAAGGTTTTTATTCCGGCCAGACGGTGGACCTCGGATGTTCTTGTCCTGGGAGGGGTGTTGAGGATCATCCTCAGGAATTTGTTTTGGACCCGTTGAAGTTTGAGGTGGTGGGTTTTAGCGCAGCTCTCCCAGACCGGCATGCCATATTCGATCACAGGGAGGATGATTTGCTTGTAGACAGCAAGCTTATTTTTCAGGGACAATGACGACCGGCGGTTGATCAAAGGGTACAGTAGTTTCAACAAGACGTTACACTTTGTCACCGTTTTGTCAACCTGTTGCCTGAAAATAAGCTTGCTGTCGAGGGTCAAGCCAAGGTAGCCGGCCTCATTGGCCCATTCCACGGTCGTGCCATTGAGGATGATTTTACAGTCCCCAGGCGGAACAAGTTTAGGGATTTGGAGTGGGGAAAATGATGACCTGGGTCTTCGCCGCGTTGATACAGATCTTCCAGCTGGTGAGGTACTCTGTCAGGGCATCCAGGCCTCGTTGGAGTTTTGCCACTAGCGCTCTGATCACTCTACCGTTGTAGACGATGGATGTGTCATCTGCGAACAGAGACAGAATGCCGCCTTCTGGAGGTTCTGGCATGTCGGAGGTGAACAGATTGAAAAGCAGGGGCCCGAGGATACTGCCCTGGGGAACGCCTGCGACGATGTTGTGCGCATTGGAACTCGCTCCGCTGATTGAGACCCGGAATGTCCTTGCCGACAGGTAATTGTTGATGATTTTCACCAGGTAGCTGGGAAGATTGTAGCGTTGTAGTTTGTACACCAGGCCATCATGCCATACATTGTCAAATGCCTTCTCGACATCGAGTAAGGCCATGGCGGATGTTTTCGAGACAAACTTGTTCCGTCAGTTGGTGTACAGTTGACCGACCTCGTCGGAAACCAAACTGTTCCTCGAGCAAGATGTTGAGATTTTCGGCAGACTCAAGTAACCGATGATGAATAGCTTTTTCGAATAGCTTGGATAACCCTGAGAGAAGGCTGATGGGTCGATAACTTTTGGGGAGGAAGAATCCTTCCCAGGCTTCCGGATGGGATGACTTTCGCTGACTTCCAGGACGATGGGAAGTAGCTAAGCCGGAGACACTGATTAAAGATCAGCGAGAGGTGCTCAAAGAACGGAGCACTCATGTGTTTGAGCTCGAGATTCAGGATGCTGTCGAAGCCTGGGGCCTTCATGTTCTTCGACGATTTGATATAGGCCGTCAATTCGTCAGCTGAGATCTCCAACTCCTCCGAGAAGTCGTTGGGAATCAAATGGATGTTGTTAGCATGCTCGTTGACGGCTGCTTCGTGTGGACTGACGATGTTCTGCCCAATATTGTGTGAGCTGACGAAGTGACGACCTATTTCAGCGATCTCTGCAGGAGTTATCAAGCGATCCTTAGAGCCATTATTGTCCAGTGGGATCAAAGGTGGAATGGGCCGAGGCTTGGATTTTAGAATTTTGGTCATTTTCCAGAACGGCTTAGCATAATCTGGGAGAGTGCGGATCTTATTCGAGAAATCGTTATTTTTGAGGTCCACCATTCTGGCCTTGATAATTTTTGTGATTCGATTGCAGCGTGCCTTAAGCTCAGGCAGTCCAGTACGCTGAAACTGCCTGCGAGTGACATTCCGCAATCGAATCAAATCTTTGGTGAGTGTATCGATGTTTAAGGAGTTGCTTACCTGCCGAGCCGTCGGTACGTGTTGCTCTCGGGCCGCCGTGATCGCCTCCTCGATAGCGCACAGCTGGCGGTCGATACTTTCCGGCGTCTCCGGACGCACCTCGTAGTCGACGGTGTTATCGACGCACTGCTGGAAACGCTGCCAGTTCACTCGGTGGTAGTTCCGCCGTAACTGCTGGTGCCGATTGACCGAGGAGCCCAGTTCCGCCACCACCGGATAGTGATCCGAACTGAGCTCCTGGTATACAACCGGCTGCGAGACGTGGTCACTCAGGTTTGTTACGTAGAGGTCGAGCGTTGCGTGGGCACCGGACCGACTCAGCCGAGTGGGGGAATCCGGGCTCAGGATCGTGTAGTGGCCTTCCTCCATGTCGTTGCTCCAGATGGTGCCGTTTCGATTGCCGCGACTGTTGCCCCAGGCTTGATGTTTGGCATTCAAGTCGCCGGCAATGATATACTGGCCTTGCCTCCGCGTCAGCTTGACGATGTCCCTCCGAAGGGCAGCCGATGACCCATCGCCGGCTTTGGCTTGCGTTGGACAGTACGCCGCGATGAGCGCGATTGTGCCGACCGAAGTGGTGATTTCGACACCGATGGCCTCAATGACACTGAGCTGGAAACTTGGAAGCAGACGACAGTTGATGTTGTAGCGAAGAGCGATGGCCACACCACCTCCCCTGGTCGGCCGGTCGAGTCGCACGATGCGGAAGTCCGGGATGTTGATGTTCACCTCCGGTTTTAGGTGCGTTTCGGTGATGAACGCCACGTCTATTTCCTTCTCCTCAAGGAAATCCTTCAGCTCGATTGTTTTGCTCTTTATCGAGCAAGCGTTCCAGTTGACCAGGCCCACCCTAGCAGCCAATGATGAACATGCCAAGTGTGAAGACCTGGTCGAATCGGGTTTTGCAGCCGCGCAGTCGAGTGGCGAGCTGCGCGAAGATCGGCATCAGTTGCTCCGGAGTGTACAGCGGGGCAGATTCTTCCGGTGGGACGGCTTCGTTCTCCGACTGCCGACGGAACCCAGGAGGAGGAAGCGGGGGCCATTCGCTGGTGGATGGTGCCGACGATGCTGGAGCTTGGACCGATGCAGCTGCCGCTGCCAGTCGCTTGTGCGGCTGTAGCGGTGGGAGTATTGGAATCACACGACGGGGAGCCGGGATAGCTGGAAAGTTCACCTCGTTGATTACAGGAACACGGTTCTTCTTCGGAATGGTCCTGGTGGAAGCCTTCTTCCGGATTTCCAGGAATTCGGCTCGCTTTGGGCAGCCCTTTGTGGTGGCCCGATGTTTGTCGCCACAGTTGGCGCATTTGGGATCGGCCACCTCCATTTTGTCGCACTCGTCAGTCGGATGGGGTTCGCCACACTTGTTGCAGCGCGGCTTCATGCGGCAGTTCCTGGTGCCGTGCCCGAAATTGAAGCAGTTGGTGCATTGCGTGACATCGCGGTGCACTGGCCGATATCGCTCCCCAGTCAACGACGGTGTAATTTATAACGCCAACCAGCTTCAGGTCCTTCCAGGTAGTGGAACCGTGCTCCAGATGGATCAGGTAAAGCTGGTCGCGATATTTCCTCGCCTTGTCGTGACGAGCGATCTTGTGGACGGCTACTGGCTTCAGTCCGCAACTTTCAAGCTCTGCTTGGAGCTCTTCCTCCTTCATGTCGTGAAGTCCTCGCAGCAAGGCCTTGAGCGGCTTCGTGCCGGGGTGGTCATGAGTGTAGTACTCATACTTGTGGACCTCGAGGAACTCCACGACGGATTGATGATGGTCCCTGTTGGCCGGCATCACTTTCACGCCCTCGCTGCAGAGCCGAAAAGTACATTTCAGCCCCTTAGCGATCAACTGGCGAATATTCGGGCGCAAATCCGGGGGATCGCCCTTCACAAACACGGGCGGGCACTTCTCCTTTCGCTCCGGTTGCACCTACCTGCGGCTGCTGCTATTGCTTCTTCTTCGTCTTTTTCGGCGGATTGCCGGCGTTATCAAGCGGCAACGGCGAGAGCACGTTGCTCTGCAAAAGCTGCTTGGGGTTACCCGCGCCTCCAAGAGCAGTGCGCTTAGGCACTTTTCTCACGACCAAATCAGCCACCGAGTCTCCTATGACGGGTCCGGGAGAAAATAACGCCAACACGACAAGCGAAAACGTAAACAGCGAACGAACGAGAAAAAACACTTAAAAAAAGCGCGAGCAAAAAACACGTCCGTACGTGTTGCTGTCTCGAACTGGGTGAGGCAGGCAAGAGAGATAAAACCAACCCCAAAGCATTCAGGCCGATAAGTTTATCCTCTGTAATGCTCAAAATTATGGAAAAGGTACTATGCGAGTACATAAATCACAAATTTATGAAAGCAATGCCTTTGTCAAAAAACCAATTCGCTTATGAAAGTGGAAAATCTACGATCTCGGCACTACATACGGTAGTTCAAAAAATCGAAAAAACACTTAATGCAAAAGAAATTGCTCTTGTAGCATTTCTTGATATTGAGGGCGCATTCGATAACGCTTCTTATTCGTCTATAGGGTCAGCAATGTTGAGGAGAAAATTCGACCCATGCATTGTTACCTGGGTACATGCTATGCTAGCTAATCGGAAAATCTCCTCTGAGCTTAGCGGTTCATACATCACTGTTAAAGCAACAAGGGGGTGTCCGCAAGGCGGAGTGCTTTCTCCTTTGTTGTGGTCACTGGTGGTGGATGAGCTTCTGGACAGCTTAGAGAGAAGAGGCTTCGAAGTGGTTGGATATGCTGATGACGTTGTCATTATTGTACGAGGCAAATTCGAAAGTGTTATCGTGGAAAGAATGCAATCTGCCCTAAATCACACTTTTTCCTGGTGTCAAAAGTATCAACTAGGCATAAATCCTACAAAAACTTCCATTATCCCTTTCACCAAACGGAGATAGGTACAACTGAAACCCCTTTTCTTGAATCAAACACAATTAGTTTATTCAAGTGAAGTAAAATATCTAGGTGTCATACTCGACGCAAAGCTTAATTGGAACTCTCATCTCCAATCAGTTGTGCAGAAAGGTCTCAATACACTTTGGGTTTGTTCAAAAACCCTTGGTAAAAGATGGGGCCTAAAACCAAGTATGATCATGTGGATATATAAAACCATTGTCCGTCCCAGGACAACTTACGCTTCCCTTGTCTGGTGGCCTAAAACTAATGAGGCTGCTGCAAGAGCTAAGCTCAACAAAATCCAACGCACCGCTTGCATAGCCATCACTGGTGCAGTTCGTAGTACACCCACTTTGGCCCTAGACGCAATGCTTCACCTGCCCCGGTTAGATCAATTCATAAAGCTGGAAGCGGAAAAAAGTGCTCTAAGGTTAAGGTGAAGGTGGGTTGAGTACCAAAACAAAGCTTTGATAGTATTGGTACAGTAAAAACTTTCATATACTGTAGTAGTATTGGTGTCGTATTTATAAAAAACAAAGAATATTAGTAGGGTGGTTCAAAAAACGACCCAGCACCATCACGCTCACTCGATTCCGTCCCATGCTCCGAGTGTCCTAAAAAAACCGATTTGAACAAAAACTGGTTGAGCGCAAGCCGGTTCAAGTTTGTAAGAAAACTAGAATGTGAAACTAAAACTTTTAATACACTGATTACGGCGCTTTCCCTCCAAACGTTGGCGAAAAGAGAGCCCACATTGCTGAAAGCAACATTCCAGAGACTTCAGTGAACGAAAACCGCACCGCAGGAAAGATCCATTGATTACGTAACGCAAATATAGCATTTTATACTCACCCTTATGTCACACTTTTTGTATGAAGTATTTGCCCCTGGTACGATAGTGTAGACTAGACTAGACTAGAAGTATCTGCCCCTGGTGCGATAGATATCACAGACAAATTCTGGGTATTTTGTTGAATTGCACGTTTCACTGATCAACCTCGATTAAAATCGACTCCCAACTATTGGAACGACCATTCAATATGGATTGTCTATGGAGTTGAAGCTCTTAAATATTTCATCCCGTCATATGGTCTCCCCCCTCGCCATCGCCCAATGACGGAGTGCCAGAATCAGAATAATGTTAAATTCAACCTCGCCATATCAACTGTCATACAAACCTGAAACGACCTGCGCACGGTAAGCCTATTCAAACCAGCCCAAACCATTCGATGACACCCAAATTCTAAATCATAATCTACTGAGCGTAGCGAAGCAAAATTATTTTTGAGCCACCCTACTTATTAGTTTGCTGCTGCTGGTGCCGGTGCACCGCGGTGTTTTACATTCGCTCCGCGATCAGTTTTTTATCGTTTTTTTCGGGCAAATCTAGCAGTTTGTACTAAGTTTTCGGTTCAAATAAGTGACTGATTTCAAAAAGTGGTGTTTAATTTGCATTCTATCAACATTTCGGGCTGCTCATGTGCGGAGAAGTGAGTAAAAACTTGATTTTTCCAATGCCCTTTGAGAAGAAGTGAAGTGCAGTGATGAACCCAACAAATCGCGGACGGCTATTAAATTGGCACGAAACTGCTAATTTATGCTATAATTCGAGCCGGAATACATAGGATTCATTGAAGAAACATGTTCATTATCACGGGAAGTAAGGAAATATGCTGTGAACAGGTTAGTAATCTGAATAATTAACTTTTGTTCGATGCTGTTCGATGCATTCGAATGTTGGTGGGAGAGGAGTGCGGGAGGTGTGGGGTTGGCCCGTGGAAGGTCCGGTGCCATATTGGCTGCCATCGTGGTACTCTTCCAACTATGTCCTTAAAGAGAACAAAAACACTGTTGTCGGGAGACCTTACGGGTCACCTCAGCATATTAAATGAATTTGCCATAAATCCCGCAATAGGAATTTGTAGTGACTGGATGGAAACGGTAGTCAATTATGACTTACCTTACGATGTGTTCATTCCTTCCCGCCAGGAATGGGAAGAAGGTGGACCCAGCGTTCCAACAGGCTCTATAAATTTCTTCACAGATGGTTCGAAAATGAATAATCTGACAGGATCCGGAATCTATGGCCCTACAACAAAAATTTCTGTCCACTTAGGACAGTGGCCCACAGTATTTCAGGCGGAAATATATGCAATATTAGAATGCGTGTTATTATGCCTGAGGAGAAAGTATAGATTTGCAAAAATATGTATTTTCTCTGACAGCCAAGCGGCACTTAAGTCGCTTAATAACTACACTTGTAACTCAAAGCTAGTGTGGGAATGCATTCTGGCTTTGAAAAACTTATCCATACGCAATCGAGTCTACCTATATTGGATCCCAGGACATACGGGTCTAGAGGGAAACTAGATTGCTGATGAGCTAGCCAGGAATGGATCTAATGAAAGGTTCATTGGCCCTGAGCCCTTCTGCGGGATCTCAGGATCTCTGCTCTGTAAAAATGGAACTGAACAAATATATGGTCAGTCAAATCACATCAAACTGGAATGCACTTCCTCATACGAGCCAATCCAAAAGGCTCGTAACGATTAACCCCAAGAAAACTTAACAACTATTAGGTCTCAACAAAAGGGATCTCAACATCTACACCGGTCTAATAACTCGACACTGCCCCTGCAGATACCATCTACAAAAGATCGGAGCAATCCAAACCTCAAATTGCCGCTTCTGTGACGAGGAGAGAGAAACATCAGAACACATCCTCTGCTATTGCAGTGCACTCACCCAACGTAGGTTCAAAGTTCTCAGCAAGCCCTTTTAGGGCCTGCTGACATATGGATCTTATCCCCAAGGACGTGGTTGGCTTCATAAAGCTAGTCTCGCCAGAATGGGGAGTCACATACTGTAACTCAGGATCTCTATTCATCAATAATAGATGGTCTTGAGTTCAGTCGATACCAAGGTATCTCAGTGACAAACATGTTACTGAGATAACTTGCGTATTTCACAACAAAAGGGTATATCACAATAGTCCTAAAATCTGGACGAAGTGATCTTCACCCGACAAACGAGGAAAAAAAAATAAGTCTATTAGTATCTCAAAACATGCTCACATTTGCCATCTAGCTTCCACTGAAGAAATGTTTTAAATCCCTTTGAATTTTTACGTTTTTGCTACATGCTACATTTTTTGGTACATGCTTCTATAATTTCCTCAATTAAAATCAATTGTTTTTTTAAACAAATCAGAAAAATAAGCATATTTCCATATCATATCATTTGTTATAATTATATATTCAATATTAAAGTGAATTTGTTCCAAATACCATACATTTTATTTCATAATTCAAGAGATTTATTGATAGATTAATACGTAACACGCCTGCGTAACGCATACAAAGCGAAATTATAGACACTTCCGAAGGAATGGTCAAAAAGGTTGAGAACCGCTGGCTTAGAGGCCTTCAATGTGATTTTTAAAAGTTAATTTTTCGATCTAGCGGAAGTCCAAAATATTTAGCTTTGAAAGCATTCGGGGAAATTTTCTATTTTTTATTTCAAATAAGTGGAAAAAATATCCAAACTTTTTTGCAATCTACTTCAAACGATACGAAGGCTTCGCCCTTTGGCTGAAAGGCCCGTGTCATCTGCAAACAATGTGTATTTAATGTGTTTTATTTCATTTTATAAAGCACGAGAAATGCATCACCATTGCTAGGTGGATAAATCTGGGTTTTTTCTTTGTTATTGTCTTTGGCATTGTTTTTGCTTCACATTTTTAAGATGGATCAGAAACTGAAGATCGCCGTCAATAATAATGGAGTTGAATTAAATTTCACATTTAGGAACTGCAATATCATTATGCAAGAGCATTATCAATAGGTATCACTTTCGGTATCGACAGAAATATCAACATCAAAATTCCTATTGATATACTGCCTGTAATCGCATAACTGTCCCATAAGACTTTTCATAATTTATTTAGTTTTTTAGTTTTTGATTTTCCAGTAAATAGATAGATAGATATCTTATGTCATATTAAAAAGCATAACGATTCTCAAGATTGTATTTTTTTTTTTAATTTTACGCACTGTCACTTTTAAGTTTAGTTTTAGTTTAATTCGAAAAATGGGACGTGTGATGGATACCGGCAAACATATGGGAAACACGCTTGAAGATGAATCATTTATATGGGATTTGTCATTATAGGTCCTTTTTATACGCGTTTCTCTAGAAGTATTGAACTTTAATTAAACGGTGCATACCTATGTTAAAGAATTGATCACGCGACGCCTCTACGTCATTGCATGGCTAAAAGGGGACCTCGGTTTTGCAGCAGCTGATATAACAAATAGAACACGTCTTTGTTTTGGAGAGATCCACATTTACACCAACGGGCTACAATTCTGTTGTTCAATATTGACATGAAACAGCTGCTACAATAAATACTTCCATAATTTAGTTTTCCATCAAACTGCAATTTTTGCATGCTGTTCTACACTGGCCTTTGTTTTGACTACGCGACACTCACCGCATTTGCCAGTCATATGAATTTACATATCAAAAGGAGAAATTTGAATGCGTCGAAGTGCGCGATCTGCTTTAGTCGGTGTCAACTGGCTTTACGTATTGCCAGACACTACATTGGAAATAACGTTTTCAATTTAAAGATTGTAGTTTCGCACACAAACTTGAGCTCTTGTGCAGCCAATTTCATAAAAAAAGAATTTTATCGTAAAGCAAGCAGACAACGAATGAAAAATTATTCCAATCAATTTTTATGATATCTTCTTTTTCATATTTTTCTTCAATGGCTCTACATTCCAATTGGAACTAGGCCTGCTTTTCAACTTAGCATTCCCTCAGTTAAATTTCTATGCCCGCCATTGTATGAGTAACACTTATTGAGTAATGTGTCTTGAGTGGAAAGTCCAGGCACTATTGCTCAGGGTGTCGAGAAAGATTCTAACCCGAAAACATCCTAGACCTGACCGAGAATCAAACTCGCCATCTCCGATTGACGCCTTTGCTTTCAAGGCTACTGGAGACTCCTTTTAGGATAAGGATAATATGTATGATGAAAGCATGGAAATTGTAGTTTAACACAAAATTAAATCCGTTGGTTAAAGACGCTAGTAGACAAATTATCGATATTATACAACTACAATATTCTTCAGATATCCGTCCATAGTATCAGTTGTAGTATTTGTAGAAGACGCAAATGTAATACATAATATAAAAAGTATATTAATCATATTAAGTGGACATCAGAGTACAATGATCATATTGAGACATTCCTACCTGAGATAGGTACAACCTTTGAAGTGGCATTGTATTTAATCTTCATCAGTTCAGAAGCTTCGAGTTCTGATATGTGCTGAGTACACACAAAAATGTGGTAAAAGAAATGGGAGAATCGCAAACTCTATAGCTGATAAGGACCTTATCGTTGCAGTTTTATCAAACTTTTACATATTTTCTTTGTTGTGGCAGCTGTTATGCACCGTGTCGTGCAAAATGTTCACACTTTAGCAGAATAAGAATAATGTACTTACGCGAAACGAGATCTGCTATGTCTTGATTCCAAATCAGCTGAACAAATTGGACCAAATCGGTTAATATAGGATTCAATACACACTAGGTACTAGGTCAAATTACTCCACCAGCTCCCACAGTTTCACGCAAACGACCGGAAGCTGGCTGGAACCGTTTATTACGCACAATGTTCTTCTTTAGTAACACCACATTTCAATGCACTTTAATCTACGTTCTCCTGTCTAGCAAATTAATGCTGCTCAGCACTCAAAACACCATAAATTTAATTTATTTTTCAAACTATTCAGACTTTGTTGACTAATGGAGAGCTTCCCGTTCTGACGCACTAGGTCGACTCGGTCGCTTCATCAAAATTTTAATGGAACTGAACTGTCAATAACGTTCTAAATGTCAAAATAAAAATTCTTTGTTTTTTTATCGGGGTTCGGAGGGTTCGGTCCAAATGATCGAAATTTGATTAACACCCAAACCTAGGATACCCAAACTAAAGACACTATAAACAAAGACGGGAAATGTTCCAATTGGAATTCCAAATTCACTGTCAGTGCTATAGACGAATCCAAGTAAAAATAAGAAGAAGACACACGACGGTGTTAACTTTGACAGATCCTACAGCTCAGCATAGGGAGATCATTTTAAAATGCTTATAATAAATTCTAGACAAAATGTAATTAAAATCTGATTGATGTATGATACGGAAAAAGTTCCGAACTGTATGATAGATACGTTTTTGGAAAAAAAAATCAAAAAAATGAGATAAGCTTCCAGATATGTAATTCGGAACTTTTTCCGTACCGTACATCAATCAGATTTTAATTACAATTTGTCTAGAATTTATTATAAGCATTTTAAAATGATCTTCCTATGCTGTGCTGTAGGATCTGTCAAAGTTAACACCGTCGTGTGTCTTCTTCTTATTTTTACTTGGATTCGTCTATTCCAATAGAGCAGAAGACCTGTCATTCCAAAAAATCACGCAGGGCTAATTCAACTTCCGCAAATAAACATGTTTAAATTATTGTTGTAATATTTTTGGATCAATGTAGCCTAATAAACCCCTACAAATGGTAGAAAATGACTCTCAACTTGTTTATATTGTATTTGCTACCTGGTTTGCGTGGGTAGAAGCGTTACTAATCATTTTTTTGAAATTAGGAAAATCACTTACACCAATTTGAAAACTTTATTCAACATGAGCAGTGTTGCGCATTCAGGGTTGCCTGTCGAATTATTTGCTCAGGGATCAGATTTCGCGTCTTTGTATATAGTGTCTTTAACCCAAACCAATCTTAAGAAAATTTTCATACATATTTATACAGTATACCCCCGCTGATCCGACAAATGTATGGCCGGACTATCGAGGTTTTTCTCGTTAATCCGACTGTCAAACCCATACAAATGAACCAAAACAAAATCACAGCACAAATTTGAAAACTGACAGCATAATGTGTTTAAATGGGTGTTGTTACTTTTTAATCTGGAAAATTCTGAATTAGCGAGATCCGGACTAACGAGTCGTCGGATTAGCGAGGTCCGGATAATCGGGGGCATACTGTACGTGAAAAGGGACTTGTTTTTTCCACGTTACTTTTCACAAAAGATATTTTAGTTACTAGCAGAGTGTATGTAATTAAGAGTGGCGACATGTGCCGCATTTGACAGGTCTCCTGCTCGTTTGGAACACGATTTTGTATGAGAATGACAGATGAATTTCGTTCCAATTCTGACAGTGTCGCCACTCTTAATTACATACACTCTGGTTACTAGATAAAGATTGTCGCTGTTGTCGCTGTCCGGTACATCTTTTGCTGACGAGGATAGGGGAGCTAAATGTCAAAGAAGGAAAATCCATACGATTTGACAGCTTATATGGGGCACACACTTGTGGTATTCGTACCATGGTACAAGGCGACAAGAAAATAATTTCAAGGCTATCTTTAATGAAGACAATAATTGGTATGGCATTCATTTCAAGATTTTTGTACCATGGTACAAATACCTCGACAAATACCACAAGTGTGTCCCCCATATTAGTACCCAACATGTTCCGGACAACAGAACAAAGGAAACCGAAGCGACAATCTTTATCTAGTAACTAGAATATCTTTTCTTTTCACGTACCAATTCAGGGATTCAAAGGTGGAGGCATTCATTTTCACTCAATCGGCTGTCATGACATATTTGTCGCGACCGAACAATCTAAGTTCCGAATGAGGGAGGGATATCAGTTATCCGTCTCTATCGGAACGGATTCTGCTACCTCCGATGGCAATCCAAAGGCAGAGTAGAAAGCGATGCTACCCACTTACTCTCCAATGGCTACCATCGGGAAACTCTGCTTCCTCCGGTGACATTTTGACCAGCAGAAGGCGGTGTCACCCGCTTACTCACTGGTTTTGTAATGTCACCGGGAACTGCTCCGCTGGAACCTACTCCTGTAGGTCGCATCCTGGTCCTGGATGCCTCCTTGCCGGTCCACCTGCGATGTGCCTCTATCACATCTGCCGAATAAACTCGAAATTTTCTGGTCAATTTTCCCATATCTATTGGCGCTTTGATGTTGCATGAAGAAGAAGAAGCAGAAAGATGATAATCGAAAAAATCTCCACGGGAAACCATACGACGAAGTTTTTAAAACTCTTCCCAAAAATTCTGGAAGCAATTTAATTAAAAACGGTAAGCAGTACGGGGTTGGACTTTCCTTCTACTGTATAATAAACACAATATTACTATTCGAAATTTTATTTTGTGATATTACACTTAATACACAGTATAAGAAAAGTCCAACCCCGTACTGCTTACCGTTTTTAATTAAATTGCTTCTAGAATTTTTGAGAAGAGTTTTAAAAACTTCTTCGTATGGTTTCCCGTGGAGATTTTTTCGATTATCATCTTTCTGCTTCTTCTTCTTTATGCAACATCAAAGCGCCAATGGGGCACTGCACGGAAGAATCTCTTTCTCTTTCGTTCTTCATGAAATTTGACGTTTACTGGCCTTGTTGTTTTCCAATTTCTTTGCAGCGAAAAAGAGACAAAGCAGTCCGTGCAGTGCCCTATAGACATATGATACATGGCATGCTATAGCTATCCAGCTTTCCACGCTCGCCATAATGGCGGATGCTATAAAAAGTTTGACATTAACTGCTTCCAGACACTGAACTGAAATCATCGTCTAAGCAGGCGTTGATGCTCTTCGTCGCCAACGACAACCCAACATTAGTTATTTTTTCGACAACAATCTACTCGAGTATCCAACTTCAACATTTTTACATTTATCATATGAGTACATTTTAATTTTTAATTCTTTCTTTCAGTAATCTTAGCTTAGACATGGCAGCAATAGCAGTTCGAGGTTATTCTTAAAATTACTTACGGATTCCCTTGCCCGTCAAGCTCGCCTTTAAGTGGTGGTCAGAAAAAGTTTTCTACATCCGTTCTCACTATATCGCACATCAGCTCACCATTGAAGTAAAGAACCTAAATTATATTTACGGGAGAATGATTTTGTTGCTTTGCTTTAAGTCTTCTTTCGACCCCGGGAGATCTGCACAGGCCCAGAAGGAGAACTACCTAAGCCCCAAGCGCAAAAGGCAGTCTCCAACAGCTGGCGATCTTCGGTGGTTTGATTTTGTGGACATCGAATCACTGAAAATTTGAAGAGCTCTCCATCATCGAAAACGTATCAGCCTTGTCGCTACACCGGCTCACAAACATCATGAACACTTCCGGCATAAATAGCAGCTCGTATACGACATATGTTGCATGGGCTTTAGACCGGGTTTTGCGACCCTAGACCAGGGGCTTCGACAATAACTGCCTCCGCATACTGTATCGATGGAAAAGGGGGGCATTCTCTTTCAGCGAACACACTTAACTCATTTCACCGTATTCGGTAAATTTTACCGAAATCTCAACAGCAGAACTGTTCGGTAATATTTTTTACATATTTTTTGAAATTTTTTCCATTGCTCAACTGTCAAAATCACCGAAAACCAGTAAAATTATTTACCGAACAGTTCTGCTGTTGAGATTTCGGTAAAATTTTACCGAATTCGGCTATTTATTTTAAGTGTGAAGAATTATGCTAGGGCTTCATCCGACAAGTACGACATTTTTCGGGATAAGACCTCCTCCAAGTTGCCGTGCAGCAAGAATCTTCCAAAATGGGACCCGGGATTAATTCAGGGCAAAACACATTTCCCTCCACTCCGTTTTGTATAAGAACGTCTCGCATCGTGAGTCAATAAATTCTATACAAAGCAGTACTGAATAGTATTCTTATACCTAATAAACTGGACGACAACGGTGTTTGTTCTTAAGCTCCATTCCGATTATTGTTTGCAGAAGCTGAGTGAATATTGGGGTGGCAGTAACTCACCAGCTACGGAAACTGAAAAACGCAAGACGAGAAGACCGACAACATACGACAACATACGATACGAGAAGTTTTTAAACAAATCTGAGTGGCGTAGAGTGAAATGTGTTTTGCCCTAAATTAAGTCCGGGTTCCAATTTGGAGTAAGTCTTATTCCGGAAGACGTCGTACTTTTCGGATGAAGTCCTAGCACAATTCCTCGCTGACATACAGCATGCTGAAACAGGAAATATCGAAGCCTCGGGTCTGCTGCGGCGTTTCCTGCGATACCAAACAACTACACGCAACAGCCGGTCTAAAGCCGCATACGAACATACGAACTTCTATTTATGCCAATAGTGTTCATGATGTTTATATGCCGGTGTTGCAGCGAGGCTAATACGTTTCCGAAGATGGAGAGCTCTTCAAGTTTTCAGCGATTCGATGTTGACAAAATTAAATCGCCAAAAGTCGCCAGCTGTTCGAGAATGACTTTCGCGCCCACACCGGAAGCTGCCGTTGGCTTAAAACCAGCAGTTTGGGGCTTAGGTAGTTCTCCTTTTGGGTCTAAGTAGATCTCCCGGGGTCAAGTAGTTTCAAAACAAAGCAACAAAAACATGCTTCCGTAAATATAATGTTGCTTCTTTACTTCAATGCGATAGTGAGAACGAATCCAGAAAACTTTTTCTGACCATCACTTAAAGGCGGGCTTTACGGGCAAGGGAATCCGTAAGTACTTTTAAGAATAACCTCGAAAGATTTCTGAAATAAAGAATTAAAAATTAAAATGTACTTATATGATAAATGTAAAAATGTTAAAGTGGGATACTCGTGTAGATTGTTATCGAAAAATAACAAATGTTGGGTTGTCGTTGGCGACGAAAAGCATTAACGCATGCTTAGACGATAATTTCAGTTCAGTGTCGGGAAGCAGTTAATGTCAAACTTTTTATAGCATCCGCCATTATGGCGATCGTGGAAAGCTGGATAGTGATGGATCACTATAGTGATGGATAGGTAAGCTCATACAACTTTCCTAAGCTCTGTTGCCACATTTTCGAATACACTGATTATTAGCGTGGCGACGTAATAAATTACCTACATGATGGCTAGCATCGAGCTTTCCAAAGTTTTATGCATTTATAGACTATGTCACATGATTTTTTTTTATTTGAAAGTTAATTTATCTCTTTTTTCACTTTCTGGCTATTTCTACAATATTAAGCGTATCACTTTAAGACTGCATGAGATTTTATAACTTTTAATTATAACTAGTCGACCCGGCAGACATTGTCCTGCAATAGTCAGGGTTTGAATCCAAAGGAAAATGAGAGAATCTCTCACTTATCATGTCTGTATACACTCTCGATAGGTTGCATACAGTGAGAGACGTTTTTCAGTAGCTGTTACGATAATGAACTGATCGAGGGGCGATCCTCGGGGCGATCAACTGTATCAATCAGTTGAATTGTAAATACTTGCATCTAAAAATACATAAAAAATACCCGAAAAATACAAAAAATATGTTTAATACTTCAATACGAAATAATTTATCAATACGCCGACGCCGACATTACGTCATTATAACTTAAAATACAATTTTAATACCCGATTAAATACGCCGACGCTCCAATAATACGCCAATACCTGCTAATACCAATCAGTTAGATTATTTTGACAGCTATGAAATTACTGTTTTGGAAAAAAAAGCTGCTGTAAAAAATGTCGGAAGTCGTGTAATCTCGACTCTAATATCAATTTACTCGATTATCGTTATCGAGCTGGACATCGATAATTACTAATGCTATACTGTGGAGAAAGTTCTTGGGGAACCAATTTTTAAAAAATGTGAAAACTGGGGGATTCGCTCGCTTGAACACATAAAAGATCATTTCGGATAAATTCAAGGTATAGCTGGAAAATGATGCAACTGGAATAAGACCGACGAGCACTGTTCAGGCAGGGTAAAAATCCAGCAGTGGCAGCTTTTCTCAGAAAGTTTCCATGCATTGATCTTGATGAAATTATGAAAAAATAAGCACCCGACTATGATTTAGATTTCGGGCTGCCTAGACTTAAAATCAAAATTGTTTCCGAAGAGTTCCGTGGCCATGATATTCTTGAACCTTTCACTCATTTTAAATATTTTTCCCGATATAAAAGTAGCAAGTTTTTTTTTTCTTTTTCTATGGCAATACATTCCCACTTGAACATGGCCTGCTTTTCAACTTAGCATTTTATCAGCATTTTCTCAGTTATTATAGTAGAAAGCTTTTCCATGCTTCGTTCTATGCCCGCCCGCTTTGCCCGACTTCCTGAGAATGTTTCACACCCGAAGAATGTTTCAAACCCGAAAATCGACCTCTCCATCTCCGGATTAGCAATGTTATCCCTTTTTTTCGCAAGGAGACCAAAAAATAGTAAATATGCCGTTATCGTTATTTTTTTACATGCGATGCAACATATATATATAAACAATCTACACGTCTTTGTTTTAAAAACATTCTGATGCTGAAAAATGCAAAAAACAAGCGACAAAAGAGAATAGCGATAACTCTTTGTTCTCATCTGCAGAGGATAAAGACATTGTTGCATTCCATTTTATTTGCAACAAACATAAAGAGGAAATTGTTGTGAACTTTTTAAACTGCGATAACTTGTATATTTCAGAAGTAAAACACAAATCATGTCAACAGATGGTTGAGTTTATGTCTAAGCTATGATAACTGATACTTATTTAACCAAAAACATCATCGGAAACCGACTACTTCTCAAAATGCGCGGCAGACGATCATTGTCCTATTCTGTTGAAGTTAGGGACAAACGCTTATTGCGAGTTGAGTTTGTCCCAACATTTACAAGAGAGGACAATGTTGTTGTCATTGGCAATGTTGTTATTTTACATTCCTTGATTAAGAGCTATTCCTGCAAACCCTGATAGTAGGCGAAAAAACATTGGTAGCTGGAAAAGGCCTAATTTCGTAGAAAATATTGTAGATCCAGTTGAAAACCGAACTGAGCTCTCGCAACAATCGCATTTTCTCCCATTTCTGGATGTTGCAATTCCATCGCGAGTAATGCGCATCTATGCCATAGCCGTGCGCAATCCGGCGCACCACCCGCGATGCAGTTGCGGCACTTGGAAATGGGAGAAAATGCGATTGTCGCGAGATCTCAGTTCGGTTTTCAACTGAATCTACAATAAGCTTCTTCAGCTTAAATGGCTTAAATTGTTTGTTGGGCAGACCATGACCAGAAATCAGCAACATATATCATGCGGAAATAACGCGAGAAGAACGGATGAGTTAAGGTTAAAGTTGGCAAGGATTTCTTCACGATCCGGAGATATTTCGCTTTAAAGGTGCTTTTCCAGAATATATATTGTCGCAATTATCTTCTATTAGATTCTCGTGTAGGTCTTACTCTTGCAGACTCAACTGCGAACTGATAGATGTCAAGATAGCCGCTGGGTTAAAAGATAGGAAGAATTTTCCCACTCAAGTCAAGAGAGTGTTTATCATAACATAACATGTAGGCATCTTTGCCGTGAAATGTGGTCCTTCTGTGATTTTAAGACGCTAGTGAACCTAATGGTGGAAGTCAAGCTTTACTGAACAACGCCTATAAGACAGATCAACTTCGCATGCTTTGCTGTCTCTTTCTTTTGCATTGGATATACGGGACTGATACTAGCTTCAATCATTTGGCCGATTTCGGGGAATTTTGCTTCATTTCACCGAAATCTCAACAGCAGAACTGTTCGGTAATTATTTCCCCGATTTTCTGGTACTTTTTTTTGTTAAACTGTTTTTTATTTATCGAACTGTTGAGATTTCGGTGGAATTTTACAGTAATCTGCGATTTATTTTAAGAGTGATACGCCTTTGCACACAAGAATAACTGGAGATTCATTCAACATATTGTTATTTATCTAATAACCGTAACGTAAATATTTGCAACAGTAAATGAGCATGTTACGCCAATCTTGATAAACAGCACTTTTTTGATTTTTTGTTTTAAATTTCAAAAATACTTAGATATAAAAATATAATTACTTTAGGAAAGTTGACCTTAAATAGAATAAAGAATCGATTAAACGAATAAATATGTTTCACGGGAAAGGTTAATACATATTACGAACAACCTCCTTAAGAAATGCTGTCAGTATTGCTTTTTGCATTGAAACTTTTCGTTTCGTCACTGAAACCATTGACAGTTGTCTTCAGCGACTGCTTCCGCGATAGAGCATTTGCACATTTCATTCACTCATACATCTACATTGCTGTCAAATTGTGCATTTGACAACTAAATTTTCAGCAAAAAGCTCTATTTTTTGACACCGGTGCACTCACACAACCAATCGACCTAAGTTGTCAAAAAATCAGGAGTACCAACTTGACCACTATCTCCTTGTCGCCGAGCCTGGCGCTGAGTGCTCGGCGCGGAAACCCAAAGGTGGGAATAAAATTTTGGGGCTTATGCGCAATATTCACAACTTAATTTTGCCAGCATTGTCCATTCGATCAAACAGTCCAAACCCACCAAATGTCATCCGTTTTTCTCTTCATCGTTTGTTTCTTTTGGCACCGCCGCCGCTTTCATGTGTCTTCCTTTCAATCTTCCATTCGCGAAGCATTTTTTCGTTCCGTCGGTTCTCCATGTTGCGAAATCGGTTCAAAATTGTTGGCATTTCGGTGTAAAAAGTGCATCTAGGCTTACTGGGTCTGCCACGGAACGGAAGATCGTGCGATCGGGAATCCGGATCAAGTGGAAAATACGGTTCAATCCGGCGATAAAGAGTGTAGTTCGAAAGTGTTTCTGCTGCCCTTTGGTACGGCGTCTTGGTCTTCATGTTTTTTCGTGGAATCATTTCATGAGCAGGCTCGTGAAAAGTGGAAATTTTTATAAGTTTGATCAAAGTTTTCTCGGTTTTGTATTTGTTGTGCGGCCTCAGTAAACTCGTACGATGTCCCTGCGGCAGTTCCGGAAACCGGGGACAAGTGGCTCCAATGGAACTGTTACGCCGAGTTCCGGCCCAGGTAAGGAAAAAGATGGGAGCGAGTTCTGGTGTGACTTTTGATGATGCCTGTTTGCCGAACGAAATCAATCCGAATTTTGCACTAATGTGATATTCATTTCCAACTAGGGGTGATCGGGGCAATATGGGCCACCTAAGGAAATCGTTCCGAAAAACGCTGAAAAGCTCAAAAAACATCTTTCAAATGTAGTTGACTTATACTAGAGAATGTTACCTTTCATATTACGTCGATGAATGACGAAAAATGCGTTTGGAAATTCTTGGAATGCACTTTTGTAAATGTATTGATTTCAATGTGTGTTCCCGACTATACGGGGCAATATGAGCCACCATTTGGGACAGTATGGGCCACCCATCCAAAACGTTCATTTATGCGAAAAAAGATACGTAATATGGAAGAATATGATATTCCTACAAGAGTTGTCAGTATTCCATACCAAATACAACTAAAAAACCGCACAACAGCGGACTGAGCCGATTTTCCACTCTTCACAGTTTGAACATTCAATTGGTCAATGGTCATTTTTTTCTGCTTCGATCGCAGTAATGCGCTGTTGTAATTTATCCGTAATGAATCTTACATATATGATAATATTCTTGTATTTGACAACTGAAATTTAAACTTTTTCGCATATAAAGGCCTGATATTTTGCTCTGTGCAGGTATGCCCATATTGCCCCATAGAGACTGGTTTTAAGGACAAAAAGTTTTATGATAAATTCAGATTTGTATCAATACAAACATGTGTGCACACTATTCAATTTTAATATATCTTTTAATTGTGGTGTATTTTTGACCTGTATTTTAATCAGTTTTGTGTCAAAACCTTATTTATAAACTTCAAATCTTATAATAATTTTGCCTATGCAGCGAAAATTTACATTTTCAAGTGTATTTTTATATTTGAATTGAATTTTAATGCGGTTTTCACGTTGAGGCATATGTGGAGCATCCTCTTAAAGATCATTTAACTTTTACTTGATAAAACTTGTCAATAAGCTCAAAAGGAAGGTGGCTCATATTGCCCCGTATGTTCATATTGCCCCTACTGCCCCTAAGTGTTTATAAAGTTTAAATTTTTAAAATTCCCTGTCCATGGATAAGAGGCTTGACGTTGATATTTCAAGCACAGACAAACAGACATAACACTCATGAAATTCTCATCGTTCACTGATTTACCGGTCATTTTAAATAATCATTAGTTGGCCAATCGGTCACAAGTGGCGTGCGCATCGCATTTGCTCGAGTTTGACGTTTGCTCACTAACGCCATCTGGTTTGTGATTTGCCCAACTAAGTGAAACCAACAGATGTCGTTAGTGTTTGTACGACGATGAATTTGATGAGTGAATGTTCAATGTGTTATGTCTGTTTGTCTGTGTTTCAAGTGTCTTAAAAAGATTTTTATTTTATTTTTATTTTTGTTGTTTAATAGAGTGCTTTTTTCAAACAAAGGTTAAGTTCAACACTAAATTAAAAAATTAAGATATTTTTCCATTTTTTATATCTCCTTCACAAGAATATCGTTATTTTAATGGTAATGGTTTGAAAATAAATCCGTAGAGAAACTTTTATCACATCTTACTTAAATAAGGTCAACAGTTATACCAAACACTTGAGGTACCATGCCTCCAAGTTAACTAATGGTTAGTGTCGCACGATCTAACAACAACTGCCTATTGGTAAATTTTGAGGTGCCGGCAGGGCTCAGTAGGGGTCTAACTAACATAACTCTAATACTAACAAGACCCTGAAACAAACGCTTATCCAAATAGCATACATCTATTTATACTTGTAGTAGTAGCTAACAATAATTCATTTTGTACCCGTATAGCTGAAGTAGAATTTTAGTAGTGAAAAGTAGAATTTGTAGATTTACTAATTTGGCATTGGAGATAGTGAATGTATCTATTATATCTTCTCGATAATCTTTTTATTTTAGTCTCTCTAGCTGTATGGATCCACGCAAAAAAACTGTTTCTCTCTTCCTTCTATTAGGTTAGTTAGAAAAATTAGCGGATATATAGGGGACATGACTTAGTGTTTCTCGTATTAAGACAAATTCGCTGACCTTTACTGCCGTGAATCGCATATCTGTCCCATCTTTGCTGGGTTTCCTATTCATATGGGACAAATATGCGATTCACGGCAGTTTACCTTATAATAAAATAAATGACCGATAGTAAAATAAATGACTGAAATTTAATGATATCAAATAAATAATAAAAAAACGAAAATAAATACATGACCATCGGTGGACAGAAAGACAAGAGACAGAGTTCTGTTTAGAATAGTTAATTGAGACCATTGCACTCACAAGATAGATAATAACTAGTACCACTATTATTGCTACAAGACTAATAACTTGACCACTTACGGAAATGAGGATAGACCATATGATGCGTTCATCCACTATTATATTGAATATTGTATACCCTGAATCTGAATAACTGAATTTTAGACCTCATTATTTTAATAAATAATAAAGGTTTGAATATTAGAAAAGGGAATAGAACTTGACCAAAAAAAAGCAATTACGGAACAACTGGACAGAAATTTTGTATAATGATCACTATTAGACTACTGAAACTTTAACATATGACATTACTGTGACTGATAGGATACAATTAACTCGACGACGTATTGACAAACATCCGATACTCAACCGTGTTAAAATAAGGGAAGCTCTTCAATGTGTCCATTTATTACAATAGTACTTAAATTAATCTATTTTGAAACTACCCTACCAGAATGATATCATTACATCTTTATTCGAAATTGTTACTTGGAAATGGCAACAGTATCACCCGTTGTCAACATAGACTACTATTAGGAATTGAATGTCGGCTCCAAGTAACTAATAATTAAATTTACATGTTAACTACTTATTCAGAAAACATCTATGTACATGTTGAGCTTCCATTATTTGTTCGGTTTATAATTGACAGACTGTAGATAGAAAGAATAATGTATCGGTATGATCACAATACAAACCCAAGCCGCAGTGACCTAGTGAGCAACATAGCTTGAGTCGTCTGCTAGTATTGTGTATCACATGGAGAGCCCAGCCGAGATACCAGTCTATTAAGACTACAACTGGTCAACTCTCGAAAAAAAAAAAAAATAAAATTTTAAATTTTAAAATTCAATGTCTACTCGTGGTTAAGAAAAAAAATGTTTTTATATGCACGTACATACCTTGTTTTCTTAATTATCTTTTAGTATGAATAATAATTGTTTTATTTCATTTGGTTCTCGTAAGAATAATTATTTGTAATTTATTTATTGTCATAACGGAAGCCTACAGGTTACCCCATATTTTAGATCAAGGATTATTTAAATTGAATCCTTATTAAATTTTCTAATAACTTAAGAACAAACTTCAAACAAACTGTTTGAGAAACTTCCTATGTACACGCACTTTGAAGAGCAATTATGAAGTACCGCTTGCAGTTTTCGGACTGGAAGTGCTCCAAGGTGTTTGGTACATGGACCCTAGTGCTTTGCCTTTCTTGTTTATTTTTTTCGGAATTAAATGAAATCACGGTGGAAAAAATGTAATTTTTATTATAAATGGTGGAAAGTAGGGCCTCCGCATACTACAGACTTATCTCTTATCCTTCTATTTTGGGTCGATTGTGTAATATTAGTCTGCACAAATATTGATTAATAAAGTTTATACTTCTCATGAAATTGGTTTCAAAAATATGTTTTTTCGAGGCGTTCCCTTTTTCCACAAGATAAGCAAGATTCATAAAATGTTTGAAAATTTTTTTTGGACCTAATAAAACATTAGTTACCATTTTTTTGCTCTTCAAGGGATTATGCACAAATGATGTTTCTTCCAAAATTGTCGCTTTATATGTTGTTTTTGGGTTCACTGGTCATAAATTTGATTGAAACTAATGTTTATGGTTTACTTCATATTCGTTGTTTTAGTCAACTCTGATTTAAACCAAAATTATTCTGGTTCTTTTGTAAGCACTTGGGGAAGCATTTAATATTTGGGTCTTACTTATTGCCTTTTAAATATTGTCTATAACACACCTGGCAGTATTAACCCAAGCCGACAAAGTTTTATAGGTTTCTGCTATCAATTATATTTTCTTCAAATCTCATCCAATTATTAGTGTGGGTAAACTATTAGGCATAAATGCATTAGGGGATTCAATTTTTCCAACAAAACAAATAATTGGTAGTCATATGGCTATCGCTTCTGCCTCATATGCAGGAGGTCATGGGTTCAATCTCAGGCTCGTCGTCCCATTCCTCCTACTTTTTATCTTTCTTGTATCTTGTTTTTTTTGTATCTTGTTGGAACCTTGCGTTGGAATTTCACTTCATGCTGTTATTGTCCGACGGCCACTCGATGACTTTTCGCAAAGACGCCACCATTTGGAACACCTTCCAGCATAGCCACTGGTGGTGTGGGATCGCTACAGACGCCACCACCAATGATTTTCCATCGAAACTGCTCCGTTGCGTCCGCGCTGCATGAAATCTTGTTCGATCGCTCTCTGCGGAATCTCGGTCAAGATGGATCATTTGCAATAAATTTTCAGCATCACGCGGGATTGCAACAGACGACATTTTTGTAATCTAACCTTTCTTCACATAAAATGCTGGTTCGTTCAGGTTGAATGTTGACCACCGACGCCAACGACCACCATAAATACAATTGTTTTCTGTTGAAAATGCTGCCAGTGCCATCGTGCTGCTGTTTACACTTTGCTGCGTTCGCTCTGCATAAAATATTGTCAGAACTGAGGATAAGATCCAAACCCATAATGGTTTTTAAATATTTGTATCGGCCTTATTTAGGTTGAAAAAATGTGTTTTCCAGTTTCATCACCCTTTTACATTATAGAGCATCTTCCCTTGTGAGCATGAGCATGAGCATGAGCATGATGACCGTGCATTTCGTAGTTGCTACTCCGTGATCAACCGAACAATCGCAATTGCACAGGGAACCAATGGATGGAAGCATGGGATTTGCTCTCCAACCTCAATGTGCACAGTCCGAGAGTTCTAGTATTTTGGATGGTCGATAACGGCGCTGGCCACGTCCTCACGGTCATCGGGGATGGGAAGGAATTGATGATGCAGTCACTCGCCCACTGCAAGCCGAGAACACCTCTGCACTCGCCACGAGTTCCTGCGGAATTTTATTGGAATCTGGGGGTAAGGGTTCTATGGCAGAGGTTCGTCTTGGTTAACGGGTTGCCAATGTGATAGTAATGAAAGGGAGATGTATTCTAATTGGATGCCGAAACGAGCTTTTATGCTCATTTCGAATTCTAACAGTTACCTGCTAGAACTAATCAAGTTGTAGGTATAGGGATAGAAGACGGAAACGGTATGAAAGCCCATTTCCAGTTCTAGCGATTGCTAGAACATGAGAAATATATGAAAGATACAAAGTAGGAGAAATGGAACGGGCCTGGGATTGAACCCACGACCTCCTGCGTATGAGGCAGAAGCGGTAGCCATATGACCACCAAGCCCGTTATTATAGAGCATCTTCCCTTGTATTAAAAATGTGAAAATAATGCTTACTGATGCTACAATCGTTGTTGGCGATCTTGCCCCACTTTCCCCTACCGCAGCGGTTTTCAACCTGGGGTACATGTACCCCTGGTGGTACCTTCATTGGCCCTAGGGGGTACCTCGGACAAGAATGCGTAATGGCGGATGTATTACAATTCCAATAAAAATTTAGTGGTAAAGTTTTTAAATTGTGTAATTCTTAACACTCTCCAGTAGCCTTGCAAGCACGCTTTTGCCAATCCGGAGATGGCGAGTTCGATTCTCGGTACGGTCTAGGATGTTTTCGGGTGGGAAACATTCTCGACACCATTTAACTAACTACTAACGAATATTTCAAGAAGGCAGCTACAAAAGGTTAACTGAATCAAGAAGCCGAATAGTGGCTCCCAGTTGGATGGACTTTGAGTCATAGGGCATAGTGTGTCCATTGTACTTGCCACACAAGATACATACTCATGCAATGGCGGGCATAGAAAAGCTTTCAATTAATAACTGAGGAAATGCTAATAGAATACTAAGTTGAAAAGCCAGCCAAGTTCCCTAGCCAAGGTCACGGGGGTTGACGGTACTGAAGATAATATTCATCTGTGTAATATATCACATTTGGAGCACTTCAGTGCGCCTCTAACGATTCACAGTGGATCGGCTCTGCTTTGCAGACTGAACCCCTGATCGTATGTCCCGGCATACCCAAATAACCACCAAGCATTAATTGATGCAGGTAATTAATCACAGATCAGCATATTAAATGCTAATTCATTAGATCAGTTTTAACGATGTAAAGATGCATTTATTCATCAACTGTCAAGCAACGATGCACTAGTTCAGCATTACAAATGCAGCAATGCATTACTTATGTTTTATTTCAACATGTCAAAGTAATGATGCATTATTTCGGTCGTAAAAGGGCCTTTTTGCACTTTAAGTCAACTTTAATGGCTGTATTATTTGCAAGCATATATAGCTCATGGTTACTTGGGTACTTATCAGGTATAGCTCTTTACATGGAGGATCCGCTAGGGCTCATTAGCATTCTCCAAGGGGTCGGGAAATTAATCAATTTCTCGTCAACTGGAAGTAGCGAAGCCAACCCGTGGCCATAGGTAGGATAGGATAGGTTGAAATATAGATTGAAATTCAGAAGTCATGAATCACAATATATCATTCTTGTATTTTAAAGACATTCAATTTTCAAAATGTTTGCAATTGGGAGTGGAGAACTATTTAGACTTATCAGGATTTACATCAGGTTGAAAAATTCAAAATAGTAATGTCGATGCATTATGCAATTAAATGAATAGAAAATAGCTTAATGATAGGAATTTGAATTTATGTTTCCCCATTACAATGAATATTTTTTGCATAAACTTTGTATTGGTTCTGATGATAATTCTTAACATCATAGCAAACCAGAAATCAGCCAAGAAAAAACGTAGGATTAAAAAAATTAGATTGATCATAAAATGAAATAATAATAATGAACATTTTAGATTCAGTTATTAAATGATTGTTTTTTAAATTTTTGTTTGAGTAATTGTTTAGAGTAGCCAAGGTAGAAGTTTACTGTACTGTTGGATAGAAAAATATTGAATTGAAATTCTGAGATAGAAGAAAGACAGAAGAAAAAAGTAGAGATTGAGATATAAAAGAGAAAAGAGATTGATAAAAGTAGAAAGCAGATATTGATAGATATAGGAAGGACATAGGATTTGTAAGGCAATACTCAACAATTCTTTTATAGTTTTATACATACTGTATCTAACAATGACTAAAACACTAATAAGACAAAATTGTATAAGACGTTTATGTTGAAACATAATAGACAACCGAGAACAACACAATGACAATAACAGATCTCAAATATAGAAGACAAGTAGTGTTTTACATTAATTATACAACACACAATAATAGAAATGGCTCAATAAATAATCAACGCCTAACGTACATACAAACAATACTGACATACTCAAATTTACATTTTGACTATACTTTGTCCTATGTGACTGACTTGACTGACAAAACCGCATTCCTGGAAGTTTTCAAGAGGATTATGTTAGCTGATTCCCACAGTCCGGTGTTCATTTGGTCAAAGTAGACTAGTTCTTCCGGCATAATCACTTGTCAATTTTCAAAAACCCACCCCGATCATAGCAATCCAAAGGGGCAAAAAAAAGTTGAAAAGCCAGCCAAGTTCCAGTTGGAATGTAGAGCCATTGAAGAAGAAGAAGATTACTATTGCTCTTTATCTACAAATAATGAATCAAGCCTATGTTTCCATTGTTATGAACGTATCGTTTTTTACTTGTCATACTGTGCGACGATTCTCTGAATCGTGCGACAAAGGTCTTGCATATCAACGGCAAACTGGTACAAAACATTAAGGATCTCCACCGAACTATTATACGCAAAACAATCAAAAGGCCGTCATATTTTTTTGTTTTACTTCTTTATTGAATTGATAAATATAATTTTTGTTGGGAAGGGGATACTCGCTATGTTTGTTGATAATTTGTAGAAGATATTGCTTCTGCTCTTCATCGTTAGTATTTTTTTCATTATAATCAGTTATTAACTGTGCCACCTCGGGTCGAAGACGGTGATCCAGTTTTTTTTAATTTAACTCCTCTTTCTGCATTATCACTTGTTCCGCGGATATTGAGTTTTTGTTTGAGTTTTTCCTGACCGTTGAGATATTCTTCATATTTTTTTCAATATTGAATATCTTTGTCCAGAAATGTGGTGTTTATTTTAAATCTTGCAAATAAATGTCTGGTTTCGGAATTTACAAAATTTGATATGCAGATTTTTCGTACATCCATTGTACATATTTTAGCTTGCTTAGCTCCAACGTGATCTGGAGCTCTATTCAACGCGTCGACCCTTTTTTTTAATTCCCGCATATAAAAAAAACGGGAGAAAGGTACCACAAATGTTGCTTGAATTTGTCTGCAGCCGCCTTCCACACACTATCATTTTTCTTTTTGGCCAATGACTTAAGTCACAGTATATCCCATCGTGCTGCGCATAACGGTAACGGTGCTGTGTACCATGAGGGAATATTAGTGGCCACGATTAATATACAAAAATTTTCAAGAGATTTTTTAATGTGTAACAGATAACAATAAATGTTTCCGGAACAAATATATTTTCAGAGCATATATGCATTTATTCATCCACCTAGCTCTGTGTATTGATCCTGGTGAATGAACTTATTGGATCTTCTCCAAGAAAGCAGAGGGCAAGTTCCAGAAACTTGTAATCAGCGCTGGGTAGGTCTGTCTGATTTTCGTTCTACCAATGTACCTACATGCTCCGGATTTATGTTCTGTATTCGAGCTTGTAGTATCAAAGTACATTCCTACATAATCAATGTCGCTTTCGTGTTCGAAATGCCGTCGCGATCGAGTACCATACTTAAATCTTGACTTACGCATGTTTTCAATTTTTTTTTCTTTTCTGGGGGTTCAAAATCCGGTTTTGCGTCTAGGTTGTCCAAATGGCTCATGTCAAAATTCCTCTCGAATGTAGAATTATTAAAAGCGGCTGGTTTATCTGGAACATTGTTCACAGCTGCAGTATGAATTGAATTGCCTTTCTGGCCAATATCATCGAACAGTTCACTCAAAATCAAATCAAAATTTGTCCGTTTTTGAATATGAACTTCTTCATCTCTCCATTTGCTCTTCCTCAAAACAATCCATTTATCATGGAGCTGCAACAACATCTTCAGGGGATAATCTGATCGTCGAGTTGGAATGCCAAAGGTTTTCCAAACATCAGAGATCATGTTGCATGCCTTGCGTGCCGCGTATTTTCTTCCATTCTTGTTATAATAAAAGTAAAACTGCAATGCCTCTCTATTGCTTGGAAGCTTCTACTCCCCAATTGCCGAAATTGCACGTTCGACAAGCCACACCGGATCTCAATTGTGTGAATTTGAATTTAACGCTCAATTTCATTACACTCCAACCCAAAACAAATAAATAAAACAGTTACTAAGTAACAGTAATCACAACATCATTGATGCCCTATCGGCGAAACTTGCCTTTTAAAAAGTGTTCTAACAACAGCAAGGTTTCATATTTTTTATTAATTTCGTTACGAAAACTAGTTTATAATTCTTATATGTCTTCTTGAAAAATATTAAGAATAGATTTAAATATTATCTCCAGCAGAAACTACTAATCAAGCAAAATTACAGCATATCGAATGTAGATAATCGATTCTCTATAGTAATTTTTTTGTATGTAAAACTTAATCGTCTTCGCGCCACCATTAAACCTTATCCAAATGAGCTGAAACTTTGTCAGAGTACTACTATAATATCTTTCGATCCAATGTATGGGAGTTTGACTTTAAACACATTTTTTTTCAATTTAAACTGCCCTATGCAACAATCGTTGTTGGTGATCTTGCCCCGTATGGCGGATTTGCCCACTTTCCCCCACCGTATGTTTTTTTTGCCTTTCTCGTACAACTTGAGTTCAACAATCAACAAAAACATTGCTTACATTCACACATTGAATCATTAATAATTTAAGCCGTGGCGCAATCCATTACTCTCATAATTGACTAATTTTTTAGCAGCTTGCATGAAACTAACCATTTGTAACAAAATGAGAGAAAAACGAGTTTTTTTTTTTAATTCTTGTGTATATTTGGTAGGCACTCGGTGTTCTTAACCGTTACTGCACGTAAAAAAATGTAATGTTGTTTATTATTAATATTTCTAATACTTTTTTGCCAAAGCAGGCGCTTAATGACATGTATAAGAAAAAACTTATACATCGCATTAGTCACCTACATTCAGAAACTTATACTTTTCATTAACTTATGAATGTTATTAGCTTTTTGATATGGGATCATTCATTATGTGGCATAATGAAGAGTATAAGTATTTTCGAATGGTTTTTTGCCATAACATATAAGGTTATTTTTTTACGTGTGTGCCGTGATCTACAATTCTCGGGTACTTATTCAAAAGGACGTATGTGATTTTGTAAACAAAGATTCAAACGTCGATTTGTCCAACCTGATGGCACTCCCACGCAAACCAACACCACCAACAGGTAGCCGAAGGCTTCCCCTACCTGTGTGTGGTGATGGTTTGCGTGGAAGTGCTATCAGATTCGTCAAATCGACGTTTGAATCTTTGTTCACAAAATCACATACGTCCTTTTGAATAAGTACCCGAGAATTGTGGTACTCTGCAGCCAGAATCTACACTTACTCTATTTTTAGATGTCCATAATTGGTTATTGTTGGCGTTACCACACGTGTATTGTTGTTGTTGTCGGTGGATCGTGTACATTATTCACTCCGGCTAAATCGCGTCGTAATTTTCTATTTATTGCTTCTGGTCACTAGTGTCACTTTTATGTGGTAAAGAATCGCGCGCAAATAATCTGTGATTTGAGAACTTTGCATTATTTTATTGCTCACCAACGGCGGCGCACCGTTTTCGCCTTGTGTTTGTTTTTCTGTGCCCTAGCTGCACTTCACTTTGCTACCGTACTTTTGCATCAAATAACAATTGAAGCGTCACGCAGATTAAAGCATCCCCATCGTTGTTTTAGTAACATTAATTTTGGTTTCTCACTGCATCATGTCTTCTGCTTGAGACAAATGTGCGAAGTCAGTTGAAGCCGATGAGGAATCTGTCACATGCATTGGCTTCTGCGACATAATGATCCATTTGAAGCCCTCTGGCTCAAACCTAAAGCTGAATAAAAACCTAGTAAACTTGCTTCTGACCAGTCCGAACCTATTCTGGATGTGTGACGAATGTATGAAATTGATGAAGTGTGCTCGGTTCAAAACCACCGTCTTGTCGTTTCGATAACTCAAAGTCAGGAGTTGGCCCGCGGAACTTAGAAAGGAGATATGTTAAATTCGGCAGCCACGATGCACGTGACCTTTCCACCAGAACGCACCGACAAAAGCATTTTGGGAATCCCCAGTTCCTCTTACTCAGTCGCGCCTACTGCAGCCAGCGTTCACCATAGTCGTTCTGGCCCTGAGTTTAGAGGCGGATTAGGGGACTCCCAACTTGTTATTCAAGGCAAGTACATCTCTTATCGACATTCATCGCCAGATGCCGATTCAAATTTCAGCATCATCGATCAATTCTCAAACTCTGCTGGTTGGTCGCCTGCAATTACTCCAAACTTCCGATTCGCGCCAAGCCAAACTTCTGTTATCTCTGCTAACATCCATTCGGAATTCGGCAAGTACAATCAGTTACCAGTATCTTATGTACCTGAGAGCATTCCGATTTCCAGTATTGCTACAACATCTGGCGTGGCGTGGAACTGGCGTGGGTTCAACTGCATGTTACCGGATGTTTCAAGTGATAGGCGTACGGTTCAAGAATCTTCGAATGTATTGATATACTACCAGAACGTCGGCGGGATCAATAGTTCTCTTGCCGATTATCATTTGGCCCTTAGCGATGGCTGCTACGACTTCTATGCCTTCCCCGAAACCTGGCTCAACAATAATACCACCGTAAATCAACTCTTCGACGAATCATACTGCGTTGGAGGAGGTGTTCTGTTAGCCGTTCGCTCCTGCTTCAAATCTTGCTTAGTGAGTCCTCCTGGAAACTCGTCGGTTGAGCAAGTGTGGGTCGCTGTAACTACTGCTGATGCCGCTCTCTTCATCTCCGTTCTTTACATCCCTCCCGATCGAATCAATGATGCGGAGTAGATCGACAGTCACCTCGCTTCGCTTAACTGGGTGGTCTCACAATTAGGTCCAAGGGACAAAATGATTATCATCGGTGACTTCAACTTGAGCACAATCAATTGGCAGCGCCATAAATCGGGATTTCTCTTCCCGATTGCATCGAGATCCCTGATCGGCCAGACGTCTCGTTTGCTGTTTGACGTGTATAGCACAGCTGGACTGAACCAGATGAATAATGTGGAAAATGAAAACAACCGAATACTTGACCTGCTTTTCATCAGCAACGAACTCCGCGGGAGCTGTTCGGTCATGCAGGCCCCATCACCGCTCGTCAAGATTGTCAGACATCATCCTCCCGTCCAGATGCAACTCAAGATAAAACCGTTCCATAACTTCCACGAGCCGTCTGAAAGCATTTCATATGACTTTTACAAGGCCGTGAGATCCACACCAGAACCGGTCAAACCAGCCTGGTCTAACGCTCATCTCTAAAATCTGAAAAGAGTCAAACGCGCGGCCCTCAGACAACACTGCAAATATCGTACGGACTCTACAAAAGCTAGGCCAAGGCCAACTACGAATTTCAGAAACTCAACGATCATATCTATAACGCCTTTCAAAATCGTTTGCAAAGTCGTCTCAGGAATAATCCCAAAAGCTTTTGGCGGTACGTCAACGAACAACGGAAGGAATCTGGATTGCCCTCAACGATGAGTGACGGTTTATCTGAAGCCCAAACTCTTCTTATTGCACACGCAGCCCGCACTGACAGTCTATTCAGGCCCTATATAAATGCATGGGTGAATACTATCACTTGAAAGACAATGACAGGAAATTTGTGCCGAATGATCATCAGCTTCAGCCCGCTGTTGGCAAACCGAGTTTGCTAAGCTACTCCTGGTTTGTCGTTCTGACTGAAAGGCACCGTCATATACAAAGAGGAGCAGAGAAAAATACAAAACAAAAGAATCACACTCAGCAGGCATTGTTGATAAATTGCACCACTGATCTCGACCCTCAAGATGTAGTTATTGCCACTAGGGATGCTCCCAGTCTGTGCGCCGTTTCCAAGCTATTTGAGTTGATTGTTCTTGGCGAATTGACTTCAAGCTACGCCCATTACATTTCAAACGACCAACACGGGTTTATGCCCAAACGTTCAACGACCACTAACCTAGCGTGCTCCACTTCCTTTGTAATAAGACAAATAGATAATGGCCATCAACTGCACTACGGGACCCCCCCAACACCCCAAATACCAAGTATATTGTAACAATTATCGCAGCATCTCATCCTTGTGCGCTGCATCCAAATTATTCGAGCTAGTTATAACAGAACCACTCATATCTCACTTTAAGCAACATCTGAGTGCCGATCAACATGGGTTCATCTCAGGCAGATCTACGACCACTAATTTTTTGTGCCTAACTTCGAGCATTACCGACAGCTTTGTGCAGAAAGCACAAACGGACGTTGTATATACGGACCTATCTGCAGCTTTCGATAAAATTAACCACGCTATCACGGTTGCGAAATTGGAAAGACTTGGCATTGCTGGTTATCTTTTGCGCTGGTTCCATTCATATCTCACCGGACGGAGACTGTCTGTTACGGTAGGCAATTCTCAGTCCACTGAATTTTTGGCAACCTCAGGCATTCCTCAGGGAAGCCATCTTGGCCCCTTGATATTCCTCTTGTATTTCAACGATGTAAACAATGTGCTTCGAGGACCGCGACTGTCGTATGCGGATGATATGAAGATCTATGCACTAATTCGGTATATCTCTGACGCAATGGACCTACAACAAGATATTAATTCATTTGCGGCTTGGTGCACATTGAACCGGATGGTTGTCAATCCTAGCAAATGTTCCGTGATCTCTTTCACTCGTGTACATCAGCCAATAATGGATCAATCAAGGTAACTCATTTTGCACTCACCGCATCAAAACAACGGCGGCACTGTATACGCATATTTCTATTCATGTGTGTTTGACAGAACATGTCTACGGTGGCGCAATCTGTTCATTTCATAGCGGCAGTTTTTGCTTATTGATTGGTCCATTTACAACTACGAGCTCAATGGAATTGTGATGCAACGTGTGAATTGTATAAAGGATCTTGGTGTTATTCTAAGGCTCTGTCTCATTTCCCGAATCAAATTTAATTTTACTTAAAACTGACAGTTCGAAAATTTAAAAATCACCCGGCCATAAGAATGGCTGCGTGCTACCCAGCAATTCCAATAAGACATCGATCAAGAATGATTCGATATCTGTCAAAAGTAATCCTGCTCATCCAGCAGGGTTATTCGATAATTATTGAACTGTCACTTTTAAGTTTATTTGAGTTTAATCATCCAATTGAGACAGAGCCTAAATACGCAGCAAACATTCAAGCATCATGTCTCTTACGTGATTGAGAAGGCTTCTAGAACATTAGGATTCATCTTTCGCGTCGCCAAGGGTTTCACCGATGTTTATTGCTTGAAATCACTGTACTGTTCGCTGGTTCGATCTACGCTGGAATATTGTTCCGCTGTATGGCATCCTAATTACCAGAACAGATCAGTAAGAATTGAATCTGTTCAACGCCGCTTCATTCGTTTTGCTCTTCGGTTGCTTCCATGGCGAAACCCATTCCGGTTACCAAGTTATAGCAGCTGTTGTTAATTAAATAATCTTGAAAGCCTACAATTGCGGAGGCACATGGTCGTTGCTGATATGCTCCAAGGCAGAATCGACTGCCCTGAAATTCTGGAATCAGTAAACTTGAACGTTCGACCTAGGGCACTGCGAAATAACGGAATGCTGAGGATACCTTTTCGAAGAACGAATTACGGACAACGTGGAGCGATGGTGGGTCTACAGCGGGCATTCAACGAGGTTGCCCCATGTTTTGATTTTAATCTATCCCGACAGACGATTCGTCGTAATTTTATAAGGGCTTATTCTGCCATGTTTCATAATTAACGATGATTTTATTATAATTACTTTTATTAGTATTAATTAGGATAAGCATCATTAGGACCTAAGTTGTCTGTTGATGAATCAAACAATAAAGATAATAAAGATAAAGGTCTTCTACACATGTTATATATGCTTGTGAGCGAGAGAAGGTTGAAATTATTGTCTGTACGGGTCAAATGAATGGTCCTGAATGACAATCGTTTCACCATTCTGCATTCTACTTTACGTTATGTTCCAAAGATCTCATGATCCGGATCATTGGACTAAATGACCCAGATCTGATCCGTTCAATGAATTATTTATTTATTTATTATTTATTCAGACTAAGGCCGAAACCGTTCAATGAAGTGATCCGTTTTGACCATCTCGTCACCACTGAGGGATACATTTGGGTTCTAAAAATATATTTTTAAAAAATATTGTTCTCCCTTCTATGTCAACTTTGCCAATGAACTACTAATTTTCCAAATATCCCACCGAATTACTCGCAGTTGTAAGTGAACAAAATCTCTGCCAAACAAAAATTGTAAAATTATACAATATCGAATAAAGAGCCCATTTTTTGTCTTTATTAACGAGACTTTCAGCCCAATGCTGGCTCGTCTCGTATGAGCCCAAAAATTAAATCAAAATTTAAAAAAAAATCAAAAATCTTATATTTTGCATCTTTGAATTTGCTATAAGCTCTTTCTGTATGTTACGCTTAGTACCGTTTCTGTTTTGTGGTGTGAATCTTTCTCCGCACCACCCCCAGCTGACACGATTTTCTCACCACCCTCGTCACTTGTCACGCTGTTCGCGCTGTTCACGCATCGCCCTCGCAGCTGTTGACAGTTTTTCTGTCGCGCTTTGTGTGTTTACTTTTTCATTCTCTGTGTCATTATCCGGCTTTTCTAAACTTGAACTCGGGAGGCAGATTTTTACGATTAGAAAATCGCTGATCATTGTTCAGCAGAGGAAAATGGTCTAAAATGTACATACGATCAGATTTACAAAAAAGGCAAACGGCATTTTTACAGTAGTGGTCATAATTACTTAACGAATCATAAAGCGACATCTTTAGTTTGATAAGATAATATTTTCCTTCCGAAAAATAACACGAAATTGACTTGTGAACATCGGTATTTTTTGTATGCTTGAGCAAAAATCGTTTTGATTTTGCACTATTTGATCATTAAAATAATAATAATTTTGTGATTGCTACTGAGAAGGTGTTGTTTGATTGTTCCTAATGCCATTTCAATTTGTCACAAAGAGTGTACAAAACAAAGCAATACAATCTGAAAATAAATGCACATCAGTCAATTACACAGAACGTGCGAAGCGAACAAAATTATTTCGCTACTTCAACCGTATCCCTAAATTGTTTTTGATTCTTATAAAGGCTGGTTTATAGTTCGGAAAACGTGTCACGGGATTTGGCCCCCCATGCATTTTTAAAGGGGTGGGATTCAAGGGATTTGGGCACGGAAAACGAAAATACATTGGGGACCAAATCCCGTGACACCGTTTTTTCAAACTGTAAACCAGTCTTAACATGCCGCCTTTATCAAGTTTCAAAGCTTGTAGTCAAAATATCCTGTTAGTCAAGTCACAGTCACGAAACAAACAATTTTGATAACCCTTACTTTCTTTAAATGCCTAAAACTCCATTCAATTACTATTTGCAGATGACAAAAAGCTCGAACTGGTTCCTGGTCGGCAACGCATTCAAGCGATGGTAGACAGTGAAAGCGAAAGCGAGTGCAGCAGTACTCCAACAAAGGCAGTTACGGACAAGGTGATTGTTTCGCCTGTCCCGATTCCTACGGTTGGAGCGGTTTCATCCACCACCACCAGTCCAGCAGCCTCACAGAATGGGACCTCCGCGGATGCTTCCTCTCCGGCGCCGGTTCTCACAGTCAGAGACAAGGAGCTCTGCCTACAGAAAGTTCGAGCTGAGCGACCCGACGTAGACACGATGATCGTCCAAGACACCTTGGTAAAGCACAAGTGGGACGTGGAGAAGACTCTGGAGGATCTTAAAAACAATACGTACAACAAAAAGCGTATCTATGAGCAATCCCCAGTAGTACCAGGCCAGAGAACTGCCATCATGACGAACAGTAATTCTCGGAACAATCCGCCCAAGAAACGTCGCGTCGATGACGTGGATGGCGGAAGTGACAGTGAAGATGAATCGGGTAAACAGCAGGATAGGGTCTTCGACAGCGATGACGAGAGTGACGATGGGGGCAATTATGGCATGTCGAGGGATCGGAAGGGAGTTTTTGAATTCCTGAATAATGCTACGGCGAACGAGTTGACGGCTGTTAAAACCCTCTCCACGAAAAAAGTGGATCTCTTAATGGAGCAACGGCCGTTTAAAAGCTGGGACGAGCTGGTGGACATGCTCAAGACTCACAAGAGTTTAAAAACAGACATCCTCAATCACACGCAGGGGTATTTGACGCAAAGAAATAATCTGGTGACCATCATGAATAAATGTAGGAAGATGTGTCAAAAGCTAGAGTCGGCAATTGCGTCCGACAAAGGTTCAATGGAGCAACCTTCTAACATTCCCGAGGAACTCAAACTTGCCGAGTATCAGCTAGTTGGCTTGAAGTGGCTGTCCGTGATGCATCATAACGATATGAACGGTATTCTGGCCGATGAAATGGGTCTTGGCAAAACAATCCAAGTCATTGCATTCCTCGCTTGGTTGAAGGAGAACGACCTCATCAAACATCCCCAGCTGATTGTGGTTCCATCATCCACGTTGGATAACTGGGACAATGAGCTCAGGAAATGGTGCCCGGAATTGATTATTATGAAGTACTACGGCAACCAGGAGGAACGGAAACTTATTCGAATCGATTGGGCCAAGAACGGCATATCCGATGTGGACGTCGTGTTGACCACGTACCACATGATGGGGGCTTCCGGTGAGGAGAAGAAAATGTGGAGAGTAACTCCCTTCCAGTATGTGATATTTGATGAAGCCCACATGTTGAAAAATATGACCTCGCAGCGGTACGAAAATCTACTGAGGATCCGAGCGGAACGGCGCATTTTGCTGACCGGTACTCCACTTCAGAACAACCTTCTGGAGCTGATGTCGCTGTTGTGCTTTGTCATGCCCAAATTGTTCGGAGGCAAAGTCGAAGACATCAAAGCACTGTTTCAACGGATTGTAAGTTCATGCACTGGCTAATTGATTTCTTAAATTCTCATCGAAGTCTTTCTATTTCTTAGAAAACAAAGGACAGCGGAGAGGATCAAACGACATTTGAGAAGAACCAGATTGAACGGGCCAAGCAAATTATGAAACCCTTCATACTGCGGCGATTGAAAAAAGATGTGCTTAGCTTCTTGCCCCCAAAGACAGAGCAGATTGTATGTCGCAAACGCTGCCTTCGAGTCGCAAAATTTTAGTTTTCCATTTTACTTTTAGATGAAAGTACCTATGCTCGACTCGCAGAAGGAGAAATACGCGGATTTGATTACCGAGTACCAGAATGCAACGGGTTTGTTCAAAAGCAGTACGGAGATTAGTGGTATGTCGATCATGATGGACATGCGTAAGCTCGCCAACCATCCGTTACTTCTTAGGTAAGTTGGAGCAAAGCTGTCTTTTGAAAAATGCGTTTTAATTGCTGCCTTATTGAGTCGAAAGGCAGCTCTTTTGGCGGGGTTATCCCACTTCCGGCAAAGCATCTCAGATATTTTAAAAATAAAAAAAACATCCACAACTGAAAAAAAAATGAAATTCGTTGACTACATAAACGGTTTTCCACATATTGCTCACAAAGAATGTGCCAATCGATCCAGGTTATTCACCTTGGAATATTTTTTTTCCCCATTTCAGCTATGTCGATTCTCAAATTAATCTGCAAAGCTGATATCTCCTAAAAGATTAGTCTAACTATTTTCGTCGTTTTAATTTATTGATCCAAATCAGGGACAAGAACGGCTAACATTTCTTTTTACCTTCCATCTGCCATGCAGTCAAAGAAAAACAAAACCACGGCAGCCGCAGCAGCAGTGGCAGCCAAGCAGACGACAGTCAGCAAGTGCTTCTACTATATTTTCACCCCACAATTAATGCTTTCGTAAAATAATTTCACAACATATTACTGTTTTTTGGTGGAAAATATGAATTGCATTACTCAAGGAGTAAGATTAGAAGATATTAGAACTAATAAATCAGTACCTGTGGCAAGTTTTCCTTCCAGGCTGTGCGTCAAGGGTAATTAAACTCGATTCTGTTCTGACCCGAAACAAAAAATCTTATGCAAGCGCTGACCGCACCGTCGGCACGAGACTCTTACGCAGCAGCAAACGAACAGTGTGCAGATAATGAAAAAAAAATGCAAAAATGTCGGCAAATTTTTTTGGCAAATTGTCTCAGTTTGTTCAGTGCGTAAAATTTGACCGAATTAAATGTAAATATTCAGCGTATCACAGAGTTTTACGGTACCACACTGTTCTTTTCCCAATACTTTTTCCGAACCTTAATAATCTATCATTTTTCATTTCGCATATTTCATCAGGTACTATTTTTCGGACGCAGAAGTTCGCAAAATCGCCCGAAAGTTGGCCGGCGACTCTGACTGGAAGAACAAAAACATCGATGAGACGTTCCAAGATATTGCATATCTATCGGACTTCAAATTGTTGCAGCTTAAAGATAAATACACTGTAAGTTGAAAACGTGATTTATGAATATTCAAATAATTATACCATCCGTTCGTATTCAGAGCCTATACGATCTGCGCATACCCGATCAGCTGATAGTAGCGTCCGGCAAGTTCCGGCAGTTGGATGAGCTACTCCCCAAACTGAAGAGCGAAGGGCACCGAGTTTTGATCTTCAGTCAATTTGTCATGATGCTGGACATCATGGAGAAGTACCTGGATATCCGGAAGCATGGGTTCCTACGGCTGGACGGTCAAACGGCAGTTACAGAGCGACAGGAGATGATCGATCTTTACACGCAGGATCCAAACATTTTCGTGTTCCTGCTGTCGACGAAAGCCGGTGGCTTGGGCATTAATTTAACTGCGGCTGACACGGTAAGATTCGTTGCGGTTGCCTCGAAAACTGATCTTGTGTCAATTTTAGTTTATATGAACTTCACAGCTGCTTTCCGGAGTATCCCAAAAGTGCTAATATTTTCATTCAAATTCAATTAGGTAATCATCCATGACATTGACTTCAATCCGTACAACGACAAGCAAGCCGAGGACCGGAGTCATAGGATGGGACAAACGAAACCTGTAACTATTTATAAGCTAGTAAGTGATGGAACGATCGAAGAAGGAATGCTCATGATCGCCCAAGAGAAGCTGCAGCTGGAGAAGGATGTGACTGATGAAGGTAAGCAAATGATTCTCGAATCATCTGGTAGACATTTTTCTAACTTTCCAATCCACCACAGACGTCGACAAGAAGGAAGAGCACAAGTGTATGGTCCGGCTGCTGACGATGGCACTTGGCATGGATAAGAACAAGGCGGAAACTATTCTCAAGAACGAATCCCCCAAAAAGAACCACCAGGAGGAAGACTTCTAACCCTTTAGTGTTTCCAAACTTTATTTAATTTTACTTGGCTACCATTCGAAAGTGATGTTACTTAAGTATTCATTTTCCTGTTTTCTTTTTTAATTCCATTTGCACCGATCCACAAATTGTACAAACTATCGTCGGGATTCTAATTCTGGGTCGCGATCCACTTTCTCCTATGGATTAGTTTGTTAAAACCAAAAGCTATGTAACTGCAAAATAGTGGCTGTATGTTGAAAACAGAAAAAATGCGACTTTGCTAGCAGCAGCATCGTCGATCGTCTCTGTATGTGTTTTATTGAAATTTGTTTACGTCCTGTTAAGTTATGACTTTTGTCGAGGTACGAACATTGAGGCGTTTTCGCATATACAAATTATGATCACGAATAAACTATTTAATGTACTCAAACTGACTCTATAGCTTTCGTAGCTTTCTGTTGAATATCCGAAACTCATTTTTTCTTAACTCATTTCAGACTAAGACCGAAGGGGCCTGTGCAGTGCATAAAAGTCTCAAGTGCCAAGACTCCAGCTGGTAGAGTAATTTTTTTCTAGTCGATATAGAGGTCACTGCGGCAGCTAATGCACGAAAACGGATTTCCGGATAAACTGATACGGTTGATCAAGGCGACGATGGATCGGGTAATGTGCGTAGTTCGAGTTTCAGGGACATTCTCGAGTCCCTTCGAAACGCGTAGAGGGTTACGGCAAGGTGATGGTCTCTCGTGTCTGCTATTCAACATCGCTTCGAAGGGAGTAATACAAAGGGCAGTGATTGACACGAGTGGTACGATTTTCACGAAGTCCGTCCAGTTATTTGGTTTCGCCGACGACATTGATACACGCAGAGAAATGTTTTTTAAACTCAATGATATTATGTATAAAAACAACAAAAATAATTATTGTTCCCCGGCTAATAATTTTATTTGTTGAATTCAACAAAAAATCAGATTTGATTAGACGAAAAATATTGTTGTTTCTACAATGTTCCAAAACAGCACTCAAAATAAAAATTGTTGAATTTACAATATATTTTTTTGTTTGTGCAAAAATATTTTTAATCCAAAAAGAAAAATTTTTGCTTTCAACAATATTTTTCTTAAATTCAAAAAAATAATAATATTATAATCAAAAATTTATTTTAAATGTTATGTAAAATTTCTTGTGATAATCAATTATTTTATTTCTGGGTAGGCTTCGTGTGAAAAATGAAACCACAATAATTATATTTGTATTTTTTTTCAAATATTTTCTCCAGAAACTAGTTACACTGGATTGCAGTAGAAACAACAATGAAAATTTTTGAATTAAATATATTTCAGTTTTGATTTTAAAAATAAAATATTTGGGTTTAAAAAATATTTCAATAATTTTATTTTTTAGTTCAAAAAGGTAGATTTTCTCTGCGTGTATCATGGCACGTAACTTTGAGTACTTTCGTGTACTTGGGTTCACTGGTGACCGCCGATAACGATACCAGCAGAGAAATTCAGAGGCGCATAGTGGCTGGAAATCGTACGTACTTTGGACTCCGTAAGACGCTCCGATCAAATATAGTTCGCCGCCGTACCAAACTGACTATCTACAAAACGCTTATTAGACCGGTAGTTCTCTACGGACACGAGACCTGGACGATGCTCGTGGAGGACCAACGCGCACTGGGAGTTTTTGAAAGGAAAATGTTGCGTACCATCTATGGTGGGGTGCAGATGGCGGACGGTACGTGGAGGAGGCGAATGAACCACGAGTTGCATCAGCTGTTGGGAGAACCATCCATCGTTCACACCGCGAAAATCGAAAGACTGCGGTGGGCCGGGCACGTTATCCGGTGAAAATGGTTCTCGACAACGATTCGATGGGAACAAGAAGGCGAGGTGCACAGCGGGCAAGGGGGATCGATCAGGTTGAGGACGATTTGCGGACCCTCCGCAGACTGCGTGGTTGGCGAAGTGCAGCCATGGACCGAGCTGAATGGAGAAGACTTTTATGTGCAGCACAGGCCACTCCGGCCTTAGTCTGATAATAAATAAATAAAATTAGAGGTCACATGGGTTGCAAAGGAATATTGTTTCTAGGTTTTTGTCGCTCGATGGTCTTGATGTTTTCAATGCATTTTTCATTTCAGGCCCTGACAGAAGCAAGCTCCGCTGCAAGACGCTGCGAATTGGAGAGACATAAGGCACAATGCTGCACGAACCCTCCCAATTGTTTGATTTGTTCCAGCAAAGCTGCGAACAGCAAGCACCCCATGGGGGTTCGAAGTGCCCAGCGTTTAAGCGTGTTGCAAAATCACAGTGCAGGTAACGCAGCTAAACCTGAACCACTATGATGCAGCCCAGCAACTGCTGTGTCAGACAGTTGCTAAATGGAGGCCGGATATCGCCATCATAGCGGATCCTTACCGGGTACACGCCAGGAACGGTAATTGGGTCACCGATGGGTCTAAAATGGCGGCGATATGGACAACGGGGGAATACCCAGTCCAAGAATAGGTGTCATCGACACACGAGGGCTTCGTCATTGCCAAAGTCAACGGGGTCTTCTTCTGCAGCTGCTATGCGCCTCCTCGATGGTCGATCGAGCAGTTCGGTCGTATGCTGGATTGTTTGACGGCTAACTTGATGGAGCATAGGCCGGTGGTGATAGCGGGGGACTTCCACGCTTGTGCCGTGGAATGAGGAAGCCGTTCCACGAATCAACGGGGGCAGATCCTGCTTGAATCACTGGCCATGTTGGATGCGGACTTGGCCAATGTCGGTACCAAAAGTACCTACAGCTGGAACGGGGCCGAGTCGATTATCGACTTTACGTTCTGGAGCCCTGCCACAGTAGTTCAAACTAGAGGGTAGATGATGGCTACGCTCCCAGCGACCACCTGGCGGTTCGCTACAGTATCGACTATACAACCAGCATTCAGCGGACGGAAGAAGGGGCGAGGCCTAGCCCTCGAATGTGGAAGACTTCATACTTCGACGATGAGGTGTTTAAGGAAGCGCTCCGCCGCGAGCACAATACTCTCGGTCTGAGCGGCGAGTAGTTGGTAACAGTATTTCGCGTGCATGCGATGCCACCATGCCTAGGAAAGTCCACCCCAGGAATGGGAGGCCACCGGCTTACTGGTGGACTCAAGCAATTGCAAACCTGCGCCGCGCCTACCTACGGGCACGGAGGCGGATGCAGCGAGCACGCACAGAAGAGGAGTGTGCTGAACGACGGGTTGCGTTCGTGGCTGCTAGAGCCGCTCTGCAGACTGAGATTAGATCAAGCAAAAAATCCTGTTTCGAGTGCCTGTGGCAAAGGGCCAACGCTAATCCATGGGGTGACGCCTATAGGGTCGTAATGGCCAAGACACGTGGGGCGATGGCCCCTACAGAGCGGTCTCCAGAGATGCTGGAGAGGATCATCGCGGGGCTCTTCCCACGTCATGACCCAAGTCCCTGGCCTCACTTTGTGGAGCTGCCAGGGGCCAGGGTGGCCGACGAGGGAAGAGTAACTGTAGCGGAACTTGCGGGGATTGCACAGTCCCTTAGTGTAGGTAAGGCGCCAGGACCGGATGGTATTCCGAACCTGGCCATCAAAGCGGCCATTGCTGAGGCTCCCGAGATGTTCAGATCTGTCATGCAGAGATGCCTGGACGAGGGAGTCTTCCCTGAAGCATGGAAAAGGCAGAGCTTGGTCCTATTGCCAAAGGCGGGAAAACCACCGGCGGATCCGTCGGCATATAGACCAATATGCTTGCTTGATACGGCGGGGAAGGTGCTCGAGGAGATCATCCTCAACAGGTGCACAGCCTTATGTGCCGACACCTTCCTAAAACAATTTTAAATACTGATGGCAGTGAGATATTGTAAAAAACAAGGCCGAATATATTCAATTACTCAACGCAAAGTAATTTAAGCAATCAACATAAATTAAAAATTTTGCATATAGGAATTGTTGGGTTAATTTACCTTTCATCAATTTAAAAGTTATGTGAGATATCGCATACCCTTATCACGGTTTGGCGAAACCGTCGAAAACAGCTTAGTCAGATTTACTTAACTGGAGCGCGGTGGGTGACATGTTCAAACGTGCTCACATATTGGACAGTGCACGATATAGCGGTACATAACCGCGATCGTCATTGATGATGATGCATTGGCGCATATGTATAGGACACTAAGGAAAGAATTTGTTTGAGTGAGGAGCGTAGAATAATAACTTAGCCAAAATGATAGAGACAATAAGAGTCTTCATTGAATCTACATACACGTATACAGGTGTATTGATCTAAAGGGGTTTGTTGCCCAGTGTGAAAAACAGAGAGAACATGATTTTGTTCTTACCAATATAAACTTGAAAGGAAATATTGATATTGGGGTCTGAGTGGTTCGGAAAAAGAAGAGCCGACCCGAAGGGGTAATGATTCTTTTGGGAAAGGGGAATTTAATTCAAAGCCCAGTTGAAAGAAAGAGAAAACAACTGATTGATTGATTTTTAAGAGTATACTTAACATCAAAGAGTAATACAAGCGGTAGCTGTTAATAGCTCGGCGGTATGATGCGCTGTTTTACAAAGAACCCATGCTGGGTTCGAATACAGATTTTTAAGTGAATGTTTTCACAACTTCGTTGGTTTAGTAGTATCATGCATTATAAAACATTTGGGACTTGTTGAACATTACTCTGTGAGACAGCAATGTTCAAGTTTAGGTGTAAAGAAAGGGGCAGGACTTAGAGATACTCATTTTATACAAAAAAATATATGAATTAATACATTAGTAAATTGAAGTAGCCACTTGAATGCGTGCTCGAAATAAGAGAGTTTCAGAGAGTGGAAAGAGAACAGAATTTTTCCAAGAGAATTTCAAAGGGGACATCCAAAAAAGGGGCAAAGTTTCGTTAAGTATGGAAGTCCAATATTAAGGCTGAATTAGCTAATCTATAACAAGAAATTAAATAACTATTGTAAAAATTGGGAATAAAAAGTAAGTTGTTTCGGAATTTATGGATTTTTCAAATAAGCTGATCAAGCATTTCGTGCAAAAGAACTTTAGGGGGCATCCATAAAGAATGCAAAGTTGAGTAATGAATGGAAGCTAAAACTTGAGGATATTTACGAAGTTGAAATTAAAACCACATAGTCTGAATAGATAAATGTGGGATGAGGAAAATGGTTACGTAATTTAAGGATTCTTGGACCTTTCGTGGGGTCCAAAGTCCAGTCTGATGCAATTCATGAAATCATTATGAAATTCAAAACTCGGATTGACTATATATACCGTGCGCTTTTCCAAGCTCGGGGTCAGTCCCAAATATTCAGCAGCACCTTTATTGGAATTCGGCGCTTTCTAGGTTTCCCTAGCCGGCCTACCGAATACTCCAATTGAGTCAGGGTCAGTCCCAAATATTCAGCAGCACCTTTATTGGAATTCGGCGCTTTCTAGGTTTCCCTAGCCGGCCTACCGAATACTCCAATTGAGTCAGGGTCAGTCCCAAATATTCAGCAGCACCTTTATTGGAATTCGGCGCTTTCTAGGTTTCCCTAGCCGGCCTACCGAATACTCCAATTGAGTCAGGGTCAGTCCCAAATATTCAGCAGCACCTTTATTGGAATTCGGCGCTTTCTAGATTTCCCTAGCCGGCCTACCGAACACTCCAATTGAATCAGGGTTGTCCCTTAGACACCTCGACACTCGTGACTAGTGCACGAATCGAGATCTAAGTTTAAATTAATTAACTTCTTGAAAAGATAAAAGTGAACAGTTAAATAGTCCGTCGCGGTAAAATCGAAAATCGGTGTTAGAGTCCCTTGATAAGTATCGAAAAAAAGTGTTAGAAACTTGTGAAAACTTCATACGGAAAATAGTGCGAAATCCGTTGAAATGGATAATATTTGAGTTTAATTCCTAGGGAAAAAGTGTAATTATAAGAAACAAGTGTTACATAGTAGAAGAAAAGTACAATTGTAAGAACTAAATAGTGTTACATAAATAAAAAGGTCTTATTCCAATCGTAATTGAGTGTTTGAACTAAAACCCCGAAAAACCAGTGCCGCGCCGTCGGCCCCGAACACTTCATATATCGTGGTAGAAGCGTCTTAATAATCCGCTCGGGACATTTCCACTTCGTTTCATATGGTGACAGCGGAAAAAGACTGTTTTCGCAACAGAGGAACGCTAATTTTTGATTAAGTGAAAATCAGTGCCGAAGAAAATAAGAACAAACATCAGATAAGTAGAAGTGGTTTTGCGGAGAAAAAATACAGAAAACGACCACAAGATCGAGCACCAGGTCTTAGATATGGAAACAACAATAATACATGGAATTTTAATATGGTAAGTAACAAACCTTTTTCTTTAATTTGAATGCCTTAAAAAAATGTTGGATATTATTTCTCATCATCAATAGTGAAAATATTTGCTGATTTTGACATTATTCAAATAAATGTCAAGTTTGGACGATTCATTTGAAAAAGATTCTGAACAATTAGAACAAATTCGAGAATTCTTTTTTAAGGAATTCGATAATTTAAACAAAAATAGAACCAGAACCAGGTCTTTACAGGGTATTTTTCATAAAACAGAAATCTTAAAAACGGCGTTAGAAGAATTCGAGAACATTGTCCAAAAATATGAACAATTAAACGAAACTGAAATTTGGAATGATTTAACAGATAAACTGGATATTGTGAAAAAGAAATATGAAAATTGTATTCAAATATTAGAAAATACCAAAACAAAAAGAAATACGGAAAAGAACTCTGAAATTCAAGCAGGAAAATTTCATAATTTGAGGAATAGACGTGTGAGTGTTAGTGAAGATCATTTTCCAATTAGTATTGAGGATTTTTCGAATCTGAACGTGTCCATATCTGGCACAGATTTATATTTTGGACCAATACGTGATCCTAATATTTTATCATCTACATTAAATAACGCTGATCAATCTGAAATCGATACCAAATCTTTGATATTAAACGAGCTACAAGAATTTAGTGTTAAATTTGAGCCGGTATACAAATCATTCTTGAACAAAATGGCTTACGAATTCCCCACTGAAAAAGCAATTAAATGCATTCCAGAATTTCGAGGAACAGCAGCTGAATTGGATGGCTTTTTGTTCCAAGCAGACTATTTTGCAAAATTCATTCCACCAAGGAATGATCAGAATGAGATCCATGAAACCGAAACGGAACTCATTCATGTAATATTATCCAAATTGAAAGGACCAGCAGCATTGCATTTCAAACGAATACATGCCGATACTTGGGTAGAAATTAGAGATAATTTGCAAAGAGAATTCAAAGGAAAATTGAAATTAGAAGAATTGTTTCAAAAGATTGAAACGTTGGAACAAGGGAAACAGAGACCTTTCAAAGTTACAAAGATAGGGTGCTTACTATGAAACAACACATTGATGAATATGAAGCGAACAGAGGGGGCGGCGAAAATTCATACGCTCTCAGAAACTTACGACTCCATTTCTTAGGAGGGCTTAAAAATAGAAACTTGAAAAACTTAGCCAAAGCACATAAGGAGGATAATTTGGAAGACTTGATAACTTATCTGCAGGAGGAATGTATAGATGTGGAGCAGATAGAACAAATTGAGCATAGATTGCAGGATGCTCATATTGCAGAATCACACAGACTTGAAAAAGAAGAGCAAAAATTCAACAACCAAAGAAAAAACTTCGGAAATTTCAGAAACAGAAACAATTTTTACAGCAACAGAAACATTGACCATGACGACAGAAATGATCAAAGGAATAGAAATAATGACAGAAACCATTTCAATGGGCAATCTAATAACTACCAGCAACATCAGAACTACGGATATCCGAATAATAATAGTTATCGAAATCGAAATGATAACTATTCAAGAAATGACAGACATTACAATTCCCCTCGCAACGAACGAAACAACTTTGAACAAAATTCTTACAGAAATAACGGTAACCAATATGACAACAGTCATAGCCAAAACAATAGAAACAATTCGAATCAAAATTATCGGAATGAATCACCGCATCAAAACAACGGAAATAGAAATTACTTTAATACGAACGGAAATTCAAACTCTGAAAACAGAAGATTCGAACCATTACGTGAAGGAAACTGGAATAACCGAAATTTTGAATACAATCAGAAGCAAAAAAACTAAACCATGGGGGTTTGGATAGGAAAAAGATAGACGGATCCCACTGTTTTTATACACAAGTATATGATACTAATGCACAATACGAAGAAGAAGAAACAGGAAAATTATTTGCAACAAGCCCTATGTATGGAGGCTTTTCAACCGGTTTTTATTGGAAACTGGCAACCGCAGAAAATCCACAATACAATGAGAGATACTACTTGGATACAAGTATCTGTTATAATTTCATTCATCAGAGCACCGCAATCAAAGTCGGAGCAACAAAAATAGACCCATTCAAACATGCATGGATATGCGTAAATGGTAAACAAGTGCCATCCATTGGAACAATATGGATTCATTTAACAATAGGAGAACTAATCATACCGACAAAATTCCACGTGGTGGATAAATTAGGAGTACCAGCCAAAATTGGGTACAAATTTGCTAAGGAGCATATCGAATCAACATACATGAATTTCGAGGAAACACGTTTTAAACTAAAAAGATCAGAGAACACTTCTCTAAATGTTTACGGATTTGTAAGCAAGGATTTAATAGAATATGAAGAAAGAGATAAGTACGAGAAAAACATCGATTCGGTTATCCAACAGAATAAACAGAATTATGACTTTAAAAGCGATATAGATTCCGAATCTATCACAACAGAATCTTCGAAACCCGAAACAACTGGATCATTCTCAGAAATAATTGAACCAATAATGGATGAATCAGGTAGATTTGAACTTTTTTCCAAACAACAAGAATCAATTCGGAACCCACATAATGATGGTCTAGAAAATATCAACTTCAATGTCGACACAAAAGATAATACATGGAAAACATATCCTTACGAAGAGTTTGTAAAAGCAATGCCACAGCTTAGACAGAAATCAATAAGATTGACGACAAAAATACTTGAGGAATATGAAACAGATGCTACATTTTAATAATTAACAGTCTATCAGCTTATAAAGAACTGAAGAATTTCATCGACCTTCCGTATGGTCTAAAACCACATTTAAATGGAAGAATTTTTCATTTCCTAATAAAAGAACTTGGGTATATTAATGAATGGTACTAAGAAAACAGATTTTAACTCGAAAGTATTTTCAAAGGACTCATAGATGGATTCCATAACGGTCCAGAATTTGCCAAGTTGGCGAAAATTATTCAAGTATTCTCCTTTAAAGATTTACTTGACACATTAAGTTTAGACATTTTAAGATACATAGCAGACACATTCAATAAGGAATTCATAGTGTACACTGCAGATAAAGACAACAATGGAGGCTATACTTACGACAGGAAATTAGCCAAACTTAACGAGGACATGGGATTTGTATTTGTAGCAAAATCAGATAAAACGTGTGGTCATATAGAAAAGCCACAAGACATTCAAAACTCACACATTGCAGCTCAAGTTACAACGGAATTAACTTATGATAATGATAAATATTTCATGGAGTTGGCGTCAGTGGACAAGCCCATGAATAAAGTAAAATATTTAATAGATACAGGTTCTTCAGTAAACCTATTAAGATATGATTTATTAAGCTATGTAGGCGTTAAAAGTTTTAATATGGATGAGATAATTACACTAGTGGGTATAGAAAATGGTAGTAAAGTAACACTCGGGAGAGCAGACGTAGAATTACTTATCAATGGAATAAGATTTATAACTACTTTTCACTTAGTAGACAATTTAATAATGCCAGGTATCATGGGAATAGAATTCCTTAAACAATATGTATCAAACATTAGTGAAAACTTCAGAACAATTACTTTGAAAGCGGGTGCAAACCATTTCGAAGGTTCGATATCAAGCAGAAACAACAATAGGTACGTGCATACTATTAACAAAATTCAAACAAGTACATTGATCAATCAAAACACGTATTTTAACCAATTCGAAAACGATTGGCAGCATAATGATGATGAGATATGTAAACCAAATCAAGTTATCAACAACATGAGTCCGGAATATGGATCGGATCATGCAGATGAATATTATTACGACGAAACTACAATGATTGAATCTTCAGAACAAAAATTGAATGATAATATGGGCGACAACGATATTGATGAATATGAAGAAAACGAATATCGGGAAGAGAATTCAGAAATACAATGGAAACCTGTGGATTTGGACTCCAACCAAGACTACAGCTTGGTAGAAAACAAGAATCGAAAGCAAATAAGAGGCAATGAACGCTGTAGTAAATTACTAGAAATAATCGACTTCAAGCATTTAAAGAAACCTAACTTCAATGCGATAGAAGAAATTATGGCGAAATATAGCGACGTATTTTATTTGAAAGAAGATAAACTTACAATAACGAATGCTGCAATGCATGAAATTGAAACCACAACAAATGTACCAATTAATAAACGACAATACAGATTTCCAGAATCTACCAAGAAGCATATTAATGAAGAAATTGATGAAATGTACAAGCAAGGCATTATTAGGCCAAGTAAAGTCCATGGAATGCACCTGTGTTATGCATTCCGAAGAAAGATTTTGATGAAGAAGGAAACAAGAAATATCGAATTGTAGTAGATTTCAGAGCGTTAAACTTGATTACGAAACCATTCGTATATCCAATTCCATTAATAGATGAAATAATGGACAATTTGGGGATAGTGCATATTTTTCAACCATTGACTTAAAGTCAGGATTTTATCAGGTTCCAATTCACCCTAAAGATGCAGCCAAAACTGCTTTCTCAACACCAAGAGGACATTTTGAATTCACAAGGATGCCAATGGGACTAAGAAACAGTCCATCAACCTTTCAAAGATTAATGAACACAATAATTTACGAGATTAAAGATGTCAAAGCTATTGTTTATTTAGACGACATCATTGTTTTGGAAAAACAATAGAGGAACATAACGAAAATCTTATTAAAATACTTGAAGCTCTTAGAAGGCACAATTTGAAAATTGAGCCTACGAAATGTCAAATTCTGAAAACTCAGTTAAAATTCTTAGGACACATGGTAGATAAAAATGGAAAACGACCATTAAATGATAATATTAAAGTTATTAAAGAAATGTCTGTACCCAAGACAGTGAAAGGAGTAAGATCATTTTAGGAACTGTGAACTTCTATGGCAAATTCATACCTGGAATAGCCGAGAAACGGAAACCCTTGAATGAATTATTGAGGAAAAATGTTAAATTTGTTTGGTCGGATGACTGCCAAAAAGCATTTGAGGAACTGAGAAACTTTTTAACATCGGACTCACTCTTATCCAGACCAAATTATAAAGACACGTTTGTTATTACTACCGACGCGAGTGAACATGGCATTGGTGCGGTACTATCGAATGAAAATTCAATTGATAAACCCATAGCTTATGCTAGTAGGAGTCTTATAGGAGCAGAAAAAGGTATCATACAATCGAAAAAGAATTACTCGCAATAGTGTGGGCAGTTCAGCATTTCAGACATTACATATATCATCAGAGGTTTATTGTCTATACGGATCATAGACCGCTAATTTCATTATGGCATTTAAAAGAAACTTCGCCAATTCTCACACGCTTAAGATTGAAATTACAAGGATTAGAATGTGACATTAGATACAAACAGGAAAAGAGAACATTGTAGCAGATTTTTATCTCGGCTTCCAACTGCCGAAAATCAATCTCTCAAAAACACAGAATCAGAGGAACAAATTATTGCTGTTGTTACACGTCAGCAGCTTAAAAACAGCAGGAACTCTACTTGTTTGAACCAGTAAATGCAATAAAAGATAATAATTCGCCTAATACAAACATAGACAACGACAAAACTTGCCTATTGTAACGCACCAAAATCAAATTAATGATGATATGACTCAATCATATGATATAGACAAAAATTGTGACGTTGAAGATTCCAATATGACCAACGCATACGAAGAATATTTGGAATCATCTAAAGAAAATTCAATTGACATAGAACAATTAGTAATTTCAAAATCACTAAAGGATGACTCAGCCGATATTAATATCGTTATTTTGAACAGTAGATCAAAATACAATGAAATTTCACAAATCACCAATTTACCGCATGGAATAAAAGACTTTAGCGAAAACGGAATACTATCGATTCCACAGGAAAACATATTTGGAATAATTGTTGACGGGAAAAGTAATTCAGTAATCAACAGCAGAAAGTTTTTCCAAAAATTAGATAAATGTTTAAGCGATAATGGAACTATGATTAAAGCTTCAAATAAAATTCATGTCACATCGTTTCGAAAAATAAAACAGTTTGATATATTAGAAATATTACAATTTCTAGCAACCAAATATGGCTTAGTTATCAGCCTATATAACGCAGATTCCGAACGAATTCAAATTAATACTAATGAGATTGAAACAATACTTAGAGAATTTCATGATGCTCCCTTAGGAGGACACGTCGGGGCACGCCGGATGCGAAAAAGAATTGGATTAATTTTCGTGTGGCAAAACATGAGACGAGATATTGACAACTATGTTCGGCAGTGTGCCTCTTGTCAAAAGATAAAATTGGTAATTGGTAAGATAAAATTGGTAAATCACACAAAATACCAAGGAAAATTACTACCACTGCTTGTGAACCATTCGAAAAATTATACATGGATATTGTAGTTCTACCGGAATCGGAATGGGGGAACAAATATGGGCTTGTCATGCAAGATGACCTGACACGTTTTCTGGTGGTATCACCTATGAGCAACCAAGAAGCCGAAACTGTTTCAAGAACGTTTGTAGAAAATTTAGTTTGCAAGTACAGGACACCCTTAGAATTGGTTACAGACCAAGGATCAAATTTTATGAGTAAATTTTTCAAACACATTTGCAAAATTTTGAAAATTAAAAGATTAATACTAGTGCTTATCACCCACAGGCAAATTTAGTAGAAAGATCTAACAGAGAATTGAAAATGTATCTTAGACAATTTGTAGGGGGTAATCCACAATTATGGGATCAACACTTAAACTACTTCTCGTTTGAATATAATACGACAAACAACGGATCAACGAATTATACACCGTTCGAACTCCTATATGGAAGAAAAGCAAGAATCCCGTCATCAATTTATACAATTACCGAGTCAGAATTAAACTATGATGACTACAGTAAAGAAATGAAAATAATTTTTAAAAGATTGCATGAAAATGCAAGACAAAATTTTATAATATCGAAGGAAAAACGTAAGGAAATTTACGATAAGAACTCTGTCGAATGGCAGCCCATGTGGGGAGATATGGTTCTCGTTCAAGCCAACCCAACGGGTGCAGGACAAAAATTACAGGCCTTATGGAAGGGCCCCTATGAAATTGTCGCTTTTCCTAGCGAACAAACAACAATCATTAAAACTGGGAACAAATTGGAGAAAATACATAATAACAGATTAAAAAAATACAATAACTAATACCAAACATTTGATTGTTTTCATCTTCTATCATCGTTCTATGATAAGAAAAGAGTATTTGATATAGGGATAAACGTCGAACAACAGAATCAACGTACTGCCCTACAAAACTTAGTTTATGCACCTTTAAAGAATCCATGGTTTACTACCACGTCCATTGCAGTCATAGGAGGGGTGATAGGTATATTTTTATGTTGTTTCAAAGGAGAAATTTCTTGTTGCGCAAGAAAACTAGAATTCAATCCACAAGGAATTAGTAAAAAGGAGAAGTATAATAAAAAGAACAGCATAGATAAAGAGCAACGTCACAGAAATAAAGGTGAGAATTTAAAAATGGGGAAATGCAAGACAGAAAGAAGTCACAGACAAAAAGAAAAATTGATATATACTAATGACATAGAAACTGGGTTGAACAACCCAAAGAATACAACAACAATCGATGGAACGTTGAACAGAAAAGACACAATTAGCCAAATAAAAGAAGAAAATGAGCTCACTCAAATAGCAACAATAAACGAAGGTACCGACACTCAAATTATTTCGAACACTATGGATAATAAGTAGAGGAAAATTACGGAAAACAAACAGAAGACGAAACAATATTCATCAGCAAATATATACTGAATATGGGAAAAGGAAATGTATTAAGCAGTTTTCACAAATATGACGAAGTAATGTTACAGTTGCACAAAAACCTTGAATGGACACCCATCAAAGCCTTAGCATGAAACAGAACGGAATTATTATCTTTGATTACTCTAAAAATATCATGGACTTTGAAAATGGAAAGTATTTCAGACATCTAATACGAAAAAATGGAAACATTAATTCAATTAAAGGTAATTGGTAATTATTGCTTTATTATGCAATAATCAAATAAATGAAAATAACCATAGGATAATTTACTAAATCATAACAAATTAAGTTAGGAACTTATAATTTTGCATACTAATATACATATATTTATAGTACAACTAATAAATTTTCATTTGTTTTTTATTTTAAAATGTTTATAAATACTATGAATTAATCGCAAGGATTGAGTATCATTTCAGAAGCACGCCTAGAGCCATGATCGATGAGGGGGGAGAGGTTGTAGCAATTTCTCAACCAAAACCGCCCTAAATACTAAAGAAGTAAGTATAACACGATAGACGTAGCAACAAGTATTTTGCAGGAAGAAATTTTTATTGAATTTATACGTCCCCAAAAACCTGCAGAAGACATTCATTGCTACAACACAAAGATAAATTTAATGGGAATAATACTGGGAAAACAAAATAATCGAAAAAATGATAATAATAGTAAGTAAGGTTCATAATAAAATAACTTAAGCATGTGAAAAGGTAGCAAGGAATTAATACCGAATCGAATAACTAAAGTAAGTGAAAAGTAACAAAGACTGTAGGAGCAGGTCCTTATATTTGCAAAGTCTAATAAAAATTATAGGATAGTGAACTATTCACAATAATTTGAGAAAATTTAAATATGCACAACTTACTCGAGAGACGGTCGAGATAGCATCTATTGAAGACGAACAGACGACATCGGCAGAGAAGGAAGACATCAACGGCTCACGATATACATACCATAGTTAATTGGTATCACCGGAACGACAGGTCATACGGTGGGTTGAAGATCGAGTGTGGGGATCAGGAGACAGAAGACGAAATATTCGGAGGTTATCAATGAAGGCGAACTCAACCAGGAAGTGAAAGGGTTAAATACATCATACGAAATCAACAATACGAATTAAAGTGACAAATAACAGGCGAAGACGGATGTGCATCATACGAAAACAAAAAGGCGGATTCAACAAGGCGATTGGAGACAAGTGAATGACAAGACATTATACAAAGCTGAAAGCAAGGACATATTCAGGAGCATCATCATACACAACCGAAAGTGCAAGAAGAGATTTTAATTCAACCCCTGGAGATGATTTTGGGAGAGTTAAAGTAACACAATAATGACGGAACGAGCAGATACAAGTCGCCTCACAAAGATAAAAACAACGTTAAGACGAAATTTTAGAACAATCAACAATTCAACAGTGTTCATCAATTTAACCAGACGGCCCCAAAAAGTCAATTCAAAGCAGAGGTCCTAAAACTACAGCGGAGGCGGGTCTAACACAAAGGCAACTTATCAAGTAATCAAAATTTCCACAAGCTGAAGCCAATACACAGCGAAATTCAAAAAGCAACAACAAAGACTTCGAATCAAACACAAACAATGCGAACATCATGATAACGGTACAACATCTAAGAATCCATTCATTTAAGCAGTGTGACACACGTCAATTCATCACGACTTGCTAACTAGCAACTTATCTGAACGGAAGCAGCTTAAAACTATTGGAGAGTCACTGTAATAACGTCAAACTATTGCAAATGTTACATGCAGAAAATCATTGAAATACAACTAGAGCAGAGCTACTTCTACTCCTCTGGAGATATCACGTCAGATTTATACAAGTGGCCGGTACAACAGCAATTTTTGCACACAACAAACAATAGACATCATTTACCAAAACATCCTCATGGCTTGGCCAAAACAATTTCATCGAAGACTACAAATTTAGACGGCAGTACAAAGGTACCCACACGAGAGGAGCAGCTTAAGATGCGAAACAAGTAAGGCATCAGAAAGCACAACGGCGATACGGAAGAATCAAACAGCAGACTAGGAACACACCCTGCGCTCGAGATTTACAACCAACCAAGTGATCAACAACACGAATGATTACGAGGACGCAAGAGCAACACCAAGTAAAGGCGAGGCGATTCGAGAAGGCATCATCAGGTAAGAAACTCTCGAGAAAGTTTATGTGCAAATATGAGAATACTTAAAAGATTAGAGGAAATAAAATGGTCACACGAAGAAAAAAAAAAAAAAAGGATATAACAGGGTGATTTGATAGATTAGAAGAACACGTAATAGATGCAGTATGGTCAGAAAACAAACAAACAAAAAAAAAAGTTTTTTTTTAATAATAAAATAAGTTGATATAACACTAAGATACGGGTGAAAAATAATTTTGAAATAACACAAAGAGTACGAATTAAATTAGAAGAATAATAGGGATATAATTGAAGGGATAAATTAGAAGAATAATAGGGAACATGAAAATTACTGTGGAATAATTATATATATTAACTCAGAAACGTATCAATGTATTTAAATCTTGGTCAAGAGAAGCGTTGAAGAATAACAAAAATATGTTAGCTGAACCATATCAAAGATCCAAAAGTAAAACTTTGTAAGAAATTATTATTAAAAGAATTTATAAAAACATATACAGAACGAATAACATCAAGAGATTCTAACACTAAACTCCACCGAAAGTAAAATTCAGATATGACAGATAATAGTTAATGATTGATAAACAACGGACCATTGAATGATTATATAATAGAAAAATATATATGTTTGGATCATTTTCTTAATGAACCTTCACCTCGTTTGTGTGGGAGGAGATGAACGGCCTTGAGATCCTTCATCACTCCTCATATCGGATCACGGGATATATCGTAGGAATCTTTAAGCCAAACATAGAAGAAAGCGTAAAACTTAGAGACAGACTCAGCTGACCTATTTTCATGCGATCAGCTGATCCAAAACAAATTAAAATAAACGATCGGGCATACGAAATAATATACATACAAGAAGCAAAAACATTGCCACTGGTTAGGGACCAACGCCCGGCGATTCACATACGGAGCATCATATTTCAATTTTATTAGTGGCAATTATTGTACGCAGGAAACGTTCATTACCTTTCCCAACGTAATGGAACGACAAGTACGTTATTAAGGGTCAATGTAGCATAAAATCACTATTGACAATATAATTCATGTTACTTTTGACCGTTTGACCGATATATTTACTCGGATTTTCCGGCGCAAACAATTGAGCATAATCTACTATATATGCTCAACTCGATGGGATGGAAGGATATGCACAGCCTTATGTGCCGACACCTTCCTAAAACAATTTTAAATACTGATGGCAGTGAGATATTGTAAAAAACAAGGCCGAATATATTCAATTACTCAACGCAAAGTAATTTAAGCAATCAACATAAATTGAAAATTTGCATATAGGAATTGTTGGGTTAATTTACCATTCATCTATTTATCAATTATGTGAGATATCGCATACCCTTATCACGGTTTGGCGAAACCGTCGAAAACAACTTAGTCAGATTTACTTAACTGGAGCGCGGTGGGTGACATGTTCAAACGTGCTCACATATTGGACAGTGCACGATATGGCGGTACATAACCGCGATCGTCATTGATGATGATGCATTGGCGCATATGTATAGGACACTAAGGAAAGAATTTGTTTGAGTGAGGAGCGTAGAATAATAACTTAGCCAAAATGATAGAGACAATAAGAGTCTTCATTGAATCTACATACACGTATACAGGTGTATTGATCTAAAGGGTTTGTTGCCCAGTGTGAAAAACAGAGAACATGATTTTGTTCTTACCAATATAAACTTGAAAGGAAATATTGATATTGGGGTCTGAGTGGTTCGGAAAAGAAGAGCCGACCCGAAGGGGTAATGATTCTTTTGGGAAAGGGGAATTTAATTCAAAGCCCAGTTGAAAGGAAGAGTAAACAACTGATTGATTGATTTTTAAGAGTATACTTAACATCAAAGAGTAATACAAGCGGTAGCTGTTAATAGCTCGGCGGTATGATGCGCTGTTTTACAAAGAACCCATGCTGGGTTCGAATACAGATTTTTAAGTGAATGTTTTCACAACTTCGTTGGTTTAGTAGTATCATGCATTATAAAACATTTGGGACTTGTTGAACATTACTCTGTGAGACAGCAATGTTCAAGTTTAGGTGTAAAGAAAGGGGCAGGACTTAGAGATACTCATTTTATACAAAAAAATATATGAATTAATACATTAGTAAATTGAAGTAGCCACTTGAATGCGTGCTCGAAATAAGAGAGTTTCAGAGAGTGGAAAGAGAACAGAATTTTTCCAAGAGAATTTCAAAGGGGACATCCAAAAAAGGGGCAAAGTTTCGTTAAGTATGGAAGTCCAATATTAAGGCTGAATTAGCTAATCTATAACAAGAAATTAAATAACTATTGCAAAAATTGGGAATAAAAAGTAAGTTGTTTCGGAATTTATGGATTTTTCAAATAAGCTGATCAAGCATTTCGTGCAAAAGAACTTTAGGGGGCATCCATAAAGAATGCAAAGTTGAGTAATGAATGGAAGCTAAAACTTGAGGATATTTACGAAGTTGAAATTAAAACCACATAGTCTGAATAGATAAATGTGGGATGAGGAAAATGGTTACGTAATTTAAGGATTCTTGGACCTTTCGTGGGGTCCAAAGTCCAGTCTGATGCAATTCATGAAATCATTATGAAATTCAGAACTCGGATTGACTATATATACCGCGCGCTTTTCCAAGCTCAGGGTCAGTCCCAAATATTCAGCAGCACCTTTATTGGAATTCGGCGCTTTCTAGGTTTCCCTAGCCGGCCTACCGAATACTCCAATTGAGTCAGGGTCAGTCCCAAATATTCAGCAGCACCTTTATTGGAATTCGGCGCTTTCTAGGTTTCCCTAGCCGGCCTACCGAATACTCCAATTGAGTCAGGGTCAGTCCCAAATATTCAGCAGCACCTTTATTGGAATTCGGCGCTTTCTAGGTTTCCCTAGCCGGCCTACCGAATACTCCAATTGAGTCAGCGTCAGTCCCAAATATTCAGCAGCACCTTTATTGGAATTCGGCGCTTTCTAGATTTCCCTAGCCGGCCTACCGAACACTCCAATTGAATCAGGGTTGTCCCTTAGACACCTCGACACTCGTGACTAGTGCACGAATCGAGATCTAAGTTTAAATTAATTAACTTCTTGAAAAAGATAAAAGTGAACAGTTAAATAGTCCGTCGCGGTAAAATCGAAAATCGGTGTTAGAGTCCCTTGATAAGTATCGAAAAAAAGTGTTAGAAACTTGTGAAAACTTCATACGGAAAATAGTGCGAAATCCGTTGAAATGGATAATATTTGAGTTTAATTCCTAGGGAAAAAGTGTAATTATAAGAAACAAGTGTTACATAGTAGAAGAAAAGTACAATTGTAAGAACTAAATAGTGTTACATAAATAAAAAGGTCTTATTCCAATCGTAATTGAGTGTTTGAACTAAAACCCCGAAAAACCAGTGCCGCGCCGTCGGCCCCGAACACTTCATATATCGTGGTAGAAGCGTCGTAATAATCCGCTCGGGACATTTCCACTTCGTTTCACAGGTTGTTGATACGCACAGAGGGTGCGGATGGTCTATAGAGTAACCAGTTTGGTTTCCGAAAGGGTAAGTCGACCGTAGACGCTAGCTTGTCGGTTACCAAATCCGCGGAGATAGCTATCTAGCGTAAGAAGAGGGGAGTTCGCTATTGTGTAGTAGTGACTCTAGACGTGAGGAATGCATTCAATAGTGCCAGTTGGGCAGCTATTGCAGATGCGCTCCTGCGTCTTGGAATTCCCGAGTACCTGTACAAGATTCTCGGAAGCTACTTCCAGAATCGAGTACTGGTATACGACATGGAGGCAGGAAGTGCGTTAACATAACCTCTGGGGTTTCGCAAGGTTTCATATTGGGTCCGGTGTTATGGAAATGCATCATCAGAACCGGCGCCCCCGCAATTGGGGCTTTTTAAAAGAAATGTTTCATTGGGTATTGTAACGACCCCTCGGTCGACGCGGCTCACTACATGGAGAAATGAGTAGTGGTCAGCTGTGGCCGAGGCTGTGGCCGAGGCTGTGGCCGAGGCTGTGGCCGCACACAGAAGGAGACAATAGGCAATAAGAAAATGTAATGGATCATGCGAGATAATAGGGAAGACAAATTTGATGTGTTTTCATGCTAGTGCTCTTCAACAAGCTAAACTATAGTGTAAAATTATATAGGCTAATCATATTATTTGAACTAGTGCTTAAATCCAACCTGTTTTCAGTGGTGGTATGAATTAGACCTAAAACTATTGAATTCTTCCTGCATTATATCTATTTTGTTTTCTTAGATACTTAACCATAAAGGTTTCACTCATTCATGCGCGGTAGTCAAGACTGTAAAATTCTTTTGACCTTGAATGGTAAGATCGATACGAATCTAGAATTTTACCACCAACTGAAATAAATGTAATTAAGCAGGTGAAAGAACAAACAATTCTAAACTTGATTAAACATAGGCGTTCGAAGGCTTAAGTTTGAATTCGCACAATATCGAAACGGTAAATTAATTAATGAATTTATTTGAACATATCCTAAAGAAACATCTACTTGATCGCAGAAGTCTTAAACTTGCTCTACTCTACTTAAAGCGGTACAGAAAAGATCTGGAATTAACTAGAACACTAAACGTAAGTCATAAGTTCTTTCAAAAGATGTATTCCCATTCAATTTACTGGATTATACTATGTTACAGGATTTTTTTAATACATCGCTGTAGTTAAAAAATCGGAATTATTCTTTTCTATCGTACCGTTGACACCAAATTAAAAAAATCGTTTAATTACGATTCTCCGCCGACGAACTACAGTGAGAATGTCGACGCACTCCAATGCATCCGGAGCCGAACCATCTGGCCAAGGAATTTCCTGCTCCACGCCAACGGGACAATGCAAAGTCTGTAATTACACGACTCAAGCGCGACTGTGGCAGTGTAGTACGTGCCATAACTGCTACCATCCGGTTTGTATTGGTATACAATCAGATCAAGAAAACCCTGCGTTCATCTGTCTGCAATGCAAACCACCAGCGGGCACTCATAAGCACACCTATACTGTTGCTCCATCTACAGTTCCTGTAAGTACGGTTCCCCTCGAATATGTGAATATGTCATGGTCACAAATATCGCCAGTTACAAGTATAGCTTCATCAGGCCCATTGTGTATGCCACCCAAAACTACCATCTATCCCCGAATAATGCCCCGATTACCAATCGCTCCATCATTTTCATACGTCACCAACCAGGCACCTCTGAACTCGTTCCCATTAATGTCTAATCTGGCTCATGCGTTGCCGCCCTGTCAAAGTCCGTCGTTTCCTTCGCTAGCAAGTCATCCGGCTCTAATACAGCAAGATGCAGTGCCGGTTATTGCTCCGTTAGCTACCGAGTACAGATCAGCCCCGCTTACACTGCCTGTAAGCAGTCACCATGATCCATCCGGAAGCCAACATCCGACTTCTACTGAACAACCTATTCAAGTACCTCTGACGATGCCTGTAGGCGATCCACGGAACAAGGAGTATCCAGGTCAAGTAGATGCCAGAAGTCAGAGTTCGAAGGCTACAAGCTCCAGGTTATCTACAAGGATGAAACAGAAGCAGTTGGAACTAGAAATGCTAGACGAGGAAAGGAAGCTGCAAGAGATCGAAGAAGCTAGGAAACGGGCCTACATCCGCAAGCGTTACGAATTACTGCAAGAAATCGCGAGCGAAACGTCGTCGACATCTGACATTCTTGAGGATGAAGAAAGGACTAACGAGAAGGTCAACTCATGGTTACAGTGTGAAGTGCCAAGTAGCAATGTAACTCGAACTTTGCCTTCTGCTTCACGATTTAAACATCATCATCCTGTAAGACCTGCTCCTGCTGCTCCATTCCAAACAGAAGACGTCACGATGCAGAACTCATATACCATCAGGCCATCATCTCGCAGACAACAAGAAGACAGCTCAGCTCCACCTAGAAGCATACGATTCGCAAACATCAGCGAGCCGCACTTTATTCCCATGCAAGGATCCACTCCAAGACACCCAACAACACGAATCGTACATGAGCACAACTTAACACACAATCAAGTAGCTGCACGGCAAGCAGTATCGCGCGAATTACCCCTCTTTGGAGGCTCACCAGAGGAATGGCCCTTGTTCTACTCCTCGTTCATCCAAACAACGGACATGTGTGGCTATACACAGGAAGAAAATCTTATTCGCCTCCAAAAGTGCCTTAAAGGAAAAGCTTATGAAGCCGTGAAGTGTAGGTTGATGCATCCTGCTAACGTTCCTGGAATTATCGCCACACTTAAAATGCTCTACGGCAATCCAGAAGTGATCATCCATAACATCATAGCAAAGATTAATGCTGCTCCTGCTCCCAAATCTGAAAAACTCGATAGTGTGATTGAGTTTGCGCTAACGGTTCAGAACTTATGCGCAACGATCGAGGCATGTGACCTTCTGGAGTACTCTTATAACGTTGTACTACTAAGAGAGCTCGTTGACAAACTTCCATCCAGCCTGAAATTAGATTGGGCGAAGCATCGACGTACTCTTCCGTCAGTTCATCTGTCTACATTTGCAAATTGGCTATACGATCTCGCTGAGACCATCTGCCCAATAGCGTCTTTAAATGTTTCTCGTACCGGCAAGAATGGACCAGCCTTTCTTAATGCGCACTGTGAGAAAGCTGACACCTGCTCTACCACCGAGCCCACATCATCTGCAAAATTATGTTCTGCGTGCCAAGGAATTTGCACTAGTCTCGATAAGTGTCAAAGGTTCCTGAATGCCGAGTATAATACAAGGTGGATGACGATAAAGGAAGCAGGAATTTGTAGAAAGTGCTTAAGAAAGCATAAAACGACTTGCAAATTACAACAGTCATGTGGAATAAACGGATGTACCTTCAAGCACCACCCATTACTTCACAACAGACAACGTGACAGCAGTGCCGATATTGACTCCGGAAATCCGTATCGCAAACCAGAAAATGAAGAAACACACCCAATACCCCTGCGAACGCGAATGCAATGCTCATCATAGCTCCATTAAGAAGACGCTCTTCCGCGTCGTCCCAGTGACGCTATACAGTCGCGATAAAGTTGTCAAGACGCACGCTTTTTTGGACGATGGCTCATCATGGACTTTGATGGACGCTGGGCTCGCAGTAGAATTAAACCTACATGGGAAGCCCTCACCAATATGCCTACGATGGACCGGAAACAAACAGCGATATGAGAAAAACTCGAGAATGATTGACGTCGATATTTCAGGAACCTTTGTAAATGCTAAGAGATACCCTCTACGAGAAGTGCATACGATTCCAAACCTCGGCCTTTTTCATTCGGTCCCCGAATCAGTTAATTATCGTAACAGCTTCCGAAAAATGCATCTCACGGTATGCTACCTATCGAGAGTGTATACAGACATGATAAGTGAGATTTTTTCATTCTCCTTTAGATTCAAACCCTGTTTTTACCTTATCGAGTTCACAAGGTCACGTGGTCACGGCTTTACAGAAAATCAAATCGACCACATCTGCATCAGCCGAATCGCGTCTAATTATCACCTCCTCATCGGCGAAATACGCCAACGCACTGCGCGGATTTGTCGGCAGAAGGAGAGAGTTGGACGACGGTTCAACACACGCCGACTGGAAGATGTTACGGTGAAATCACGTGAAACGGTCCTTCGTTGAAGAACTGGCGACACGTGCTGCAGATATTCCGGAAGGTGGCAGCGTGGTCCGACATCAAGAATGCCTTCATCGCCACCAGCGAGAATATTCTGAACTGCGCACCCGAGAAATCAATGTATCACCGATGAGATCTGGAGGAAGATAGAGAGGCCGAAAATAAGTCAAAACCGCGATAGAGCGAACAAAAACCAGAGAAGCCAAAGTCTTAGCCCGAGAGCAATACTCGTCTCTGGAGAAGGAAGGGAAATGCTCATGTCGACAGGACAAGCGAGCGTGTGGAACTCTCTGGCCGACAAAGGAGAGAGCCGCAGCAACCGAGGATATTCACCTCCTCTACGATATCTCACGAAGCTTAAGCGGGCGAAGATGTATGCAACGATGCTTGTAGTGCTGTGGTTTGTACACCAGGTCATTGTGCCATACATTGTCGAATGTCTTATTGGCATCAGGTAAGGTCATGAAGTAGGTTTTTGAAACAAGTTTGTTCCCTCTTGTGGGGGCAGCAGGGACTATGTCCAAGGCCTTGACGATCCCTCCCCAGTGGGCCTTGTTAAACTCCTATAAAAGCTGCATGTATCCGCAATTTGGCCCCACCAAAGCCGTGTGCCGCTCAAAGGTGGGACACAAAACAGGCCTGACACGACGGCCCTCAAACGAGACAGGAGGTTTGCGCAGGCCCAATAAGCCGCCTATAAAACCAATCATTACGAGCAATGTAAGAGATAATACGACTCGATATAATCGGCAAAGACCTAGGTGACGAATAAAGGATCACGATTGGAACATTGAACTGCATGGAAGTCGCTAGGTTTCGCAGGTTGCGACAGGGTGATCTACGATGAATTACATCCCTGCAACTTCGACTTCGTGGCGCTGCTGGACAGGGCAAAAAGTGTGGAAAAGCGGGCATCAAGTGACTACCATCTACCAAGGCTGTGGCACCACCAACAAGCTGGAAACCGGCTTAATAGTGCTAAGCAAGATGCACTAACGTGTGATTGGGTAGCAGCCAATCAACGCAAGGATGTGCAAGCTGAGGATAAAGCACTGGCTAGAGCGTCGACTAGCACCAATTGCAAGGGAGTTCGTGGGGCAGTACCAGGCGGGTTTTATGGGCGAACGCTCCACCACGGACCAGGTGTTCGCCATTCGCCAAATACTGCAGAAATGCCGCGAATACAACGTGCCCACACATCATCTATTCATCGACTTCAAAGCCCCATATGATACAATCGATCGGGACCAGCTATGGCAGCTAATGCACGAACACGGATTTCCGGATAAACAGACACGGTTGATCAAATCGACGATGGATCGGGTGATGTGCGTAGTTCGAGTTTCAGGGGCATTCTCGAGTTTCTTCGAAACCCGCAGAGGGTTACGGCAAGGTGATGGTCTTTCGTGTCTGCTATTCAACATCGCTTTGGAAGGGGTAATACGAAGAGCAGGGATTAACACGAGTGGTACAATTTTCAATAAGTCCGTCCAGCTATTTCGCTTCGCCGACGACATAGATATTATGGCACGTAACTTTGAGAAGATGAAGGAAGCCTACATCAGACTGAAAAGGGAAGCTAATCGGATCGGACTAGTCACGTCGAAGACGAAGTACATGATATGAAGAGGTGACCCATCGCGAGTTTGCATCGGTGGTGACGAAATCAAGGTGGTAGAAGAATGTGTGTACTTGGGCTCACTGTTGACTGCTGAAAATGATACCATCAGAGAAATTCGAAGACGAATCTAATAGAGTTCGCCGCCGTACCAAACTGTCTATCTACAAAACGCTCATTAGATCGGTAGTCTTCTACGGACACGAGACCTGGACGATGCTCGTGGAGGACCAACGCGCACAACGCGAAAATCGGACGACTGCGGTGGGCCGGGCACATAGCCAGAATGTAACCCGGTGAAAATGGTCTTTGACAACGATCCGACGGGCACAAGGCTAGGTGCGCTGCGGGCAAGGTGGAAGATGACTTGCGGACCCTCCGTAGTCTGCGTGGTTGGCGACGTGTGGGGAATGGGATGTTCTAGTTGTTCATAACAGGTACAGCAAAACTTCACAACTTACTTACTTACTTATGGATCCTGTACACCTCCGGTGGTGCAAAGGGCCGACTTGAAAGATCTCCATCCTGAGCGATGCCCGGCTATCGCTTTAACCTGCTGCCAGGTTAGATTTCGGTCGACTTCTTTTATTTCTTTATTGAGGCTTCGCCGCCATGAGCCTCTGGGTCTGCCTCTGCTGCGATGTCCCGCTGGGTTCCAGTCTAATGCTTGCTTACAGATTTCGTTTCCGCCCCTACGTAGAGTGTGGCCGACCCAGCCCCACTTCCGATCCCGAATTTCTGTTGCTATCGGCCTCTGGTGACAACGACGATGGAGCTCGTTGTTTGAGATCCAGTTGTGAGGCCACCAGGCCCGAATTATATACCGCAGGCATCTGTTAATGAACACCTGCAGCCGTTGAGTGTTCTCCACTGATACACACCATGTTTCGCTAGCGTATAACAGCACAGATTTCACGTTAGAGTTGAAAATTCGTATTTTGGTGCGTTCACTTATCTGCCTGTTTTTCCAGATATTTCTTAAACTCGCAAAGGCAGCCCTTGCTTTCTTGATCCGTGCGCCTATGTCGATCTTGGTACCGCCGTCTGACGCCATTTGGCTACCAAGATATTGGAAGCTTTCAACATTCTCCACTGGTTGCCCGGCTACTGTGAAACTGGAAGGAGTCACCGTGTTTACATCCAACGATTTGGTTTTGTTGACGTTGATGACTAAACCTGCCGAGGAGGAGCGATCGGCAAGGTCGTTGAGCTTACTCTGCATATCATAGCGCCGTTGCGCGAGTAGTGCAACGTCATCCGCCAATTCGAAGTCGTTTAGGTGCTCCATGGTTATAGGCTGCCATAACAGCCCGCGGTTTGGTTCACGGTCAATCGCATCTACAGGAACAGTAACGGTGATAGAATACATCCTTGCCTCACACCAGCTACGACCCGGATAGGGTCGGACAGGACCCCATTGTGCAGCACTCTACACGAAAAGGCCTCGTACTGTGCTTCGATGAGGCCGATGATTTTCTCAGGAACCCCCTTGCGTCTCAGGGCGCCCCACATATTCTCGTGATTGAGACGGTCGAAAGCTGAAAGTGAGATATCGTAGAGGAGGCGAATGTCCCCGGTTGCGGCGGCTCTCTCTCCTTCGTCGGCCAGAGAGTCTGCCCACGCTCGCTTGTCCCGTCGACATGAGCGTTTTACTTCCTTCTCAAGAGCCGTGTATCGTTGACGGGCTAAGACTTTGGCTCCTCTGGTTTTCGATCGCTCTATCGCGGCTTTGGCTTCTCTTCGCTCCTCTATCTTCCTCCAGGTCTCAACGGTGATCCATTGTTTTCTCTGGGAGCGTAGTTCACCCAGATTGTTCTCGCTGGTGGCGATGAAGGCATTCTTGATGGCGGTCCATTGGTCTTCCACGCTGCCACCTTCCGGAATATCTGCAGCACGCGTCTCCAGTTCTTCAACGAAGGACCGCTTCACCGTGGCATCTTCCAGTCGGCGTGTGTTGAATCGTCGTGCAACTCTTTCCTCCTGCCGACGAATCCGCGCAATGCGCAGGCGTATTTCGCCGATGAGGAGGTGATGATCAGACGCGATATCGGCACTACGTTTATTCCGTACATCAAGAAGGCTCCGTTTCCATTTTCGGCTGATGCAGATGTGGTCGATTTGATTTTCTGTAAAGCCGTCACGGGAGACCCACGTGACCTTGTGAACCGGTCGATGAGGGAAGAGCGATCCCCGATCACCATGTTGTTATTACCACAAAATTCTGCGAACAGCTCTCCGTTTTCGCTCATTTCTCCGAGACCATGGCGTCCCATAATGCGCTCATGGTTCGAGTTGTCGGATCCGATCTTCGCATTGAAGTCGCCCAAACAGATCTTGATATCACTCTTCGGAATTCTATCTACGACGGCATTGAGTTGACTGTAGAAGTTCTCTTTGTCTTGCAGATCGGCAGCATCGGTTGGCGCATAACATTGGATTATAGTAAGGTTTCGGACCCGTGTTCTAAATCTGGTAACGATTATCCTTTCACTTATAGGTTCCCACTTCATAAGCGCAGAGTGTGCCTGAGCGCTTAGTAGGAAGCCAACTCCGTGATGCCGGGGAGCGTGTTCACCTCGTAAACCAGAGTATAGCAGAACTTGTCCCGACGGCGTTCTGTGCTCTCCAAAGTTTGGCCAACGGACTTCACTCAGTCCCAGGATCTCAAGCTTCATGCGGCGTCCTTCATTGGCAAGTTGTGCCAATTTACCCTGCTGGGCTAGGGTTAAAACGTTCCATGTTCCTATTCGTGTCCGTTGTTTCGCGCTAAGAGTCGTCGCCGTAAAATCAGTCCGTATTCTTTCATTATCGGATTCTCGAACAAATTGATGTTTCGGGAACAGTAGGTTGTTGGCCCAAGGTTCCCTATCCACCGGGATGGGGCTGCCATCTTAGGTATAGCTTCCGGGGAATAGCATTTCATACTCAGCCGCTGGATGCCAGAACAGACGCTGTTGGAGCCGCACCTCCTTGGTGGACAGACGCTCGAAAACTTCACAAGGACGCCCTTTTTCGTACTAATTACTCAGGGAATAGAAGGTCGAGAATAGCCACCGTTGCTAACTAAAGCGCGAACCGGATACCTGGGACTCCCACAATATCCGCGGCAATAGCAGCAAACGATGCTCTGTACGTATTTAGTGTTTAATTTCAAATTTTTAATTTTATATATCAACGAAAGAGAGGAAGGAAAAAAATAAAGATTGCTCAATAGTTGAGACAAAATCGCTTTAGTTTTGGACAAAACTCAAGTACGCTTAGCTGCTAATAGGATTAATTACAAATTATCAATAAGGAGAAAAGTATAATTGAATTGGGCATTTGAGAAAAAACAAATAATATCTAAAAATTAGATTTGGACTTAAACGTTATTCTTATCTTATCTTGTCTTATCTTATCTTATCTTATCTTATCTTATCTTATCTTTTATCTTATTGCTTATTTCCTTTTTTTCTTAATATAAAAACCAATCTATGTATGTATGTTCGCTAGCTACTTCTGAACCACTTAGCCGATTTCAACCAAATTTGGTACACTCATTCTCTATCCTCAGGAGAAGTTAACAAAGAGGTGGGATGGTCATTTGGAAAAGAGGGAGGGGTTTTGCCCAGAAAACGAACAATTCTGTGTAACTTTCAACTCGCAGGACCGATTTCAACCAAATTTTGTACACATATTCACTACGAGGCGGCGATCACATAGGAGGGGATTTGGGAAAGAAGGAGGGGTCTGGAGGGAGGGGTTTTGTACAGAAAACGGGCAATTCAAAGTAAATTATGAACCACTGTACCGATTTCAACCAAATTTGGTACACACATTCTATATCATAAGGAAAAGATAACAAAGGGGGTGGGATGGTCATTGGGAAAAGGGGAGGGTATAGGGAGAGGTGTTGTTTTTGGAAAACGAGGAACTCAGTGTAACTCCCAACCCCCAGGACTGATTTCAATCAAATTTTGTACACATTGTGTGTACATTTTGTCACTATGAGGAGCCGATCGTATAGGAGGGTAATTTGGGCAAGGGGGGAGGGGTCTGGAGGGAGAGGTATTGTTCAGAAAACGAGCAATTTAGCGTAACTTCTGAACCCCTGTACCGATTTCAACCAAATTTGGTAATCACATTCTCTATCCCAAGGAGAAGATAAAAAAGAGGGTGAAATGGTCATTGAGAAAAGAGAGAGGATATGAGGGAATGGGTTGTCTTCAGAAAACGAGCAATTCAGTGTAACTCCCAACCCCCAGGGTCAATTCCAACCAGATTAAATGATTGAATCATTCAACTCTATGATTAAAGATTTATTCATTTTTGACAATGATGACTGATAATGATTAACGATTAAATTCTTTTTTTACAATGATTAATGATTATGAATAATGAAAAAAACCGTTGGAGTATGATTAACGATTACCGATCGGGATTGAATGTTGACACACTATGTGTATGATTAATGATTAACGATCATGATAAATTAACGATTAACGATAACGATAAATGATCAAATTGAATGATTTGCATAGTGATCAATAATCGAGTAACCTTTATTCTACATTTTAAAAGGTATAAAAATATATGATTATGATTAAAGATTAATGAATAAAAGCAAGGTATGCAATGATCCAATGTTCCAGCATAACTTCTGTACCCCTTGCCCGATTTCAACCAAATTTGGAACAAACATTCTTTTTCTTAAGAAGGCGAAGATGATAGGGATGATATTTAGAAAACGGGAAAGTTGCGGAGGGGCTGGCATTGTTCAACTCTCAATCACCTCAGTGTAACTTCTGATCTCCCCTTATCCCCCGAAATCATGGTTTGCCCAATGAAAAACAATGATTAATGTGTTTCCTTCTGTTTAGTTAATGTGATCCTTTCTTTAAAAATATACGTTTTTCCGGAATAAGACATCGGTGGATCTTTTTTAGGAATAGACGATTGCCCAGAATAAAGCGATTTTGGGTTTGATCAAAATCAGTCAATGTTTTCAAATAAAATCTGCCTTCTTTCAATCAAATGATGAAGTATCAATAAGAAAACACAATTATGGGCTTCGTAGTTGTGCGGCTAGCGACGTCAATCGTCTAGACGCATGTGCTGTGGAGTGTGGAAAGCAAATAATAACAAAGATCAGTAGAAAAAATGACTGAATTATTACTAACAAGTACTCTAATCATCGAAATCGCATTAGCCTGTGATGAGTATGAAAATGGTTGTGGAAAAAAGTACGATAATGGAAAATGCACACAAGGTGCATTACGCAAACACAACGTCGGCTTAAGTATGAGGTATCGTAGCAAAAAAAAAATGGAGAAAAAGGATCAATTGAGAACCAAAAATTGGACCAAGATAATACAGTTAAAAGGCACAGTTAAAAAAGATAGCAACAGAGAATTTAAAATAATATTGGAATGATCTCACCAAAAGCAAACCGACTTCCGATGATTTTATACATCCTTCGAAACAAACGGCTGATTAACCAAATCCATAGCACCAGCAATCCTGCTGGAAATATTGCTGAAGAAGGAGCGCCATCGCTTGGTTCAAAAGCAGCAGTTTTGATAACTACAATTCAATCTTGAACACATTCCACCTTGATCATCAGTCAGCAGCGCTTCATCAGATCCGTGTTGAATTAGGATGACAGCAGCTTTCTCAATGTCCGATTTCAGTGGTATAAATCCGACAGTAGGCAAAGGCAAATAAATATATACACGCTAGCCTTTTGGATGCGGTGAGCTCGAGGACCACATCTTCGCGATGTATCGAATTGTGGACGTTAAATAATGTTATATTATGCAAAAAAATCACAAAAATAATAAACAAACCAAATACCGTTTCATTGCTTTGTTTTTCGTGAGCTATGAGATGAAGTCCAGGAGCAGTAACCCTATATCATGAGGCTAACGCTATGATATTTTTATGCCCAGGGAAGTCGAGACACTTTCCAAACCAAAAATTGCCTAGACCGGCGCCGGGAATCGAACCCAGCCACCCTCAGCATGGTCTTGCTTTGTAGCCGCGTATCTTACCGCTAGGCTAAGGAGGGCCCCATGCAAGTAAGAGAATACTTCCCCATTTTCCAACAATTGTGAAAAGTTAAACCATAGTGTGCGTGAGTCGATGCATTAGGCTGCATTTTTGATGATATATAGGGAAAGGGTTCGGCACTTCATCTCATAGCTCCTATTTTCATCCCATCAAAAACAAAGCAATGAAAAGGAATTTGATTTGTTTCTTTTTTTGTTATTTTTTCATCATGCCCGCATTTTTTTCACGCATGCTCGTGTTAGCAAAAAGAAGCGACGAGATTGGTGCTGTATTTCTTTGTTTTGCGATGAGATGAATATATGTTCAGTTAGATGGAAAACAGAACAGTTCCCCTTCATTGTATTCAATATCAAATTTATTTCAGTTAAACTATAGTGTCTATAAGTTAGACCGGTTGCTGGCAAATGCCGTCAAGTGTAACCTATTGAAGATTATGCAGTTTATTTGATTAGAGACGGGTTAGTTTTTCGACAGGTACTGTCGCATGAATGAATTAAGTGAATGACGAAGAAAAAAACAAGCATTCCCTTAGCTGTCCACGGCTTAATCATTCATCACTCGCTGACATACCCTTCGGGCTAAACCTGAACCTGCGACAACACTTGGCGCTCTGTTTTGTTGTTTGTTCGTTTTCAATTTACCAATTGGTGTTCTCTGGTTATACAATTCAGCTCAAAAGGCTTGCAATGTTTAAATAGAAGACTAGGGCATTGATGACTTGTTTTCAATATTAATCACCTGCTTATGATTTCAGGTTATAAAAGCATCAAACATGCTCGATCTTTATTGATCAGTAAATCGTTGACACTAGTGGAGTAAATACCAAATCATAAGACAAACTGAAAGAATGTGGTTCGTACTTGGCTATACGATTTATTATATGATGAGAAAAGTAAGGTCGTCTGCAAAGGACTTATTTCTATAGAATCTTTCAAGCCTTTTCATGACATGGATTAAAAATAAAGTTCTTTTTTGTTTTACCAAGAAACAACGTCATCATCAAGTTAAGCAAGCATGTTGCCTATTTCATTGCGTAATTTAAAACAATAGCCTGTTGGCGAGAACTGTTGAGATTAGATTACATTTTTTTCTTTAGAAAATCCAGGCAAAATAAAGGTGTTGAAGTGGTCAATATTTTTAATTTTACTTCATAGAATTCTAACAAAAAATAGCTGACTTTCACTTACATAAAATACATGCAAGTGTTGTATGCCAGAATAATTTTATCCCGAGATTTCTATAAGCTATGTTTTAGCATTCGGCCTACCGCTGAGAACTGTACTGAAGTTGTTACCTTGACAAATTTAGAAATTAATCAATTTAATTTATATCTTTGAATATAGGTATAATGCTCCTGGTTTTTATCAAGATCGATCTAGATTGTGTAAGTGCTTTTAGGAGTACTCTAATCTAATCAATCAACGAACTAGGTACGCATTTTACTGAAGAAGATACAGTGTGCAGTTATTCGTTGGTTTTATATTTATGTTAGCGGTTATAAATCGGGTTCTGGACCTGTTCACCTAAAAATATGTCTCAACAAAACACACAATCCTGCTGACTAAAGCCATTTAATATTTATGACAGTCTAATTTTTTTATTCGTATCCGTGATTCCGATTCTTTAATTAAGAGCCAAGATTAACGGAGAACTTGAAGAGGAATGGAATCGTTTGGAAGAAGATGAAACTTTGGTAAAAAAAATTGATTAGCGAAAATATCAACTCGTTTGAGGACACCAACGATATAAACGAAAAGCGAAAAAAGAATTAACAAATCAAAGATTCCACCGGGTTCTAATGAAGAGTATCAATTCTTGTTTTAGCCATGGATTTCGTTTGCATATCAAATGGACGCTATGGGACTAATAAGTTCAAGATCAACTGGATTCTGGACTGGTCCATGTGTTACTCATTTCTTGGCAGTCAAGAAGATTTAGAAGATCGAATAATACTTCTCGCGCTGCGACATGTGGGGTCGTTGATCCTATATGCGATGTCCAGAGATGTGCAATGGAATTGATAGATAGGAGATGGTATTTTTGTGTTTCCATACGAACCGTCTATTATCTCCAAACAATCATAGCATCACGATTGAGCATGACATGTAAAGACGCTTAACGTTATATTTATTTACTTGTACTTCACTGAAGTACGCATTCGCCCATCTATGTGTTAATGTTACTATAGTGATCACCATCTAAACCATAATTATTGTTTCAAATGAGGTTGTTATTTGAGCCTCTACCATACAAGATATTACGGAACGACTGATAGTAGACAACTTTACCATCTGCAACTTTGCAACCAATAAGTCAGCAGAAGCATTTATATTGTTTGACACTTGTTTACGTAACCACGTGTCTGATTTGTGATTATGAATTCGATAGCGCTCAACGAACAATAGCTCGCGAGGTGGAAACTGTTCACTTGGAGAAAAGTGGTTGGTTCTACGATTTAATCTTAGGTAGGTATAAACTGGTGAGCTGTAAGAAGTCCTTTGATTTTAACTGAAGTTTTATATCTGCCTTTTCCTACTTACCCGTTAGATTCTCAGTACATTGGTCAATATAAACAACCAACAAAGCTTTTGTCCCATTACAAAGCGTTTGATTATTATGACAATAAAGTCTGGATGCGTAGTAAAAATGATATTTCCGTGGATGCATGATAGCACATTTGAAATCTTGCCTTCGGTGGGGTTCGTCGCTTATGAATTTCAAAGGCTTGGAATCAGTCGAAGTCTTTTGCATATTTGAAGTGTTGTTGTTGTGCATCATCAAATGACCCCGACAATGCGATATGTTTATGTCACTAGGACTGTTGTTCAGAGTCAAACGTGGCTAAACATTGGGCGGCTACAATACGGTAGATTAGCTGAAACTCGCTAGCTCACGGGAGGGTATTCTACCGGGTCGTTAACGCTACTTCAATCACCCCAATACTCAAGCTGAGGATGTTTCTGTTCTTCGCAGGAGTATAAAACAGAGCCGTCATAAAAAGCACCAATGCGGTAGGATGGGCAAAGCTATTACTCAAAGGGGGGGGGGGGTATCTATGTAGGGATCCAAGAATGACGAGGCTTGGTGGTCCCTTTGTGGACCCGGGAAAACGAAAAAATAGAAAGATGGTGAAAGACCTTAAAATCAAGGGTTACTCTTTCTTAAAGATGGCTACACCTGGCTTATACATTTTACAATTTATTTTGTGACGTCACATTCGGGGGTACTTGCATGCTTGTTGTTGGATTCGGTGTTTTCTGGTGCAATTCTGGAGAGATGGCCTTGATCTAGCCGGCTTGGTGTGGCACTGAGAGATTGATGACGTGGCTTTTCCGTATCGGTGTTGGAAGATGGCGGCCACACTTCTGCCAGCGATGACGCTGCTTTATCGAAGCCAACGGGCACTCGCCAAATCTTCCCGGAAATCACCTCTGTGGCACTGCACTCTCGAGACCTTGGAAAAAAGGTGCATTAGAAAAAGGCCCCTTTGTCGTGAACCTGGACACACCGGATTAGCACCCTGCGACGTCACTTCCTAACCTCTAAACTTTGTTCTACTTTCTGCACTTGATATTTACCTTTATCTTGGTGGTTTTTTAATTTGTTTGTTCCTGTCGTTTTTGTTGTTCTTATTGTGTCGGATTTCAACTATAATTTAAGTAGTACATTAATTTAGGCTAAGTTTTAAACACTAACATTACTAACCGTACTAATAAATTAACACAACTAATTTCCGTACTTTCTAACAAAAATTATCAACGTACTTTTGCTTTCAACGACTAACACAATTAACAAATCCTATTTTAAGAAAAGAAACAATACAAAATTAAAAGAAACTTCACCAACAATTATTCAAACAATCAACCTTTTACAAATTAAACATGCGCGTACTACAACTTCATTCAAGGATCACTGGTTGAAAGAGGGAGAACCCTTCTTTTTCCGAACGAGACACTTTACAAACAGGCGTGGAACAGACAAAATTCGACTTTTCGAAGGAAAAGCGTCAGCAGGAAGATCGAGACCGTGAAGAGACGGAGCAACTGTATCGTACCCCCTATTTTTTAGCGTAACTTATAAGATATATGAAAAATGAAATGTTATTGTTTGCAAAACAACATTGCTTTGAAAGGCAAATTCGATGCAAGACAGATAGCAGTTGGATACACACCTTCAGAAGTTCTTTGCAAATCTGCCCTCACTGCATAGATCATTGGTTCTGAAACTCATCCTGCAAAACATTGAATTTCGTGGTTCTGAGTTTCTTGAAAGTAGGCTTCCAAGCCTCTTGAAAGAATAATTCCGAGCCCTTTAAAGGGAGGCTTCCAAGTCTCTTGAAAGGAGCTTCCGAATATCTTGAAAGGCTTCCGTCCCTTTTGAAAAGAGGCTTCAGAGCCTCTTGAATGGCGGTTTTCGAGCCACACAAAAAGAGACTTCCTTTGCATTTTGCAAGGACGCTTCGGAGCTTCTTGAAAGGAAGCTTCCTGGCCTCTGGAAAGCGGGCTTACGAGTCTTTTGAAAGGAGTTTTCCGACCCTTTTGAAAGAAATGTTTGGACATTATCCTCTCCAACAACTTGGTAGACATGTCAGCACCAACAGTCATCGACGAACTATCCTCCGACCACCTGCCAGTAGTTTTTTCCGTCGATTCCAGCCTTTCAGTTACTCCACCAAATACCCGGTATTGTTATGCTGAAATCGATCGTAGTAATCATCGCTTACAAGCTGACGTGTTTTAGGACTTAAAATTTTCTTCCTGCTGATTTGCAAGATACTGTGAAATCGAGTCTATTATTGGAAAAGAGTAAACTCTATACAAAAAACCGTCATTTATTCACGGATAAAATATAGTCCCTTGCATGAAGTTGAATTCTGAAGGCCCTTGATTCGACAATCCATCCTCATGCAACTCAAAAAAGTGAGGATTTGAAGTTTCAATCGCAATTCGTATGACAAGCTGGAGTCCCGTCTACTATGGAATGGCTCAAATAGTATCCTAAGCCAAGCGAAGAAAATTGAACGAAGCGCATCTCAACGATGATTTACCTGGTCGAGGCCTGTTTTCCGGTTATCCTGGCAGTACGAGATCCTTATCAGCGCTTGGCATTCGGCCAACAGAATTGCGGCCGTCGAATGGTCACGTATGTTGGTGCTGCACATTAACAGAAACCCTTTAAATCTAGTGCAATATGGTAAGTGTTTCCTTCGTTAGATGAATCTGTGGTCGTGTGTTGCACGACAGATATTCCGTGACAACCACATTTTGCCGCTAGTTCTAAATTGGTAAGTAATTTCGACTTATAGATATTCACAATGGCATATTCAACGTGGATTTTAAGCAAAAATAGTCAACTTATGAATGATATATTGATCAACTTGGCTGCCCTACAGATTCTCTTTGTTAAAAAAAACTTTTCATAAAGTAATTTGAATCTAACGCGGATCAAACTCGAGGTACAAAATTTCCATTTTTTGTAGCATTAGATCTCAATACTTACTTTTTTGCCTTACTTGTCCGTTGCGTGGGATGCAAGTGTAACAAAATTTCCTATGTGTTGCGTTTGGTTGATGAGACAAATTCTAATTAAATAACTATTTAAGTTCAAGTTCTAGTTTTCTCCGACAAAATATTTTTTGGATGCTGGAGAAGTTCAACATATTGAGCAGGGCAAGATTTTTCAATGAGGTTTGCGTTTATCAATTTTAAATTTGAATGACAAGGGTGCTCATTCCAAAAAATGTATTTTTTCGTATAATTAATAAGCTTTATAAATTCCATATCAGAGATTGAATCCTAAAGAGAAAGAGCAAGTCTCTCACTTATCTTCTCTGTATACATATACGATATGTAACATACCGCGAGAAACATTTTTCGCAAGTTGTCATGATAAAGAACTGATTCGGAATTTTAGTTATTGAAGTCGGGTTTTGCAGTACTTTCCAGTGAAAGTGGGGATTAGTTATTATAAACATTACGTGCTAGAGCATTCTGTATTGTTTACAAATTATATTATAACCGCTTACTTCCGACAGTTAACCCTTGTTTGAAAAAACACATCCGTTACAACGCAATACAATCTTCGTACAAAAAAAATGCAATTTTATAAATCAAATGAGGATACGATTCGTTTCAATCATCTATTAACAGGACTAGGGTGATTGTTTCACACAATATTTTTCTATTTTCAGATTATTTCGAAGAATGTTTTGTTCTACGTTGTGCGAATGAGTGAATTAATTAACAAATACAGAACGATCATGCGATCTTCGAAATATTTTAATCTGCTTTGTATGGGTAAATAAATTAATTAGCAAATGAAATATTAGTGCGCGTCCGATCTTGTTTCCTTTAATATGCAGAACGATTGCGCGGTCATTGAGATATTTGGCTCTGCGTTGTGCGGGTAATTAAATTAATTAACAAATAAAATTTAGTGCGTGTTCTATCGTGTTTGTATTAGTACGCAGAGCGATCGCGCGATCATCGGAATATTTTGTTCTGCTAAGTGTGGTTGATAAGTAGATTCATTAGTGCGCGCTCGATTGTGTTTTTGTTTAAACTTCATCAAACTACACGCTATACACGCCAAACCGTTTACCAAAACGAACCCGGCTACAATACCTTCCTCATGTATCCAACATTCCAGTGATTTCTCGTGGAAGTGCAGATGACTCGTCGGCTTCCATCAAAGCGAGTATCACGTCAACATGCTCCTACCCATTCCTTAATTGACCTGCATTCGGACACGGCCGGCGCTGGTATTGCTTAATATTTGGGTCACCAGTTCTTACACTTTGAGGATGATGTTAGTCCCAAACATCATCTGTTGGTTCTCTGTGTAATTACAGCTGACCTGGCAATAGCGGAGTAGCAACCGTGGGCGGTCAATCATGCTCATGCTGCTCATGCTCAAATACCCGGTATTGTTATGCTCGAGCAAATTGGTCAAGATTCCAGAGAATTGTCAACAATTCGATAAACCTCACAGCCACAATCATCCTGAATATGAACGATGTGGCCTCAGTCGATGATTCAATAGCATTTCTCAGTAACACAGTTCTTAATGCTGAAAGTCTTTCCATTCCAAAACGACCAGATCGTCCATTTGACATTCCACAAATTTCGCCGCCCCATACCAGAAATCTCATTCACCTCCGTAACGTGCGGCGGCGTCAGTGGATAAGATCAAAAGATCCACTCTACAAAGTCATCGTTTAAGCACTCAACAACAGAATCCGGAAAGAATGCGCGCAGTCCCATTTTGATAAGTACGGTGATGTTATCAGTGACTTAGCTCCTGGTGAAGATAAATTGTGGAAAATTAATAGAGCACTTCGTAACAACTGTAAGTTTACCCCTCTGCGGAACGGCGAAGTCCTAATTGCATCTCCAGTACAGTAAAGCCGAATTACTCGCCGACAGCTTTGCTTCAGCACATAATAATTCATTGGACAGCGACAATACAACGACATCAGCAATGGCTGAATCGATACGTTTGATTGGCGAATCACCAAATCACCCGAATGGAGCTCGTCTAGTCAGACCAAAGGAAGTAAAACAGTTAATTGCTAGGCTGAAAAATAAAAAAGCACCTGGATGTGACCAAATTTGTAATAAACTTCTGAAACACCTATCGCGAAAGGCTACTGTTGTGCTGGCTAAAATATTTACAACGTGCTTACAGCACTGTTACTTCCCTAATGTTTGGAAACACGGTGCTATAATACCAATTCCCAAACGCGGCAATAACATTACCAACCCTTCGAACTATCGACCTATCAGCCTGCTCCCGTCTCTTAGCAAGCTACTAGAGCGCATTATCCTTTCCAGAATAGAACGGCACCTGGATACCGTGGTGCATCGAAACCCGGGCAGAAGCCATGAACAGAATAACAAAACATGATATGGTTTTGATTGATATAAGAGATAAAAGAACAGGCAACAATATCAAAAATTTGCACCGAAATATCATTTGAACATCAAGATATGCTATGGATAAGAACAAACTAATGGCACATGATATTGATCACTTCTTACAAATAGCATAACTTGATCTTCTTATGATATTTTAGTGTAAAATTTTGATTTTGTCGTCTGATCTTTTATCTCTTATATCAATCATGTCAATATCTCATTTTGCTATCTTATCAACATTTGATATTAATGAGCTATTTTCGTCTACTCGGGAACCCGTACACTTAAGCACTTATTGTTATTAGAAATGCTCTAGAAAAAACGAATTAAATTCGAATAGAACGTTTGTTATTGATACAGGCGCCCAATGGCCTCTACTTTTTATGTGCTCTACTGTATTGCATTGAAAACAACGAAAAATATGATAAAATGATGAATAAAATTGATGCATTCTGATTCGAAATCCGTACACCGTGGACGGAATTCGAATCATAGGATCATAATCCGTACAGCTATTATCTAACTAAATATTTAATATAAAGCAGACCGATTGACCAGGCTACCACTTTAAATAATTCAATACGCATCTTGAGAAGCGATCCCTTTGATGTTTATTCTGCTGATCTTACTCTATTTATTGCAATTTGCAAATTAAAAACAGTCACTTTCGGTACAATTTATCCGGCACGCAACAAAATGGCGGCTGAAACTTTGCGTTTTCTGGGTGGCGATTTGTTTTTCAATTGTGATATTTTAATTTCAAAGCATATTTTCCATTTCAACGGCCAGAAAGCTTACTGTCAAGCATAAGTTTAGGATGAGATAAATGATTTGTAAATGTGTTCCCCTAAACACCCTTTAATGTAGTGATATCTCACGAAGTGGACGGAATTCGGTGCTGTACGGGTTTCGGTCCCCCACGGTACTACTCGATTAATCCCCGATGAACAATTTGGATTTAGACGAGGTCACTCGACGACCCATCAGTTAGTTTGCCTAGTCTCTCATGTCAAAACTGGTCTGAGAAAGCATACGATTCAGTATGGCAAGATGCCATACTGCATAAAATGGCACGTGCAAACTTTCCGATCCATTTGACAAAAATCGTTCAATCCTTCATTAAAAACCGAAGCTTTCTAGTCAACGTGAACGGTGCATTATCGTCTAAAAGAGCCATTCCCTATGGAGTCCCTCAGGGTTCAGTCCTTAGCCCAACTCTGTACAGCATATTTACAGCAGATATCGTAATGGTTGATGGCGTGTCTTATTACATCTTTGCTGATGATACTGCATTCATAGCGACAGACTCAGATCCTGCAGTCGTGATCATCAAATTACATGCAGCACAAAATGCGCTAGAAGGATATCAACAGAAATGGAAAATGAAAATTAATTCCACCAAACCCCAATCGATCTCGTCTGCGCGTCACCAACAAACTATTACTCTACAAAGCTATAATTCGTCCTACCATCACTTATGGCTTTCCGGCATGGAGCTATTGCGCCAGGACCCATCGTAGAAAACTTCAAATAAAGCAGAACCGAGTGCTGAAAATGATATTGGATCTGGACCCCCACTACCCAACAGATGAGCTGCACAAATGAGCAAAAATTGGCACAATCAACAACTGGATCCACTGTGTCGAACCGAAATTCTGGAGTAGCTGCGATTCGTCGGAAAATCCATTGATAGAAACCATCCCCCGCCTACTGTGATACTATATCTTAAGAAAATTTTCTTCTAACTATGCCATCTACTAAAAGCAATTGATAAGGTTTTTTTCTCAGCATTTTTCCTTACATGCTAAATTTGTTATAGAACCCAAAATAATGTCAATTACAATGAATCAATATTACTGCTGAAAGGACCCACCAAATCTCAGTTAACATAAAGTATCAAATTAGACCTAAGCATCAAACCAATAAATTATGAATTATGAATTATGAAAGAAATGTTTCCAAGCCTCTTAAAAGCAAGCTTATGGGCATCTTGATGAAGGCTTCCAAGCCTCTTAAAGGAGGTTTCCGAGACTCTTGAAAGTAGGCTTCCAAGCCTCTTGAAAATAGACATCCGTGCCTCTGAACTGTAGGCTTACGAGACTCTTGGAAGAAGGCTTCCAGGCATCGTGAAAGGTGGATTTCAATCTTTTTGAAAGTGAGCTTCCAAACCTTTTGAAAGCAGGCTTTCTTAGGCTGCTTAGAAGGCTTCTGAGAAGGGTAGAAGGATGCTTCCGAGCCTCTTGAAAGGAGACTTCTGAGCCTCTTGCAAGGAGGCATTTTAGCTGTTTTGAAGAAGGTTTCCGAAAAGCGTAGATCAATTGGCTTCGATTTACTGATCGCCATGATTATTATGTACAAGACAAAGTTTTAAAATAAAAAAAAAAAAAAAAACAATTATCGAAACTTTATCAATCCCCATGTACCCCAGGTTGAGAACCGCTGTTCTATGAGAACGACTGGCGACGACTAACACCAATTGGAAGAGAGTTCGTGGGGCAGTACCAGGCGGGATTTATGAGTTATTGCAAGGTGGTTGAAGCAGTTTGTACTCCGCTAGACGCTCCGATCGAATAAAGTTCGCCGACGTATCAAACTGACTATCAACAAAACGCCCATTAGACCGTTAGATTTCTACAGGCATGAGACCTGGACAATGATCGTGGAGGACTAACGCGCACTTGGAGTTTTCGAAAGGAAAGTGCTGCGTAACATCTATGGTGGGGTGCAGATAACGGATGGTACGTGAATGAGGTGAATGAACCACGAGTTTCATCAGCTGTTGGGAGAACCTGGTCCGCGACGTTAGGCATAATTATGTTAGGCATAATGGACGTTAGGCATAATTCTGCCTTCTTCATATCATAGGCTGTTCTTTGAGTCATTTTATGCCTAACGTCTTTATGCCTAACGGAGGCTTCCAAGCCTCTTGAGATTTATTTATTTATTTATCAGACTAAGCCCTCCTTAGCCGTGCGGTAAGACGCGCGGCTACAAAGCAAGACCATGCTGAGGGTGGCTGGGTTCGATTCCCGGTGCCGGTCTAAACAGTTTTCGGATTGAAAATTGTCTCGACTTCCCTGGGCATAAAAGTATCATCGTGTTAGCCTCATGATATACGAATGCAAAAATGGTAACTTGGCTTAGAAACCTCGCAGTTAATAACTGTGGAAGTGCTTAATGAACATTAAGCTGCGAGGCGGCTCTGTCCCAGAATGGGGATGTAATGCCAATAAGAAGAAGAAGATCAGACTAAGCCCGGAGTGGCCTGTGCTGCACATAAAAGTCTTCTCCATTCAACTCGGTCCATGGCTGCACTTCGCCAACCACCCAGTCTACGGAGGGTCCGCAAATCGTCCTCCACATGATCGATCCACCTTGCCCGCTGTGCACCTCGCCTTCTTGTTACCGTCTGATCGTTGTCGAGGACCATTTTCATCAGATTATTGACCGACATTCTGGCTACGTGCCCGGCCCACCGCAGTCTTCCGATTTTCGCGGTGTGTGCGATGGATGGTTCTCCCAACAGCTGCTGCAACTCGTGGTTCATTCGCCTCCTCCACGTACCGTCCGCCATCTGCACCCCACCATAGAACTTCCAGTGCGCGTTGGTCCACCACGAGCATCGTCCAGGTCTCGTGTCCGTAGAAAACTACCGGTCTTATAAGCGTTTTGTAGATAGTCAGTTTGGTACGGCGGCGAACTCTATTCGATCGGAGCATCTTGCGGAGTCCAAAGTACGTACGATTTCCTGCCACTATGTGTCTCCGAATTTCTCTGCTGGTATCGTAATCAGCGGTCACCAGTGAGCCCAAGTACACGAACTCTTCAACCACCTCGATTTCGTCACCACCGATAGAAACTCGTGGTGGGTGGCTCACATTGACCTCTCTTGAGCCTCTTCCTACCATGTACTTCGTCTTCGACGTGCTGATGTCTAGTCCAATCCGTTTAGCTTCGCTTTTCAGTCTGATGTAGGCTTCCTCCATCCTCTCAAAGATACGTGCCATGATATCAATGCCGTCGGCGAAACCAAATAACTGGACGGACCTCGTGAAAATCGTACCACTCGTGTCAATCCCTGCCCTTCGTAATACTCCCTCCAAAGCGATGTTGAATAACAGACACGAAAGACCATCACCTTGCCGTAATCCTCTGCGCGTTTCGAAGGGACTCGAGAATGCCCCTGAAACCCGAACTACGCACATCACCCGATCCATCGTCGCCTTGATCAACCGTATCAGTTTATCCGGAAATCCGTTTTCGTGCATTAGCTGCCATAGCTGGTCCCGATCGATTGTATCATATGCGGCTTTGAAGTCGATAAATAGATGATGTGTGGGCACGTTGTATTCGCGGCATTTCTGCAATACCTGACGTATGGCGAACACCTGGTCTGTGGTAGAGCGTTCACCCATAAATCCCGCCTGGTACTGCCCCACGAACTCTCTTGCAATTGGTGTTAGTCGGCGGCATAACATTTGGGAGAGTACCTTGTAGGCGGCGTTCAGCAATGTGATTGCGCGGTAGTTGCTACAATCCAGCTTATCGCCCTTTTTGTAGATGACACGCGACACCTTCCATCCACTCCTGCGGCAGAACCTCGTCCTCCCAAACCTTGGTAATCACCCAGTGTAACGCTCTAGCCAGGGCATCACCACCGTGCTTTAATAGCTCTCCTGGTAGTTGGTCAACTCCAGGGGCCTTGTTGTTTTTCAGCCGGCCGATCTCCTCCTGGATTTCCTGGAGTTTCGGAACCGGAAGTCGCATGTCCTGCGCGCGTGCTCCTAGGTTCATTACTATACCGCCACCGTTGTCTGCCATATCGCCGTTCAGGTGCTCTTCGTAGTGCTGCCGCCACCTTTGGATCACCTCACGCTCGTTTGTAAGAAGGTTCCCGTTTATGTCCTTACACATATCGGGCTGTGTCACGTGGCCCTTACGTGAACGGTTCAACTTCTCATAGAACTTTCGTGCGTTATTAGCGTGGTACAGTTCCTCCGTCTCTTGACGGTCTCGATCTTCCTGCTGGCGCTTTTTCCTCCGGAAAATCGAGTTTTGTCTGTTCCGCGCCCGTTTGTATCGTACCTCGTTCGCCCTCGTGCGGTGTTGCAGCAATCTCGCCAATGCTGCATTCTTCTCCTCAACTAACTGCTCACATTTTCTGCATATCGATCGTTTCAGCTGCTTTTCCGTTGGAAGTGCCATTTCCAGCTGCTGCGCGTAATCTTGGACTAGTCTACCGTCTTGTAGCCGCCCAATGTTTAGCCGCGGCGGACGACTCCGACGCGTGTAGTACACCATCGAGAGTTTTGAGCGCAGACATACTGCAGCGAGGTTGTGGTCGGATTCAATATTTGCGCTGCGGTAAGTGCGTACGTTCGTGATGTCGGAGAAGAATTTACCGTCGATTATAACGTGGTCAATTTGGTTTTCCGTTACTTGATTAGGTGATTTCCATGTGGCCTTGTGATATTCTTGCGGGGGAAGAAAGTGTTTGCGGGGGAAGAAATTGCTAGCCGTTGTCGTTCGATACGGTATGCAGACTATCCGGTCCGATGACCGGTCTATATACATTTCCTCTGTTCCTACCTGAGCGTTCATGTCACCGATAATGATTTTGAGGTCCCGCAGTGGGCATCCATCGTATGTCTGCTCCAGCTGTGCGTAGAACGCTTCTTTCTCATCGTCGGGTCTCCCTTCGTGTGGGCAGTGCACGTTGATGATGCTATAGTTGAAGAAACGGCCTTTAATCCTCAGCTTGCACATCCTTGCGTTGATTGGCTGCCACCCAATTACGCGTTGGCGCATCTTTCCCAGCACTATGAAGCCGGTTCCCAGCTCGTTGGTGGTGCCACAGCTTTGGTAGAAGGTAGCCGCTCGATGCCCGCTTTTCCACACTTTCTGTCCTGTCCAGCAGATTTCCTGCAACGCTACGACGTCGAAGTTGCGGGGATGTAATTCATCATAGATTATCCTGTCGCAACCTGCGAAGCCTAGCAACTTGCAGTTCCATGTTCCAAGCTTCCAATCGTGATCCTTTATTCGTCGCCTAGGTCGTTGCCGATTGTATCGAATCGTATTATCTTCTATGTCGTTCGTAATGGTTGTTTTTAAAGGCAGCTTATTGGGCCTGCGCAAACCTCCTGTCTCGTCAGAGGGCCGTCGTGTCAGGGCTGTTTAGCGTCCCACCTAACACTAGGACTTGGGCTTGTGCGCTTTGAGCGGCACACGGTCGCTTTGGCGGAGCCTACTTGCGGATACATGCAGCTTTTTATAGAGGTTTAACAGGGCCCACTGTCAAATCCCACCACATCCTAGGCAGGCGCCACAACTCGCAGATGGCCTGGGGAGGGATCGTCAAGCCCTTGGACATAGTCCCTGCTGCCCGCGCCTCTTAAGCCTCTTGAGAGGAGCTTCCGAATATCTTGAAAGGCCTTTTGAAAAGTGGCTTTTATAAATAGGCTTCCGAGCCTCTTGAATGGAGGTCTTTATGCCTAACGTACTTATGCCTAACGGTCCGAAGCGCTCCCTCCTTCTTTCTTCAGCAAATTTGATGTTCGAAAAATCTAAAAATAGATTCTGTGTGGATTCTGGCTGCAGAATACCACAGTAGATCTCGGCACAGTAGCCGCTAAGTAACACAGAGTGCCTACCAAATAAAGAAAGAAATAATAAAAAATTGAGGAGAAATATTTGCGATTTTTGCAAAACATTTATTTTTTAATCCAGCAACAGGGAGAAGCTAGTAATAAGTTGCCCTTTAAAAAAATTTGATGACCAATTGTCAGATCCTATCCTATGGTTTGAGAAGCAACTATCTCGGTTGCTTCGTGCAGTCCCTAGCAACGTGTCTTTCTACACCTGCGAAGACCGGATCTGTCCAGTCTTTTGCATTTCACATTCTCGTGGTAAAAATTTGATCAGGGTGGTCCCTATTTCAATTAAAATCTGAAGTCAAACTTTTTAATCAAAAAACATACGTGGTTGTGCTCTTCAGCAAACTTATAAAAAACCTTATTTCGAAAAAACATTGCCAGAAAAACCGTTTATCTAGCACTTCAATTTAGCTCACTAAATCAAATTAGGGTGATCAAAACAAAACAAAAAAATATTTTATAACAACAACTTTTATGTTTTCAATTTAACGAGATTTGGTTTTCAGATGAATTTCAGTGCACGAAATGTTGCATATCTTTGCTGAACATTACGGATTTATAAGTCTTGTCATTTTGAATATGCGTGTCATTAGCATTAGCATTGAGCAATTCGCACAAATTCGTAGGTGGTACAAGCAAAGACTATTGTATGAGAGTAGTATCACTTTCATTCGTTACCACAGATATTGATTTGGGACTAATCACTATCTCTTAGATGGAAGCAATGCACTCTCCAATAGTCGAGATCTGTCCTGGCCACGTCCTTGCGAATGCTGAGGAAGGGGAAGGATGGTTAGTTGGACACCTACTTAAGAAAGATGCAGAGAACTCTACGACCTTTCATAGGTGCCACGGGAGGTTTTGGGATTGTGTGGGAGGTTATAACAGTAGGAATCGTTTTGGTAGAACGTGAAACACAGAAAGCACTAAGATAGAAATACAAAGTAGGAAAGGGACGAGCCTGGAATTGAACCCACGACCTCCTGCTTATAAGGCAGAAGCGGTAGCCACTAGACCACCGAGCTCGTCAGTCATTTTGAATATGCGTGTCATTTTCAAAAAAAGAAAAGCTTCGGGCCCTCAAAGTATGATCGATACATTTTTTCAAAGGTTAACAACTTAACAAAATTTTATTTTTTATCTACCTATTTTGATACAAAAAATATAGAAGGTGTGGACTGACAAAAATAGTTTAATTCTGATCGTTTGTTCACAAGGAATAATGTTACTATAATATCCGTCCCACTGTTGGTCCAAGTATTTTTTTTCATTTCAATCGATAGCAAAAAATAGAAAGATTAGTCCTATATGAGTGAGCCATTTAGTGCTTATTTGTTCGTCAAATGAAACGTAGTTATATTTAGAAAAGTTTTTAGGGATTCAACGATCTTGTAATTTGTTCAAAATTTTGCTCAACAAACGGTGGTGAAAATAATCCAGAGTTTACTAATGAGTTACAAATATGAAACATCCCCCTAAATGCTGCATCTGTATGTTAAAACAAATTTGCTTGGAAGCCTTCAAAACATCTAAATTTATGGAGATACCGATTTTTACCGAAAAATCGCTATTTTGAACCACTCCGCAATGTGTGAAACCACTAAACCACACCAAATGACACATAACATTGTTTCTTCTAAAGTAGAACGATTTTGTTTCTATCAAGCTGTTGCTAATAGGAAACTAATAATAAAATTGATGCTGATACACGTTCATAGCCACACGATGGCTTTCCGGAACTTTGTCCTAGTTTGCCATTATCTTAAAAGTGACGTACTTGCCATTTTTCTGATAATAGTGTTACCAGGAAGTTAAGTTTTCAATTTGACTAATTTATGGAGTTTGCGAGTGATCTTCTGAGAATCCAACACCCCCACCCCCTGGCGAACCCCCTTCCTAAATCTAACCCTATGCAGAAGTATTGATTCCATTCTCGGTAATAGTAAACCAGATTGCTCTGATTTCATTACAGATGTTCCAGATCTTTCAGGATGCCAGGGTGAATATTCGCACATCATGGGTTAATTAATTTATGTACTACCTATTAGAAATCATTTTGAAAATTGAAGAAAATGCGTCGATCCAAGACGACATCCATGAATTAGCTTAGTGTTGATTATAGGACCATAAATACGTTCCTTGCAAACTCGTTATTAATTAAGAGCCACCTGCTATAAATAAAAATTGAAATAATAAATACTTAGCAGCATCGACTCTATTTTATAGTTCCTATAAGTAATGATTACAAAATTGAACCCAGTTTCTTTATTTTCCGTATAGACATTGTAGTCACTTGTTTTATTACTGCTCAAAAAAGGCCCTTCAAAGTCGGTTTCAAAAGTTGGCAATTAGTTTTACCAGGTTTTACCTATAAAACATCTTAGTTTGACTAAAAGCCTGAAAAGTCGTTGAAAAAATCTGGATCAATATGGACCGTTAATTTTGTTCTTAACTTTCTCGTACAACAAAATAGAATAAAAATGCTATTATTTCACTCCAAAACCATTTTTTATAGAAGGCTCGGAGGACCATTGTGTTATATACCAATTGACCTCAGCTCGACAAATTAAGCAAATGCTTGTCTGTCCGTGTGTACTGCACAAAAGCTAAGAAAAACATTAAACAACCAATTTTCTCACAACAAGTTGCATGGTATGTATGTGCTTTCGACTAATTTGGTAGCATTTTTCCAGTATATAAGGATGTGTATTCTTGGATAAACTTGACCCTAAGCCTAACATCACATTTATAAGCCAAAAAAGATTAATAAACGATTATTCGATTGTAACTTTTGGCACAAACCTTCATCATCTCCACATGTCACCACTTCGTACCATCAATTCAATACTATATGGATGGACATGACCCTTTGTGTGCAGTTAAAACAAGCACCACCATCGAATCGATCAGCAGCCAGGAGCCCCAAGCGAGATCTCCAGCATACCGACCATTCGACCGGACCGGTGTTCAAGGCGAATGTGTATAAAAGTAAACTCAAGACGATTTCAATGTTTAGTCGAATGAAAACGGTCGTCGCGAGGTGTATTTGATTGGCTCGCGGTACGGACTTTAAGGTGCGCGCGCCCTATTAAAGTATTCTAGCGGGATCAAGATCGATCGGGGTGTGCTGCTGTGGTGGGGGTTACTTGTGTCTGATTGTATATGCAAGAACTGTGTTCTTAGTGGAGCTCTAACTCTATAGAAAATAGTAAACAGAGTGGGTGGATAGGAGGAAAGCGATACGGTGTGAAGTGTGGCGGAAGAAAAACTGGTCTAGTTGGTATCCTTGTAGAGTGGAGGGTTCAGCCTGGAGCGGAGATTTTCAACACTGGTAAGTTTCGTTGTGAACTTATGATTTGCAATAAGGTGCAATGACAAATGTGAATAAATGAATTGACAAAGCTCAGGTCAAATTTCCATCAAATTAGATTAATAGAGCTTATTTATAATGTCCAAGATTTCTAAAACAATTCAAAGATGGTGCATTCAAAAAGTAGAATTCTTGGTAATCCAAAATCTGAATTAGAATATTTAAGAACAAATTCAGAAGGAATGACAAACTTTCTCACGAAACAAATAAAATAAACTGTTATTACATACACTATGTGGCGGAAATAAAAAATGGAAAAGAAGTATTAAAAAAATGTTTTGCTATATATATATATATATATACTGCCTATCATCACATATAAGTCCCATATTTGCTGAATTTCCTTTTCATATAGGACAAATATATTGTGAACAGTATATTTAGTCAAATAATCTAAGAAATAACATTTAAACCAGTGGTCTCCGGAGTGCTTACTATCAAGGGCCGCTTAGCAATTTTAAATGGTTGAAGTGGGTCAAATTCAAAATTATTACACAATACTAGAAAATGTTTGTTTGTATATCTTTGTATATTAGATTTGAATAAACAAAATGAATTCTTTAAATCTTTTTCAAATAATATACACACACTTAAAATTCAAATTATTACGAATACCAAGAATCCAACAGCCGAGATCTCGACAATGATTTTGATGAATCTTGGTAAAAGTTTTACCGAGATTTCGGTAACCTTTTTCCAATTCGTTATTGGTAATCGTAATCAAGATCTTGATAAATATTATTTTTGTCGAATTTCGAATTAACGAGATCTCGGCTGTTGGAAGGTTGGCGCAAATTTTTCTGATGTCGGCTAAATCAGGTAAAATTGTCGTAGCCGGCATTAGTCAGTATTATTAATGTGGTGTATACTACCCTTTTAATGACAGGTTGTTAAACTACAATAAATCCAACGTACTATTGTCTGAAATAAATGAATAGACATGTGGCGCTAAGAGTTGAGCCCTTATCGTGTTATCCACTGACCTCAAATAGACCGTGTTTCAATTCAACTGATTCGTCTAAAAGAAAACCTAAATTAAACTGCGCCAGATAATCAATATAGTATTCGTATTATGAAATTATTTAAAAATTACTTTTGCAATAGTGAAATCAACGCGATTTTTTTTTCGCGACATCTTTTCGGCTCAGCTGGCAGAACATATTTGTATCTAGGTATTTCTTTAAATGATCATATGTCGACCAATTTGATTTTGATGTTATTAATATTTTCATTCTCGAGGATAATTGTTCTCTATAACTTGTCGTGGCAAATAACGACAACACGTCTCTAGCGTGTTTTTAAAGCCAGTTGAACTTACCAGCAGCGTTGAAAAGAAAAACGAGTAAATCTGCATTCTGGACTTTCTAGCGTACCGTCGTCGGGGGTGACAATGGGTCAAATGGGGGTGAGAATGAGTCACTGTTTCAACTACTTAGAATGCTTGTAGAATGGACTGAATGTGTCTAAGGGCAAGAAGACTAAAATATAAGAGACCTTTTTGAACGATTTTGCTCTACGAGTGGCAGGCTACCGGTTAGAGCAATGATTTATTCTCACCCCAGACCCATTGTCACCCCCAATGGCGGTACTTCCATTATTTCCGATCATTTGAATTTTATTTAAACATGAGAAATATTGATTTTGTTAAACATTTCTCGTGAAGTTCATTGACACGATTGTTGGTAGTAAACGTATTTTCTGGAGTTAAAAATCAAACAATTTCAAAGTTGAATTTTGCCTAACTTATTTTGAAAAAGGAAAAAATTCTTGCTGCAGAGCAGTGTATGACAATATTATTTTTATCTGTCGTTCAACATTGAGCTCGTTTAAATTTGAGACAAATACATATCTATTATTTTCATAACGCAAAAATTCCGTCGAAGAAGGTTTGCCGTTGGCCTACATAACATCTATAAAGTGGTGAATTTTTAAATCATGATGATTAAATGATTGATGGTTTATATGGCACCTCAACATCATAATTGTGTGAATTTGACAGATTCAACAATCTTTTAGGAGATTTTTTACCAATGCCTTATATGTGGAAAAATAGGCTTCATCACTGAACGAAACCTTCATATTTCCTTACTTAATATTGCTGAGTACTGCCTTCGCATCACAATATTGAAGCTGTGTAAGCATTTATAGGAGCTGCAGAGGATTGGGCAAATACTCTTTTTCCCAATTCTCCTAGCATTCCCTATGAATATCCGTACAGCCGTAAAACGTTCCACTAAGGATAGACCGAAATAAAATCGTTTTCTTTAAAATATTTGTTGTTCAAAAATGTTCTGAAAATATTTTATTTCTTTGGAGTTTATTTGTTTATATTTCATGACGCATTGCTTAATAGCTCTGAAAACTCAAGTTAAGTAATCAATTTCTAGGAATACGAGATGTTAAAAGTTTTCCAAAACGTTCTCGAGTACAGCCTAAGGCAGGGCTGCCCAACGTACGGACCGCGGGCCGGATGCGGCCCTCAGCACCATTTTTTGTGGCCCGCGCACCCTGGTAGAATATACTTCATAACCAGCCCACAAATTTATCTATAAGGCTTCTATTTAGGAGCATTTTTTTATAATTTATTAATACGTACAATAGGATATCACTGGCTCAAAAAAAAATTAAGTCTTTCTTTAACGAAAGGTTGATGTGGAAAACCGCGTTTTCACGTTGAAAGCCGGTTTGCTGAATTTCTTCGGAAAGTATTGCTGTGTTGAAGGAATATGATTTGAAACGGCATTACGAAAACAAGCATCCTAAGAAATACGATATTTACACTGAACTAGGAAGACAACAAATGTTAAGGGAGCTACAAAGATAAGGTGCTCATTTAATTTAAATTTCCATTATTGTTTCAAATTATTGGTGGAACAGTGGATTATCGAAGCACCAAACTCTCTTCATTGTGACAAACATAAAGCCGGAAAATGCAGTACGGGCCAGTTTTGCTGTTAGTGAAATTCTGGCAAAGCGAATAAAACTGTTCTAGGACAGAGAACTTGTTAAAGAATGTACATCGGCTATTGCCGGCATCGTGTGTCCTAAGGAAATGTCTCCGTGACTTGAAAAGGTTGGACAGGCCTGGCCTAAGGTATCTGCCTGATCAACCAGGAATTTGTTATTTCCATCATTGGTTTAAATCCAACCGGCTCTATAAATATAAGATGTCCAAAGTCTTCCAAATGATTTTGAGTTAAGATCAAAGTTCTTCTTCTTCTTCTTCGTTGGCATTACATCCCCCATTGGGATATTGCCGCCTCGCAGCTTAGTGTTCATTAAGCACTTCCACAGTTATTAACTGCGAGGTTTCTAAGCCAAGTTACCATTTCTGCATTCGTATATCATGAGGCTAACACGATGATACTTTTATGCCCAGGGAAGTCGAGACAATTTCCAATCCGAAAATTGTCTAGACCGGCACCGAGAATCGAACCCAGCCACCCTCAGCATGGTCTTGCTTTGTAGCCGCGCATCTTACCGCACGACTAAGGAGGGCCCCTAAGATCAAAGTGTCTAAGCCAGATTCACGAAAATGTAAATCATCCAGATGCAAAATCTTTTACAATAGTTTCATTGGAAGCGTGGACCATGTAGGGCCAATGGCGGCATATGACTCGGGCACAAGAAGCGCAAAGGATTTTTAATATACTATTTCAATTTGCTATTTGCAATGCCTGTATTTTTTACAGAAGTTCGAAATATCTCTAGTTACCTTTAATCAATTTTCTTATTGCTTTTGCTGAAATATAAAAATAAAGAGACAACGAATGAGAAGCATATTCAAGGAAATCTTCTGTATCAACATTTTAGAAACAATCATTTAATCAAGATGGCGAAGTGTCGAAAAATTGACTTCTTTGTAAATTGAACGGCATGGATTTAAAGACTGATTATTTGGATCGGTAGTAAAGTTTCTAGGGGCCCTCCTTAGCCGTGCGGTAAGATGCGCGGCTACAAAGCAAGACTATGCTGAGGGTGGCTGGGTTCGATTCCCGGTGCCGGTCTAGGCAATTTTCGGATTGGAAATTGTTTCGACTTCCCTGGGCATAAAAGTATCATCGTGTTAGCCTCATGATATACGAATGCAAAAATGGTAACTTGGCTTTGAAACCTCGCAGTTAATAACTGTGGAAGTGCTTAATGAACACTAAGCTGCGAGGCGGCTCTGTCCCAGTGTGGGGATGTAATGCCAATAAGAAGAAGAAGAAGAAGAAGTAAAGTTTCTTGTGCAAGTATTCTTTTTGTGATTAGAGGAAGGTAAGCAGACTTGATCCTTTGGGAGACTTGATCTCCTTATGTTTAACCGATTTTTTTAGTATAGATTCAAATGGTCGTTATGCAGTGGGTTATTTTTGGGTTTGATAACCATATTTGATCATTTGTTTAAGAAACTGCATATATCCATTTTACATAGGTCCGAGAAAACAATAAAAATCTGCTTTTGAACAAATTGGCATTTCGGTTTCTTTAATTCAGATCGATAGTTTTTGGCAAAACTCAATTTCCTGGAACCCTTCCAGTTCGATAACTGTAAGCAATACTTCATAATTGCTCTTCAAAGTGCGTGCACGTATGTAGTTTCTCAAACAAACGAAAAAATCAATACATTTGTTAACATCATTTTTTTCCTATTTTTCGCCAGAATGCGTATTTTTCAAAATATATAAACATCTCATTTTGGCCAAAAATGTTATATATGCAGTTTCTCAAACAAACGGTTCATTTTTTTTTTGCAGAACAGTTTGTGTGTTTTGACCCTCCTACAGATTTTTTTTAGTGGTCACGCAAAATTTGAACAACTTCTCCTAACAATGACCAAATGCTATAATTTTTGCACAGCACAAAGCCATAAGTAAATTTAAGGATATGTAGTGGTAAAAATGTCAACATTTCATAACAACTTTAGGATATTTGGACTTTAAGTTATTGCCTCAATATAGGGAACCTGTCCCGGTTCTGTATAGGCCAAACTCTAATCGACAGTCGACTACTGTATGGACTGGAGCTGATTTTCCGACCTCCGTATAGTTTCCTGGCCTTTTTCCTCCACACAAGCTGAAAAGCGGAAGCAGGTGTCCTCCCATTCGCCATCGTGTGCAGGCAGCTAAGTGTCTTGAAAGTGCCATTTTTGCTTCCACTACTTTCGGAAGCACAGACTACACGGACCATGAGCACCGCTATACCGACGGGTCTGTCTCAACACAAGGCGTCGGCTTAGACGGCACCGGAAACAATATCACATTTTCTGACAATCTCCCCGAATAATACATTTATTCGGCGGAAACCACTGCACTATTCATCGCAGCATCAATTCCCTCCGATAAACCCAATTTCTATGGGCTCCGCCATCCCTGCGCATCGCTGTTAGCTGGGGTCAGTTATCTACACCGACGATGCACCACATACACACTTAATACCGGGATCTCAGCAAAATGTTGAACTTTTACCGAGAATCGCACAGCCCCAGCAAACATGTTTTTTGCCGAGATTTCTGTCAAAATTGCTGATAATCAGCAATTAATTTGCCAAAAATCAGCTAACAAACGCTATTTTTGCCGGAATATCAGTTATTTATTTTGCTGGCGCACGGCTGTGCGGATTTTTGCCGAGCTGCAGAAATAAAAACTGAGTGTGTAGGTCCCCCGGCCGATGTCAAAGCCTGGGCAGTGGAATGTCTTGAATATCACCCAAATCCTTTACATAGGACCTGTAACTAATGGCGCAGCCCTCACTTCGGCACACATGAGACTCCCTCCTCAAAACCTCAGGGTCGGCATACGCGCTTGATTCTCTCGCGACCAAGAAAACGCCTGAATACTGTTTAGCAACCTTCCCACTTTATTAAGCACACAGGTACCTTCACTTCTCCCACTTCCTTAACCGTCTATCTCCTACCTCCACACTGTTCGCGTTGCACCAACTGTCGGCGGGGCCCCTTCACCGTTCCGCTTCTCCGCCTGCTTTCTCCCCGTTATCGCCGCTACCACTTTCAGGGACACTCCTGTGGAGTTCTCGACTCCTCCCCGTGCCGTCACGGTTCTATCACGCTCGAGCTGATCGCGGACAGGTTTTACAGCGTCCCGAAACTGATGGCCAAAATGGCGGCGCCCACGAACAAAGCTTCTGTGGATCTACTCGATCGGAAATGATGCCTCGAGCGTCGCTTCCGAATCCTCGCACTTCTGGCCGGCAACGTGATCACTGTCAGTTCTGACCCGGTCGGAAGGAGATCACAGGTATTGCCCACGGTAAGAATTACCACCAAGTAAAAGAGGGGTCCTGCGAGCACATTGGGGAAAGGTGGTAATAAGTACCGTTTTAATTAGGGAGGGGTTTGAGTTCTGGTCGAGGGTTTTTTTACCTGGATGGTTTTTCCACTTTGTCGCTTCCACTGTCTCACGTCTGTCGAACCAGGCTGTCGATTGGATAATGATTCCTAGCAGCGGCGCATCTCCTTTTCATTCCCTCGACCTAGCTCATTTCCCCTCCAAGCTTTTCGCTCATCATGGCGTCTTCTACGCCACCCCCCAATGGCCGCCCAGTTTTCCGTGATCCTACAACTGGTGGTGAATAGCGGAACTGTGTGTGGTGTGGCTGCATCCTTTCCGGTGGGTGATGGGTGGTTGTGATGCTTAGCGCATATTCAAACATGTTCTTGGTTTGTCAATACATATATTTATTACACGGAATAAAAAACGCGAAAATCTCACACACCTCGAAACGACAGACACACCACTTGTTACAGACCAGCAAATTATTTCCCACCTCCACTCCGGCCAAAGCAGATTCTCGCACAATTTTGGAGGGAGTCCTTTCCAGACAGTGACGCTCTAGTCGACGATGGCTGCCCTCATATAGCATTCGTGATCCGCAAATGAATACGGCGATTGTGAAACCCAGAAAGTCCAAAGATTAGGCAAGGCAAGGCCATAGGCAAGTTTCCAACTGTTTTCCAAGCTGAAGTTCAGGCTATTCTTGAATGATCTTATCTATGCTTACGCCAAAATTACAGGCATTCAAATATTTGCATAATGCTGACAGTCAAGCCGCGTTGAATGCTCTGAAATCAACAAAATGCACATCTTAATTCCATTGGCGTAACTAATGAAAAATTCTAGGGGGGGCTAATTTTTTTTTTAAATTTTTCTAGTTTAACACTCATAACACAAAGAGTTTACCATTTTCGCTCGATTCAACTGATGTATATTGTTGGTCTACCAGATATCAATGGACGGACGACTTAAATATTTCAGATGATGTTCATCGACGCTCAGCCTGGTTACAAAAATATAGAAATCTCGTAGGATTCCCAAAATCCTTGTTATGTTCAGAAAACCATAGGTGTTGCGCTCGCCGTAAATAGAATGTGAAGCACGATCCTAATTTTCAAAGGATTTTTTGATTTGCTTCGAACCTAGAATACATTATAAATTAAATATGGGATAAATTAGTTAGCTAAACTCTTTTCACCAGCTTTCAATTCAGTGGCCTGACAATTCCTACGAGCTTTCAAACGACGATCTGACCACAACAAACTAACCTTTCTTTTCTGTTAGAATAACTTCTAGGATGATTTAAAAAAATCAGTTTTACATCCCAATACAACTTATTGGTCGTTAGTTTTAAATTGAGTTAAAAAAATGCAACAAATTAACTTATAGGAACATTTAAATAACACATCTTTTCTCTCAGTAGGTCTGGTTCACGCCTACTGAGACATTTTCACTGGATGCAGCGACAATAGGAGTTTAAAGAATTAAAAAGTATGCGGAGTTTTTAAAATCCATCCGGAAGAATACAAAGTTCTTTCTTATTCAACTTTTAGTTACCTCTACTTGAAATCTAAGAGTTTTACCGAGCCTTTCTCAAGAGCCTACAGTGATAATTAAAATGCGCTGCAGCTTTTAGGATTGGTATTAGTTAGGAAGGTTAAGATCGTACGCTCGATTTAGATAACAATTACTCACAAAACCCTGGAAAAAATTGAAAATCTCAAGGAATTGTCCATTATCCATTAAGTACTTGTAATACTAATAAATAATATATTTTTAATTCACTTGTTGATGAGGATTTCCTTTGGTATTTCATAAGTTATAACGTGTTTTGAGGGGTCCAGATTTTGTCGTGAGCAAGCCTTATAACAATTGCTCGAAGTTCAAAAACCTGAGCGAATAGATTCAACTTGTTTCGAAGAGAGGGATTGGATAATGAAGACAATCCTTTCTCTGCATTTATCCCCGTATATAATCAGTGGACTAAATATGTGCAATAATTATACAAAGTAACAAATTTTCTAGGGGGGGCTAGCCAGATCCTAGGTGGGGCTATAGCCCATCCCCCCTAGCCCCCTGTAGTTACGCCAATGCTTAATTCGTTTTGGAATGTGTTCAGTCACTTCAAACCTTGAATAGTCGTATTAAAGTAAACCTGTATTAGGTTCCTAGTTATTGTGGCATTGAAGGCAATGGACAAGCTGACATGCTAGCAAGACTTGGTTCATCCCGACAATTCATAGGTCCCGAACCATTGTGTGGTGTATCTGCGTGTTATGTTATAATGAAACTCAAATGTTGAGAACATTCTAGAGGGTATCTGGAAAACATCTTTTGATTGTGAGGCAGTCTAAAAGTTTCATCACACCAAATGTTTTCATGACACGCCAAATTTTAGATCTTTAAAAAAAATCTTATAATAGGCCATTGGCCGAGCTGATATCACTTGAAGGTTTCCTAACACCTAACACTTGGGAAAAGTTAGAAAAAGATGATGTATGTTGTTTCTGCGGTATACATGTAGAAGACTCAGAACATCTGTTATGCCATTGTCCGGCAATTTTTTGAAAGAGATTACAGTTAGAGGTGTGCGCCGCCGCGCCACGCCGCCGCCACTGACAGTTTTTGGCACGCCGCCGCCGCCGACATTTTTGCATCGGCGCGCCGCCGTTTAAAATTTGTCACGCCGCTGATCTATAATTTTCCACAGCGATTCAAATTTTCAGTGGAAACTCCAAAGATTCAGTGCAATTTTCGTATCATTTCCTGATAGATCTTTACAAGATCACGTTGAATCTTCAGAGAAAATCCCATACAATATCTTGTTAAAATTTTGAAGAGCTCTCCGAGAATACTAAGCGTAAAAATTGCGAAGGAGTTCCGTTGAAATCCAATAAAATCTAATTGAAATTGGATTTTTGAACAGAAAAGGTTTCTTTCTAAAATTATGTAACGCCAAATTTTGTGATTTTGGACCCCCACCCTCCCCCTCGTAACACTTTTTGTACGGAAGGTTTAATTTTTTTGTATGAATCGTAACGCTCGGCTTGACCCCTCCCTCCCTCTTCAGCGTTACGTAATTTGTGAAAGGCCCCAAAGAGTCGTTCGGCAGAAAGCCACATGGCTGAAAGTTATTTTGCCGAATATGTCGTTTAACCGAAAAGACTACTTGGTAGAAACCTACCCGAGAAAAGCTTAAGAGCAAATCAATAACTTGTTTTAATGTTGAGATATCATCGATTATGTTTACTTAACTTGATATCTTTTTGGTCGTTTCAACGGTTAAAATAACAAAACGTAATAGCTGAAATATCTTACTGTGATATCTAATCAAAAACTATTACTGCTGTCGATGAGAGCAAATCGAAAACAAATTTTGATATTGTTTTTCGATAACAAAATAAGTACACAGTTTGATATCATATCATTCAATTTAGTAATATACAGCAAAATGAGATCAAAATATGTAATGAATCATGATGAAAACAAATTATGAATCAATTTGATGTCACAATCAAAATATGTTTTCTATATGATCTCATTATGTTTTCAGACTTTGCTAGGATATCTAGCCTAAAGTTATTTGGCCGAGAATGTCATTTGGTCGGCCGAAATAGTCGTATGGTCGAAAGGGCCATTTGGCCGGAATGGATATTCGGTCGAAAGTTTCGTTCGGCTAAATTGAGCTATTTCTTCTTCTATATATAGAAATGAGTTTAAATGAACAAATGGACCTATTTGCAGGATATCCTCACTAACCGATTCGTCTTGGGATCTGCTGTGTTTATATAAAGGGCAGGTTTGACTAGTTTTTGATATTTTCAAGACAATAACGGGAGAATCTTTTGAATTTCGCTTCAAAGTTTTGATGAAAGATTTCCAGTTTTTCCAGAATATTCGTTTGAAAATTATTTTCAGATTTTCCACGGGAACTACTTTCAAGTTTCGAGAACTCTTTGGATTCACTAAGAGGAGCTCTTTGTACTTACCAAGGAAAGTTGTTTGGGATTTACATGAGAATCTATTCAGAGTTTTCACGGGAAGTTGTTCCAAATTTCTACAGGAAAATATTCGAATATCCACGAAAAGTTCCTTTTGAGTTTCTGTTGAGTATTCTTTGAAATTCACACAGAAAATTGTGACTGGTAAAAGAGATGCTTTAACGTTGATTTCCCCAATCTAGATTAATAAGGACGGTTAGTTTTTTTTATCCTTTATGTATTAGAGTGATTTTTTCGCCGGGAGATGTTCATCACTCAACGGCTAGTTTGGCATAGCCATTTTTAATACATCGGAAAAATGCTCGAATGTTTTGAGGATTTTTTTTTCGATTTCATCAGAAAATTCTTTCTATTTTCGATTAGAAATTCTTGATAAGATCCATTGACCGAAAGCGACAGACGGCCGGAACTGGTAATTTGGCCGAAAAAGCCGTTTGCCCTAACAGGTTGTCCGGCCGAAACGATCGTTGGCCAAAAATGCTATTCAGCAGAGATAGTTTTTTTTTTACAGAAAATGTCATTTGGTCCAAATACGGCCAAATTTTAATTAACCTCGTATTGAACAGATAATATGGTCAGAAATGGCCATTTGTTTGGCAAAATGGTGTTTTTGTCAATAATTGACCATTGAACAAAATTCCGTGGCCTCTCTATTTTTAAGTCGATACTGGCCTTTAGGCCAAAAGATATAAAACGAGGCACCATTAAACAAAACTAAACGTTTAACGGAAACTGTTATCAGGTCAAAACTGGTGTGACCGAAAATGTAGTTTGGTCTAAAGCAATAGACAGCCAAAAGGAAAATTTGGCCGGACTTGTGAAAAGTTGTTTACCCTAACAGGTCATTTGGCTGAATTCCGTTCGGATGAAAAAGTTGTTTGAGCAAAATTCAATATAGATCATTTGACCAAAAATGCCGTTTGGTAAAAAATGTCATTGCAGAAAGAGCCATTTGGCCCAAAAATGTACTTTTTGCAATCTTCTGTGAAAAGTGTCATTCAGCTGAATTGATCATTTGACAAAAAGACGTTCAATTCGGCTTAATGGGATTTGGTTAGATGGTTTTTGGCTTAAAGGCCAGTATCGACTTAAAATTAGAGAGGTTTCGAAATTTTGTTCAACGGTCGTTTGACAATAGGCCTTTCAACGTGAATGTTAAGGCCAAACTGATGGATATTTTGGATTAGATTACCCGTTCAGTTATTGACATTTGGCCGTATAACCTATTGGCCTAAATGATATTTTAGGACAAATTTTCCATTCTGTCAAACGACCATTTCGGCCATACAGCATTTCTGGGCCGATGACCTATTAGGCCAAATGACTTGTTAGGAAAACCAACTTTTCGGTCAAATTACCAGTTCGGCCAATGAAATTTCCCGAGAATTTCTTATGGATAATACACTAGTGGTTTGATAACTGCAACATGTTTTCGTTTCAGTTAGCGAATAGCGTTCGATAACTGCGACGCCTTCTAGACGGCAAACAATTGTCAGACGACGTCAGAATAGAAGTGCACCTGACTATTCAGCGCTATGCAGCTATCATCGATTTTGACATGGTTTTGAAGCTCAGCTGTCCGATAACTGCAAAACTGATGTAACTATCGAAATGCAGTTCAAAGCATTGCAGTTAAATGACTTTCAGTTATCGAACAAAGAATACTACTGTACAAAGAATTTTCCGTAGAAATCCAATAATTTTGAACAATTTTTCGTTGAGACATTTTGAACCTCCGTTAACCTCCGCGGAAATTCGTTAAACTTACGGAGAATTTCTCGTTAACATTCCAGAAAGTTTTTCTTGAAAACTGCTTGAGTCCCCCGTATAAATTCCTAAGAATTTATTGTTTTACCGTTGGTCATGCCAAATTAGCCGTCTTTATTATTGTAGACTGAGAAAGCCAACGGTAAAACACCCATTCTACCAGCTCTCCTACAATTATCAAGAATTTCCTGTGAAAATTTCGAAGAGTACTCAACAAACACTCAACAGGAACTTTTCGTAAATTTCCGTAGTTTTTCCTGTAGAAGTTAAGAGCATTTTTTGTGATAATTCTGAAGTTTCTTGTGTAATTTGCGACGAATTTTCTGCTGAAATTCCAAACAATTTTATTTGGTAATTCCAAAGACTTTTCGAAAATATTTTGCAAATTTTGGAAAAACTTATAGATTTTTCTGGTGATTTTTTATGCAAAATTTAAAAGATTATTCTTTTAAAGTCTTGAAAATATCCCGAAAAAATGCAACAAAAAAAAATCTTAGAAAAACGTAATGAGAAAATCGCCACGCCGATTCACGCCACCGCCGTCGCCGGCTAAAATGGCTTTCGGCGTGACGCCGAAAACGCTGCCGCCGACGAATATTGGCGCCTCTAATTACAGTTCTTCAGCAGGGGCTGATAGAACCCTTTGAAGTTTGGAGAACAAGTCCCAATACGGTAATACGATTCATCAAAACCATAATTCCATATTGAGAAAACGCTGGTAGTCATGGTGATATAATTACTCTACATAGTAATAATGATGCGTCAATTTGACATAGCTACATCAAATAGGGCATATACCGTGGGGCATCGAAATTCGTACACTTAAGCACCTTAGTATATGAAAAAGTCATTAGAAAATAGGAATCGAATGTAAATAAAACATTTGTCATCGATACAGGAGCATGAAGGCTTCTACTTTTGAACTGTTTCACATTTACTCATTGAAAACTACGAAAAACATCATAAAATAATGAATTAAATCAACTACTCCTGACTCGAAATCCGTCCACCGTGGACGGATTTCGAATCAAAGGATCAAAATCCGTACAGCTATTTGTTAACTAAATATTTAAATTGAAACAGTCTGATTGACCGAACTACCACTGTAAATAGTTCGATACACACCTTGTGAAGCGATCCCTTTGATTTGTATTCCGCTTATCTTATGTAATGATTCGCAATAAGCAATAAAAACACAGTAGGGGTATTCACTAAATGGCGTAGGTTGCTGCGTATCTGTTTATAGAAATGTTTCATAGGCGATTTGAAATATGTCCCTTGTGATTGTGTGTGAAACATTTCTATAATCAGATACGCAGCAACCTACGCTGTTAAGTGAATACCCTTAGTTACTTTTAGTGCAATTATGCTCTACCCGAAAACAAAATGGCGGCACAAACTCCGCGTTTGGTGGGTGAAGATTTGTTTTTGATTTTTGTTGTTTTAATTTCAACGCCTTCTTTCCAATTCTATGCCCTAAAAGCTTACTGCCAAGAATTTGAACAGGATAAGATTAATTATTCCTACATTAATTACCTTTAACCCCCTTTAATTTATTGATATCTCATGAGGTGGACGGATTTCGGTGCTGTACGGATTTCGGTCCCGCACGGTATATCACAATATTTTTCTTTTTTTTTAGTCTTTATTAGAGAGGATTTCAACCCTAGAATGGCTCACCTCAGATTCACAATAATTTCTTCTTTGTACACTTTATGCAGCTTGTGACTCATGCGTTTGCAATTAAAAAATAATCTGTTTTGAAAAAGTTGTTAAAGTGAGTTTGTTATCAATATTCTTAAACTGTTTGCTTGTCTATAAATGTAATTTATATTTTAAATTATTCGTAATGCGAGAGGTTCTTTTTTTCAAACATTTGACATCGATATTGGAGGTGATGATGATGATGATGGTCCCGCCACATACCCCTACAAAGGTTTGAGCTGGACGAGTTATCTTTAAGATAATTAATTAAGATCAATTTAATCAGATTTGCAAACAAATAAAAAACGATCCGATTATTTCTACAGATATAAATTTGCATGTAACTTTCCATTACTATACAGCAAAAACATAAATTTAAAAATTAACTGCTGATATCAACTTTAAACTTTTGCAAGCATCAGTAGTGATACTTCGAGCCCCACAAAAGGCAATACTTGTGAAACCTCTCGCACAGATTTCATAAGTTTCACCAAAACCGTATTCATGTCATTTTATAAGACCGCAATCTACAACTCGTAAGCATCATACTTTTCTACGAAGTTCGAACATCACAAAATCCAAAACTTGTGGTACCTCTCCGTCGATATCAAAAGTTCTGAGTTCAGTCGCGAGGTAAATAATCTACCAGATGACTTACTACTAATCTAAAGAATCCTTCAAACAGCTCGAAACTTGCACAATTGTAAATAAATGTGAAAAAATCATCTATATCTGTAATACGCGCGCGAGGCTCAAACTTTTGTAGACTACACAAAAAGTCAAATTAAAATTACGTCAACTATATAAAATCCATCATCATCATCGAGGCGAACTAATAGATCATTAAAGCCCCAATAATTAGGTAAATAAACTTGTTCATACAAAATATCCGTTTAAAAACAACTTCGTCAAGATACAAAATTAGTCAATAATAAAAAGTTGATCGAGTAGCTGTTCAAAAGGCAGCTTTCACGTGTGAAATACATTGTCGCTTAAACTGTGTTAGTGTCGCTGCACGTTTGATGTGCGTAGGCATCGAATTGAAAACATTTATTCCTTTGAAAAATAACGAATTTTGTGAAGCGCTATTCAAGAAATATGGTGTTCGTACATCATTCGCGGATCTAGTATTATGTCTATGGACGTCACTTCCTCTTTCAATTCGATCACACAAATATCGAGGCAGCAAACCATTAATTAGGTACTTTAAAAATAAACACCATTGTTAGATATACAATCCGTTGCTTCACTGACAACCACTGTAAGGCGTCCAACAAAAAAATTGAGGAAGTGAATCTGTTGCACCTTAAAACTAAACGCATTATTTTATTCTGCAAACGCTGTAATCTCGATATTTGTGTCGCGTTCGACAAAAATAAAATGGAAGGGCAAAAGTCTAGATGAGGAGAGATGATTGATTTATACAATTGTATCTTACTTGCAATAGTTAAGTCGTTTTTCAGCCGGCAGAGAATTCCATACTTCTTGGCTATTTTCTTGATAACATTGTCAATGTGCTTGTCAAACTTTAGCTTGTCATCAATAATCACGCCAAGATATTTAAGGTCGAATGACAAAAGCTAGAAGGAAAAATGGTCGAAAAGGACTTAATGTCGAAAGGGATAAAAGGTCGAAGGGACAAAACCACGAACGAGACAAAAGGTCAAAGAAAAAAACGTCGAGCGGGACAAAAGGTCGAAAGAGATAAGGTCGAAAGGGGCAAAAGGTCGAAATAGACAAGAAACTGAAACGGAGAGAACCAATCTCGCACAAGTTCATTCCTTAAATCAACAATCTTTTTTATCCCTATCAGAACTATCTAGATATTCAAAATATTGTTTCATAGAAATTACTCCTTGTTTGGAAATTGCTCATTCTTCAGCTTTGATTGATGAGATGATTGTATTACTTCTGCTTGAAGTTAAATGAAGTTTCACAAACTCCTTGTTTGTGACCGACTTGTTATCAACATCCTTTCTCCTTTTCGACCTTTTATGCTTTTCAACCTTTTGTCGTTTCGACCTTCTGTCCTTTTGTCCTGTGGCCTTTCGAACTTTTGTCATAGATTCCATTGGAGTTCAAAAGCTGTGATGAACTTTTTTTTTAAATCACGAATGGGCAAAGCTATTTGGTTAGTCCCGCCATTTTGAATTATTTTCTCATCTAGCTCACCTAGGTCTGCCAGGTAACCAAACGGGGTCGAGAAGTATATAATCGGCTTTCCTGCGACCGTACGCGATTGATCCGATAGCATGTCGGATCATCACCTAGGTCTTTGCCGATTATATCGAATACTGTAGCTTTTTATAGAAGTTTGGCAGTGCCCACTTCTTTAACGTTTTTTTTTATTGGAATGTTTTTTACTTGTCATTAAATTATTCTTTTAATATTTTTTGGAAGCTTGGGAGCGAGATCGAGATCGTGAACCAAAGGGTTCTCCCAACTCACTGAAACTATATTTTCTGTCCGCTTATGTACTTCAGAAATCAGTGGCGGTATTTCAAACATTAAGCTGTCCCATCATCTTAGCCTGTGGGAATAAGTTCCCTGATGCAGTTATATTGTCAGCTTTAGGCTCCATAGAGTAAAATTTATTATCCAACTTTTATCAAACGATTATGGTGCCGCACCGGTAATGGGGGCAACTTGGAGCACGGAGGTCCAAAACCACGATACCCATGCCCTCAACCGATCCGTTTAGCCCAGTCCGAAGAGAAATGCGATCACTGCTCTCACCCAGCCGTACCAACCGACCGCGGGCTTTACGTTTCATAATTTTATGCCAACCGTGCGATCTAATTACGCAACATTTGATAACGGAGCAGCGAAAAGAAAGCAAAACAAAAAGTTAAAAATCGGGCAAAGATTTTGTACTTGATCGCCGGCGCTGGCGCGATGATCGATGCACTGTTTGTAGCAATTTGTATGGACGCTGCCATGCACAGAAATATTAGGCATATCGTCGTAGCATCGAGTACCGCTCGAGGGAGCATTCCAATGCCACCGCCGGCACTTGCTTCTGCTTAATGATCGATTTAATTGGGCCACATTGACGAACGGCCACATCCAGTTCAGTGCGGAGTGCATAGAGCTGCAACTTGTTCCATAATCAGCTGAAAAGGCCATTTAAACTGCCAGAGGGTTATATGCTTTGTTGTCACAAGTCAGCAGTGTGCAGATTAATTGGATCATTTCGCTCTTCGTTAACTGTTTCTACTGTGAAGATTGCAACGGGTGATTGATCGAAGATCATCGGTGAAGGTCGTCAGAGTGGCATTGGAACTTTGGAGACGATTAGTTCAAGATTAGATTTTATGGTTCCAGTTAGTGGCCAGCTCGGCTTCCGAAGATCCGGCTTTACTATGAAACGTTAAAGGTTAGAGATCATAAATTATATAGAAGAAAAATCATAGCTCGTTCGTGAGGATCTATCCAAAGTGTTTAGGCGATTATGGTGACTCTACAAGTTTATTGGAACAAATTGAGACAATGTTGTGTGGAGTAATAGAATGACGTTGGTCTTTCCATTATGTGTTTGTAGGGTGCTGATGAATACATGGAGATGAAAGTACATACAGCCATCGGGTTGCTTTTGAATCTGGTTGCATCAGTGTGATGTGATCGAGAGGTGAGCTGGGTATGGAGCCAGAATGTCGACCAACGAACCAAGGAAAATGGGTTTTGATGGGGATATAACTAGAACAATGAAAAGAAAGTGGTATTAGGTGAAATGTTACTTACGTGAAACAATGGGAAGAACTTTTACTTATTACAGTAAACTGTGCAGCTATAATATGAATAAATAATAAAAATAGTTTCAATTTTTTACGGTCAACTCGGCAGAATAATCTTGAATTTTCTAAAAAGATTTCTTTTTTCTACTTTGATTTTTTCCTTTCTTTTAATATTAATACTATAACTATTACTCGAGATCTTTTTTCATCTTTCATTGTGTTTTTTATGATTTTTCAAATTAAGTAGTTGTACTGTCTTATGTGTTGTTCACCTTGAAGCGTTCTCCGACTCTGATTAATTATTGCCCTTTTCATAATTCAGTCGGAGCTTTTTCTAAACAGTTGTAGGGAAATTCTAAACATTCTTCAAATATTTGCGCCTCTGTAACCGATGACATTTTGTTTTGATGGTATTGTGATTTGATTAGCATATTAGCAGTCAAACTGGTTCCACGCAGAACGACATGCTACCGCATATGGTCAACCAGATTAGAATAGACTCACACGGAATAAATATAACTCGTCCTGTTGGGACTAGTTATTCATACGACGCAAACTGCCAGACAACTTAATATTTCTGGGTGAGCCACCTTCCAGCACAGAATGAGTAAGTTGTGAATGGAGACTGCTTCGTGTTCGCGATCCACCTAGCACATGAGGCCAGGGCAATGCGATTTGTTTTATGCTTTCCAGTCAAGCTGCAACCGAAGTAAGTAAAATTAATGTTCTCTTTCAACCAAAGCACAACATCGGTTATTTGCGATCGATTACATTTGTTTTTGTTTGCTTGCTCGATTGTTAGTGCGCCGAAATGGCATGTAGAGCAAGGTTCGCAACCGATCGATCGTCTGGTTTGCTTAGCTCACACCAAGATTTGACCACATCTCTATAGATTTGTGAATTACGAACGAAATATTACTTAAAACATAAAAGAAAAATGGATGTTATGCATGGTCTGAGGTGAACTAGAATTAACATGATTAGTACACCAAGGTGCATTGAACTGGTATGTATTCACATTAAAAATATGCGTAAAGAGAAGATTTTCAATGCTACATAAAATAGTCTATTCAGGTCGACGATTTTAAATCATCAATGAATGATAGTAACAATAAATGTTCGTAGTTGTAGAATAAACGTAATCTATACATTGAATAAATCAGAAATGATTCATGAAGTACTTCATTATTGATTCAAGTTTTGAACAATAATAGACTAATCGTGTTAATGAAGATAGTCAATTAATTCCACATGTTTTCGTCAAGCTTTGACAAGAAAACCTAACCGAATTAGTTTCCGCTTCTTTAAATATAAGTCAAGCTAAACCACCGCTAGGTGAATTATTCTGTGATTTCCCTGGTTGAATACCCGCGCGATCGCTACAGGCTACACGAATTAATGCATTGAAAGCACCCACTGCTGAGAACCGCCGCGAGTTGATCAGATTAGGAAGATAAATATAATCAAGCTTTGAAAGCAAGGCGATCGTTTACCCGTGTGAATCGAAATATGAATTCGACTCTTTGTGTCCGTTTTTGGAACCGAAAATTCTTTCTCGAACAGGCAGTACGGCACGAGACATAGCGGCCAAGGTTAAAGCCGGTTTTCGGTGACAACGGCGGCGGCAAGGTAGAGATGCAACGCGTACTTGGAACTTGGGCTCGGACGGACAACCACTTCGCGTGTCCCTGTAGCGACAATAAATTTGTGGTGAATACGGCCGATTATCCAGCGATCATAAAATAAAGATGTACATTCTTGCCGACATTGGTGCACAATTAATAAATCTCCAAACGAACAAAGAATGTTAAGTACTGATTCCAATTTGTTGATTGCCGTTGGGGATTGGCTCCTTGTAAGGTGACAAAACAGTGGGCAGTTGACGTGCCTCCGTGAAAACAACATTGAAAGAAATATGCCTCCGGGCTATTTAAGTTTTTTCCCTTTGATTTATCGTTCCTAATCGTTGTCTATTTGCTACACCTATAATACTACAATAAATCATGGCATAAGTTATCTAAAAACCTTAATTACATCATTCGTATGTTTCAGTAATTCATTAGCCACTCTTTTACTTATACGTAGGTACCTTTTTAGCAAGAAGAGTAAACGAAAATTAGTCAATTATAACGCTTTGAAGTTCAACGAACAGTTCCTATCCGATCTATTAGAACCAAGGTCTTAATCCCCTCGGTCCGCACTTCAGGGACGGACGGACGGATGCTTTCACTTATGATAACGGACAAGGCAATTAGAGAAGAACCATTAATTACGTAACGCAAAAATCGACTCAAAAATGATTTGAACCCTTTTAATAGGCACTTAACCTTAACCGATTTACTCTCAACAAGTTTTATTCATCAGAGAATGTTTTTCCATTGTTCCCTATTAGAAATGGGCTAAATCGGACTATGTGTTAAAAAGCTATGACCAAAATACATTTTCTTATAATGCACGAGAAAGACAACATTACCCCTAGGGTAAGGTTTTTTGGTGAACTCTTTTTTTTCCAAATTTCATCAGAATTAGGGTAATTCGCCAAATGTTGAACGGCTAATTTCTTCGCCTATTGTTGAACCCACGTGCATTTCTTATGGGAGTTCATCAATAGGCGACAAAATTAGCCGTTCAACATTTGGCGGTTTCCCCTACTCAATAATAATGGGAAGTTCAGTACCGCGATACACATCAATTATGCCACTTAATTGAATTTGGCGACGAACACAATTTGCCTAACATTTTGAGGGGAAGGCTTATGTCTTAACCCTACTTCTGAATTTGCAATTCAGACATTACTACAAAATAGAAGCGAATTATAGGTTTAACAATAACGTGTCACGCTATGTTTAAAGGCAACTATTATGCAAAGTGAATGCACCTCGGATGTTAAGCCGTTAGGTCATAGTTTTTGACCTCTAGTTTGAGGATCTGTGTCGATTAAAATATTTCATCGGTGAAATTTTGACTTTTTTACTATTTATAGTAATATTTGTAACCTAAAAACCTTTTCTAATTTTTTTAAATTTTTTGAAACAAGTTATAGAAAATCCAACCACTTCTTTTTTTCCTGATGCTTTAGGAATTATTTTCATATAAAAACATTTTTCATATGATGAAAATACTAGAAGTTATATTAAAATTACTGCCAGCCTCAAATGTTCTTACGGTTTATAAGGAATAGATCTGGAGCCTTCCTTAGCCGTGCGGTAAGATGCACTGCTACACTGCAAGACCATGCTAAAAGTGGCAGGGTTCGATTCCCGGTCTTGTCTAGGAACTATTCTTGCCTTCCCTGGTCATAAAGTATCATCGTAGCTTCATGACATACGAATGTGAAAATGGTAACTTGGACTAGATACCTCGCAGTTAATAACTATTGAAGTACTAAATGAACACTAAGCTCCGAGGCGGCATATGTCAGAGTGGTTGATGTAATGCCAATAAGAAGTATTATTAAATTTAAGAACATAATATCACTCTTTAACATTTGAAATCAACAAACAATTAAAACTACGAACTAGTTCAAAGTAGTATTTATGTTCTGCATTTCAAACTTGATTGAACCTCAATCTACGTCTGCATTATGTGATCACTGTTATAAGCTACCGCCGTGGATAACAGTTTACTTGCATACTGTTCGCGGTTATCTGCATTTTGTAGTTTTGCTAAATAGTAATTTCTGTGGATGCCTTCCGTGGTTTGTTCCGTATACTTTGTAAGGCCTCACTGTAATGCGCTCAATTCAAGAACATGGAATTTCAAAATAAGAAATTGTTCGATGATTGGTAGCCCGGCTGCTGTTGATCTGTCACAAAAAGCTCGTATGGCGTCTGAATAGAAGTCCAACAATGTTACACTAAAACAGCAATCAATTACCTGTGGTAGGCTCTCCAATACCTTGTAATAACCATTGCATTATTATTTTCCTTTCAAAACACCCGTTTACCTAGAAGACTTCGGCAGTAACGCCCAGTGAAATCAAGTTGAGCGTGATGTGTTGCGTTGACCTCTGATGTCTAGACTTTAGATTTGTCTGGACGTTTTTTTTTGCTACAGGCCCGAAAATTTGGTAGAGCAATCCCACCAGCAAATTTAGCGCTGCAGGAGGGGTTTTGTCTAAAATTATATCATAGTCTCCTTCTTCCAGAAGATGATTATGAATATGAACACAATTGAAATATAATCGAGCTTCTTCCTTGACCTGTCCAGCGTTAAATTCTGTTTCTATGGTAACAAGTGGTGCAGGGTTGCTGTTTTTTTTTTCAATCGACTCGTGTGAGTTATGTAGTTACACAAGAATTCGCTATCGAAAAATGAAAGATATGTTCGGTGTCAACAGTATTTTTAGTATAACTTCTGCTACTTTCTTCATATGAAAATTATTTTTATATGAAAATTTTCCTTGAGGCGTCAGGAAAAAATTTGGTGCCTGGATTTTATATAACCTGCTTCAAAAAAATTAAAAAAATTAGGATAGATTTTTTGGTTAAAAATATTCCCTTAAATGGTAAAAAAATCAAATTTTCACCGATGGAATATTTCAATCAACACAGATCCTTAAACTAGAGGTCAAAAACTATGACCTAACGGCTTAACATCCGAGGTGCATTCACTTTGCATAATAGTTGCCTTTAAACATTAAGGGTATGCGATAACACACTTTTTTCTAACGAAACGAAACGAAACGAAATTTAAAATGTCCATGTTGATTCGGATCGAAACGAAACGAAATATAGATTTCTTTCGAGACTTCGAAACGATACGAAATCAAGGTTCATTTAATTCGAATTTTTTCGAAACGAAACGAAATTTTGTTTTTTCCGCGGAATTTTAATTGAATTGGTTTTACATTATGTACGAAATTCTAATTCCACTTTTTCGAAGTAGAATAACTGGTTTGGGACCAGAAGAGTTATAATAACTGAAGTGGCAATCTATGATAAATCGTCACATTCTCGCCGCATATACAATTGGTGATAAGGCAATACCCCAGCAGTTGTGCCGCTTTCAAAGGAATTAATCGTGGAGCGTGCGCTCCCGAATCTGATCAGTTTTATATCAGTAAGTAAAAAATAAAGAAATTGTGAGATTTTTCATATACGGATTCAAATCTCGTTTAAAACCTTAGTTCACCTAAGAATTATGTAATTATGCTGAAGCTTAATTCATATTTTCTTGTCAGCGTGGTTTAACAGTATTGACATAGTCAAAATTTGAAAAAGAATACTTAGATTTTTTTTAGTGGGATACTTAATTATGTATCCACATCTGCCAGGCGTATACGCAGTTATAGAATTGATATTACTAGATCAACATTTGAAAAGGGCGTATCTGCCTAAATTTGTTCCTTCTTATTTTTCGTCTACATATATATCATATATTTGCTCATTAGAAGAATCCTGTGCAACTTTCTAAAATGCATAGTAGGGTGGTTCAAATTAGTATGGAAAAAACTTTTTTCAATTTTTTTTATGGGCCGCCCTCTTATTCGGTTCTATTTGATGCCCTGATGCTCTGGACAAAATTTCAGCCAAATCGGTCAAAGTTTGGACGGTGCTAAACTCGTTGGAAGTTTATATGGAAAAATGTATCCAGAAACATCCAAAAACAGTGATTTGCAGTTAGACGTCCCAATTTACGATGAAGAATTATGATACTCATACAGATGGTGAAGAATTTAATACAGAATGTTATGCTGAAAACCGCAAAAAGATTAGAGTATGTCCGGCGAAGTTATTAGCATTTCTCTGACGTGGGGTTTGAGCAAATTTCGTTTCTTTTACCTTTGAAAAGAAATAAATTTTACCCTACAACACTCCAGTAAAATGCTAATATCTTTGCCTAAGAAACTCTAATCTTCTCGCGGTTTTCAGCATAACATTCTTTATTCAATTCTCTAAAAACTGAATGAATAGCATAGCTTTTCATCGTAAATTGTGCCATTTAACTGCAAATCACTGTTTTTGGATGTTTCTGCATACATTGTTCCATATAAACTTCCAACGAGTTTAGCACCGTCCAAACGTTGACCGATTTGGCTGAAATTTTGTCCAGAGCATCAGGGCATAAAATAGAACCGAATAAGAGGGCGGTCCATCAAAAAAATGAAAAAGTGTTTTTTGAGCCACCCTAATGCATAGAGATGTGTATCTCAGATTGAATTTCACAGACCCATACTGCCGCTAACCGCATGGGCGTCCATATACAGATGTGCTCGACTTGCGGTTAGTGGCAGCATAGTCTTATATACAATCAGCTAGACAAACTGAGCTATTGTGTGTGTTTGTGTGTCCTTGAAATATGAGAACAGCTGTTATGGTCAGTATGTGCTGAAAGCAATCATAAGTAAAGAATTCTCAGCAATTTTAATGATCTTTCAACCCGCCCTGATTTTTTTTTTGCAAATTCCGTGCGAAGATCTAGAAATGCCCACAAATCTGCAATGTTCCTCACATATTGTGCAAATAGTCAAAGAAGAGCTTATTAGCTTAATTAACTATACACATCATAGTTGCTAATCATGATTGGCCGAGAAACAGCAAATATGCCCAGCTCACCAATTAAATAATATTCTTGGGATACAAAAAAGTTATTCTTATTGTATACTTGCTTCGGAGTTTCCAATTCATGACCAATAACGATGCTGGTCACGTGCTTATAGTCAATTTAGGATTAGGAGAGGAAAATTAGTTTAACACTCATTGTTTTAAGAGACCGAGGAATGCTCTGCATCTCCGTGAGCGCTACGGAAAAGGAATCGTTGGTTGAGAAGGTAATTCATGTGAAACCCCTTGTTGAGCGACAAAATATTTATTGTAAACGAAGTTATTTTGAAAGCAAGAAGGTGAAAACTGTGTTTCAAATCAATCCAACGCAAGATCAATGTGCTTCGTTTAATAATCTTCTACAACACGATCGATTCCGCACTAAATAATTTTGTGCTCTTCGATGCAAACATTAGTTTTATCACTTCGCGTTCTCCCACACTAGCTGGCGTGATCAGCATCAACACGATCGATTGCACACTGGTTAAACAATTTTCTGCTACGCGAGGTAGATTTTTTTCACTTCGCGTTCTCCCGGACTAGCTGCCGTCCTATGACCAGCAGCAACACGATCGATTCCGCATTCATATTGTGCAAATAGTAAAAAAAAAACATCAAAAAAATTTAATGATGGAAACACTGATGACGTTTTATAGAAGAAAACTACTTACGTATTTGTCGACTAAGAATGGGGTTATGTAGTAAGCGTTAATAGAAAAAAATGTATAACCTAAATTTTGGTAACAACAATGGTTTTGTTCAGCGGCGCAGCCAAAAATTTTAATAATGTAAAGTATGGATTAGTTTAAATTTGTTTCGAAATTCCGCGGAATTCCGTTTAATTTCGTTAGAAGCTAGTTTTTTCTAGCGAAATTTTTGTAATTTTACGAAACGGAACGAAATCGAGAAAACAGATTTCGCCATGCCTAAATTCCGCGAAATTTCGCGGAATTTCGTTTCGAACCACCTGAAACGAAATTTTTCGAAATACCGCATATGCTTATTAAACATAGCGTGCGTGTTGGATGTATTCATGTGTGCGTGTGTTGAATAACTCCTTGCCACAATACCTTTTATAATTATAAAAGAAATCTTAGACTGGTGATATCTACTTGATATAAAGAATCTTGACATGAGATGTCCTATGCATTATTTGCAGTGCAAATAAGATTTGTGAACTTTGATGTCAAGCTACTATTATTATTATTATTAGTATTTATTCAGACTAAAGCCGAAGTGTATATAAGAATCTTCTCCATTCGGCTCGGTCCATGTCTACACGTCGCCAACCAAGCAGTCTACGGAGGGTCCGGAAGTCATCTTCCACCTGATCGATCCACCTTGCCCGCTGCGCACCTCGCCTTTTTGTGCCCGTCGTCGGATCGTTGTCGAGAACCATTTTCACCGGGTTACTGTCCGACATTCTGGCTACGTGCTCGGCCAGTATAGCTCATGCAACTCGTGGTTCATTCGCCTCCTCCACGTACCGTCCGCCATCTGCACCCCACCATAGATGGTACGCAGTACTAGTATCAGCCAGGTCCAGCTACTATATCAAGTAATATAGCACGTAGTCTGGAAGGCACATTAAAGAAATATCAATCAAATGGAGTTTTAATTCGTTGTTGTCATAATATGACGCTAATTGAATCTATTCTACCTTTCTTGTTAGTTTAAGAAGTTTTACTCAATGAATTTTGAACACCAGAGCCTAACAGTGCTTTTTTGATCATTTTAGGAAATCTGTATTGCGTCAATTTGGCTGTGACTTGAATATACGGTTAAAGCCATAATATGATCATTAGTTTTTTATCTAGCATCAAACAGCCTTATTACAAGCCAAAAAGTGACCAAATTCCGTTTGTTTTGTAGAATATGACAAAAATCAAATGTCGAAAATTGGTCCGATACCCCATTGAAGTCACAGAAAAAATATGTTTCTTATCTATTTATGTTCGTTAATAACGAGCGCCAACAATTAGGCCTCCAGACTTCTATGACGAATGGCGAACTAGAGGCAGACTCTGTATCGGAAATCGCCAACATGTTCCGGTCTCATTTCAGCAGCGTATTAACCAACGAGCCACTCATTGGACGTAGAAGCTGCTGTTCAAAATGTACCTCAAAACACAAACCATGGTCTTCGGATTTCCGTTACCCCTGGTATGGCGATCTCAGCGCTGAAGGATCTGAAAACATCGACAGGTTGCGGGCCAGATGCATACCATCTCTAATACTGAAACGTTGGGCATATACTTCGCGGCAGTGTTCAACCTATCCTTATCTACCGGTATATTTCCCGAATGCTGGAAGGACTCTTTTGTGTTTCCGGTCTATAAAAAAGTGTACAGACGAACAGTTTCTACCTGCCGGGGAATTGCTGCATTATGTGCTTCTTCTAAACTATTTGAGAAAATCGTTTTGAAGTATCTCGCTCAAACTTTGAAGCAGTATATATCACCTGACCAACACGGTTTCATGCTGAAGCGTTCAACATCTACCAATCTTGCTTTACCATCATAATTATCGCTTGGAAGGAACCAATTTGAAACGGGAAACAACTGTAAAGGATTTGGGTGTTATGATGGATTTCAAACAAACCTTCAAGGATCACATCGCTTATATTGTATCCAAGGCGTCATCACAGCTTGGTTTTATATTCCGGCTTGCAATGTTTTGTTCACTGGTACGTTCACTCCTTGAATACTGCTGTGTTGTTTGGGCTCCTTTCTACCAGAACGAAACGCAGCGAATAGAAGCAATTCAACACAAATTTATTCGATTTGCCTTACGGCATCTACGGCAACTGCTTCAAACAAGAAGGGACATCGCCAAAGCCTGTTTTATTGCTGACCTCCTTGAATGTCACATTGATTGTCCTACTATACTCTGTGAAATTGGAATTAATGTATCTTGTCGTAGACTTCGTCCAAATCCATTCCTTTTTATTCGTCCTGCTAGAACCAAATTTGAGACCATGCAAAGTATGTGCCGCGTTTTTAATAGCTGTTCCTATTGTGTTTGATTTTAATGTTTCACGTCTAGAGATTAAGAGTAAATTAAAAAAAAAGTTAGCATCATAAGCTGTTGTCATTGGGGTTAAGATTTTACCTGTTGACCAATTAAATAAATAAATAAATACAACCATTTATTGCGGGATTTATATTTTTTGTCAGAAATACCTCTTATTGTGCATTGTAACAAAGATTCTTTAGTTTAAAAATTTTGAAAAGGTGTTTGGGAATTTTGAGAAAATTTAGAGATCCAGAAAGGAATATTATATACTGAGTTTGTACAATCCCATTGAATTCCACCACTTAATTGTATCTTGACAGATACGTATTTCGACCTCACCAGTAAGGCCTTCCTCAGTGTCTCGTACTTGACTCGACGTACGAGACACTGAAGACGGCCTCACTGTTGAGGTCGAAATACGTATCTGTCAAGATACAATTAAGTGGTGGAATTCAATGAGATTGTACAAACTCGTCTTACGACAAGTGAAGACATTCCACTAAAAAGCTCAAAATAATTTTCTTAACAAAATTATATAATGTATTAAATGGAAGGCTCGTGAGTTCTAGGGATTTAGAAAGGAATGCTAAGATTCCTTGAAGATACATGAGATTCTACTTGAATTTCACTTGAAGTTCTGGTCATAGTTTTAAATTTTTATGATTATGCATAGTGAGATTCCAAAAAAAAACCCAACTTAATTCACCGAGTGGTGATACTGCCTTTCTCGTATTTAGCCAAGACACCAACCTTATATGGCGCTTATATAGTGCGATTCCATTTACTTAATAACTTTTAAACGCAATGGTCGATCGTTATCAAATTTAATAGTGATCAACAAGGCTTTGTTCCCTGTCGAATGCAACTTGTTGCGAGAAAATCGGTTAAGAATTACTATATGAAAAAGTGGCTAATGTTTTTCGGTTTTCGTGTGCACACACACACACACACATACACACGGACAGACAGACATTTGTTCAGTTTGACGAGCTGAGTCGATTGGTATATAACATTATGGGTCTCCGAGACTTCTATAAAAAGTTCGATTTTGGAAATGATAGCCTTTCGGTACAACTTTGTTGTACGAGAAATGCAAAAATAGAATCCATTTTACTTGAAATAATTCTTCTTCTTCTTCTTCTTATTGGCATTACATCCCCATGCTGGGACAGAGCCGCCTCGCAGCGAAAAAAATAACAATTTCTTGTAAAAAATTTGTCTCTGGGAGGGTTTATGTCCAAAACCACACCCGTGGCTACGCCACTGGTTCAGAGATATAAGTTCTTTCATTGTTCAAAACAGGGATATCTTTCTGCGGCAGAATTATATTCAGAAGGAAAACAAAGAGCTTCTTAGGAATTTGATCAACTGCTAGTAAAGCTTTGCGGCATACCTTGCAATTGACTCGAAGATTATCGAGAATTATCGCTGGAAACTTCATTGGCCGGATTTGTGTACATGTGCACATTTTGTTGTGAAACTACTTAAACCAGAATATAATCTAGAATTTAAAAAATACATAAAGTTCAAAAGAAAAGATAGTTTCTAAAATGCTTCAGTCTTTTTTGAAGCGGATCGGAGCTGGTAGTCTAACAGTTAGTCTACAGGTAGTCTAACAATAAACACGAATGTTTATATTTTTAAACAATTACAAAGTCTTATTTATGAGATAGTAATTTGAAAAAGAGCATCATTTGTTGATTAATGTCTCAAAATTCCAACTTTCTGAGAAGCCTCCACATTTTGGACACTCCTAATTAAATATAATTTTTGCAATTCCTGATCATAATACCTGGTTTCCAGTTGTCATTTGAGTGATAAAACGGCCTACTTTTCCATACCACTAGAATGGGTGCTTTAATGACCATTATGCAACTCAAATGGGTTGCATAATATTCATTATAGCACTCATTTGGGTGCGATAATGAAAAACCTACATTGGGACAGTAGTTACATGACTACATTTAGCTGAATTAGTTTGGGTGAGTGTTTAAATAGTGTTCTCTAAGCGTCTTGTAATAAATGAAAGGGTTTGTTGGACATAACATCACAATTTTCCAAAGGCTATTTCATCCATCGCTTCATAGCTTTTAAAGCTATGCAATTTGGCACGATAAGATGGAATCTTATTGTTCTCTGCCGCAACATAATTTATTGGCATGAATGATCATGTGGAGTAAACTCGATTGTACAATTTTGGTATAGATTTATTATATTAAAGCCCATTTTTCGTCATTGCAAAACATTGCGTATGCAACTCGTTGCAAAACTCGATTTTTTCAGCACTCGTAGGATTTATCCAACTCGGCAAGCCTCGTTCAACTCGTGCTGAAAAAATCATCTTTTTGCAACTAGTTGCACAAACTACTATTTTAGGCTCTGCCGAGACATTGTAAAGTTAATAGTTTCGCAGTGTTGATTGTAGATGGCCATCATCTGATTGAGAGGTCCGAATTTTGCATAATTTGTACGGCAGTGATTAATTAAAAATGTTTGTCGATAACGCAGTTGTCGAGATGGTATATAGAAATTTAATTTCGATAAAATGTATGTCGAATCAATACGCTGCGAAACTATATCGTTAATGAATGAAACCATTGCAGTTTCACGACGCTCTTTCAAAGATTGAATGTTTATAAGCTTGCAGCGTACCTCATATGATGGAAGTGGGAATGTTGTCCAACCTAATTTACGAAGAGCAAATAATATGAATTGTTTTTGTACTGATTCTAATCTTTCTTCGTGTGTTATTGAAAATGGAGACCATACAATGCTGCAATATTCCAGTATCGACCTTACATAAGCAATATATAATGTTTTAATTGTGTATGGGTCATGAAAGTTAAAGCAGAAACGTTCTATAAAACCCATCATATTTTTTGCTTTATGTATAATTGTGTTGTAGAGTCGATGAACGTTAGTTTGGAGTCTAAGATAATTCCTAAATCCCTAACTCTATCGCATTTTTCTACAACCTGGTTTCCTAATTTAATTGAGAGATTTGATGCTGTTCTTTTTCTGCTGAATGATATAAGGTTACATTTTTTACATTCAGTTGCAATAGGCTTTTATTGCACCATTCGTAGAATGTGCATATTTCGTTCTGGAATTCTGAAATTTCCAAAAAGAGCTTCATGTCATCTGCATAGATTAACACTTTAAGTTTGTCAAGAATAAAGGAAATGTCGAATTTTTTACACGGATTTTCACATTTTGAACTAAAAACTTTTTTTTACACGGAACGCATCCCCCGTGTAAAAAAAGAATCGGGTGTATTATGAATAATAGAGGCCCCAAATGGGTTTTGATCTATTGTTGTTAAATTTTAAAATCAATTGGCGATCAGTTAAGTAGGATTCAAGCCATTTGAGTAGTCCCGGCTCAATTCCAGTTTTTTTCAATTTGAATAGAAGCATGGGTTTATCTATGCGATCAAATGCTTTACTGAAGCTTCTACATGGTTTCCTTTATCCATTGCATTCCGGGTATAGTCATCAAATTCAAGAAGATTAGTTGAGCTTGAACGCCCTTTAAAGAAGCCAAGAGATAATGGCTATTCCACGATAATTACGTATGTCTGATTTTTTTTTCAGATTTGAAAATAGGTATCAAAAATGGTTTTTCCATATATTTGGGAATTTTCCTGATTCTAGTGACATATTAAATAGCCAAAATAATGGAGTGGTTAGTTCCACTACTAGGGTTTTCATAAATATAGGAGGGATTCCATCAGGACCAGGACCTTACGAAGCATCTAAACTACGTAGGGCCTGCAAAATGTCATGGACATGAAGTTGATTCACTCCAATATCATTTGAAAAGTCTGGGAAAAATGCAAAATAGTCGCGATCACGATCATTTTCAGAAAATGTAGAATATTGGCGTTGAGTTTCTGATAAAACTTGCGTGTTTCGTGATAATGGTTGTTCCTTACACTCCGCTTCTTCCAGGTGGCATTTCTTCATTGAAGAGGCGGGTCTGCTGTCTGCGTATGCGTATGCAGTGGCGACATCAGATTGCTTTAGTCGCTCTAGATCGGCCGTCGCGTCGGTTAAGGACATTGTTGATGATGGATAGTTTTGGGCGGAGTTTTTCCATTAACAGATAGTGATCAAAGTTAACGCCAAGATATGTCCTGACGTCGATAAGTTTGGAGAAGTACCGTCCATCAATCATAACGTGATCAATTTGTGATTCTGTCTGCAAGGATGATCTCCAGCTGTACTGACACGGAAGGCTGTGTTGGAAAGAGGTGCTGCGAATGGCCATATTCTTGGCGACGGCGAAATTAATTAGTCGTAGGCCTGCTGTCTACACAACGGAAGGAAACAATATCCGAAACTTTAACGCGTTTATTGATGGACCGAGCGGGAACCGAACGGTTAAAATTTTCCTGAAGTACATTACTAATTACATTTTACATTACTAAATGGTACTATTTTTTAACCTGGAACTGCTTACGTTTGTGATTCCGATGGTTTTCTACCCGGGCCTAGCAGAATTCGTCGTGTTCTAATTAACCGTAGTAAACTGGTACTACCAAACAATCGTAAAATATAATTTACATCCATCCTTACGACGGTACAAATCTAATTCAACTACATACTTACGTACATTCTTGCCTACATAATTCAATTAAACTTCTTCACACGTGGGTTATTACCGCAATTCAGTACCGGCTATCGATGGGCCTAGTTGTTCAAAGAATACATGGTATTTGAGGAAATATAATTCAATGGTATTTAACTAATTTATCTTGCCGTAACTATAGTATTAAACAATTAATAGTCTTCAAAAGAATATTGAAATTTTGTTCGTGAGAAAGAAACTCGCTTTTGGTTAAACACTCTAATGCTGTTGAATAGCTCGAACGTAAACAATCGTTAGCTTTCCAACAGTCGATCTAAACTCCTCCTCTTGGCCAACCTGAGCGTCCAAATCTCCTATGATAATCTCTCGTACTCACGTTCGAGCTGCGCGTAGGATGCGTCTTCATCATCATTAATGCTTCCAGAGTGTGGGCTATGGCCATTGATTATGCTAATGCTAAAGAACCAGCCTTTGAACCTCAACCTGCATATTTTCATAATGAACGGCCACCATCCGATCACGCGCCTTTGCATATCTCTCATCAGTATAAGCTCAACACCAGCTTGTGTGTGTTGTCTCAACTCTGGTAGATGGTATGATTACCTCTAATCGTTCGCACCGGCTCCACCCTCATTATCCCGAAGGCCACTACCTCGAATGGTACAGTACCCCAAAAATCATTACCCCAAAATCCATTACCCGGAAAAACGTTTCGAAACAGATACCGATGAATCGCAAAATTAAAATATTTACAGAGAATTAAAAAAATATAGTACTTAGAGTTACTTAGAGACACGAAATAATGGTTCTGTACAATCAACATTTTTGATTTTCGTGGTGCCGTGGTGTCCTACTCTACGACACTACCCATAATTCCATTACCTATAATGCCATTACTCCGAAGGCCGTAGAGGAGGCCGAATGGGACAGTACCCCGAAAGTTATAACCCCGAATGGGACACTACCCAGAAATCCATTACCCCGAATACATTTCGAATCTGTAGGTTCCCATCACTATTTTTAACACCCACAGATACCGATGAATCGTAAAATGACAATCTTTGAAAAGAATTTATTTAGAATAAAAGTATATACTACTTGAGTAACTTAGAGAAATGCACTAAAGGTTCTGTTTAACCAACATTTTTGATTGTTCGTCTAATCAACTTAAACTCAGTACATTCAAAGTTAATTGCCTATATGCCGGGTATTAAGCCACCCGGAGTGGAAATTAATTACTATGTCTGAAACTTGATTATGCATATGTGCAACATGTGATAGATTTAGTTCGGAAAAGGTATTGGAGGGTAACCGCCCCTTCGGTGGGGTTTGATCCCACGACCCCAGTTCGCATGACAGGTGCTTTCCCTACTAAGCTACGAAGGACCTCCGTCGTCCACCGCAGCTTAGCGGGTACTGATGAAACCAAATTCCCAGCACCAGGTACCAGCCGATCTCTCGCAATACATTTTCAGAACTAACTCTCTCAAATGTATTTTTGTACACATCATGTCAACCAAGTAGGATGAGTATTTAGTATTGTCCGGCTCCTACACACTTGCTTCATCAGCAACGGCGCTCAATGAAGTAGGGTTGTGTGAGGTTGTGCCAGTTTGGTCGTCAGATCCCAACACGACCACACAAGCGAAGAGAGATCGCCACTCGAGATCAGTACATTCAAAGTTAATTGCCTATATGCCGGGTATTAAGCCACCCGGAGTGGAAATTAATTACTATGTCTGAAACTTGATTATACATATGTGCAACATGTGATAGATTTAGTTCGGAAAAGGTATTGGAGGGTAACCGCCCCTTCGGTGGGGTTTGATCCCACGACCCCAGTTCGCATGACAGGTGCTTTCCCTACTAAGCTACGAAGGACCTCCGTCGTCCGGAGCCGGACAATACTAAATACTCATCCTACTTGGTTGACATGATGTGTACAAAAATACATTTGAGAGAGTTAGTTCTGAAAATGTATTGCGAGAGATCGGCTGGTACCTGGTGCTGGGAATTTGGTTTCATCAGTACCCGCTAAGCTGCGGTGGACGACGGAGGTCCTTCGTAGTGAATATTGGCTCGAAAAATAAGTACACCCAACCGGCGGTTGTTAGATTTTCCAACAATTCCGTATGAGAATCTACCAAAACCTGTATAAGAACTGGGCATATACGAAATTGCTAGATCTAATATTTTTTTTAGGCTTTTCTTATATTTTTGAATGAAAATCTAACAATTTCGCATATGCCCAGTTCTTACAGGTTTTGGTAGATTCTTATACAGAATAGTTAGAAAATCTAACAGCCGCCGGTTGGGTGTACGGATCTACGCTAAAAATTCTCGTGGAAATTGATAGGAATTATGGGTAGTGTCGTGTCCTTAAGAAACATTGGCGAGTATACTCCCAATTGAAAGGTTTGCAGTTCCACGAACCGAGTTTTCCATCGCAAGTTCCTTTTTGTCGATTGTTCTGGTGCGTTTTCTCTTGCTAATTCTTCGTTGCTTGTTTTTTACAAGCTGGCTTGCAGGGCCTGACACCAAACCCTCAAAACTTTCGTAGGACCATTCCCCCTTAATTTCCATTTTACTCGCAACAAGTTTCATTCGCTGATAATACCAGCGGATAATCTATTTTTGCCTTACTCGTACAATAAAGTTGTATCGAAAGGCTATTATTTCAGTATAATATCAAACTTTTCATAGAAGGCCAACAGCATCGTTTTGATCCTTAAAAGCGTTGATCCTTTTGACACTCTGCGGTGTCTTCCGATCATGCTCCAGCTACCTCTATCTCGCGCTGAGCTTGAAGTTCCTCAACTCGTCTTACACGCAAAAAAAAGCGTTAATAAATTCGTGAACTAACGAGTTCAGGGTGTATTTTTTCGTGAACAACAGCCACGGATTCGGGAATACTGTCACGTTTTCTGGAACGTTCTGGAAAGGTGTGTTGTCCATGAATTAAATCACGGTGTATTTTTGCTGGTTCACGAATTCGGGAACGCTCCCAAGCTTTCTGCTTAGCGAGTAGTTTCATCTGCGCCTCAATTTGGTTTGCGAAGGTCTTCTCCGTAATGAGTTGTTCTTTTCTAATCCGATTATCAATTGAATCTACATCAGAACCAAGGCCTTAATCGGATCCTCTATCGGTGGTCGGTGTCGGTGGTTCATACCTCTATGCGTCTTGCTTCTCGTATCAGCCACCTTCACCTACTGTGCAGTAGCACACACTTGACATAGCCAAACGGATTTTAAAACCTCCTGGTCTACAGCAGCGCAGGAGAAATGATTCCACTGCTTGCATTTCCCTAATTGGAATCAATTCACATCCTCCGTCATTAGGAAGAACTAACATAACTCATTTTTTGAAAAAAAAAAAAAAGAAAGCCATTCCGAAGTTATTAGAATTTTATTTGGTTCCGAAGGTCGGATATAAAAAAACGTGTTTGGGAATAAACATTAGCTTTCAAACTGTGCAAAAGTTAAATTTAAATTTTAAATTTTAGTTTTCAGGGCCAATATCTTCACACCTTCTTAGACCTTAAACCAGGTTTAAGCGTATGGGTTAGCATCGTTTAAGCTTCTGGGACTAGCATGGTCTTGAATCACTTACGCTCTTGTGAACGGAGTTCTTCATGTGGTACACCCAACCAGCGACTGTTAAATTTTCTTACAATCCTGTATAAGATCCTACCAAAACCTGTATAAGATCGGGACATATGCGAAATTGTTAGATTCTCATACAAAAAATGTATGCCAACAAACAATTATTGTAAGAAAAGCAAAATTTAAGGTCTCATACAATATTTGTATAAGAATCTAGCCTTTTCGCATATGCTTAGTTCTTATATAGGTTTTGGTTATACAAAATGGTTAGAAAATCTAACAATCAGCGGTTGAGTGTAAGAACTAATCTTCGACAGAAATTACAGGACATTCGTACTAATCTCAGAACCTGCCAACGAGCATGCTTTGTACATATGTAATGTAAAAATGGAAATCTGTTTTATAATTTAGCTCATAAAAAACAATCTTTCTAAATGCTAAAGATAATCACGAAGCATAAAAAGAACGAATCTCAATGGCCGGAAGTCGTTCATCTTTTACTGCCGATATTTTTTGGCAATTAACTTTTCAGTCAAGCTTAATCCAGGCACCCTAGCAGAACCTAAATGTAAATTAATTCAGCGCATTTGTTTCTTCGAGTGTGTTGTGGGGTCTGAGAAGTTTAAATTTAGAGAATTTTAATTTCTTGAGCCATTCGGAGCTTTCGTCTTTTTGTTTTTCTATAGTTCACTACTTCTTATGGGCCTGCAAGTCTACATCCACAGAACTGTAATAATATTCATTCTGTTTTAAAGATGCCACCTGATGCTAGGTAGTGACGTACATTTGAATAGCCTTCAAGGTCGTCACGTAGGTGGAACGAAAGCGATTATATGAATATTGTTAATCCAAAGACTGCTTTCCATGGGAGAATATGATTGGTCGTCATGCGAAAATTATTTTAGATTTTGTCTTTAATGATTCTACGTTTGGGTTCTTTCACAAATTACGTAACGCTAAATATGATGATTTCAAAAACCCACCCTCCGCCACGTAACACGTTTTGTAGGGAAGATTTAACTTTTTGTATGAATCGTATCGCTCAGATTGACCTCCTCCCTTCCCCTACAGCGTTACATAATTTATGAATGCCCCCTTACCAACAGAACTCATAAACTCTTTGAGGATCTTGAATTTGAATATGAATAAGTTTATAAAAAGCAGTGCATTTATTATTAGATTTTTTTTTAAATCTAATTCTTTTATAATTCTGTAATCCTAATATTGAATTTTCCCTCATTCTTTTCATATTACAGAAATGAGAATCATCCCGGCTATATTTCTGGCGACGGTGATCGTCATCACCGTGGCATTCCCAACACCCCAGGAGAGCAAAACGACATCCAAAACGGAGCCCGACGAACATGTGCTGATGGTGAAAAAGATAGATATCCACGTTGAGGTCAAGTCTCTACCGGTTGAAAAGGACACACCAACAACGGCCTTAGTTTCAGAAATTAGTGAGCTCTTAAAAAATCCCAAAAAAGACGTAGAAAGCCCTGAAACTCCGAAGCTTGCAGATGCGGAAACGCCAGCTCCAGCTAAATCATCGGAGTCCATTGAATCCTCAGAGGTGGTTAAAACGCCAGAAGCGTTAAAGTCGTTTGTAACTGAAACATCACCAGAGGAGCTAAAGCCGGTAGAAGTGGTTAAAGAAACACCGAAGGTTGTCGCAGACTCTTCAAAAGTGGCTGATACAGCCGGAGCTGAAGAAGGGCCAGCGGAATTAAAGGACGAGAAATCCGATGTAAAGGTACTACACACTTCGCTAGACCAAGCTGTTGAAGCTACATCCAAGCCCAAACCAGCCATAGTAGAAGCTTTGCAACAATCTGTTATCGACGCAACAGCAGAGACCAAGTCAGATGCAAGTGGAGTTGAAAAAACAGTTCCTACAGAACCGAGTCAAATTTCGACTGTTTCTGAGACCAAGAAAACTGTAGAGCTGGAGCAGAAAATCGCCAAAGAAACAGAAGATGAGGTTAAAACTGTTGTAGGAGAAACCAAAACTAGTGAAACAAGTAAGCCAAAGGCTAATAAAAATGATTCTGAAGAGAACGACTCTAGCGAAGAAGCTTCGAAAGAAACATCTAAGGAATTATCAACTAAGACTTCGGCAGTTGACACTAAAGCCACTTCAGTTGAAACTGTGAAGGTCAAAGATACAAGTGTGGTAAAAACCAACGAAGAAGCAAGTGAAGCTAAACCTGACGAAGCAGCACTAGAGAAATCACTACCAGTGCTGACTGAGAAAAATGAGCAGCAAACTAAAAGTGTTGTAGAGAAAACTGTTACATCAGTTGAAAAAGATCTGGCGAATAAGAAACAACTTAATGTGGTAGAGCCGCAATACAGAACAATTCCAGTTACGATCGTACACGATGATCCAACAGTAGAGAACATTGCTGTTAAAACAGTTTCTTCGGAAGAAATCACACAAAAGAAGGAAGTTCAACCTGATGGTCCAGTAGGAAGCCAGGTGCCACTGAACAACGACCCTGTTATCAAGACTACTGTTGCAACTACTGCTTCTGAGGATAATCCTGTGACCGTGGTTGAACCTGTAGCAGTGGTAACCCCGGAGAAGTCTGAAGCCAAGTTGTCTGCAGTAAAAACAACTGAAGCAGAGATAACCAAACCTGAAGAACAGAAAACGACCACAGCCGAAACAAAAGCAGAGGACAGTCCTGTTGTGGGGTCCGCAGATAAAGTCATCAGCCTTACTGGAAGTATTGATGATGGCTTGAATAAGAAAGAAGATACCTCTGTAGTGTCTGCTGTTAAAGTTGTAAAAGCAGTAGAACAACAAGATACAGTTAAAGCAGAACCACCCAAAGAACCCAGCGTTAAAATAGTGGAATCCGTGAAAGATGAAGGGAGTTCAACTAAAGCCGCCAGTGAAGATAGCGAATCGTCTGAGGAGAAAGTTGAAAATTCGAGTATCAGTCGTAGTACAGTAGTAACTAAGGCATTAAACGATGCGTCTAACAAAGGTGAAGTTACGGAGGAAGCCAAGGAACCGGCTACAGAACAAGCAGATACGACGACGACAGCTGCTACAACAACTGCTTCCGTGAAGTCGGAGGGCAAGAAGGGGAAGAAGAAGTTGCCAGGTTCGAACAAAAAACAGAATACAATGTAAATGAGATGTTTTGAATGAATATTTGCTGCTTGTCGTTCCTAATGCCGATTTAGTGCTTTCGCAAACCATAACAGTGCTTAATGTTTCATTTTTGCTACTAACTTATTAGAGCTATCCTTGCATAATCCATTTTTGCTTATTATTTTTGTACAGGTGTTCAAAGTTCTAAAAAGAATTTTATTTTGTCATTTTAGCTAATATTCGAGGATACAGTAAGCGTTTGCATCAGGACCAGAAGAAATCGGAATGAGCATCGGTGACTCAACTGGAATGTGTCCCACTAAGCAAAATAAAGATTGCTACATCTTCACCGGAATGCACGTGTAATCTGTGGACAGATTGTAGCCGCGTGCCGATAAATTCTATTTAAAATTTTAAAATAGTTTTACTCAAATGAAACGTAAAAGTTTTGCCAATATGATGGAATCAACATGAAGAGAGAACAGCAGATCGATCAGTTTGTCCAGTGTTGTTATATTACGCTTGTAATAGGTTAAGATAAATATAATATTTAATCTAGGTAAGAGTGATTCAGTTTTGAATATGATGACTACCAAAAACCTAACAACTAAATTTATAAAATTTGTGTATCTACACCATAAACATCACCAACCAATGTCATATGTTTAGCAGCATGCGACAACTAGCACGCCATTTTGCTAGTTGGGTCACTTTTGTTTTGCGGATTGTTCTTGAAAACCTAATTCAATGCATTGATATTCGATTAAAATCACGTCCTGTTTGGCATTCAGAACGCATATTTTACCGTCGTTCAAGTCGCATTGGTCTTCACATTTTAGTGTGATTTTTAGAAAGATCATGTACTTACTTGATACTTGATGGGCTACACAGCCGCTAACCGCAAGTCAGATGTGCTCGACTTGCGGTTAGCGGCAGTACAGCTCTTCGATGAACCTACGCCAAATGGAGTATCCTTCTCCACTGGACTTGATCCTGGGCCAATCGCTTCCAGTCGCCCAGAACGTTGAGTGCCCTCAGGTCCTCTTGAACTGCAAAAAGCCATCGTGAACGCGGCCTTCCACGAAGTCTGCGGCGTTTTCTGGGTTTTCTACTAAATATTATCTTCGCTTGACGTTCTTCCGGCATATGAAGTATCCAGCCCACCGTAGTCTGCCGTGTTGTATAAGCTTAACAATATCCAGCCCTTTATACACCTGGTACAACTCGTAATTCATGCTACGCCGCCAGATATCGTTCTCCTGTTTACCACCGAGTATTGTCCGCAGCACCTTATTCGCAAACACTCCGAAAGCTCTCCGATCAGCCTCCTTCAACGTCCATGTTTAATGGCCGTATAAAGCCGCCGGAATAATCAGAGTAGTATACAGTCCAACGATATTCGAATCAGCCGTATTTGTTTCGCCGTATTTGTTCTAGCATAATTTGCCATGATTCATTCCGTTTCACTGAATCGTACGCCGCCTTGAATTCAATAAACACATGATGTGTCTGCAAGTTGTACTCCCGGAATTCATCAAGGATTTGTTTCAGGGTAAACATTTGTTCCGTCGTTGATCGGCCCTCACGAAAACCTGCTTGGCTGACGAATTTCAATCTGTTGAACAGAATACGAGACATAATTTTGTACGCCGAATCAAGGAGGGGTTTTTTTCCTTGCTGGGTACATTTTCCCTGCGACCAGTTGGTTGATCTATTGTGGCAGGCCCCGTTTTAATGTTTGTGCCTTGTCAGTGTGTCATATCACTATGAATTTGAGTGACTTCCACTTACTGATTGTAGGCATTTTCCCAATAAGGTATAACATATCTTATGAAATGTATTGCCTTACTGGGAGAAGTCATCCATACATCTGATGGTTGTATTAGTCCTTTATCGAAAAATTTGCGCCTTTTTGGAAAAGTGCTTCACAGGTACACAATAAATGTTCCGAATCTTCCGTGTCCCTTTCACAGAAACGACAGGTATCATCTTGAACTTTACATAGTTGTTTCAAATAATATTTACTCGGGCAGTGTCCTGTTATTAAACCGCAGAAGGTATTTAAATCTTTTTTAGATAGACTGAACAGTTTTGTTGGGTGATATAAACCTTTTAGATTGCCTTGCTGTTATTGTTTTTTTTTTTTTCAGATTTCATCAATCACATTTTTTTTCCAGGTTTTTAGTTCCATTTTGAGGTCCCTCAAAATGGTTTTGGTCCTAGGAAATGTTTTGATGATCCAAGTCTTGCTAAACAATCTGCTTTTTCGTTACCTTCATTTCCACAGTGCCCAGGTACCCAAAATAGACTTACTGAACTATTTTTAGCCACCGTGTAGTAATTGAATGCATTACCAAACTAGTTTAGAAGTACATGTAAAAGATTTTAATGCTTCTAGGCCAGCTTGACTGTCACAAAATATACATATGTTTGCATTTCTATAGTTACGCTGTAAACAGACAGAGGCACATTCAATAATTGCTTGTATTTCTGCCTGAAATACAGTTGGATATCTACCCATAGATATTGATATGGTAACTCCAGGGCCTGTGACACCAGCTCCAACCCTGTCATTCATTTTGGAGCCATCTGTAAAAAAGATTACTGAACCTGGTCGAATAATGGGCCCCCCAGATTCCCACTCAGCACGACTTGGGAAAGTCACATTGAAAAGTCGTTCGAAATTATATCTCCTCTCCATCCAGTCTTCATGAGTGACTAAAGGATTGATTTTAAAATCTTTCTAAATACTAAGATGACCCCTAAGATCTCCATCAAACAGTGTTTTTGTTCTTGTCAATCTTAGTGCGTTTTTCTCAGCTTCTAGTTGTACAAATAAATGTAAGGGTAGAAGATTCAACATTGCATCTAGTGCTTTAGTAGGCGTACTACGTATAGCCCCTGCAACAGAAATTGTAGCCAATCTTTGGAGCTTTTCCAACTTCTTTTGAATGAATTTAGCTTTAGTTTTTGGCCACCAAATTAATGATGCATAAGTTATCAAGGAGGGTTATTCCTCGGTAATTGGCGCACTCCAGCCTGTGGCCTTTCTCAAAGAGAGGGCAAATGAGGCCGTCCAACCGCTAACAGGCAATTCCTCGACTTCCCATATTTTCGACATAATATGAACACTACCATGTTAAAGAAGTTCAGCCGGGAGCTGGTCCTTCCCGCAGCTTTATTGTTTTTCAGCTCTTTAATAGCACTTTTAACCTTATCTAGAGTATGCGAGTCTACAGCTTGTCCATCGTCGCTAATATTTATTCTGTTCACCGATGCACCGTCACTTCCACTACAAAGTCTCGAAGTGTTGATTCCACCTGGCAGACACTTCGGTTTTATCTGTCAGCAAATTCCCTTCTTAGTCGTTGCACATGACGGAAGATGGCGCTGTCTTTCTCCGCACGCCATTGACAGTCTCATAAAACCTCCGCATATCGTTCTGCTCCATTTTTTCCTGCGCCTCACTAATCACTTGTTCTTCGTACTTTTTTTTCTTCCTACGGTGGGTTCGTTTTTCGGCTGCTGTTGCTTCCTTGTACCGATCTTTATTCGATCCGGTACCCGACACCAACATCCGGCTTCTGGCAAAGTTCTTCTCGTTAGTCACTCTCTGACATTCCGCATCGAACCAACCCGTCCTGGGTCGCCTCTGTGCACTGACTACCACTTCTCGCGCTGTTGTGCTCACCGCTCCATGGATTGATTCCCATAGATCGTTGATGTTGTCGCTAACGTTGATTGCACTTATCCGTTCGTCGAGCTTCTGGCGGTACTCAGCCGATACACCTTCCGCCGACAATCACTAGATATTGCAACGCGCCGTTCGCTGTGATCTTTAGTTCGATACAGTTGACAACCGTGATCGAATTTAACTGACATCGAGGTAGTGATCAGAGTCAATGTTCGGACCTCTGAATGTCTGCACATCGATAACAGCCGATAAATGGCGCCCATCCACCAGAACATGGTCTATCTGGTTGCAAGTTTCACCATTTGGGTGTCTCCAGGTGTGCTTTGATGGCCATCCCTCTGGCAGCAGCGAAATTTGCTAGCCGTAGGCCGTTGTCATTTGTAGCGGAGTGAAGGCTCTCCCTAGCGTTAGCGTCTCCGATAACTATTTTCACGTCATGCTTTGGGAACCCTCCATAGGCTTTTCAAGACATTCATAAAACGTGTCCTTCACGTCGTCGGATTTATCGTTTGTCGGTGCGTAGACGATGATAAGGCTGTAATTGAAGAATTTGCCCCGCCATCGAACTTCCCCTAGGCCATCGAACTTCCTGAATAGCGGCCACGTTCACTCCAACCTCCTGTAGTTCATGAGCCAGAAGGTTCATTTAGGGTCCTGACATTCCAGGTACCGAGTTTCCAATCATAGTCCTTATTTCGTCTGGGTCAGTTGCCAAAAATAACGTTCTCTTTTTATTCTATCTCCATTTTTCGTGGTATTTGAGAGGCTTCAGTAAGCTACTTTACCGGGGTCGCGTTAACTACATCGTGCTGATGGGGCTGCCACCTTAGGTATAGCTGACGCGATATAACATTTCGTTAATCAGCTACTGGGTACCAGGCACACGCTGTATGAGCCGCACCTCATGGTGAACAGACGCTTGAGGCGTACCTTCTCACTTAGAGTCAGAAGGACAGCAGTGTCCAGGCTGCACTACCAGCAAAGTACACAACCTTTAGCTGGCGGTCTTTTGTCGGTCGCCCCATAGAAGCGTGAGATAGGAACTTGTGGGGACCAGAGCTATGTTGGGCGCTTCCTTGATGTCAACCCACCATTTTGCAGCCTATAAAGATCATGTAACAATCGTAAAACTATACGATTTCAGAAGAGACTCTTTATGCACATCTTTCCCTATTAAAACTTTCAAGAAGTGTACTGCCTGTAGTCGTATAACTGTCCTTTATGTATAGGAAACCTAGCAAAGATGGGACAACTATGCGGTTACTGGCAGTGTAATTGTTGCTAAAAAACGCAAAAAAAACAAGCAACAATAGAGACTAACGATAATGTTTTTGTCCTTATCTACATAAGATAAGGACAATGTTGCATGCAATTTTATCTGCAACAAATATGGTGAGGTATTTGTTGTTATATTTTCCAGCTGCGATTATTTGTATATTTTTAAAAGCAAAATTGAAATTATGTCAGCAGTTGGCTTTTTTTATGTCCCGGTGAGCCAGCGAATGCGGATTCAACCCAGGAGCCGACGTCCTCTTCCAGGTTCTCTGGCAAACATAACTTTTGCTGGTCTCTATACCGTCATTCACCATTTTCCACTACGCTGCCAAGTATTGAGCACAGTATTTTACAATCAAACACTCCGAGCAATCTATAGTCTGCATCTTTCGTCCATGCTTCATGGCCGTACAGGTATACTGGACGAATCAACGATGTGTACAGAGCTATGGAATTCATGGACAACCTCAGATCGCATCCATCCATTTTCACCTCGGGACCAACTCCGTTTGGACTGCCAAGTTCTCTGCCAGCCACCACTTAGTTTTGTCAGAGTTTATGATCAGTCCGATTCTTTCAGTATCCCTTTTAAAAGGCACGAAAGCCTCTTCCACTGCTCTGTGATCTACACCAATGATGTCGATGTTATCCGCAAAACCAAGTAGCATGTAGGGTCTCTAGTTAGCCACGGCTTCAAGGCTTCAATTGGCAATCGCCAATTCGGAGATTGCGAGTTCGATTCTCAGTTCGGTCCAGAATGTTTCGGGTGGGAAACATTCTTGACTCCCTGGGCATAGTGTATCCATTGTACTTGCCACACAAGATACATACTCATGCATTGGCGGGCATAGAAAGCTTTCAATTAATAACTGTAGAAAAGCTAATAGAACACTAATTAGAAAAGCAGGACAAATTCCAGTTGTAATGTGGAGCCATGGAAGAAGAGCAGAGCTAGTTTTGTCCGTGTCGGTAGGCTGTGAGACTTTAGCTGGCTGTGCAAACCTTAGAAAGTCTTACTTGCAGCTATAACATGTCTTTTCACCCCGTGGCCAGAGATGCATCCTGAACAGAACATGAGCCAAGAGCGTGCCTTGGTGTTCTTAGTTTTGAACTCTGAACACAGTACAGTGTGCACTGGGTTGGTACGCAAGCAAAAGGATCATGGTAACTAAGATACCATAGATTTGGAACTATGCAAAAATATACGAACATGCTTGATTTCTATCCGTTAGATGCACACGTGTTCCATTACCAGCCGAAAAATGTGTAGCATGCCGTCGTTTGAATTTGTTTTCCTAGGATACAAGTTGGTAAGTTAGGTCAGTGCTCTTGAACAGTGTGCAGTGTTCAGAACGTTTTGAACACGAACACGCGTTCTCGTGTTCAGATGCATCTCTGTCCGTGGCTAACGTCATTATCACATAGAGTTTCCATTTCCCGGCCATTTTCGTTGTCCCGGGATTCGGGATGAACTTATTCGTATATCCCGGGAAATCCCGGGATTTTTTTATGTTTCCTTAGAAAGCTTATTTTTTGATTTAAAAACGATTTTATTCAATGTTCAGGGGTAAAGTTCATATTTTAGAAAGGCCAGATAATAAAGATTTCAAATTTTGAATCGATTCTTTCGAAAAAAAAAAACGACTTCAAGAATCCAATAATATTCAAGTTTTTCTCGGAAGGTAGAGTACCCTTTTGGAATATATGATCGCCGAGTCCTAAGTCCTAAGTTGGGTTTCGCGTTCAAAACAAACTTTTGTTAGAAGAAAAATTACACTGTTTGCGAAACGGAAATGAAACAGTATTCTTTGTCCCGGGTATCCCGGGATTTTAGGGATTTCAAAAATAATATCCCGGGAATCGAGAAATCCCGAATTTTCCTAAATCCCGGGATTTTTTGTCCCGGGATGGAAACTCTATTATCACATGTAACGAGTGTTCCAAGATATTTGAATTCTTCGACAATCACAAATGTTTGATTATTCCTAATTCTTTAAGTCTCCCGTTTAAAAGGCACGAAAGCCTTCTGAACTGCTTTTCGATCTAAACCATCCGACATCCGTCGATATAATTCCCAAAACCAAGGAGCATGTAAGACTTGATGATGGTGGTTCCGTTTCTTTGCACACCTGATCATCAAATTGACCTTTCACGTCAAAAATTGTATCTCGTTTTATCATCCCTGTCGATTATTTGTCTTATTTAATGTCAACTTTCTCGAAGAGCCCATATCTTTTGAAGCCTCTAACTAGGGGAAGTGTACCGGTTTTGGCCAACCCTGAAAATGCATATTTTCCTAGAAATATCGATCAGTTTCAACAGCGAAGAAGGATAAGGGATATATCCTCTGTTAGAGCTAATAAAACCTACGAAAATTGCTTTATTTTTGGAGTTATGCGAGAAGCTGACCAAATTAGGAACATGGCCCAAACTGGTACAGTTACCCTATTTTAAAAATCGAAAACAAAACCCGAAAAAGTGCTGCACGTGTGAACCGGTCTGAAAAATGCACCCGATGTTCGTTCAAAGTCGGGCAAATGTTAGCCCAATCTTGAAAAACAGCATTTTTTTTTATTTTTCGTTTAAAATTTTAGAAATTTACTTTGAGGTGTCAAAAACTATGAGCTCTTTGGGAATGGTGACCTTAAATAAAATAAAGAATCGATTGAGCGAATATAACTTTCCGACGGGAAAAGCCAATTGCACCGTCAGGAGCTATGTTGAATAGCATATTGAAGAGGAGAGCGAGCCCACTTCCTCAAAACGCTCGAGAGGACCCCAAACAAAAAAGGGTGAAGCACCATCTGGATCCGAGAGAGCGCGCCCAACAGTCCTCAAACCGCGCGCCTCAGAAAAACGTGTCTGGACAACAAAACCCACCCATGAGGAAAACAGCTGGTATCAGCTACAGTGATATGGCCAAAAGCGTGAAGGTCGGGATAATACCCAAAGACTTTCCCACCGTCCAACTCACTACAGCCCAGCTAGACCTTCTACAAGAAGCACTCCTGCTCAGAGTAGTTCAACAGCGAAACGAGCCGATAAAACCCAAATTCATCAACCTCCTCTACAAATCCGGCTACATGGTTCTAATCTGTAAGGATCAAGAGACTGCTGAGTGGTTAAAGAGAATATCCCCATCCATGAAACCCTGGGAAGGTGCAGAGCTGATGGCAATGGACGAAGTGGCGATTCCACGTCCAGAGATGATCCGAGCATTCTTCCCACAAAGCTCCAGCTATGATGACGACCGAATAAAGGCTCTCATAGAAAGCCAAAATGACATCACAACAACTAATTGGCGTATTGTGAAACGATCCATTCTGAAATATATTCATGCTGAATGGATCTTCACAGTAGAGGGTGCGTCGATGGAAAAGTTGAAGAAGTCCAAATACACCCTCAACTACCGATTTGGTGAAATCCAACTAAGGAAGATTACAGATCAACCGACTGCCGCTACCGCCAATACGACTGGAAGGCCGACCCAAGAGCAATCTGAGGAGGCCTCCTGTTCGGGCGAGGTTCGGCTAACTGGAAGGCCGACCCAAGAGAAATCTGAGGAAGCCTCCGGTTCGAGCGAGGTTAGTAAATCTCACCCCAAAAGCACCATAAAGGCTAGTCTGTCCGCCTCTAAAGGAAAAGCTCGAAGCTTACATGCGACCCCTGCTCTAGTGGTACCAAACCAAAGGTATCTAAACAGGGCAAAGGGGTGCAAAAAGCGACAGTTTGACCACAGAGGCGAAACTGGCGGGCCAGGTTGCTACAGGGAAGAGAGAAAACCCAGACTGTAATACCATACGACATCCTGATGATCCGCAACATCCAAAGCCGGACAGTCGTCGTCCGGAAAAAGCGGGAACCCGGAAATGGCGACTAAAGTTCTGCAAGTGAACCTCCACCATGCTGAGAGCGCCACGGGTGTGCTCTGTCGGAGGTTCACCAAAGAGAATTTAACCGTGGCCCTCATTCAAGAGCCATGGGTCAATAAATCCAGAATACAAGGTATTCCACGACACTCATGTAAGTTGGTATATGAGGACAGCCAGCTTTCTCCTAGAGCGGGTATTGGAGGACATAACAACTGTAAATACTTGCCGATTGCAGAATTCATAAAAGGGACATCGTAGCGGTCAGGATGGAGGTACCTTCCGCCAGAGGGAGTAGAGATCTTGGTGGTCTCGGCATACTTCCCAGGTGACGTGGACGAAATCCCTCCTCCAGAAATAGCTGCGCTCGTAGCCTACAGCCACCGACACAACATCCCCTTCGTCATAGGGTGCGACGCAAATGCACATCACACCGTATGGGGAAGTACCAATATAAACACCAGAGGTGAGTACCTGTTACAGTTTCTCTCTTCCAAGAACATTGACATTTGTAATGTTGGTGACAAGCCCACGTTTGAAAACTCCATTCGTCAGGAAGTTTTGGACTTGACTCTATGTAGTCGGTCTATCTCTGATAAAATAAAAAACTGGCATGTTTCTGAAGAAATATCAATGTCAGACCATAAACACATCATCTTCGAATGGGAAGGGGGTCTAACGATGGAAAAAACGTTTAAAGATCCTAAGGAAACTGATTGGGAATCCTACTCAGCTATCCTACGATCCGAAGAGTACATCATAGAAAGTCACATCAAGTCCATAACACAATTGGAAGATGCGTCCAAATCCATTAAAAACAAAATCCTTAACGTCTACCAAGAGAGCTGTCCAACTAAATCAACTAGTTCGAGTAGAGACGTTCCATGGTGGAATAAAACTCTTGAGAAGCTTAGGAAAACTGCGCGTAGGGAGTTCAATCGTGCTAAGCGAACCGGCGATTGGAGCCTATACAGAAAGGCCCTGACGAACTACAACAAAGAAATAAGGTCAGCCAAACGGAAATCGTGGATTCTAATGTGTGAAAGCATAGAGAATACACCCGTAGTGGCCAGACTCTAAAAAACTCTTTCAAAAGACCACTCCAATGGTGTGGGTATCCTCCGTAAGACGGATGGTTCGCGCACGGTAGAGCCTGGCGGTACAGTGAGCGGATTGTTAAAGATCCACTTCCTGATTCAATCCCTGAGTCGAGCATCGGCGACCAAGGCACTGGAATTGCTGTCTCAGATCCACAAGAGATCCAATCATGGGTTTCTGGGTCTAAAAAGACGCAATAAAGGTTGCAAAGGAAGCTTTCACTCGGGCCAGGGTTGAGAGGGCTGTGAGATCTTTCGAGCCATTTAAGTCTCCTGGCATGGATGGAATATTTCCAGCGTTGATCCAAAAGAGGAGAAAACACTGGTTCCACCCTTGGTTGAGATTTTTAAGGCGAGTCTGATTTTGGGGCACATACCTAACGATTGGCGTCAAATCCGGGCTGTCTTCATTCCGAAGGCAGGCAAGAGAGATAAAACCAACCCCAAAGCATTCAGGCCGATAAGTTTATCCTCTGTAATGCTCAAAATTATGGAAAAGGTACTATGCGAGTACATAAATCACAAATTTATGAAAATTAATGCCTTTGTCAAAAAACCAATTCGCTTATCAAAGTGGAAAATCTACGATCTCGGCACTACATACGGTAGTTCAAAAAATCGAAAAAATACTTAATGCAAAAGAAATTGCTCTTGTAGCATTTCTTGATATTGAGGGCGCATTCGATAACGCTTCTTATTCGTCTATAGGGTCAGCAATGTTGAGGAGAAAATTCGACCCATGCATTGTTACCTGGGTACATGCTATGCTAGCTAATCGGAAAATCTCCTCTGAGCTTAGCGGTTCATACATCACTGTTAAAGCAACAAGGGGTGTCCGCAAGGCGGAGTGCTTTCTCCTTTGTTGTGGTCACTGGTGGTGGATGAGCTTCTAGACAGCTTAGAGAGAAGAGGCTTCGAAGTGGTTGGATATGCTGATGACGTTGTCATTATTGTACGAGGCAAATTCGAAAGTGTTATCGTGGAAAGAATACAATCTGCCCTAAATCACACTTTTTCCTGGTGTCAAAAGTATCAACTAGGCATAAATCCTACAAAAACTTCCATTATCCCTTTCACCAAACGGAGAAAGGTACAACTGAAACCCCTTTTCTTGAATCAAACACAATTAGTTTATTCAAGTGAAGTAAAATATCTAGGTGTCATACTCGACGCAAAGCTTAATTGGAACTCTCATCTCCAATCAGTTGTGCAGAAAGGTCTCAATACACTTTGGGTTTGTTCAAAACCCTTGGTAAAAGATGGGGCCTAAAACCAAGTATGATCATGTGGATATATAAAACCATTGTCCGTCCCAGGACAACTTACGCTTCCCTTGTCTGGTGGCCTAAAACTAATGAGGCTGCTGCAAGGGCTAAGCTCAACAAAATCCAACGCACCGCATGCATAGCCATCACTGGTGCAGTTCGTAGTACACCCACTTTGGCCCTAGACGCAATGCTTCACCTGCCCCGGTTAGATCAATTCATAAAGCTGGAAGCGGAAAAAAGTGCTCTAAGGTTAAAGAGAACAAAAACACTGCTGTCGGGAGACCTTACGGGTCACCTCAGCATATTAAATGAATTTGCCATAAATCCCGCAATAGGAATTTGTAGTGACTGGATGGAAACGGTAGTCAATTATGACTTACCTTACGATGTGTTCATTCCTTCCCGCCAGGAGTGGTAAGGAAGGCGGCCTAGTGTTTGAAAAAAATCTATAAATTTCTTCACAGATGGTTCGAAAATGAATAATCTGACAGGATCCGGAATCTATGGCCCTACAACAAAAATTTCTGTCCACTTAGGACAGTGGCCCACAGTATTTCAGGCGGAAATATATGCAATATTAGAATGCGTGTTATTATGCCTGAGGAGAAAGTATAGATTTGCAAAATATGTATTTTCTCTGACAGCCAAGCGGCACTTAAGCCGCTTAATAACTACACTTGTAACTCAAAGCTAGTGTGGGAATGCATTCTGGCTTTGAAAACTTATCCATACGCAATCGAGTCTACCTATATTGGATCCCAGGACATACGGGTCTAGAGGAAACGAGATTGCTGATGAGCTAGCCAGGAATGGATCTAATGAAAGGTTCATTGGCCCTGAGCCCTTCTGCGGGATCTCAGACTGCTCTGTAAAATGGAACTGAACAAATATATGGTCAGTCAAATCACATCAAACTGAAATGCACTTCCCCATACGAGCCAATCCAAAAGGCTCGTAACGATTAACCCCAAGAAAACCCAACAACTATTAGGTCTCAACAAAGGGATCTCAACATCTACACCGGTCTAATAACTGGACACTGCCCCTGCAGATACCATCTACAAAAGATCGGAGCAATCCAAACCTCAAATTGCCGCTTCTGTGACGAGGAGAGAGAAACATCAGAACACATCCTCTGCTATTGCAGTGCACTCACCCAACGTAGGTTCGAAGTTCTCAGCAAGCCCTTTTAGGGCCTGCTGACATATGGATCTTATCCCCAAGGACGTGGTTGGCTTCATAAAGCTAGTCTCGCCAGAATGGGGGAGTCACATACTGTAACTCAGGATCTCTATTCATCAATAATAGATGGTCTTGAGTTCAGTCGATACCAAGGTATCTCAGTGACAAACATGTTACTGAGATAACTTGCGTATTTCACAGTAAAAGGGTATATCACAATAGTCCTAAAATCTGGACGCAGTGATCTTCACCCGACAAACGAGGAGAGATATTGAAGATAGCATCGCCCTGCTTCAATCCATGAACAGAATGGATTGAATGAATGAACACCTGGTCCGTTGTTGATCGTCCTTCTCGAAAACCGCTTTGATATTCGCCGTCAAAGGTGTCCGCAAACGGAAGCAGTCTGTTAAACAGAAATCAGGGGATTACCTTGTAGGCGATATTGATGAGTCTTATACCTCGATAATTAGCACAATCGAGTATGTGCCCTTTCTTGTAGATAAGACATATGAGGCTATCAAGCCAGCTCGAAGGCATTTCTTCTTCCTCCCAAATCATTTCAATCGCTTTCGTTTCGGATTCTTTCGTTCAGCCGGTCACTCGCAACTTTTAGAAACTCGGCCGGGATTCCTTCCTTCCCCTTGCCTTCTTTAGCCTTGCCGTTCTCCAGCTCTCGAACAGTTTTCTCAATTCGTCTAGCGTTGGTGGCTCCACTAAGTGTCCATCATCCTCAATCCTGATTCTATTTGTGCCTTCTCTGTTCGATTGTCCGTTCATCAATAACTCAGAGTGCTCCTCCCACCTAGTAACCATCGCTGGTCGGTCGGTCAACAGATTTCCGGAGCTGTCATTGATCATGACTGGCGTCGGTGCGCTTTACTTGCGTATCTTGTTGATCGTTTTGTAGAACTCCTTTTTGTCATTTCTGTTAAAGCTTCACTCTGCCTCCGAGAGTACTTTTCTGTCGTACTTACCCTGGTGAATTTTTTTCTCAGCTGCCCTTAGTTATTTATATCGTTCACTATTTTGGCGTGTAGCTGCCACTAACATACAACTCCTGGCCTGGTTTTTCTCATCTGTATCTTTTTGACACTCCACATCAAATCAGCCTTTCCGTTTGTTTTCTTATGTATTATCAACCAAGTATCTGATGAATTTCATGTCGTGCTTTGGGCATCCTACATAGGTCTTGTCAATGCTCCCATAGAAACTCGTCCTTCACATCATCGGATTTGTTTGATGCGTATGAATTGATCAAAATGTAGTCCAGAAATTTGCTCTTAATTCTCAACATTTAGATACGATCACTTACCGGCCTCCATATAATCATTTGACGCTGCTGCTTACCAATCATTACGAAACCAACTTCATGATCCGCCTTATCGTCGCTACTGTGGTAGATGTGCTACTAGAATGAAGTTTTTTGGAATTTGATACAATCGATTGAGATCAGCTATGTTGAATAGGTAGTAGACACGAAAGACTAGGTATCACCTTGCCGTAACCATTTGCGCGATTCAAAGGGACTCGAGAATACTCCTGAAACTCGAATTACGCACATCACCCGATCCATAGTCGCCTTGATCAACCGTATCAGTTTATCCGGAAATCCGTGTTCGTGCATTGCTGGTCCCGATCGATTGTTTTATATGCGGCTATAAATAGATGATGTGTGAGCACGTTGTATTCGCGGCATTTCTGCAATACCTGACGTACGCCGAACACCTGGTCCATGGTAGAGCGTTCACCCATAAATTCCGCCTGGTACTGCCCCATGAAATCTCTTGCAATTGGTTTTAGCAAGCGACATAAAATTTGGGAGAGTAGGTACCTTGAAGGCGGCGTTTAGTAATGTGATTGCGCGGTAGTTGCTACCTGAGTGCTGCGGATAGAGCCGCTTTTCTATTGTCAAGCGAGTAGAGGGATATTTTGAAATCAATCCCATAAGCAAAATTATTTTGCAGTTACTTGGCTGACATTTTCCGCTCTTCGAATTTCTCTTTCCATGCTGTATGAGGGCGCATAAATGCGCGAGACTCTACATGACTTTACGATGGTTTACATACATTTCTGCTTCAATCAGAAATTTCGAAATATAATGTGAAACTATGTGTAATACAAAGAATACAAAACTCAAAGCTTATTTTAATTTTTTCCCAAATAATAACAACACTTATCAACAATCTTCAATGTTTGGCTCCGGCACAATAGAAAAGTTTGGCTTCAGTTTGACAACCAAATCGATTCTATTCGCACCACCCAGGTTGCTACAATAAAAAAAAACAGAAAATTTTGAACCGTAAAATGACAGAAACATTTAGAATATATGAAAATAGCTAACGAAGATATGATGACACTGTTGAGGTGAACTAGCCTAGGGCTAAAAACCTCACTAATAAAGATTAAAAAAAAACAAAGGATTAGGTGGCAGACAGCTTAAATGAGCAGTCTAAAGTAGTAGGCGTCAATAAGGAGTAGAATTTGATGCAATAGAAGGTCTGAGGGATGAAGAAGCTCTCAATCGTTCTACCAAGAGAACAGAATTTATAACAACCAGCGTACCGTGCTACATCAGCCCAATCCCGGAGCCGAGCTCTTTAAAGGCCAAGATATGCAAAATGTCGTTCGTAATGATAATCCGCGATATTTGTAACTACATTTAAGGGAATCACAGTAAGAAAACAAAGACTAAATTATGGCATTATTTTGAATATTGGTTAGCCATCTTGAATTTCAAAATGGCGTCAAAAACTGATTTTCGAAATCTATTCATCGATCTCGACTGACAGACACCCATATTGCATGATTTTATTGCTGAGATTCCCGCGAAATAGTTATTATCCATAATTTTAGTCCGCCATCATAGATTCTAAAATGGCGTCAAAATCGATTTTTGAAATCTATTTATCGATCTCGATGGATAAACTCTCATATTGCCTCGAGATATACAAATGATATTTGAAACCGCGTTAATCCCAAAATTCGCGCGTAAAAAATTGCGTAGAAAGCGACCCTAGTGTACGTCAAATCAATTTAAATTTGGGATTGGGTCCTAATGTCTTACCTCATTAATGGTTGCTATTGCTGAAAAGGCAACATATCAGATTGACTGAACCCTCAGCCCGAAACGTTAGGCCCATATATTAACTGTCAAAGGTTGATTCAAGTGCTGTGCGGTGTTTTGCTAGTGCGTTTGAATCATATTATTGCGTACGTCGAACAAGACCGAAAATGTCGAGGAAAAATTTTCTACTATTTTGAAATTTCAAATTAAACAATGTTCTTTTCGACTTTTGATTCGGAAGAAAAACTGACGCGTTCAGGATGATTAACTTCATCGTTGCCTGAAAGAAAATCGAATATCGATTTTTCATTTTAGGACCCAATTATAATTAACATGTAAAGTTCAAACGGTCGTAATATAAAATTCCCGTCTTCAGCCAGAGAACATTTAACATCCAGCATTAGGCAACGGGCAAGATATGTATACAACACCCAGTAAACCAGGGAGGGCTTTTTCGTTTTATGATATGTTTCTTACTTATCAGGTCGGGAATCAAACCCACACTAAATATTACAGATGCCGTCAACCGCATGGTTCTGAAGTCCAGTCTTATTCATATATAAATTAACACTGTTTTCTTCAACATTTCTTCATAGACTTATATAAATATGAATTCTCTGAAAAATATTACAGTTTTCAGAGTTTTATCAAAATTCATTAAAGATGAAAATTTTCATGTAGTAAGAAGTGCCATGGGCACGATATTATGTCAAGGTTAGTTTTTGCATACTATTTTTCAGTTTTCAGATGGCAAACTATCGACAGATCTCTAAATAATTCTCCATACGACGGCCAGTCGTTTGTTACCGCATCATATCCTTCTCTTGAATCATACGCCCAACGCGAATGTTAGATTAGGTTAAATGTGTAGCATCAACCACATACACTTTACCAGTTAGTAAGCACAGTGAGGAAGTATCGTTTCGAAATAAGTATATAAATACTAACTATCGAAAATTGTGAGGCTCAGTTGATCGTAAATAGGTGACCGCGCGCCATCCTGTAAGTGAGCTCCGTTTCGGGAGAATTGCCAGTTTGGCAGTATGAGGGTAATAATAATTCTGTGTTTTGCGACGCTGGTGTTGTCCGCACCGGCACCACAGGGGAAAAGGCAAATTGATTTCCTGTGGCAAATAAATCAAGATGACGAACGACCGGCGTCTGTGCAGCGGATAGAGTCGAGTACCGTAGAACCGAAAGTTACGGCTTCGAAGATAACTCGTCCACGTGATCCAGCGCCAGTGTACGAAGATGACGAAGAACCGGCTGATGTTCAGGAGGAACCCCGGGCCACCGGTCATACTGCTAGCCCCTTGAACATCGATCAAGCAGATTATGATGATGACTCAGAGGATAATGTTAATGATGATAACAGTGTACGAAACAATGCTACAAATAGTGATGTGAATCATGAAAATGATGATCAGTCGAAATCGCGTGATGAAGGAACAACGGAACGTTCTATAATTGATACTACGATCCGGGTATATGACGAAGAGGAAGTGAATGAAAATGCTACCGATGTAGAAGAAGGGAAACAATCTAAATCAGAGCTAATTGAACAAAAAGAAGAAGAAGAAGAAAAGGAAGAAGAAAAGGAAGAAGAAAAGGAAGAAGAAAGGGAAGAAGAAAAAGAAGAAGAAAAAGAAGAAGTAAACGAAGAAGAAGAAGAAGGCAAAGAAGAAAACAAAGAAGAAACAGATCAGGAACAGCCAAATACTACTAAACAAGAAAATGATAAACGTGAACAAGTTTCTGAGATAAACGACAGCTATCAATATGATGATGAAAGTTTAGAGCAGCTGACCCAGGAACAAGAGTCTACAACAGTCGCTCCTGAGTCAAACCCTGGAATAACTGCTACTGATGAAGGTGTTGCCATCAAAGTGGCTGGCGGGACAATTGTTGTCGACAAAGATACATTCGCAATTCTTAGTGAAGGGAAGCCAGGTTAGTTCAGCATATGGTGGAATGGGTTTAGAAAAGTAACAGTTTGTCACACAAAAATATATGTTTTTAGCACATCTTTTGACATGAAAGAATTCATTATAGTTATCCTTCCCTCAAACCTATTTCCAACCTCTACCTTATTATCTTTCTTTCCAGGGCCTGGAAAGTGGTACCGCGATCCTCCTGGTTTTGATGGTTCCCGTGACTACCATGAACCAAATCATTATCGGCAACATCATACTGTGAAGGATGACCAAAAACCATCTCATGGATATCGTGGTCATCATGACCATCCCTTCGGACCACCACCAAATAGCCACCCTTTCGACGGACCTCCCCCGCCATGGGTACTGGATCATCAATTTCATCACGATCATGTCTTCGATCCCAAACAGCACTTCAAATTTCGCGATGAATCAAGGGGCTATCCTTTCCATAATAATAAGTTTCATCGAGACGACGATCCATGGATATCGTGGAAAACCAGTTTATCTGCGCCGGAAGAAAAATCGACATGATTGGAAAAGCTCTCTAAGTAGTGCAGTCCTACGACGAACTTGCATTGTAGGTTTAACATTATTGATTAATTATGTTCATATGATTATTGAAGCTATTACTGCACGCTGTTCTTCAATATGAAAGACAAATTGGAAACGTCCAACGTTGTAACTGATCTAATAACGATCGCCTTCGTTAGAGAATTATACGCGACAAACTAGTTCCCCAATGCAACGGATGTTTCAATAAATGCTACCGGTTTCAGAGTGAATGATACAGTTGAATGAATGACGTGTGTAAGCAATTATAGTTGAATAAATTAAAACGTACGGTTTTGATCGGGTGGAATTTTCTTATATTTAGTTTTGATAAATTAGATTATACTCGTTTCTTGTTTTGTTTCGGTTGGTTGACATTTCAAGGTCTTTCCGCATATTTACAATGGACATTGGTAGCAGTATTCGAAAGCTTTTGGTAAGTCAGAGGTATTTGGTTCACAGTTATGAATTATTAGCAACTGAAAACACTTGGTTTTGCCTTTCTTGTACATCAATGTTGCACTGAAAGGCGTTCAAGAGCCACAGGATCGGATAGACAAAATAATTATATTCAGCCATTTTTTGCCACGCCACTAGTAAGCATGCATTAAGCATTATGCTAGCGGTGATTATGCCTTTCTCATTCATATAAAATGTATCGAGAAAAGTTCATTTGAACAAATGAAAAGCAATCAATTCCTTAACGCTAGAAAAAGTATATACGGTAGGGGAAGGTGGGGAGACTTGATCCCCGGGGAGACTTGATCACCCCCTGTTTTATCGAGAACTAAAGTAGTTTTGTTCTAGCGTATTTGTTAGTATAGATCCTCTAGATAAATGACCTTTATGTAGTGAGTGTTAAGTCCTTATTTCGGTGGGAGGTTTATTAAAACACTTGTTTTCCAGTTCACAATCCAAAGTATACAACCACTATATTTATCCTATTCGGTTACATCACCTTTAACCTACGCTCTCTCTTCTTACTCTCAATTCGCGCAGCTAGTCCTCGGGTGACCGTTCATTTTACCGAACTGAACTAAATTCGAAAGGGCATTCTCACACCTCTACAGTGAGTTATTTTTTGGATTGACAACCTTATTTATCCTGCAGGGCAGTTTGTATGTTTTGACCTTCCAAAAGATTTTTTTATTGGACACGCAAAGTTGAAAAAATTTTCATAACAATGATCAAATGCTTTCGTTTTTTTCACATCACAAAGCCATAAATATGCTTAATGATCTGTACTGATGAAAATGCCAACATTCCATCAAAGTTTTAGAATATTTGGATTTGAAGTTATTGCCTCAATATGGAGATACTTGATCACCCCTTAGTCACCCATACCAAAAATTGGCGAAACAATAAAAAAAATTAAATCTGTTCTCAGGCTTCTGATATTTTGTACATTTATTTAAGTTTGTTAAAAAAATATTTGGTGGAAAGTTTTGTAGTTGTTTATTACTAATATTGATTTATTTATGAAAAGTTTATATTTTTTCAATGAAATATTTTGATTTGTTAGGAAAATTCTTAACTTTTCAAAATTCTTATATATTTTTGTTTTTTTTTGTATTTTTTATTGTTTATGGAAATTTTGCATTATTTAGGAAATTTTATATTTATCTATTGCTTCTACCCTGATTTCTTTATTGGCAATTTCTTAATATTTTAAAAAAAATGTCTAATTCTTTATGAAAATTTAATTTTGCTGCCAATAGCTAGTACCACAAATTCAGTAACTTCAATATTAAAGTAAAAGGCCCCCTTTTTTTTATTTGCGTAGCAATTTCTATTATAACCAACAAATTTGTTCTATTTGCCAAACACGGAAGTAAAAATCTGTTAATGTATTGGTGCAAAATTCTGTTTGTTCATATTTTAGTTGATAAAGTGATTCATATTAAAGGGTTGCCCGCTCGTTTGGCTCTACACAAATAATAAATAATTAATTAAAACTGGCTTAACACAAAAATTGACCTGTCATAAGACGAGTTGAGCTAAGTGTCTGGTGGCTGGCAGAGAACGGAACGGTGTTGGTCCCGAGGTGGAAATGGAAGGGATTCGATTTCAGGTTGTATACAAATTCATATATATTCGAGCACTTGTTACATGTGATAATGATGTTAGGCGCAAAGTGAAAACACCAGTTGTGGCTGCAAATAGGGCTTTCTGTGGTTTGCGTAGCCAGCTAAAGCGTTGCAGCTTACAGGCACGGGCAAAACTTGCTCTGTACACATTGTTGATTAATGCAGTCACTCTGCATCGCCATGAGGTAAGATAAAATATGCATACTATCGAATTCTTGAAATGTTTGAGTGGAAAATACTGAGTTTATTATTTGGTGGCGTGCTAGAAAATGGTGAATGGCACAGACGCATGAATCATAAGTTGTACCACGTGTAAAAATGCAGACATCGGCAGGCTAATAACAAACGGCAGATTACAGTTGGCTGGACATGAAATGCGTATATCGGAAGAGTGACTAGCAACAGTGATGTTTAGCTGAGAACCTGGAGGAGGACGTCGGCTCCGGGGTAGACTCTGTACATGATCATACAATCGATGAAGACCTGGAATATAACATTACATTCGGTTTTGCTCCAGACAACACGGAGTGTACGACCATCATATGTATTGGTTTATGGGTAGGTGTGACCAAGGATGTTATCGATCATTTAGTTATTCGTGTTCGATCATTTAGTAATTCGTGTTCGATCATTTAGTAGTTTGTCAATAACTTATTCCAGAAACTGAATTTCAAAATGTGTTGTATGGTGGACTTCTAGTGCGAAGGTTTTTCTAGCTGTATAAAGTGTACAAAGAAGAAAATATTGTGAATCGTATAACATAAGGCAGACCTCAGTGGGCTGGTAACTTAGTGTGAATATCAGAAGAAAGAATACAGGCATGCTTCGATAGTACGTACGGTGTGGCGAGAAGCATAAATCACGAGGTTATGAATTGTACACTTCAGAAGAAATATTGTGAATCGTACAAATTACGTCAGACTTCAGTGGGCTGGTCACTTAGTGTGAAGGTCGGAAGAAAGAATAGTGGAAATAATACTCAACTAGAGGTGTGCGCCGGTCCGATATTCGTCGGCGGCGGCGTTTGTCAGAATTTTGGTCGGCGGCGGCGGCGTGAATCGGCGTGGCAGTTTTTTTATTACGTTTCTTAAATTTTTTTTTTTGCATTTTTTTGGGATATTTTCAAGACATTAAAGGAAGAATCTTTTGAATTTTGCATGAAAAATCTAATGACCTTCTCCAAAGAATTCTATAAGTTTTTCAAAAATTTGGAAATTATTTTCGTATTTCCCATGAGAACTGGTTTGAAGTTTCTGTTGAGTATTCTTCGAAATTTGCACAAAAATCTTCATAATTGCAGGAGAGTGTGGCTGGTAGAATGGTTGTTTTCATGTTGACTTTCTCAGTCTAGAATAATTAGGACGGCTACCCGGGCAGATGCGATGAACAGATTAACAAAACATGATATGGACTTGATTGATATAAGAGATAAAAGAACAGGGAACAATATCAAAAATTTGCACCGAAATATCAATATATGCTATGGATAAGAACAAACTAATGGCACATGATATTGATCACTTATTAAAAATAGCATAACTTGATCTTCCCATTATGTTTTAGTGCACAATTTTGATAATATCGTCTGATCTTTTATCTCTTATATCAATCATGTCCATATCTCATTTTCTATCTAATCAACATTTGATATTAATGAGCTATTTTCGTCTACTCGGGTAGTTTGGCATGGCCAACGATAAAACAGTCAATTCTTAAGAATTTTCGCAAAGGAGTTTTCAAGGAAAATTTTCTTGAATTTTCACGACAAATTCTCCGTAACAAAACTTCTTAAGAGTTTCTACGGAGGATTTTTCAAAATGTAGATTTCAATAAAAAAAATCTTTGGATTTCAACGGAAAATTGTTCGAAATTATTGGATTTCTACTGAAAATTCTTTGTACAGTAGACGTTCGATAACCAAAAGTCATTTAACTGCAATGCTTTTAACTGCAATTCAATAGTTACATAAGATTGCAGTTATCGGACAGCTGAACTTCAAAACGATGTCAAAGTCTATGATCTGCATTGCACTGCGCAATCAGGTGCACTTCTATTGCGTCGGACGTCGCCTGACAATTGTTTGACGACAAGAATGCGTCGCAGTTATCGAATGGCATTCGCTAACCGAAACGAAAACATGTTGCAGTTATTGAACGACTAGTGTATTGTCCAATAAAAAATCCATTGGCCATTTCATTGGCCGAAAGCGACATACGGCCGAACTGGTAAATTGGCCGAAAAAGTTGTTTGCCCTAACAGGTCATTTGGCCGAATATGTCATCAGCCCGAAAATGTCGTTTGACAGAATGGGTCATTTGGCCAAAAATATCGTTTGAGCCTACATGTTATACGGCCAAATGTCAATAAGGGTCTGTATGTTCAAATATGACGTAACGCAAAAAGGGGTGAGGGGTTGTTTAATTTTTGTTACAATTTATTATGCAAAATGGGGGGTGGGTGTCCTTCGGAATATTTTAGTAATTTAGTCAAAAATATCTATCGGTTTGGCCTTATGACATTTACGTCGAAAAGGCCTTTTTATCAAACGACTTTGAACGAAATTTCGTAACCTCTACTTTTCAAATCGATACTGACTTTTAAGTCGAAAGTCATCTACCCAAATCCCGTTAAGCCGAATTGAACGTTTATCCAAAACTGTTATCATGTCGAAAATGGTTTGACCAAAAATGAATCGTTTGTTTGAGAAACTGCATGTGTGACATTTTTGGCCAAAATGAGATTTTCATATATTCTGAATCCTCGTCCAAAAATACGTATCCTGGCAAAAAATACGAAAAAAAAATTTTTGTTCGGAAATGTATGAAGAATTTTTCGTTTGTTTGAGAAACTACATATGTCCACGTACTTTGAAGAGCAATTGTAGAGTACTGCTTACATTTTTTGCACTGAAAGTGCCCCAGGGTGTTGAGTTTTACCAAAAACTATTGATCTGTATCGAAGAAATCGTAAAATTCGGTGCATGTTTGCTCAAAAACAGTTTTTTGTTGTTTTCTCGAAATAGTGTAAAATGGACTTATGCAGTTTCTCAAACAAATGATTCAAATGTAGTATGACCGAAAGCGGCATACAGCCATAATGGACATTCAGCCGAAATGTTAATTTGGCCGAAAAAATCGTTTAACCGAATAGATCATTTAACCGAAAATGCTGTTTGGTAGGAGTGGTCATTTGGACCGAAAATGTCTTTTCTGCAAAACAACCCTTCCGGCCAAATGGAATTTTCTGTCTGTCAAACGACACTTTTCAAAGAAGTTAGTAAGTAAGATTGCAGAAAGCGCATTCTTGAGCCAAACGGCTTTTTCTGCCAAATGACAATTCTGGCACTTTTGGTCAAATGATCCGGATTCGGTCAAACGACTTTTTCAGTCGAACGTCATTTTCAGCTAAATGACCTGTTAGAGCAAATAACTTTTTACAAGTTCGGCCGAATTTTCTTTTTGCTTTCAGCCAAACTACATTTTCGGTCAAACCAGTTTTGACCTGATAACAGTCTCCGTTAAACGTTTAGTTGTGATAAATGGTACTTGGCTAGATGTCTTTTGGCCTAAGAGTGAAATCAGCAGTGATTCAAATCGCTCGGGGCTGTCAGTTTGAATATGAATTTGAAACATTCATTTTCCCAGCAGCTGTTCTAGATTCATTTTTTATACCAGTCAAATGTCAAAAAAATAAAACTGGTATAACGCTCCGTTCTATTTTCTGCAGATTTGAACCACGATTGAATAACGAAATTCAAATATTTTCCAATTGTTTTGGTGTATGAATGCATCATTTTATCTACGGATCAATCCACTTTGCAATTATGGCGCCTTTCTTAGCGGCAACATAATGATTTCATTTAATTGAAAATTTGAAAAACATGAATGGAACACTGCTGGGGAAACCAGAGAGTTTGTTCTATTTTGCTCCAGATTCAAACTAGAAAATTTAGAATGAAACTGAATCACTACTGATTTCACTCTAAGGGCCAGTATCGACTCAAAAATAGAGAGGCTACGGAATTTTGTTAAATGGTCAATTGACAAAAAGTCTATTTATCCAAACGAGTAATAATTTTTGATCAAATTACCCGTTCAGTCCGAGGTTCAGTGTTATTGATATTTGGCCGCATGACCCGTTGGACCGAATTACATTTTCGGCCAAATGGACCATTCTGTCAAAAAACCATTTCAGCTAAGCGGCATTTTTGGCCAACGATCTGCCGCTTTCGGTCAATGGAATTTCCCAAGAATATCTTATCGAAAATAGAAAGAATTTTCTGAAGAAATAAAAAAAAACTCCGAGCATTTTTCCGTTGTTTTAAAGTTGGCTATGTCAAACTAGCCGTCTAGTGATGAACTTCTCCCTGTGAAAAAATCACTTAAGGATTAAAAAAACTAGCCGTCTTAAATAATCTAGATTGACAAAGTCAACGTTAAAGCATCCCTTTCACAAGTCACAATTTTCTGTGTAAATTTCAAAGAATACTCAACAGAAACTCAATAAGAACTTTCCGTGGATATTCCGAATATTTTCCACTAGAAATTTGGAACAACTTCCCGTGAAAACTCTGAAGAGATTCTCATATAAATTCCAAACAGTTTTCCTTGGTAAATCCAATAAGGGCTCCTTTTGATAAATCTAAAGAGTTCTGGAAACTTGATAGTAGTTCTTGTGGAAAATCTGAAAAAATCCAAATTAATATTCTGGAAAAACTCGATAGTTCATCAATTTTTCTAGACGAAGCACAAAAGATTCTCCCTTTAATGTTTTAAAAATATCCAAAATGACCAATTCAGGCGAATGACACTTTCCACCGAATGTCCATTTCGACCAAAGAGCATATTCGGCTATTATGCTATTCGGCCAACCGATTTTTCAGCCAAAGGAACTATTCGATCAAATGACATTCTCGGCCAAAAAATATATTTTGATTTTGACATCAAATTGATTCAAGATTTGTTTGCAAATATTGCTAGAGATTACTAAATTGAATGAAATGACATCAAACTGTGTACTTATTTTGTTATCGGAAACCAATATCAAAATTAGTTTTCGATTTGCTCTCATCGACAACGTTTTTTACTTGATTCACAGTAAGATTTTTCTCTTTTTATACGTTTGTTATTTCAACCATTAAAACGACCAAAAAGATATCAAGAGATTTCACAACATTAAAACAAGTTATTGATTCACTCTCAGGCTTTGCTTGGGTAGACTTCTACCAAATAGTCTTTTCGTTTGAACAACATATTCGGCCAAACAACATTCAGCCTTGTGGCCTTCAGCCAAATGGATTTCTGCCGAACGACTCTTTGCCATTCAAAAATTTAATTTCAATGAGATTTTTTTTTTAATTTCAACGGAAAATCCTTCACAATTTTTCACACGAAGTTTTGCTTAGTTTAGTTTAGAGTTTAGAGCTTTTCGAAATTTGAACAAGAAATTGTATGGAATTTTCATGGAAATCATTGGTATCTTCACGAAACATTCTCAGTTTCAACGTGATGTTGTAAAGATCTATCAGGATATTATACGGAAGTTCCACTGAATCTTCGGAATTTCCACTGAAAATTTTGTGGACTTCTTCAAATTTGAATCGACGTGAAAATTATAGATCAGCGGCGTGACAAATTTTAAACGGCGGTGCGCCGATGCAAAAATGTCGGCGGCGGCGGCGTGCCAAAAACAGTCGGCGGCGGCGGCGTGGCGTGGCGGCGCACACCTCTATACTCAACAGAGAACAGGATAGAGGCCGGCGACTTCATGGAAGGCCTCGAACACGCTGTCTGCAAGCGGTTCAAAGTGTAGTGGAGTGAGTAATGGATTATTAGCGTGTACTTTTACATCGCACGACACACACAACCACGCTAAGCATGACCTACTGAAAATTGTGTCGAATCTGACTCGTTTGTGGAATAGCCTAAACATTGAGTAGAAAATAGTACTTTAATAAAAGGATGATTTCGTAAAAGTTATGAATAGGAACGATTCAAATATGACGTTCACTACTTTTTAAGACTTCTAGACCACCCCTCTGTCTCGCTTTTTTATATACCTAGTATATGTACTGTCACAAAATCTTAGACTCCCCCCCTAAAACCTGTGACGTCATTTTTAAACTGTTGGGAAATAAGTTCACCCATCAGCCTGAGTGCTTGAACAGCAAGCAGATCCTTAATTTTACTTAAATCTTGATTTATTTTAAAATGTTGTCCAATTTTTAGCAAAGATTAAATTCACCGCAAATTTGAGTAGGTCATTCTTAGCGTTCGGCCAATCACTGTTCGCCATCGCAAGTACCGTACCTCCTCCGTACCCATATGAAAATGCATATGAAATATGTACTCGGGTGGACTAACTAAAGGCGAAAATGCTGGATGGTATAACGTTTAACGCAAAGACAGAGACTTCTTATAATATTTATAGGTGCATAGCCGTTATCAAATGAAATGAAACTGCTGAATGCAATCGATTATCCTTAGCGGATGCGATGCACGTAGGCTTCATTGCTGTTAGTCTCGAAAGGTATGTAGGTACTATGTTACAAATTACGATCACTTTTATATAGGGCATTTCCATATGCTTTCATAAATCATGATGATTTGTTTATTTTTATTCAGAGACATGTGATTTATTTTTCAAAATGAGAACGATTGTCTCGACGAATTAGTCCAGCACTCCAAAGACATCGAAGCGGAACACCCCCCCCATCAAATACAACTCGCAAATTATTGCCAATTTTGGCGCGATGTGTGTTATTTCTATGCATTTTGAGTCTACCTTATCACTGCATTAACATTAGAGGCAAAGTTTTGTTGGACCAAATTATTAAGTTTTGATCATTAATTTCTATGCTCAGAAGCCTTGCGCCAAACGCACGTTTAGATTGAAACTATTTTCCTAAAATTATTCAACAATTTCTGTGGTCTAAAGACCTTTGTAGCCACGAATGTGATCAAGACTTGGTGTTCGTTACATGAATCAAAACGATATTGGAGTGACACATGTTTCTTGCGGTAATGTGCTCCATGCTTCCCGTTGCGTGTTCAACGCATCGTGAATAAAGTTTGCAATAATTAAAATGTGATTAAGATGGCTGGACAAGCCGAAATTTCGTAAGCAAACTTATAAGAGTAGCTACTTCTCACTTATGCTTTTCATTTTGATTGTGTTGTAGAAAGCGAAAGGCTGTTCGAATCATGAAGATTAGCAGTATTGTATTAGCAACAGTTTGGCTGGTGTTTTATGTGCGTTTGGTAGAATCTTTTATGTCTCGAGGAAGATCAATTCTGGAAGCAGAAACCGATGATTCAAGCAGAACGGAGAAGCTGCCACGGAATCGAATAACACGAAGTCTATTGGAAGCCAGTGGGTGATATTAGTGACTGAGTGAAAATGTGTATTATTTTAATCGCAAATGATTTAGTTCTAGAGCTTGGACATCATTATGGACACCATCTTCACCACGATGAACATCATCATCCGCATCACCATCACTATCCGCATCATTACGAACACCATTATCCTTATCACTATGGGCATCATTATCCTCACCATCACTATCCGCATCATTACTATCATCATCATCCGCATCATCATCACCATGAGGAGGATTATTTGCATTTTCCCCATCACCATGAACATGCTGAAGGAGAAATTGAAGTTCACGATGTGCATCATCATTATTCTGTGCATTAAAGCTTACGGATTAAAAAAAGATTTAATTAGGTGAAACAAATAAGTTAGTTTAAATTAAATGAAATAAACAACATTTTGGGACCATACCATTTCCCTCATTCCCCCTCAGGGAGCAAAGGACTCGTGAATATTCAATGAATCAAATGCTTTCTCCGAGAAATCGCATCAATTCTTAGAATTCACCACAACTTTTGACTTCCAATGATTCCAAGCCTACAATCGTTCACATAACTGAGGAAGGAGGCGGCAATTAAATTCTGATCCGAAACAAATCCGTCCCACCTGAAAAAACGAAATCCTTTATGCAGTTCGTTTTTTCCCTTCCCAACACGGCTTTTTGGTGATGTAATAATAGTGGAGTGAGGAAGAAGGATCAAGAACAACAAAATAACCGTATCCCAACTGGTGCAACGAGATCCGCTCTTTCGAGGTGTTTTCTTATCGGAGGTTTTGTTGTGTTTCTAATCTTCATCAATCAATATGACATGAGAACTTTGCGCAGGTGTAAGTCTCGGAACAACCACCACCGCCGAATCGTTGTTCAAATAGGCAAGGGTCGTGGATATGATCTAGGAGTTAGAAGAAGGATAGAATCATAATTACACAAGAAACGGAGAAAAGACTGATTCTCTGAACGAAGCTTCCTACCAGCTTCTCACGAGACTGGACCAGGTGTCCGGGACGATTTCTTCTTCGCTCACACAGGTTGTCCGTATCGAGCCCAAATTAAATTCTAGTCCAACCGTCCTTACATAATTCTCACAAAAATATCTAGTTACTAATTTCTTTATACCCACGTCCGTCACACTCAATCGGGAATCTTTCTCCTTTGTACCTGAGACGTCGCTGTTGCGCGCGGACTCGGCTGAGGAAGGATACCACCCTATTCTCACTTCATTGTCCATAGAACCTGTTTTCATTGCTTCATTTGGAATGCCAGCTAACCGTATCTGATGCGACTTTGGGACGGGTTCATGCCCACAGTCGTGATCGCAAAAAGAATTGTAGGAGAAATTATCGCCGGGAAGGGTGACCGTTCAGCAGCAGTTGATGATCTATTGGGGTGCACCCCCATTCCCGACACCGACAATTATTCCCAGCCGCATTTCAATCAGATTTTAAGCACAAGGATGGCATCTTTAGGTTAGAAATGATGCAATGACCGCATGTTCTGGAAGTAAATATAAATCAATGATGGCCGAAAAGAGCTTCCTCGTTGTTTGTTATAGAACTTATTCATTTTTGCCTTTCTCGTAATCAAAGTATACGTGAAGTGAAGGATATACCACCTATACTGCCGCTAACCGCAAGTCAGTCCCATTTGTAGATGGTTTCCATATACAGAATACTAGCGGCTAGCGACATTATAAGATCGCTCCAAAACCGGAGTTTTGATAGCTGGCTCGGCGGTTGCGTAAGGACATTTTTACACCGGCAGTGGCGACGTCGATGGCGTCACGCCGTAAGCAGTATTCGGCGGCGGCGTGAAGAATTTTGAGCTTATAAAGCGTGAGCGTGACGCGGGGCTACCCCATTTGGCATAAAGTCGTTTGGCATAAATCCGTTTGGCATAAAGTCGTTTGGCATAATGGTCGTTTGGCATAATAGTCGTTTGGCATAATGGTCATTTGGCATAAAGCAAAGAAAATCTCATATTTTTGATTATCCATATTCTTTGGGTAAATTAAGATTGAATCTTAGTATGAGCTTCTTGGTATCTATCGCAAAGAAGGGAAAATTCGCAAAAAAAAACCAAGGAAATAATAGAAGTTTCTATATAAAACTATAAATTATATAAATACCTAATAGTGATAATAATAAAATTAGAAAGAACTTCCAATGCCCAAAATAAAAGGAAAAGTCGATTGTACGACGATTTGCATTATATGACGTTAAACCGTTCTGCAATTATTCGCCGTGAATTATTTTGCTAATGCACATGATCAATAATTTGAATGTGTTCTTTAACTTTGCAAAGCGTTAAAGCAAAAGTTCAAAAAACATTCATTGAGTTTATATCAGATTCTTGATTTTTGTTGTATAAATTCATTACTCCGCAACACAATGAACTTATGTTGATTCACACCAATTATTCAAAGAATGTAAAAGATCACATTTTGCATTATACCGGGCAAATGCGAGCAATTAAAAAAGGCCAAACCTCACATTTTGCATTATACTGGGCAAATGCGACCATTTAGAGAAAGAAAAACATCGCTTTTTACCGTGTACCAAGCATTTATCGTTAAATGTCGTAAATCCATATTGATATTAAAAAAAATATATCGCTTTTTTAGTGAAATGTTTTCACTGTCATAAAACGAGTTTAAAACAATTTCATTTAATTCCACGACGTGGTGGAATTAAATGGAATTGTACTAAACTCGTCTTATGACGGCATATTGAAACTATAAATTTTATACTTACTTATTATATATTTTTTAAATTGAGAGAAAATTGTTATTAAAGATTTTTGTTTTTTAGCTGTATTATTTTTAATTTATGTGTTTACGAAATTATTTTTCATTTTAACTGAATAATATATACAATGGTTTTTATTGATGAAAGATTAAATGGATTGAAGTTATGTATCATTTTTTTCTATCTGGAACCCAAGTTCGCAGACACTGCTTCCAAATAATCTTTCAGTGGCATTGAACCTAAACTGTTCACAATTTTAGTGATTTTCTCGTCATTCATTTCGCTGTGTGTCTTCCTTTTCTTGCTGGTGTTTCCTGAAAGGTATCCGAGTATTTGTCCTGAAACGTGTTTTTCTTTCAATTTGAATTTTTCAATCATTTTAAGCACTCCTGCATGAGATACGATAACCGAGTTCAATTGACTATGCCAGCTCTCGATTTGATTTGTGGTTCGTGGTATTTTTTGTATAATATTATCGTACACTGACCATAGGCTCGGTGGATACAGTGGATCGTTTCTTGTAACACGACCCTGTTTGGTTGTCCGTCGTACTCTTCCGTGAACATAATTTTCCTCAAAATATGAAAAAAATTCTGTCAGACGATATGGTGCTGATGTTTTTAGTATATCGAAGGCTTCTGGAATTTTTGATGGGGGAAACAATGCCAGAGCTAGTGTTTTTTTTTTAAATATTCGAATGACTTGACGTCGCTGTTCATGACTTGTGTCAACCCCAACTGTTGCACGTGTTTCCACATGTTCTGGCTCAGATGAAAGAAACATGTGTTGTGTTTGGAATCTTTAAATTCATTTTTGCTGGCATTGATCATGGCCTTCTCGTAGTCTGACAAAATAACATCAGGCTTCAGCTGTACTTCCAAGTCATCAGCGACTGAAACACTTTACATTAGATCTCCTCTCGTTTGAATGTCATTAGCAGAGTGTAAAATAATCGAAATTTTTTGGTGAAGTCCACCTTTCTTCATTTGTCAGCTCACTTCCAGACACATTCAAAGTCGGCTCTGGACTGTCAATATTCGGTTGAATATTAGTCATTGAATATTTATGCATTTCCTACAAATTGATAAATTATCTGGAATCTGAACACGTTTTAAATGAGTAAAGTAATTTATCACATAGAACTGAATCCGATTTGCATTCGCGAGGCACTTTCTACGGTAAACATCAATATAAACAATGCTAATTATGTTTTTTTCTGTACACAGTAAGCACACTCAGTGACAGTCGAATGAATGAGTTTGTGGAGTAGTCATCTGACTATGTCATTCTATGTTTTGAATAATCATGCGATGTTTGTCAATATTCGGACTGAAGTTGCTTCATGAAGATGAATATTTTAAGCTCTGGTCATTAGGACGTATACTAAAGAGAACGTGTGTTGATGACTTGGAGGGCAGCTCCCATGGATCGATGCTGGGTCATTAGGTCGAATGGTCATTAGGCCGAACGGTCATTAGGCCGATTAGATTAGATTTGGGGAGGGAGGAGTGAGTAGCGCGAAGTGAGGAAGAAGTAGAACGGAAGAAGAAAAAAGAAAGAAGGAGGAAGAAGGAAGAAGGAAGAAAGAAGAAACAAGAAGGAAGAAAGAAGAAAGAATAAGGAAGAAAGAAGAGGGAAGAAGATAGAAGTAAGAAGGTAGAAGGAAAAATGAAGATAGAAGAAGGAAGAAGGAAGAAAGAAGAAAGAAGAAGGAAAAAGGAAGAAGGAAGAAGGAAGAAGGGAGAAGGAAGAAGGAAGAAGGAATAAGGAAGAAGGAAGAAGGGAGAAGGAAGAAGGGAGAAGGAAGAAGGAAGAAGGAAGAGGAAGAAGGAAGAAGGAAGAAGGAAGAAGGAGGAAGGAAGAAGAAGGAAGAAGAAAGAAAGAAGAAGGAAGAAGGAAGAAGGAATAAGAAAGAAAGAAGAAGGAAGAAGGAAGAAGGAAGAAGAAAGAAGGAAGAAGGAAATAGAAAGAAGGTAGAAAAAGAAAGAAGAATAGATAGATGAAGGGAGAAGGAAGAAGTAAAAATGAAGAAGGAAGTAGGAAACAGGAAGAAGAAAGAAGAATAGACGGATGAAAGGAGAAGGAAGAAGGAAAAATGGAGAAGGAAGATAGAAGATGGATGAAGGAAAAAGGATGAGGGAAGGAGGAAGAAGGAGAAAGAAGAAGAAAGAAAGCAGAAGAAAGAAAGAAGATGAAAGAAGGCAGAAGGAAGAAAGAAGAAGGAAGTAGACAGATAGAAGAATGAAGATGCAAGAAGGGAAAAGGAAGAAGGGGTAAGGTGAAGAAAGAACTTCTCATTTTTTACTTTTTGTTTCTCTTTGCTTGTGACCTTCGGCCAAATGACCTTCGGCCTAACGGTCTTCGGCTTAATGGCCTGACACCCATGGATCGTAAACAACTGCCTGAATAAAGGTGATACGCTGCTGAATGTTCCGTCCATCACCCAGCACTTCGAATTTGCTAAGCGTTGTATATTTTAATTTGTGCCAAACATCATGATTCTATCGTCACCTTTATGGATGTCGGCAAGGAAAAACTTGTCGCCATCAATAGTGGTCCTTAAACGGTCCGGAGCCGTGAAATCCTCCAGCGAAGCTGGTTCTACTATGTTTGCAGTGGTATTTTTAGAACGGACGCGTTCCAAATTTTTTCGTTGTGCGTCTTTTGGGAAACTGGACGCTGATGTTCGGATTAATTTTATTGGCTTGCTGGAATCCTCTGCTGAACGACGCTTGATTGCATGTCGATACCTGATCTCCACAACGTGTATGGGATCATATTCATGATTGTGAACGAAATAATTTGATGCACGTTGTCGCATTTTTTGGTAACGGCACGTGAGGGACATCTTTTTCCGGTGTGGTGACGTGAATGACTTCTTGCCTTACACTCCCATTTGTGAATATCATCAACCTATAGTTACAATTTGAAAAATACATTTTTGAAAAAAAATCAGGTTTATTTTGTGATAACTAACGGGTTTCCGATTGCGATAAAACACAAATCCTTCGTGTAACAGCAGATCATTGTTACGGCTACTTTTTAAAATTTCCGTATGTACCACTGTCAATTCTTCTTCTTCAAAACCTAAAAAACCTTCGTCGTCAGTCATCCTTCTGGATAGAATCACTCGAAATTCTGTTTGGTTCAAAGGTAGCTACAGTAATACCGATATTCGATAAAATGCCCGAGCTTATATCATTTCAGTTGATAAAAGACACAATGCTCCATTGTATTAGAATGAAAAAAGCAAAGGAATAGCTATTGTGAATGTGACCTTGAATCGAGCAAATAAAAGTGTGAACAGAACAGATGTCACAGCTTCAATCACACATTACAATAGCTTTTGTGCATTGGAGGTTTGCAATGCTATAAATTTGATGATATGAGCGACAGTCACTGTAACGCTCATATAATCAAGGTTTTTGCAAGGTCATCAAATTTGAAAATGGAATTAGAACAACTTTATCAACGGTAGTTATAGAACCAACAGAAAAGAAGACGAATAAGGCGTTAATGATGCCTTCATTTTTAAGATGAATAAGCGAAAGTATTGTTTGGAAATAATTGAAAATTTCATTTGTCTGTTTTCTATGTTATTTTTATTCAATTATGCCCAAATATTTTATGCCAAACGGCGTACCCCCGCGTGACGCAAATTGTAGACGTTCGTTATTACGGCATGACAAAACGTCACATATAAAAGGCTGTCGTAATCAGATAAAGCGCCGTATTTACCTAATTACAATTACAAATTACATTTTTAATTTTACTGTTAAGCACGGTGTGCCTGTGACCGTTATTAATGAAAAAAAAGTCCATCCATTCTGAACTCACCTTTCGGAAGATATAATATCCAGGCGTCTGCTAAGAAAATTTCAAAATATTTCATCTAGGGAATTGAAAGTTATAGCAGTTACAAATTTAATGATTTTTGCGTTCGATATTTCATACTGTGAATTTCCTCCTGATTATATCCAAATAAATTATCATCAAATATGCAATTTGCAACCTCTATCAACTGCTATTCAACATCGCTTTGGAAGGGGTAATACGAAGAGCAGGGATTAACACGAGTGGTACAATTTTCAATAAGTCCGTCCAGCTATTTGGTTTCGCCGACGACATAGATATTATGGCACGTAACTTTGAGAAGATGGAGGAAGCCTACATCAGACTGAAGAGGGAAGCTAAGCGGATCGGACTAGTCATCAACACGTCGAAGACGAAGTACATGATAGGCAGAGGTTCAAGAGAAGACAATGTGAGCCACCCACCGCGAGTTTGCATCGGTGGTGACGGAATCGAGGTGGTAGAAGAATTTGTGTACTTGGGCTCACTGGTGACAGCCGAAAATGACACCAGCAGAGAAATTCGGAGACGCATAGTGGCTGGAAATCGTACGTACTTTGGACTCCGCAAGACGCTCCGATCGAATAGAGTTCGCCGCCGTACCATACTGACAATCTACAAAACGCTAATTAGACCGGTAGTCCTCTACGGACACGAGACCTGGACGATGCTCGTGGAGGACCAACGCGCACTTGGAGTTTTCGAAAGGAAAGTGCTGCGTACCATCTATGGTGGGGTGCAGATGGCGGACGGTACGTGGAGGAGGCGAATGAACCACGAATTGCATCAGCTGTTGGGAGAACCATCCATCGTTCACACCGCGAAAATCGGACGACTGCGATGGGCCGGGCACGTAGCCAGAATGTCGGACAGTAACCCGGTGAAAATGGTTCTCGACAACGATCCGACGGGCACAAGAAGGCGAGGTGCGCAGCGGGCAAGGTGGATCGATCAGGTGGAAGATGACTTGCGGACCCTCCGTAGACTGCGTGGTTGGCGACGTGTAGCCATGGACCGAGCCGAATGGAGAAGACTCTTATATACCGCACAGGCCACTTCGGCCTTAGTCTGAATAAATAAATAATAAATAACCTCTATCAACTATAACCTAAAACCTATTCTTTAAATAATAAAAAATAGCAAAGGTTGTTAGAGATAACATTGTTCTTATATCAATGACAAAATAGACAATACAAGCACAATACAGTATTCAAATCACAGAATTATTGCACTTCAATCTCCTAATCATACTAAAGTGTGAATATTGTCTATGACAGACAAGTAACTACTCTCGATTAAGTAACTACTCTGTATGATGATTCTGCTTTTATTAAATATGATAATAGTTGGTAACATATAATACCGCGCTGAAACAATTTTGTCTTTCATGGGTACTGGGTAGTTAGTAAGACTAGTAACCAACATTTAAACAAGAATGTCCAGCATTTGTTGTCAGTTATACAACCATCATCCAGTTCGATTCAAGCAGTGGTACGAAAACGAGTTCCATTTGAAAAAAATGGGAAAAGCTAGATCACACGAGGAAAACCGCCTTTTCCGAGAATGGTAGACGGAAAAGCATATGTGCACCATTTCGGAACGTATCAACAATTTAACTGACTTGCTGAACTACGATTCATTCACTTCATAAATTAATACAATTACTATATAAATTAACTGACACAGGGAATACTAGTATCTGACTGAAACTAAACCATAAAACCAGGTAAGAAAATGAGAGATTTTAAAAGACTGAAACTATTTAAGAAATATTTCACTGTTATGAGACGAGTTTAGTACAATTTTGTTCAATTCCACCAAATCGTATTACTTTTACATATACGTATTTCGACCTCAACTGTAAAGTCGTCTTCAGTGTCTAGTACTTGACTCGACTCAAGTCGAGATACCGAAAATGACCTTAGGGGAATTATGGGTAAAACCGACACTGCCGGTAAAACCGACACCACTTCAAATCTCTGATTTCAAGTTATTATCGGACAGAATTTAGACACACTTTGAATAAACGTTTGATTTCTTGTATTTCTAGTCATTTTGTAACTGGCGGAGACGTGTAAGAGTCATAATAAACAAACAATTAGCATTGATCACCATTGAGGACATGAGTTATGTAAAATTTTGGCATCGGTGTATAAGCTTTTTCGACAATAATTTGTTGATTTTCAGTATTTAATCCCTCTCTGATCCATAATTGAACATCATTTTATGTATGTTATGGAAAAATTGTTAACTTTTCTTATTATAAACATCCGCATGTATCTCATCATTATTATGTTATTAGTAGGGGTAAATTCGACACCTGCCATCGAATCACGAAATACCTCTGTTTTATTAGACTCATCATTCGCATAATATAATTCAATTATTGAAAAACGAGGCGCCGGGGAATATAAGTTATTCATAGACTGATGACATACCATATCATCATTTTGCGTGACAATAGGTCTACGGGGTAATATTGAGTCATCAAAGAAAACCTGCAGGTCGAATAACAATAGCGCTCAAAGAAGAACCGTATTTTTAGGCTTACTTTGCTCTTAGATATATTCAAGCCGTTCTCTAGTATTGTTCTTTCGTGATCCATTTTCACCCATGTAAACATGTAGCTTATCACCTACGGAACTAGTTATTTTCATTTCTTGTCATAACTGCACCATACGCATTTATTTTAAATCGCCGTTATAAACAACTTTTTAAAATAAGTGAAATTTAAATGTAGGTCAATATTTACAGTATTTAGTAAATTTGTTACTATCATTCTTATACTCTATATATTTTTCACCCGAGCTACTAAAGAAACTAAATAAAATATGATATGTGGTGATGATTTTAAATATATAAAATATTGTTCAACCATCGTTTATGAGTGACCCCTAAACATGAATTCCATACACAAATATCAAAATGAATGTTGTTAAACATTTTCAATAATGTTGTAACATTATTTAGAATTGTTCTGATGTTCGATTCCATAACGACTTGATGTGTCGGTTTTACCCTCATGTGGTGTCGATCTTACCCGCACCCCAGCTGTTTGGGCTGGAAGATGGACTGTTCGCGTTTTCATCATAAATCAAATTCTATCAAAAAATATTGTCCTGAGACCTCATGGACTGATGCATGAAGAGCCAAAGTATGCTTGTATGAAATTTCTAGACTGGAATATTGCTTCATAGATTGGGGAACTGTGAAGTTGCTTAAGGTGTCGGTTTTACCCACTTTTCCCCTACAAGTCAACAGACGCAGGAGACGCATAGTGGCTGGAAATTGTACGTACTTTTGGACGCTCCGATCGAATAGAGTTCGCCGCCGTACCAAATTGACAATCTACAAAACGCTCATTAGACCGGTAATCCTCTACGGACCCCAGACCAGGACGATGCTCGTGGAGGACCAACTCGTACTTGGAGTTTTCGAAAGGAAAGTGCTGCGTACCATCTATGGTGGGGTGCAGATGGCGGACGGTACGTGGAGGAGGCAAATGATCCACGAGTTGCATGAGCTGCTGGGAGAACCATCCATCGTTCACACCGCGAAAATCGGACGACTGCGGTGGGCCGGGCACGTAGCCAGAATGTCGGAAAGTAACCCGGTGAAAATGGTTCTCGACAACGATCCGACGGGCACAAGAAGGCGAGGTGCGCAGCGGGCAAGGTAGATCGATCAGGTGGAAGATGACTTGCGAACCCTCAGTAGACTGCGTGGTTGGCGACTTGTAGCCATGGACCGAGCCGAATGGAGAAGACTCTTATATACCGCACAGGCCACTTCGGCCTTAGTCTGAATAAGTAAATAACAAATAAATAAAAAGTAATACGAATTGGTGGAATTTAATGGAACTGTACTACACTCGTCTCATGACAGTGAAATATTTCTTAAATAGCTTCAGTCTTTTAACATTTCTTATTTTCTTACCTGGCTTTATGGAAATGCAATGGTTTCCCACTTCTAGAACCAGAATACTAGTATTCCCTGTGTCAGTTAATTTATGTAGTATATGTATTAATTTATGAAGTAAATGCATCGTAGTTCGGCAAGTCAGTTAAATTGTTGAGACGTTCCGAAGTGGTGCATATATGCTTTTCCGTCTACTGTTCTCGGAAAAGGCAGTTTTCCTCGTGTGATCTAGCCTTTCCCATTTTTTTTCAAATGGAACTCGTTTTCGTACTACTGCTTGAATTGAACTAGGTAATGGTTGTATAACTGACAACAAATGAGGCACATTGTTGTTTAAATGTTGGTTACTAGTCTTACTAACTACCCAGTACCCATGAAAGACAAAATTGTTTCAGCGCGGTATTCTATGTTACCAACTATTATCATATTTAATAAAAGCAGAATCATCATACAGAGTGTAGTTACTTGTCTGTCATAGACAATATTCACACTTTGGTATGATTAGGAGATTGAAGTGCAATAATTCTGTAATTTGAATACTGTATTGTGGTTGTATTGTCTATTTTGTCATTGATATTAGAACAATGTTATCTCTAACATCCTTTGCTATTTTTTTCTATTATTCAAAGAATAGGTTTTAGGTTATAGTTGATTGAGGTTGCAAATTGCATATTTGATGATAATTTATTTGGATGTAATCAGGAGGAAATTCACGGTGAAATATCGAACGCAAAAATCATTAAATTTGTAACTGCTATAACTTTCGATTCCCTAGATGAAATATTTTGAAATTTTCTTAGCAGACGCCTGGATATTATATCTTTCGAAAGGCGAGTTCAGAATGGATGGAAATTTTTTTCGTTAATAACGGTCACAAGCACACCGTGAAGGAGCTTAATGAGCTAAAAATCCCAACTTAATCAACCGAGAAGTGATACTGCCTTTATCGCATTTGGCCAAGACACCAACCTTATATGATGCTAATATGGTTCGATGTACCATTTTTCCATAACTTTATAACTCAACGACCGATCGTTACCAAATTCAATAGTGATCAGCTATGTCGAACGCAACTTGTTGTGAGAAAATCGGTTAACGATTACTATATGAAAAGTTGTTGGCATTACATCCCCCACTGGGACATTGCCGCCTCGCTGCTTAGTGTTCATTCAGCACTTCCACAGTTACTAATTACGAGGTTTCGAGGCCAAGTTACCATTTTTGCATTCGTATATCCCGAGGATAACACGATGATACTTTTACGCCCAGTGAACCGGAAATTGCCTAGACTGGCACCGGGAATCGAACCCAGCCACCTTCAGCATGGTCTTGCTTTATAGCCGCTCATCTTACCGCTAGGCTGGGGAGGGTTGCTATGGCAGCCTATAATCATGGAGTACCTAAACGACTTCGAATTGGCTGATGTCGTTGCAGTTCTCGCTCAACGGCGCTCTGTTATGCAGGATAAGCTTAACAACCTTGCCGAGCGCTACTCTTCGGCAGGTTTAGTCATCAACGTCAACAAAACCAAAATGTTGGATGTAAACACGGTGACCCCTTCCAGTTTCATAGTAGCCAGTAGTCAGTGGAGAATGTTGAAAGCTTCCAATAGTAGCCAATTGCCAAATGGCCTCAGATGGCGGTACCAAGTTCAACATAGGCGTATCGATCAAGAAAGCTAGGCCTGCACACTTAATTTTTTTCACCGAGGCCGGCAAAATAAATTGCCGAGAATCCAACAGCTGATATCTCGGTAAAAATCTCGGTGAAAGTTCAAATTGCCGATTGGTCGTAAAATGATCGACACACCCCAGCTGTCAAATTTTACCGTGACGTTCGGTAGTACGTTGCCGATCAATTCGGTAATTGTTGTTATTATTTATTTTCAGATGAATCAAATCAAAACAAAAATGAAAAGCGTTAATCAATATAAAATAAGTTATATTTTAGGTCACATTAAAAAAAAAAAACAATATAAACTTGTTAAATTATGCTTCACAAATGTCAACGTGTTTATTTTAGCTCATTCGTATTCGTGAAGCCGAGGGTGAAGCAATTTCCATTGATGCAGCCGTTTCTTTGCTATTTTTTTGTTAATTGGAGTAATCTGAAACTGAGATTAAAACGGACATAAGTTTCATTACTTTAAATCAACGTGAACGACACAAGTTTTTCCAAACCGAAAAGTCCAGAAAAGAATGGCACATCCCTCGAGATAGATGATAAAACTCGTATAAGATGTGCCGTCTTTTTAGCAGAATATCCAATCTGTTTCGGAATTTCATCGGTTTGGAAATCCTTATGTCATCCCTGTCGAACCCTATTGCTTTCGTTGAAGTCAACGTAAAATGTTGTATGAATATTGACAACAGATTATAGTGTCCTGCGCGTAGATGATATTGAAATTATATTGAATACTTACCAACAAATTTAAAGATGAAAATTTCTTTTCACCTTTGCTTTTACTTCTTAGCATGTCTTTAGCAGAACACGACACGCTTTGACAGATGGGTTTACCGAAACTCAGTCAAATTCCCGAACTACCGGTTACTATGGCAAATTTAACTGCCGAGTTTCAGTAACTTGAGTAAACGTCATAATAATTGACGAGATATCGGTTGAAATATACTTTTACGGTCGTGCTCGTCAATTCATTTTACCGACAAATAAATAGTCTTTTAAGTGTGTGCATTTGTGAGTTTGGGAAATATCTGGAAAGACAGATAAGTGAACGCATCAAAATACGAATTCTCTACTCTAACGTGAAATCTGTGCTGTTATACGATAGCGAAAGATGGTGTATATCAACGGAGAACAACAAATGCCTGCGGTACATACTTCGGGCTTGGTGGCCTCACAACTGAATCTCAAACAACGAACTCCATCGTCGTTATCACCAGAGGCCGATAACAATAGAAATTCGGGAATGGAAGTGGGGCTTGGGGCTGGGTCAGCTACACCTTACGTAGAACAGAAACGGAATTTGTAAACAAGCATTAGACTAGAACGTAGCGGCACATCGCAGCAGAGGCAGTCCCAGATGCTCATGGCGGCGCAGCCTCAATAAAGAAATAAAAGAAGTCGACCGAAATCTAACCTGGCACAGGTTAAAGCGATAACTGCACATCGCTCAGGATGGAAATCTTTCTAGTCGGCTCTTTGCACCACTGGAGGCGTACATGACCCAGAAGTAAGCGAGTAAGTATTATACATGAGAAATACTTAACCTTAAGCTTAAACCTGGGCATAGCCAGGACAAGTTTAATCGCTCTGCCCAATCCCAGAAGAATCATCAAAGGAATGACATAAACTTCTTAGCATGGTCATTCGCAACGTTTATTTAAACTTATCATATAATTTGCTTATGATGATACTCCTAAACTATATTCCCTACCAACCACCCAACTTCTTCACATCTATGAGGGCGTCGGTGAGTCGCTGGCCTCTCGTTAAGTAGATGTCATATCGTCATTTCTTCCCTTTCCTTAGTAACGGAGTAGCCCATCTAAGAAAATTAAAGAATAAGAAAGTTAAAGAGTATACATGACAGCTATCAGTATGCAATATACGAAATACTCAGTTACAACGCAACGCAACCCAACTGCTGTCATTTCTCTAGGCATCTCTCATGGATTGCATTCTATAGAATTCTATACAACTCTACCTAATTCCTCAAAGAATACTTCCAGGTATGCCGTTAGGAATTCCTCCAGAAAGTCCATTAGGAATTCCCCTGGAACTTGTTTCTAAAATTAATCCTTGAATTCCTTTGGGAATTTATTTATTAATTTATTCGGGAATTCCTTCCGTGAGCTCTTTTAGAAATTTCTCCAGGGTTACTTGCAGAAATAGCTTCAGAACTCCTTTTAGAACTTTCTCCAGAATTTTCACCGAAAAAATTTATTCAGAATTTCAACCGGAAAATGAACGATACAATTCCTGAAGGAGTTAATGGTGGATTTTTTAGAGGAATTAATGGTGTACTGTCGGGAACTTCCGGATAGATACCTAAAGGAACTCCCAGAGGAATTCTCGTAATAATTCTGAAAGCAATTCCTAGATGTGTTTTCGAAACAAATCCCATAGAATTTTGGAGGTATACTGGAAGGAAATCTTGAAAAAAAATTTGGGTTGGGGGAATTCGCCGTGCGATTCTGGGAAGAATTTTTGAAACGTATCTCGGAGGGATTCCTACAGTACTTCCAGGAGTGATTTCTGGGACAATTACTCGTTAAAAAAACTCAAAGGTGCAGCCCAAACGGGTTGTACGCAAAAGTCGACTTTTCTGTGCGATGAGACTAAAGCAAGCGTTAAGTTAAGCCCGTTAAGTTAAGCCCATCGTAAAAGCTGGACTGTCAACGGCGTTTGGTGGTCTTCCTATGGAGGAAGTCAGAGTAGACACGACAATGCAGCTTGAAAGCTTATTGATAAGAATAATTATTCCTTCACGTGAGTTGCGTCGGACTTTGCGTTTACTCCAGCAGACACCTAGGAATCAGCGAAAACGAGCTGAAGAAAGTTTCCCAGAACGCATCCACTGCAACAGCGAAGAAGATTCCGAGCCCCTCTTCAGTAGGGTGCCAATGGAATGTATGGGAAAAAAATTGTCATTGAATTTAAAAAAAAACAACATTGCTAACAAGTTTCATTACCCCAAAATATAACCCCATGCCAAATTTGAGCACAATCAGACATAGGCTGACCATTTCGGTGCAAAAACGGGACAAACGCGCTTGCAAAATGGGACATGTCAAAAACCTATATGATAAAATTCAAAAGCAGTGGAAATTTCAAAATTTATGGGCCTAATTTTAATTTTCCGTGTAAGAAATTAGAAATATTTTAGAGTGAATCATCCATGGTGGTTCCTTCTACTGTATTAGGTTAGCTGTGCAAAAATACTAAACTACAAATATTTCACTCTACAAAGGAATGCGGAAAAACACAAATAAAAAAAAGGTAGAATTTTGAAATTTTATTTTTAGACATGCATTGATCCGCTTAATACGGAAGCAAAGCACAACTGTCATTTTTATTATTTTAGCTTTGCTGTGCAGCATGCGATTTTGTTCAGTTGATTTATAAATATTTTTTTTGCAATTCCTGATCATAATATCTGGTTTACAGTTCGTCTTTGAGTGATGAAACTGCCTACTTTTCCTTACCAACGAAATAAATGCTTTAATGCACATTATGCAACTCGAAAGGGTTGCAAATATTCATTATAACACACATTTGGGTGCTATAATGAAAAACCATCAACAGAACAGTCGTTACATGACTACATTTTGCTGAATTAGCTTGGGTAAGTGCTCAAATAGTGTATTCTATGCGTCCCGTAATAAATTAAATAGTTTGGCGGTCGAGACATCAAAAATTTCCAAAGGCAAGTACATCTTTCGCTTCACGGCTTATTGAACTTTGCAATGTGGCACGGTAACATGGATTCTGATTTTCTCCGCAGCCACATAATTTATTGGCAGGAATGACCATGTGGAGAAAATTAGACTGTGCAATTTTGGAACAGATTTATCAAATTAAAGTCCATTTTTCGTCATTGCAAAAAATAGCGTGCGCAGGAAGGGTCGTAGCATGCGTTGCAAAAGGAGGTGCTCATGTCATTTTTCCGTCGTGTTTTAGCGTTATGATTTCGGGCCGAAATTAATAGTTTCAAGTCATTTTTCGTATATAGTAATGCGGATTTTCAAAGTGTTTTTAGGAGAATTTCTAAGACGTGGTTTAATTACTTATAGTGTTTGTGAATTAGTGACGATTGAGCGTGTCGGAAAATATCAACACAAACCGGTGAGAAAGTTCCATCTATACACTGTAGTTTCTGCATTACGGTTGGCGGCGAGTAGTTCCAGACTTGGTTCAAGTCTTTCAAAACAAATGGCTTGAGCCTGGTTTCGTACTACCCGTTGCTGATATAAGTAGAGGCGCGATATCGATTTTCTTCTATATAAATATGTTTAATTATTTATCTTTACATTTATATACTTTGAATTTTCTCCTTATTATTTGTGGTATGTGTAACCATATAAATAAAAGTAAAAACAAATTTCGCTCACTGACAATTTAACTATAATCAGTAATTTTTTTATTTTTAAAACAGTAATCTTATTAGAAGACCATTACCAACTTGAAATTGTATACAGTAGAAAAGTAAAATTGTAGTGTTGTCAGTAACGAACGAAATTACATCTACATCATTGTATGTATGTATGTACATCTACCACATTGTATGTATGTTTTATGAGTGCGTGTTTTCTCTTGCTTCGAACAGCAGAACGATCGCGCGATCTGCCGAAATATTGTGATTTGCATTACGCGGCCGGTAATAAAGTTAATCAGTTCAGTGCGTGTTTTTTCGGAGTAGCTATCGAGCAAGCGTTCTAAGTGCGTGTTTTAGTCGTCGCGAAGTAATTAAAATATCGAATCGATCTTCGGGAAAATTCGTAAGACACGCGTTGCTTTTCCGTTTTTGTATCATCATGAATATGGTGTCGTTGAGTCGGACTCAGTGAGTGTATGATGCATATTGCATAAAAAGTGTTTCAGACATGCGCATGTTTGAGCAAGCATAGAGTAATCGATTATGAGCAAGGGCAATGCCCTTGCCAATAATTTGAGGCTATGTGAATGGACAAACATGTTCAGCGTCAGGATAAATTGGAATAAATGGTAAGCCGATCTCCATAACCTGTGCAACAATAATGATATTTTTACCACTATATACATGCTAGAATCAAACGGATTTAGTTTTGATTCAGGAAGTTTGAATACACTTCAGATATTTCTATGATAGGTGGGTGTACTCATGCGGGGCTTATTGTAAACGACTATAGCTTCGGAATGCTCGCGTTCTTGAAATAGGCTATAGGAGTTGCAATAGAGCTATCACCTTCTAGCTCCCGGATCTAAGATTCTTGCAATTATATAAATAAAATGGTTGCACGAATATTCTATCCATAATGCCACTGCCAGACAGTGGGGGTTAGATTGTAATAACACACAAACACATTGCAAAAAATAGCGTGCGCAACTCGTTGCAAAACTCGTTTTTTTTCAGCACTCGTAGTATTTATCCAACACGGCAAGTCTCGTTGGATAAACGTACAACTCGTTCTGAAAAAATCATCTTTTTGCAACGTTGCACAAACTACTATTTTCAACCCTTCTTTTTTACAGTATTCTTTGTTGAGAGATAAACCAGCCGACGGTTCCAAATCTCTTATAGGTATTTGATTTAAGATTTCTGGGTAAAATATTGAATTTGTTTGAATAATATTTTGGAGCTCTGAATTTTGGAAGAATCAATGAAAAAACGGGACAAATTGAGGATTTTTCAGATTACGACGGGACAGCACAATAAGGTCTAAAAAATGGGACTGTCCCCTTTAATACGGTACGTATTGTCAGCCTAATCAGACATGATTTAAGGGTGCCTAAAATTCATCAAAGTTTTGAAATTTTTACCCATGAAAATTTTCCCAAAGGGCGACCACAGGAAAAGTCGAAAATCGAATTTTTGCTTTTGATGACAAATGACTTAAAAATGCATGAAACGTCGAGGTCTAATGTTACTTTAAAAGAAAATAAAAGATTTTTGTTGTTTTTTTTATGCAAAAGGACTCCAACTTGTTCTCCGGTTCTTCTTCTTCTTCCACTTCTTGCATTTTTATAGGTATAAACTTCAAAACTTTGATGAATTTTAGCCACCCCTAAATCATGTCCGATTGAGCTAAAATTTTGCATAGGGGAATATTTTTTGGCTACGAAAACGTTTTCGTATCGTCCGGTGTTAAAATTCGATGAAAAAAATGTCCCAAAAATGTTCTAAGAGAAAAAAACCGATTCTATAAAAAAAATTGAAGTAACATCAGATCTCGACGTTTCATGCATTTTAAGTAATTTGGCATCAAAAACAAAATTCGATTTTCGAATTTTCCTTTGGCTCCCCCTTGGGAAAATTTTCATGAGAAAAATTTTAAAACTTTGATGAATTTTAGGCACCCCTAAATCATGTCCGATTGAGCTCAAATTTTGCATGGGGTCATATTTTGGGGTAATGAAACTTGTGAGCAAAGTCGTTTTTTTTTAATTTAAAAATTTCATTTTCATTGGCCCCTACTCTACAGGCATCAATAGCGAGAAGCTGCTGTCAAACGCTCCCAAGCTTTCGAGAAAATACGCGCGTGTAAGTTAGCAGACACGAACTGCACCAGCTAAAAGCTTTGTAAGTTGCATTAATATGACCTCTATACTGGCTTGAGGTCTCCAGTTATCCTTGCGAACAAAGGCGCAGAATCCGGAGATGGTGAGATCGATTCTTGATCCGATCTAGGGTGTTTTCGGGTGGGGAACATTCTCGACACACAGGTCATAGTGTATCCATTGACTTTGCTACACAAGATAGGTACATACTAATGCAAAGACGGCCATAGAAAGCTTTCAATTAATATTGCGGATCTTTTTAAAATTTTCCATTTTGCGGATTCCGTAATGTTCTTCCGCAGCTGTCAAAGTTCTACCGCAAACCTGAAAATCTTCAATACACTGAAACAAAAATTTATTATTTGGCGTTCTCATCGAAGAATCCCATGCCAAACAGCAGAGAAAAAGTATGAAGTGTCAGCTGCCTGTGTCAAAGTGTCAAATTGAACCGGAAAGAGGAAAGTTTTCTCTGGAACAGCAATAACCCAAGAAATGCTCATAGATTACTAGGTTGAAAAGCAGTCCAAGTTGGAATGTAGTGCTATGGAAGAAGAAGCTTACGATGCACTTACGAGATTAACTGATTTACCGAAACCGACACACTGGAGTTGGTTTTTACGCGGATGATATGGGGCGCGTGAAGAAAAACAACGTAAAAAACCGCGTAAATCCCAAAATATGTCTGAATGAACCGGGGAAATCCCGAAATTCGAGTGAAAAAAAATGCATAAAAAGCGATGCCTGTAAAAACAACCGCGTAAAAAATGACTTCAGTGTACATCGGGTATGGAGCGTTGACTCTTCCTTGATCGAATGGCCCAAAAAAATTGAAAATCCATCGAGAAACGGTGGAGTTATTAACGACCAAAGTTATCATATTTTCGTGACGTTTTTCGATTTTTTGCAATCGTAAAGTGTACCCCAATATAGAAAAGACAGACGTAGTTCTACATCAAAAAATCCTTGTGTTCGTGAATTTATCACAGGAAATTGTGAGAAATCCTAAGGAAATTTTAGAAGAAACTACTAGAACTCCCGATGCAAATACTGGAGGAGTTTCTTCAGGTACTTCTTGAAGAATCTCCGAAGCAGTAGTTCCTGGAGGAATTTGCTAAAGATTTCCTTCATAGATTCCGAAGTATTTATTTCAAGAATATTCGATTTTTTTAGTATCTTCTGAAACAATACCTAGACGATTTCCTCAAACAGGTTCTGGAATAGTCGAAGCAGTTGCCATAGGAATCTTCAAAGCAATAAACGGAGTAATCCTTCTATAAATTCATGAAAAAAAAAACGCTTAAAGGAATTCTTCTACAATGGAGAATACTCCAACTATAATTCCAGAGGTATCAAAAAGGAATTTACCTTATAATGTACCTTACTTGAAAAACTTCCCGATGGATCACTGAAGAATTTCATGAAATATTCCCAGAAATTCGGAAGAAAACAATCCTGATGCAAGTATTTGTGGAGTTTCCAAACTGATTCACGCAATTAAATATTCCTCCTAGCTATATCCTAGTGGCTTCAAGAATTTCAACCGAGATCCTCAGTGCAACGGGAAAGGTGGGTCAGTAGAGTGATTCAAATTTTGACTTTTTTGCCCCCGATGCTTAAACGATTGCATTTGCCATTTTAATAATCCTCCTGAATTTTTAGCAATTTTGGATGTAATTTGACTGTGCACACGTCATTTGAAGTTTGTATGGAAATTACTATGAAAACTGACCCTTATGTAGAAGACCGTTCCGTGAGGTGGCCCATGAACTATTTAAATATAATCAACACATTGCCTACACATAATACATCTCAAGCTGAAAGGCAGTTGTTGTTGCGAAGCGATTTCTCGTTTGGAAGCAAAGTTATGAAGAAAACAAAAAAGCCTATTATTGATATTGATGTTATTCTTTTACGTGTTAAATTGAATTTCCCACGATAGAGTATTTCCCTAATAACTTTTCTTGTGATCATCAAATCGTTTTGCAACAAAGACCTGTTTCCTTGTAAAATTTCTCATGTTGCCGATGTACTCATATGTTTTTAGAGCTTAAAGGGAAGCGTAGGGGAACGGTTTTCCATGAAAGTTACTGTTTTCATAGCAATTTTCATACAAACTTCAAACCGCGCGTGCTCACTCAATTTACTTCCAAATTAGCTAAAAATTTAGGTGGGTTAATAAAAAGGCAAATGCAATCGTTTAAGCATGGGGGAGCAAAATAGTCAAAATTGGAATCACTCTAGTGGGTCACTCACAACTAGTTAGTAAGTATATCCAATTCAATTTAAATCAAAGAGTGTTAACGATGTGAATATCATTGAGGATCCGCCATATCTCCTAAGTAAATCATTATTCTTTGTCGGAGGTGAACTAGCCTTGGGCTAAAAATCTCTTTAATAAAGATTTTAATAATAATAATTATTCTTTGAGCGAAACACGGAACATAAACAAAATAGAAGTTGTCATTATTTTTGTTATATCATTCTCATACGCACACTATCTTATCACACTATAGGGCGGAAAATGGCTGCGTGCTCACCAAACGAGGTATTAAATTTAAACTCGGATTTTCTGAAATCCGTATTAAACCTAGTATTATCCTCGTTGGAGCTTACCACCATTACAGATTCAGTTCTAATCGTTTGTTCAGTTTGATAACGAGCAGAAACGGCTTCTTAAAATTCAATCGTTCATTTCATTTATTTAGTTTACATCTAAACAGATAACAAGGAATCAATAATTTGACGCCACAATACACGGTTCGAGACCGCATCTCTCCATCCTCAAATGCACTCCACACCCGCCAAGTCGTTTAGCAACTGGTCTGCCCACCTCGCTCGCTGCGCTCCACGCCGTCTCGTACCTGCTGGATCGGAAGCGAACACCATCTTTGCAGTGTTGCTGTTCGGAATTCTTGCAACATGCCCTGCCCATCGTACCCTTCCGGTTTTACCTACCTTCTGGATACTGGGTTCCCCGTAGAGCTGGGCGAGCTCGTGGTTCATTCTTCGCTGCCACTCACCGTCTTCTTGCACACCGCCAAGAATGGTCCTAAGCACCCGTCTCTCGAATACTCCGAGTGCTTGCAAGTCCTCCTCGAGCATTGCCCATGTTATATGTCCATAGAGGACTACCGGTGGTATCAGCGTGTTGTACATGTGTAGAGCTGAATATTTCTTGATCGCAGTTTCTTCTGTAGCCCGTAGTATGCCCGACTTCCACAGATGATGCGCCTCCGTATTTCACGACTAACATTGTTATCAGCCGTTAACAAGGATCAAAGGTAGACGAATTCTTCGAACACCTCGAATCTTTCTATCGTAACTCCGTCTATCGTAACGCTGCTTCCCAGACGGGCCCTGTCGCGCACGGTTCCGCCCACAAGCATGTACTTTGTATTTGACGCATTCAGCACCAGTTCAACTTTTGTTGCTTCACGTTTCAGGCGGGTGTACAGTTCTGCCACCTTTGCAAATGTTCGGCCGACAATGTCCATGTCATCTGCGAAACAAATAAATTGACTGGATCTGTTGAAAATCGTAGCCCGGCTGTTACACCTGGCTCTTCGCGTGGCACCTTCTAGCGCAATGTTTAACAACAGGCACGAAAGTCCATCACCTTGTCTTAGTCCCCGGAGCGATTCGAACGAGCTGGAGTGTTTTGCACACCATCCACCGTTGCTTTGATCAGTCTGGTAAGCTTCCCAGGGAAGCTGTTCTCGTCTTTAATTTTCCATAGCTCTACGCGGTCTATACTGTAGTATGCCGCCTTGAAATCAATGAACAGATGGTGCGTTGGGACCTGGTATTCACGGCAGTTTTGAAGGATTTGCCGTACAGTAAAGATCTGTTCCGTTGTCGAGCGGCCGTCAACGAAGCCGGCTTGATAACTTCCCACGAACTCATTCACTAATGGTGACAGACGACGGAAGATGATCTGGGATATCACTTTGTAGGCGGTAATGAGGATGGTAATCGCTCGGAAGTTCTCACGCTCCAGCTTGTCGCCTTTCTTATAGATGGGGCATATGGAGAGTGCATTGCTTCCATCTAAGAGATATTGATTATTCCCAAATCAATATATGTGGTAACGGATAAAAGTGATGATACTCTCATACAATAGTTTTGGCTTGTACATACCACCTACGAATTTGTGCGAAATGCTCAATGCTAATGCTATGCTAATGCATGTGGCCAGCTTCTCCGGGCCCATCTTGATGAGCTCAGATCCGATACCATTCTTACCAGCTGCTTTATTGGTCTTTAGCTGTTGGATGGCATTCTTAACTTCCCTCAAGGTGGGGCTGATTGGCTTCCATCGTCCGCTGAACTGACGTAGTCATCTCCTTCGCTGCCTTGACTTTCACTGCCTGACTCCGCTTCCTTCTTTAACGTTCCACGTTCTACCAGGTACCTTGCAGCAGCGCGACTGCCTACGCTGAGTCCTTCTCCTACATAATCTGTCTGCACTCTTCGTCAAACCAATTGTTCCGTCGACTTCGTCCCACATACCTGACGTTGTTCTCCGATGCGTCATTAATAGCTGCTTTGACTGTATTCCAGCAGTCCTTAAGAGGAGCCCCATCGAGCTCACCCTCTTCCGGCAACGCTCCCTCGAGATGCTGCGCGTGTGCAGTGGCGACATCAGGTTGCTTCAGTTGCTCTAGGTCGTACCGTGGCGGTCGTCGGTACCGAACATAACCAACATAGTGGTCAGAGTCGTTGTTAGCGCCCAATATGTCCTGGCGTCGATAATGTCGGAAAAGTGCCGTCCATCAATCAGAACGTGGTCGATTTGTGATTCTGTCTGCAGTGGTGATCTCCAGGTGTACCGATACGGAAGTCGATGTGTTTTTATTGCCTTGTGCGTTAGCATAAGTGTGAGCGTTCTCCAGGGCCGGATTTATGGGGGGGGGTGGTCTTGGGCAATGTGGCCCGGGCTCACACAAATCTTGTGTACAACAACCCGCCTGTTTTGTACATTTTGGGGCCCCCACAAGCTGTCGGCCCCGGGTCCCCCTTTCGGCTGAATTCGGCCCTGGCGTTCTCAGTAGTCTCCCGCCGAAGTGTTGCTGAATTGCGAGCCGGGGGGTACGGACTGGCGAAAGGGTTTTGGCTTTAGTGGCTCGGTGAGCTTCTAAATATACACATTTTCTTTTGCGTGCCATCTACGGAGGGTTACAGATATATGATGTATGAGAAGCGATACAATTGGGAGAACCATCCATCGTCCGTATCTTAAAAATCGTCGCTGAACTGTCAATGTCAGATGAAAATATTGCTACATATGGTAAGTATCCGAAGAAATAAAAGCAGGACATACCTAAATCGCGCATGGAGATGCAGACAAAATCATATTCATTATCATTCCAGATCATGCTTGATGTTACCTGAATTGCTTGTACTAGATTTTTCCACACAAGTGCTTTAATCTTTAAATTGTTTTATTTCTATATCTGCTTCAGAAAGAGCCACGAAGAACATTGTGTGAAGGTTTTTTTCGACACAGAAAAAATGTTACCGAACAAAGTTAATATTCGGACTGCGCTCCTGCTTTTGTCTTCAACAATAACAAACAATATTATGATAACCCAACATCCGGTTGTTAGTATTTGGGGAAAAGGTAATTACGATAATCAGCAAATTCTCGTAAAGCGGCTTCTTCGAGCACCTATGACTGTTCTAATTCAATGCATTTATTTTTAATAATTTCAAAGTGCAATGTCGTAACTCTTCGTTCGATTCTTATCTTCTCACGTCGTAACAGATGCTTTCTCCTTCAGCATTTCATTGAACCATAAATAGTTGCACTTGCACTTGCGCTCATTGTTTGCATGATGCAATAAACAGCACCTGTTGCATGCAGAACAGCTGCGGCCCGGACTAGGCCGTCGACTTCGCACAACTGCGTGATACTAGTTCTGTCCAACGGATTGTTTACTAATCAATCCACATTTGCATTGATGAATTTATGATTAAACAAGAACTTGACGTACTTGTCTGGTTTCACTGGAACGAAATATGGTAAAAGGGCTGCGCCAGTTTGGAACATCGGAATGCTACTCGGAAATTCATGGTCTGCTGCAGCACGGTCAGATTACTAACAATCAACTAATTTTGTCAAAATAGTTTTTTTATTAAGATTTTATTTGAGACTGGGAATGCGAATCCTTTCAATTGAGTACATATACGTTTCAAACCTCGAAAAGCTTTTACGTTGTAGTGTAGTGTATTTGGCCTTATTCCGCACGATTACTAATAATGTGGACGAGATACATACTGTCATCACCATGACCTTCAAATGACCTTCCAAATTGTCAAGAATTCCTAATATTAGTAAACTAAATATTGCGCTAAAAAGTTGAAGCAAAAAATCAGGGCCAAGAATATCCGATGATGTAATGCGTCTGGGTTATTGCATCGTCTGGAAGTTGGATGCAGCATTTTATTATTTTCATTAGCTAACCAAGTGTTCTAATCAACGAACAGTTGTTCTAGGCATTAGACCTACGGAAGTTGTTTGTTTACATATGGTAGTCATAGTCATAACTAAATCAAGCTGACTCAACTATATTACTATTCAGGCATATTCAAATTACTAGGGTAGAAGGTTTTACGTTGAACATAAAGCACCATATTTTTTTCCTTCTGTTTAGATAGAATAGAATCTTTTCTATTAGAACAAAATCTCACTTCCAGTGTGTTCTAGAGATGGGCAAAACAGCTCATTGCAGTGAGCGGATCTGATCCGTTCAGCTCATTGAAAAGAGTCAGCTCCTTGGATCAGCTCTTCAGTTCTTTAATGCTACATATAATAAAACATAATTGTTAATATTATTATTTTAATTATTGTTCAAAAATTTGAAAAATTTACGTCATTCATTAATTTATTCATTCATTCATCATTCATCTATTTACCTTTCTTTGAAATTTTTAAAATGTTTAGCTACAGTGAGGTAATAATTTCTATTGAAAAACCGACAATTTTAAACTAATAACATTTATTACGCTTTTTTCTGACCGTCTAGTTTTAATGTCTAGGAGAACCATAACATTTATTTCTATACAAAAAACTAACTCAACATTATTTTCTATTCATAATTCTAAGTTGCATTTCATTGATAACGTTTCTCAAATCGGTAATTTAAATAATTCAGTCCCTAGTCTCTGATATGTATATGAACCATATCACGTGTCATAAGTTTTCTCTTCATACTGGGTGCAGTAAATCAATGCCTTGTTTGCGCGCGCTTCTAACCCTTCTAACCATGCGTAGTTGACATTTTCATACAAGCGAGCCCATTCATGTATATTGGTTCCCGAAATGCGAGAGAAATAAAAACAAGAGAGTAAAAAATACAGAGCACGGTGCTACAAACAAACCGAGTGCACATGTAGCAGTATGCTGCCGGAAAACCCGTCGCAAGCAAAGATCCGCTCCGTGCAAGACACAGCACCCAGCTCGGTTCGTTTGAACCACACGGTTCGCTCGCTAGAATCGGTCGCGACTGATCCGGATCGAGATCCGTGTCGCACGGATCTGAGCTAGTGGCGCAGCTCTCGCTTCCATGTCACAGCAATTTCGAGCTGGACGACGACATGAGCGGAACTGAGAGTTGTTCGGATCTTCGGTTCTTTTGCTTAGTACGGTTCGTTCGCTACCGCACTACTAGGTATCTTTTGTGTGTCCGTTCGTAGCGCCGAGTATGTGGGTATGGGTTAAGAAATAGGCGGCAAGCTAGATTATTTTTGCTTGTGTGTTTCTTATTCCTCTCTGCAGCAGAAATGATTTCTGTTGCCTGGCTAGATGGTTCTGTCGCTTGGCTTGATGGTGCTTGAGGTGCAAATAATAAACGATCAGCACGTGCGCTGTACTGGACTGGAATGCTCATACAAGCTCGCTTGTGTTGTGTACCGCGAGCGTGGTATTTTCGTTTGTGCTGTACAAAATACAACAGCGCGCGTACTCGAGTGCGTACGCTCGAGGGAGTTTCTCTAGGCGCGTGTTTGACAATGAGTTCATCAATTTAAAGTGAGCTGCTGAGCTGGGCTTCTTTAAAAAAGATCCATGGCTCATCAGCTCAATGTAAGGAAGCGAATCTTTGGAACAGCTCCTGAGCGGAGCGCCCACCTCTAGTGTGTTCCCAACTGGTAAAGTGTTACTACGCAGACTAGTAGGATTAAATTATAATAGCCAGACGATTAAGATGAGACAAATGGAAATGCATGGGTGGGTCCACTATCAGATGTAGAGAAGACGCTGCAAACGTTGACGTATTTCCTGACGGATATTGTAGCGGGTCGCATCCTCCAAAAGGATTTTTCAGCTGGGAAAAAATGTTCAAGGAGGTGATGCGTATCTCCGCAATGAAGCTAGCTAGCAGTTCGAATATCACCACAAGCGAGAAAGTGCAACTACTGTGGCAGAACGAGTCATCGGCTGCGACACTACGCAGAGTTCAAGAGGTTGATGTACCGCCGAAAACCCTGTGGGAAACATGATCAAGGTTGTAGTATCCGACAGTTTATTACACATTTTTTTTTTCTTTTTTTTTCTTCCTAAACAATGGAGGGGGAATCTGCTCAACAGACATCCTGGGTTGACCAGGAAGTGCTGGGTTAGGGGCCACCTCCAATGAGGGAGGCAGGACTGCATCCCCGACCAGCTAAACCGTTTCCATTGCCGCCAAGCCCAAAGTCCCTTCGGTACAACCAGAAAGTAATGCTTCAAAGGGGGGCCAGTGCATAACGCACCCTCGAGGTTAGCTGCGTGTCCTTGCAGCATCGAACATCGTGACTCGCTTTTTTAGAAGAACACCATGGTGTCGTGCCAGCGCATTGCCGGCTTTCCAGGTGGCTTACCACGCCCTATGTCCTCGGAAGGTGGGCAGGGTCGACTTCGCCCCTGCTTCCCTCTGCACGACTGGTATCAAGAATGATGATGCCGCGTGCACCCCAAATTGACCTTTCTGCGATAGGGCCTATTCGCCAGCACACAGAGGGACTTGCCGACGCGGTGCCTACGCCTGCCCCAGCCTTGACGAGGACCCCTTTCCGTCCTCGGGCTCGGAACCCGCCCGGTTGACCGACGCCGCGAGAGCGACGATACCATGTTGTTCTTCACGCGGCCACTTGTTCGATAAAAGGATCGAGTTCGACCACAGGGCACCGGTATGACCCATGAAGCCGACTCCGAACCCTTGGACCACCTCTTATTTGCGCCTGAACTAGCCATTCCTCGAGTCCACGCGCCACCTTCTGTGTAGCTCCGAGACGATTTGGACGATAGCCGATAAAACGGCGTTCCAGCCAACTTCATCTTTACACATCCTCCGGACTAGGTTGTCCGGGGTAGTGTCCAGACCACATGTGGCAAGCATGTGGTCACGCATTGTGCGAAAACGCGGGCACACGAACAACACGTGTTCCGCCGTTTCCTCTAAACCTACGCACACCGGACACTCGGGCGAGGCCGAGTGTCCGAACCGGTGTAGGTACTGTCTGAAGCAACCATGGCCTGTAAGGACCTGGGTCAGGTGGAAAGTGATTTCCTTATGGCGCCTCTTGACCCACGTACCTATCTCCGGTATCAACCTATGTGTCCATCTACCCTTAGTGGAACTGTCCCACGCACGCTGCCATTTGACCATTGAGGCCAACCTGACAGTCCTACGGATGCCTCTCGTGCCGCGCATTTCGAAGCACTCTATGTCTTCACCGATAACTATGTCGATAGGCTTCATACCGGTGATGACGCAAAGTGAGCCTATACGTACTTTCTAACTTCGTTCTGTAGCAGTTAATACGCAGGGCCGTGCCCCAAGCTGGCCCCCCATACCTCAGTATGGACAGAGCAACGCTAGCCAGAAGCTTGCGCTTGCTGGCATAAACCGCAGAGCTATTGGACATCATCCGGGACAATGCCGCTATAGCTGTGGAGGCACGCTTGCAGGCGTAATTGACGTGGCTACCAAAGGTGAGCTTATCGTCGATCATTACCCCCAAGAGTTTATTGAAGCGTTCAGAGGTGACCGTGCAGTTGCCTGCCCTTATCACCGCTTGTTGCTCCGACTTTCGGTTGTTAACAACAACCACCTCAGTCTTGTGGTGAGCCAGTTCTAACTTCCTGGAACTCATCCACTCCTCCACAATTGCGATCGAGTGGGCTGCAGTCAATTCCACCTCTTCGATCGATTCGCCGTAGACCTCCAGCGTAATATCGCCAGCAAAGCCGACGATTGCCACGCCCACCGGGAACTTCAACCTCAAGACACTGTCGTACATGACGTTCCATAACACCGGACCCAGTATGGAACCTTGCGGAACCCCTGAGGTTATGTCAACGCACTTCCGACCCGCCTCCGTGTCGTATACCAGTACTCGATTCTGGAAGTAGCTTCCGAGAATCTTGTACAGGTACTCGGAAATTCCAAGACGCAGGAGCGCATCTGCAATAGCTGCCCAACTGGCACTATTGAAAGCATTCCTCACGTCGAGAGTCACTACTGCACAATAGCGCTGGATAGCTATCTCCGCGGATTTGGTAACCGACAAGATAGCGTCTACGGTCGACTTACCCTTTCGGAAGCCAAACTGGTTACTCGATAGACCATCCGCACCCTCCGTGCGTATCAACAACCTGTTGAGGATGATCTTCTCGAGCACCTTCCCCGCCGTGTCAAGCAGGCATATTGGTCTATATGCCGACGGATCCCCCGGTGGTTTTCCCGCTTTTGGCAATAGGACCAAGCTCTGCCTTTTCCATGCTTCAGGGAAGACTCCCTCGTCCAGGCACCTCTGCATAACAGATCTGAACATCTCGGGAGCCTCGGCAATGGCCGCTTTGATGGCCAGGTTCGGAATACCATCCGGTCCTGGCGCCTTACCTACACTAAGGGACTGTGCAATCCCGCAAGTTCCGCCACCGTTACTCTTCCTCGTCGGCCACCCTGGCCCGTGGAAGCTCCACAAAGGGAGGCCAGGGACTTGGGTCGTGACGTGGGAAGAGCCCGCGATGATCCTCTCCAGCATCTCTGGAGACCGCTCTGTAGGGGCCATCGCCCCACGTGTCTTGGCCATTACGACCCTATAGGCGTCACCCCATGGATTCGCGTTGGCACTTTGACACAGGCCCTCGAAGCAGGCTTTTTGCTTGATCTAATCTCAGTCTTCAGAGCGGCTCTAGCAGCCACGAACGCCACCCGTCGTTCAACACGCTCTTCTTCTGTGCGTGCTCGCTGCATCCGCCTCCTTGCCCGTAGGCAGGCGCGGCGCAGGTTCGCAATTGCTTGAGTCCACCAGTAAGCCGGTGGTCTCCCATTCTTAGGGTGGACTTTCCTAGGCATGGTGGCATCGCATGCACGCGAGAGTACTGCTATCAGCTGCTCGCCGCTCAGACCGAGAGCATTGTGCTCGTGGTGGAGCGCTTCCTTAAACACCTCGTCGTCGAAGTATGATGTCTTCCACATACGAGGACTAGGCCTCGCCCCTTCTTCCGTCCGCTGAATGCTGGTCGTATAGTCGATACTGTAGCGAACCGCCAGGTGGTCGCTGTGAGTGTAGCCATCATCTACCCTCCAGTTCGAACTACTCGTTTGGCCAGGGCTCCAGAACGTAACGTCGATAATCGACTGGGCACCGTTCCAGCTGTAGGTACTTTTGGTACCGACATTAGCCAAGTCCACATCCAACATGGCCAGTGATTCCAGCAAGATCTGCCCCCGTTGATTCATGGATCGGCTTCCCCATTCCACGGCCCAAGCGTTGAAGTCCCCCGCTATCACCACTGGCCTACGCCCCATCAAGTTAGCCGTCAAAAAATCTAGCATTCGACCGAACTGCTCGATCGACCATCGAGGAGGCGCATAGCAGCTGCAGAAGAAGACCCCGTTGATTTTGGCAATGACGAAGCCCTCGTGTGTCGAAGACACCAACTCTTGGACTGGGTATTTCCCCGTTGTCCATATCGCCGCCATTTTAGACCCATCGATGACCCAATTACCGTTCCTGGCGGGTACCCGGTAAGGATCTGCTATGATGGCGATATCCGTCTCCCATTCAGCAACTGTCTGACACAGCAGTTGCTGGGCTGCATCACAGTGGTTCAGGTTTAGCTGCGTTACCTGCACTGTGATTTTGCAGCACGCTTAAACGCCGGGCACTTCGAACCCCCCATGGGGTGCTTGCTGTTCGCAGCTTTGCTGGAACAGATCAAACAGTTGGGAGGGTTCGTGCAACATTGTGCCTTATGTCCCTCTAATCCGCAGCGTCGACAGAGCTTGCTTCTGTCAGGGCCTTTGCAGTCCCATTGCTTGTGCCCCGGTTCCAGGCACTTGAAGCAAACTTCTGGTTGCTCATATATGCCCACAGGGCATACCGACCACCCCACCTTGACGCTCCCTAACTTGACTACCTTGGAGGCGTCCGCTGCAGGTAGCCGAACCAATGCTACCTGTGTCCCTGCCGGACCTTTCCGTAGCCGAACGGCTGCGGTGGACGTCTCCACTTCGCACTGTCGCCGCAGTGCCGTGACGAGCTCTTCGACTTCGGTGATCTCGTCCAGGTCTTTAACCCTTAGATTCACCTCCGTCGTGAGTGCCCTCACCTTGACCGTCTCGCCTAGGACTTCCTCCGCCAACTTCTTGTAGGCGGCGCCCTTTTGCGAGACGCCCCGCAGCTCGAGGATCATCTCGTCCATCCGGGTACGTCTTATTCGACGTACGTCGGTGCCGAGTTTACCGAGCTTGACGTCACTCCTCATCGCCTTCAAGACGTTCGAGTACTTAGCCTCGTCCGTTTTGATTACATCGCCCCTGGAGCGATTGGCGCCTACCCTAGACTTCTCGCTACCCTCATTCGCATGGGCCTTCTTTTCGGCCCTTGACGTCTTCGGTTTCCTTTTGTTCTTGACCAGGGTCCAGGAGGCGTCATCCCCCTCTATTTCCCTGGTCTGGGGCGGCTGAGAGCTCTCAGCCTGCCGTAACCCCTTACCACCGTCTTTCCTAGGTGGACGGACCTTTCCAGGCCCTTCCTCCCCGGGTTTTGGAGGTACCTGGCCGGGGTTCAGCTTCCCAGCCCCACTACCCTTGTTCGGGGTAGTAACCCTCCGCGTTTTGGGGCGGCCCCCAGGGAGCTCATCCCCTGGAGACTGTCTCCCCCGTTTTTGTGTCTGCTCCTTTGGAGCAGCCACCCCCGACGTGCCTGCGAATACTTGAGCTTCAGTCTTGGTAGACTTTGGCACCACCGTCTTCGCTGGCACGCCCTCGGTCGATTCGACCTTGCCCAAATCCGCGAATTCTTGGGCCTCAGTCTGGGTAGACCTCGACTCCATGGATTTCACGAGTTCGAACTTGGCCGTTCCGACCGCCGTTTCCAGCTTGGCGTCCAACATCGACTTTCGAAGTTTCTGCAAGCTCCTCTTGAGGTCCTTACTGATATTATGCTTCGATGACGCAAAGTCGATGATGGCGTCCAGCTGTTCCGTCGCCACCTCGAAGGCCGAGAGCCCATCGCGTTTGCGGTTCATCGCCTCCACAAGCCATGGGCCGTCAATAACCTCTACCGGCGTTTTTTTAGCCGAGAGGAAGGTTAAGTGACCCACGCTGGCGCTGCGCACTGAGATGCCGACTATTGCCTCTGGCCTCCTAGGCGGAGACCTGAACAACCCACCTCTTGCGAAGGGGTTGTCGCCTATACTACTACCACTAGTTGAAGAATTGTCTTGGTTTTCCATTTTGATCCCACGAGTTGCTCGGGAAAAGAGGTCCACCACGCCAGAGCCCAGCATGACGCGGTAAGGGACAATTACTGTGGGGGGTGCCCAGGTACCCCACAGGCTCCGTTAAAGGCCTAGCTTATTATTTCACCCCCTGGCCATGCATCCCCTCGGCACGGGTCGCTTGACGCCTTGGGATTAGGGGTTAGGGACGATGGTCCCGGTCTAACTCGCAGTGGCCATGGGGAGGGGTCGTCAAGCCCTTGGACAAAGTCCCTGCTGCCCCCAGTTTATTACACATGGACATTGTTAAGTGTATACCTACCTTTAGATTTAATACTGCATGCCCTACCTTTGTATTTGTGTATACCTACCTTTCATGTCAGGAAATAAAGAATCATCAGTTGTACAGTAGACTGCTAGACGAGTGGACGCGTGCGTATACAAAGTGAATCCGAATCACCTACGACAGTACAGGGGTGAGTGCGCATATCCGGACAAACTGCACGGTAATGTGACGTACTATTGTGGTACAACTGTCCTGCGGGAGAAGGTCAGCTACTATGTTGACGTTAGTGAATGAATACGTAACGCTGATGGAGAAAAAAATCACTAACTGCCAAGTATAACAGCGGTCGACCATTAGATGGGCCGGCGACGTCTCGAGTGTAGAAAATATGCGGAGAATGAATCTGTGGGGGGTCCGGTACAAGTACCAGTGCGTCGATAAGATGTTGTCCGAGTAGCTCACATGTTATAAATATGTTTAAACTACTCATATACAACCAAATTCAGTTGGAATGCTGATGCTGTTGCATCACAAATTAAACTGCGAGGAACTTGCTGTACAGTAGGAGCACATGCGGGAGTTGCCAATTAAGTCGTACAACGGACAGCCACAATTACTTGTTGCTACTAGTTTGCTCCATTTAATGCGATGGTGGGCACCCCAGACACCCTGGATAATACACCATGGTGGCCGCAGGCAACTATCTTGGGTACCATCCGCATATCACTAATGGTAACCCACACGAGCTGCTCAAAAGCCACTACGCGTTGAAAGTGTCGATGGTGACGATTATTCGGTATGAAACAGCAGAGGAGAAATGTGTTGGAAATATTGGAGCGTACAACGTACCAAGTCGGTGATCGCTTCGAAACTGGGCACAGACGATCTGCGGTTTCCGGACAGCTGCCCAATGGCCCTGCGAAGAATGAAGCAGCTGCAAATCCGGTGCTGCATGAAAACTTTTGCTGGCGAATTTTGGAGCACCAGTAGAAAGGGTACGCACCTATCGCTACCGCGTTTGCATCATGGACGTAGCGACATCATAAAAAAAAAAATTATTCTACGGAATACTGACATGTGATGTTCTACAAAGTTGTGGCGCAGCTTATTCCAATAATTTTTGCTAAAAACATTTTCTATAGCTCTTTAGTTGGCTAATATAGAACAATTCACCTACATGGTTAAGAGTGTCCTTAAAAATAGTATTTTTGATCTCCTTTTTTTGTTTTTAATTTTTCCGAAAAGTCGTCTTCATGTGTATTTTCATTTGCATATTTTTTATTTGCAAACTTTTCAGTAGGAAAACCGTCACAAACAATCTAAAACAGCGGTTCTCAACCTGGGGTACATGTACTCCTGGGGGAACCTTTGCTGGCCCTAGGGGGTACCTCGGACAAAAATGCGTAATGGCGGAGATATTACAACTTCAATCAAAATTCATTGATAAAGTTTTGATAATTGTGTTTTTTCTACTTCAAAAATTTATATTGTACATAATATGTAATGCGATCAATAAATCCCAATATACACAACCAGCACAATATAATAAAGGGCTGCGGAACAAAAGATCAAACGAACAAAACGTCGAATGAACTGAATGATTTTTTTTTTCACTAAAACTCGGTTGCTTTGTTGCAAGAGGATTAGAAGCATCCTTCTACGCCTCTCAGAAGCCTTCTTCCAAGCAGCTCGAAGACTTCCTTTCCAAAGGCTCGGAAGCCTCCTTTCAAGAGGTTTGGGAGCCTCCTTTCAAGAGGTTCGGAAGCCTCCTTTCCAAAGGTTCGGAAGCCTCCTTCCATGAAGTTCGGAAACCTTCTTTCAAGAGGCTCGGCAGCCTCCTTTCAAGAGGCTCGCAAGCCTCGCTTCAAGAAGCTCAAATTAGGCTTGGCTCATACTATCAGGCTCAGAAGCGTTCTTTCAAGATTCAACGGAAGCTTCCTTTTAAGTGGCTCGAAAACCGCCTTCAAGAGGCTCGGAAGCCTCTAATAAAGAGGCGCGGAAGCCTACTCTAAAGGGACTCAAAAGCTTGAAGGAGCTTCTCTTCAAAAGGGATCGGAATTATGTTTTCAAGAGGATTGGAAGCCTAGTTTCGAGAGGGGGTACCTCAAATCATGCAAAAGTTCGAAGGGGTACCTCTCAAGAAAAAGGTTGAGAACCGCTGATCTAAAACAATAAACATCGTAATCGTCGAAAAGTTCGAACATTAAAGTTTAATATTATTTAATATAATAATATGTTTAATATAATTAATATCCGATGATTGCATAGCAAATACCCAAAAAACAAGTACCCAGTTAACGTTCACCTGAATATCATGTACTCGAATGTAACATTTATCCGAATTGAGGAAAAAAGAGGATAGAAATGTTTCGTATGGAAAATGGATACCAAAAGTTATTATCAACAGATTTGAATAGCAGCAGTTTTGAAAATTTTAAATGCCCCATATCAACTTTTTTATTGTACCTGGGAGCACCTAGTTCTTGCAAAGGTTTTTTTTCAATCATCCAAATTTTTTAATTTTGCCTTACATCGGGCAAACGTTTTCATTTCAAGAAGGCATTATATCCTTAATTCGCCTTATACCGGGCAGATACGCTCATTCAAAGAAGGTATTACCTCTTCCCTTTGGCTGATACCGGGCAGATACGTTCATTCATTATCTCCTATATTCGACATTATTCAAAGAAGGCATTATCTACTCCCTTCATTTATTATCTCCTCAAGACATTATCTCCTCGTTTTGCCTTATACTGGGCAGATGCATTTATTCAAAATAGTTATTATTATTTGAAGAAGGCATTAAAATAGAGCACTATCTCCTCGTTTCGCCTTATACCGTGACTATACTGTTAACAATATCCAGCCCTTTATACACCTGGTACAACTCGTGATTCATGCGACGCCGCCAGATACCGTTCTCCTGTGTACCGCCGAGTATTGTCCGCAGCACCTTACGCTCAAACACTCCGAAAGCTCTCCGATCAGTATCCTTTAACGTCCATGTTTCATGGCCGTACAAACATGATTGACGACAATAAACAAAAAAAAAAGCCACCGGAAGAATCAGAGTAGTATACACCGCGAATTTTGACTTCGTTTGCAGACTACGGGACTTAAGCTGATTACGAAGTCCGTAATATGCACTATTTGCAGCTGTAATACGCCTTTTCATCTCGTGGGTAACATCATTATCGCACGTCACTAATATTTCAAGATACGCAAATTCGTCTACCACCTAAAATTTTCCACCAGTCGGCACCATTTCACTACCACCACCACTAATGAACCCACGTTGATTGCCAGCGACAATGTACCGTCAACTGGGGGGAAGATGATCATTGAGGTGAAGATGATCATTTGATGTGTCAGTCAAAAGTGCCAATTTTTTTTATGAAACGGTAGTCAACAATATTCTGCGTTCAAGTAATGTTTCCGCTAGGTAGAAATCCGAGTTTTTCGATTATAATCATGAAAATGTATTTTGTGGAAGAAAGAGAGAGATAGTCATAAATGACGCTATTTTCGTTTCAAATATTGACTTCGTAGACTTCTTTACGTAGTAAATTCAACATTCATACAAATAACCTAGTGTATTTTGACTACTAGGTCATAATGATTTTAGTAGAGCTGTCTTGATCAACTTCACCCCAAACCAGATTACTCAAAAAATGTGTGATAATTTAATTTATTTTAATAAATGCGAACGCATTTCTGAAAACTCAAGTTGTTGATTATTGCAACGTATAGCAGTACATGTTTTGAAAATATTTGTTTCGATTTAAAATGTAAACACACATTGTTATTGCATGTTTTATCTTAAAAATGATCATCTTCCCCCCAGTTGACGGTACTTCGTTTTGCTGGTATTGATCTTGAGTCCAATCCTCGCTGTCTCCATCTTAAAAGGCACAAAAGCTCCTTCCACGGCACGGCGATCGATCGATATTGTCCACAAAGCTCAGGAGCATATGCGATCTTGTGATAATGTTACCGCTTTTTTGCACACCAGTTCTCCTAATCGCTATTTCGAGCGCTTTATTGAACAGTAGATTCGAGAGTGCATCACCCAGCTTCAATCCATCTAAGGTAACAAACGATGTCGATATTTCATCCGCAATTCTTACACTTACATGAACCAGCCGTATCAGTTTCGCCGGAAAACCATGTTCTAGCATAATTTGCCATAATTCATTCCGTTTCACTGAATCGTACGCCGCCTCACGAAAATCTGCCTGGTATTCGTCGACGAAGGACTTTTCAAGCAGTCTCAATCTGTAGAACAGAATACTGGACATAATTTTGTACGCCGAATCCAGTCTGTGAACTATCTTAAAGAGTGGGTGAATGAGGCCGTCCAAACAGCTAGCAGGTAATTCCCAGCCGGGAGCTGGGTGTTTTGCTTCATATTCTTTTGTAAAAACGTGAACATTATAAATTTGCGCATATACTATAGCAAAATAAATCACTATTGGGGTAATTTGACACTGTAGGATAAAATTATCCACCAGATAAAAGCGTAATGTCAAACCTGTCAAAATCCATCCTATAAAGCGAAACGTCATTGTCATATGTCAAATTCTTCAACAACCTCATACACACCAATACACATCCCTAAATCGTACTACGTCTGCACCAACACCACTAAGCTTATCTCTATCTCTACCGGCAACCATGTATATTGTTATGCCAGACTTAATGATTAAGCCTATCCTCGCCCTCTTCCTCCTCAATGGAACAAAAGGCTTCACTACTGCTTCCTACTGCTCTACACGCAAAATCTTCTAATCGCACTCTCGAGTATAATTTTCAACAGTAAATTAAAAAGCGCTTCAATCTGCTTTAATCACTCTAGGGTCACATACGAGGTTGTCATTTCGTCTGCAATCCGAACACTTGATCTCAAGCCAAACATTATTTGCCACAACCAGGGATTGAATCCTAAAGAGAAAGAGCAAGTCTCTCACCTATCATCTCTGTATACATATACGATATGTAGCATACAGCGAAAAACTTTTTTCGCAAGCTGTCATGATAGAGAACTGATTCGGGATGTTATACCCCATGATAAATTTCTTTTAGAAAGCTCCAAATGCGGGGAGCACTGGCACTGATGATGCATTTCAACTTGTTCTACACAGCTGTGCAGTAACCAACACGAAAGGAGTGAAAACAAAGCGAGAATCACCATTTTTCTGTGGGGGCTGCCTGTTTTTTCGCACTTGTATGCAAGTTTAATCAATTTGTGATCATGGCTTGTTATAATTCGGAACAGCTTTTTCCCTCTCTTTTATCGTTTTATCGTTTTATCTATTCGATTTCTGCAAACCCTGGCCACAACGCTTTTTTTCGCTGAATCGTACGCTGTTTTAAAATACATGAACCATATGAGCAGATGGTGAATCTGCAAGTTGTCCTCCCGGAATGTATCAAGGATTCTTAGCAAGCATAACTACATTTCAACCTAATACAAAGAAATATGAGAAAAACAACAACTGCTTGGGTGTAGGCGAATAAAAAGTCCTCCCTACTATCTGAAACCACATAATATCGTTGTAGTGATAGCAATGAGGTTATTAAAAAAAATTAGGAAATTAAAGTTAAAAAAAAATATTATTATTTAAATGTACTGACAAAAAAATACATACAAGCACTTATTATAAATCTGCGCATATCACAAATTCTTGAATATGTGATGTAACCAAGTTATGAAAGCTCAATGCGTATTACTGATAATTCGCCAAAAAGTAGGCAATTATATTGCATCTGATGAACCTAAAGGCATTAATGGTAAAATATGGCAACAAGGTATGAATGGCACGAATGAAGTGTTAACTCATCACTAGCGAACCATGTCTCATATGTCCATATATATGAGTAAAATGGTTCAAATTATTCGATGGTGAGTGTGAAGAAAAGTTTAGGGTCCGTTGCTTGCACTCGGACCAAGAAGCGCTTAGGGCGCTAGTTCCAATCAGCAATGCCAGATTGCTTCAACATCAATTCAGTAGATTCGCTCAAAATGTTTGCCTTACCCTATTTCGGCGCTCCTCCACTATCCTAGTATACAGAACATTGCACGACTGATATCTAACTTTTCTCACTGCATAGAAATTAGGTAACAACAAGACCACTAACCATCAAAATTTATAGCTACTGGTCTTGTTATATCCGTACTTTCATGAAAAACCAAGAAGAAATATATTCAAGGCATAGTGACCTATACACGCACTTCCACACTCGCCGTAATGGCAGTTGCTATACATATTTTTGTCAGTAACTGTTTCCAATGCTGATACTACCGTTTCGCAATTTATTTATTGAACTCTGTTAAAAATTTCAACATAAAATCAGTTTAATATTATAGACTTCTTATGTTTCAAAACATTTCAAATTATTAAGCTGTAGCGCTGGCGGTGCCATAGTTGTGGTAATGTTGGTTTACCAACAATTTTGACGTAATTAGTTTATTCGTAATTTGGCGTCAGCAGTAAGAACTATAAAGTGAGAACTAGTCCAGTACAGAAGTAAAACAAAACCCCATTTTGACATTGAAATTAAGATAGCAAACCAATAAAATCCTCAAAATATCGAGATTACAATCCATCCATTACCATACTTCTATTTATTAAATTTCAAGGAATTTCTGGAGCAACTCCTGGATGAATTAGGCTACATGTACCAGTTGTGGCTAAAGCATCAGTTGTCGCGCTAGTGCTTTATATGGCAAATGGCCAATCAAATCACCGCAAACCAAGATCATATGGATAAAGCATATTCATATGATACGATAAAACCTTTGATCTCCTCCAAAACAAGTAAAGCATAATTGTAAAAATTGATTTTGCCTAATTTTTGACGTCCTTTGCACCAGTTGTAAAGTAAAACCCTTCGCTTGATATAAAGTTTACCCACATGCATTTTACTTATTTAAAAAAAAATAGTTGTTCTTATGTATGGCGACAATTGGTACACCCACCCTAGTATTTCATAAATGTATCCATAATTCTATGAAAAGTCTGCTTGACATTTTTTATAAATACTTTAAACAATTCTATGGGGACAATTATCCATGAATTGATTTGGTAAGTCATTCAAAACATTCGTTTTTTTTAATTTCTTCAGAAATCCTCTAGATATTCCATCAAAAACTATCCCAGAAATTCATTTTTAAATTCCAAATCCTTCCCAAATATTCAGAAACTTATTCGAAACCTCCTAATAGAGTTGCTTTCGAATTTCACTAACTTCCCACAAATTCCTTCGGAAATTTATAAAGTCAAAATTGGTTAGTTCTGTAAAGAATTCTTCCGGAAACTAGTTCAGAAATTCTTATAAGGATTATTAAAGGAATTCCTCCAAAAATCCCTTATTAATATTTTCAGAAATTTCAACAGGAATTAATTCAGAAATTATTTTATTAACTTATTGGAAAATCGCTTCACTATTTTATCTATTTAGAAATTTATCCAGCAGTTCATTTGGATTTTCCTCTAGAAAATTTTAGGTCGAAGTAGCCGAACGAGTTACAAAAGTAAATTTCAAAGTTTTGTAAAAGAATTTTCGACAGTCAAAAGTCTTAAGAATAATTTCAGAGGATTTCGCGTAGAACCTACTGAAGAAATTTACAAGGACTTTTTCGAAGGTATCCCTGGAAGAATGTGCAATTATCGGCGGATTTTTTGAAAATTATTTGGAACTCCTGGAGGAGCCCCCGAAAGTATTTTTGGAGGAATTTACAAAAGAAATATTGAAGGATTTTCCGAAGGAGAACTTGAGTGGATTTTCGAAAAGTATTCCTAAAGGAATTTCTGAGAGAATCGCTAAAGGAATTTCCAAAGGAGTTTCTAAAACAATTCCTTAGGCAACTTCCGAATGAATCCCTGGAGGGTTTTTATTTGTCAAAAATGTGAAATGTCAAATGGGAATTTCGTCCAGGATTTATAAAATTATATATTTATAAATTATTTTTAAGAACTATTTTGGCGTAAACAAATGAATTTCAGGGAAAATATTCAGTTGCACGCGTGCACCATTGTGTCCCAGTTGAACTCCGCCAGTATATTTTTTTTAAAGCAATGATGTATATGTATGTCGTATTCCAGCCGAAAACGGCTGAATGGAATCCGCCATTGAAGAGCGGTGCGACTGTCGTATTCCAGCCGAAAACGGCTGAATGGAATCCGCCATTGAAGAGCGGTGCGACTGTTCGTTTGTAAATTCGACAACAAACTGCCGGTGCAATCTTCGTCGTTGCTATTCAACCCGATGGCGTTACCAACACCATCTCACACTGCGGCGCAGCAATGAACCGTTGCATCATGACGTCATACGATAATTTTTATTTACCCGTATTCAAATGGAGAGTGAAGTTTCATGAGGGCAATGTTTACATTTTTTTTCACGATAGGGATCAGTATTTGTGCATATGCAACATTGAGAGTTCGAATCAAGTCTAATATGAAACTTGCCACATTGTACGGTAAATTGGGACACGCGAAATATGTGATTTCATGAAATTGGTATATTTGATTGATTATGTTTGATGTGCTATCCGCAATAGCAGAATCAATTCATAGTCTAGAATCACTTATACAAACTAAAATAATTTGCCGCAACTCTGAATACTACATCTTTCTCCTTCCCTACTCTTTCAACTTTGTAAGAATATGATTTCAGTTTTATGAATTTTTCAAAATAAAGCAAAATCAAACCTAAATTGCTTCAAAATAAATTTAATCTTTTCATAATATTTTAGTACCATCAACATCCAATGCAAAAAAGAACAAACTTGGTGTTAAGTACCGCCGTATTTTAGCTAATAACTAATATTGATTAGCCGCTTACTTTAAATACTACATCTTTCTTCATAGGTCTTCCATAGAATGCCTAGACGTAGTCCTACGTCAACGTGCCTTGGAGTTCTATTCTCTCCAAAAAAACAAAAAATGCATCGGAATCCTGCTTTGCATTCGCAAAGTATACTCTTCTATAGAATACACAAACGAAGTCCTACCTTAAAATGCCTTAGAGTTCTACTTGCTCCGCTCCCGCTTTGGAGTCCTTCACATTCGCAAAGTATACTCCTCTATAGAATGCACAGCCGTAATCCTACGTCAAAATGCCTAGGAGTTTCTGGAATGAACACAAAATGTCTTGAAATCCAGCTTCGCATTTGAAAAGTGTACTCTTCAAAATGTACTCTACATAATACACAGACGTAGTCCAACGTCAACATGTCTCGAAGTTCTACACGCTTCGGAAAAAAATTAAAAATACCTAGAAATCCTACTCTGCATTCGCAAAATGTACTCCTTTATAGAATACCCAGATGCAGTCCTACGTCGAAATGTCTCGGACTTTTACTCGCTCCTAATGAACACAAGATGTCTTGGAGTCCTGCTTTGCATTTTCAAAGTGTACTCTTCTATTGAATAACAGACATAGCCCTACTCCAATATGCCTCAGAGTTTTACTCGCTCCGGAATAAACACGAAAATGCCTCGAAAGTCTGCTTCGCATTCACAAAATGTAGTCTACATAATACACAGACGTAATCTTACGTCAACATGCCTCGGATTTCTACTCGCTCCGGAATCAACAACAAATGCCTCGGACACCATCACATTCGCAAAGTATACTAGAATACCCAGCTGTAGTCCTACGTCTACGTAATGAACACAAAATGTAATCCTACGTCAACGTGCCTCGGAGTTCTATTCGCTTCGGAATAAACAGGAAAATGCCTCAAAGGTTTGCTCGCATTCACAAAGTGTACTCTACATAATACACAGACGTAGTTCGACTTTAAAATGTCTCGGAGTTTTACTCTCTCCGGAATGAACACAAAATGCCTTGGAATCCTGCTTCGCATTCACAAAGTGTACTCTTCTATTGAATTCACAGACGTAGCCCTACTTCAACATGCCTCGGAGTGTTACTCGCTCCGGAATAAACACGAAAATGCCACGAAAGTCTGCTTCGCATTCACAAAATGTACTCTAAATAATACACAGACGTAATCTTACGTCAACATGCCTCGGATTTCTACTCGCTCCGGAATCAACAAAAAAAACCTCGGAGACCTGCTCGCTCCGGAATAAACAAAAAAAAAATGCCTCGGACACCTGCTCGATCCGGAATAAACAAAAATTGCCTCGGAGACCTGCTCGCTCCGGAATAAACAAAAAAAATGCCTCGGAGACCTGCTCGCTCCGGAATAAACAAAAATGCCTCGGAGACCTGCTCGCTCCGGAATAAACAAAAATGCCTCGGAGACCTGCTCGCTCCGGAATAAACAAAAAAAAATGCCTCGGAGACCTGCTCGCTCCGGAATAAACAAAAAAAAATTCCTCGGAGACCTGCTCGCTCCGATATCTTTTATTCCATCCTCGGGAGACCTGCTCGCTCCGGGATTATGTTATATTAAACACTCGAAGACCTGCTCGCTTCGGTATTTATTTCTCTGATTTCGGAGACCTGCTCGCTCCGAAATGCAGTACTTTTTTAGCATAAATCCACAACATAAAATGAGAGCATACTTACCATTTAGTAACTAGCACACTAATGGATGTGGCAAGCACCATTTTCATGTGCTAGTTACAAAACCAAACACTATTTCTACCGACTGCGACATGTCGTATTCCAGCCGAAAACGGCTGAATGGAATCCGCCATTGAAGAGCGGTGCGACTGTTCGTTTGTAAATTCGACAACAAACAGTGTTGCCACTTATTTTTCGAACCTCACCTTCATTTTCAGGCGTAAAAATCTTTTTCATCTTTATTTGTGAGCAAAAATTCTTGACAAAATCTTTATGTAATTAAGGCTGAAGCGCATGCCATCCGTTCGTCATTTTGCCCGTCAAATTTGACATTTTTCCCGTGCATGAACTGTCAAATTCGACGGGTTGATTGGCGAAAGGGTCTTTGTGCTCCAGGTTTAAACTTGAATAGGTGATTAATAGCTGAAATATTCACTTTTAAATATACAAGTGTTTTTAAATCTGTTGGGTTTTTTAGAAGCAGTTAGATATTTGTAATGAGAGTATATTTTGAAACGAGTTTCGAGGTATTTTTGTACCATCCCATTTATTGCAAATCAAGGTGATCAAAAGTTATAAACCTTTCAGGTTTGTAGTGTGAATATTTTGACTTTTTGCATTTTGAATTGAATTGCAACGTTAAAGCCATCTTGGCAACTGTGTGGTATGACCTTAACGTATGACGATGCTACATGGGCCTTCCCGATATTAGGTGTCGACATCGACTATCATAACGCAGTCGATATAGCAACAGCGGCAACACTGCTGCACAAGAGACGATCAGCCGAGACCTTTCGAGCGGCACTTGGTATCTACAACGCGGAAGAGGTAAGACGTGCGGTTCCATCTTTGTCGTGGCGGACTTTGGCTGATTTTCCTAATGGCGTTGGTCACCACATTTTTGGCGATCCTGCCAGGAGGCTACTAAGCTGTAGCAAACAAAATCAATATTAAAAAAAAACACGGGCAAATAAATATACTTTTTCAAACTATCGAAATTGATAATCGAACATACGCGCACCTATCTTTTAACCACGCGGGAAAATCAGTCAAATCGCCAGAGAACAGAGCCCCCCCATATTTAAGTCATTTTTACCTAATAACTGGAGACGTAAATATTTTTCACGGGAAGTGTAAAGTTCGTTCTATGAGTCAAGCGGATCTGTACGATCTATTTATGTTTTTCAAACGATGGACACTAAAAGAGAATATGTGCTGAATACGACAAGGAGAGCTACTGAGCCTTGGTCTAACTTCTACTAGACATGGCAGGAAAAAATCATATAATACAATCGCAGTGTTATAGCGGAACGGGACGTCCGCAGTGTTATAGCGGAACGGGACGTCCGCAGTGTTATAGCGGAACGGGACGTCCGCAGTGTTAAAGCGGAACGGGACGTCCGCAGTGTTATGGCGGAACGGGACGTCCGCAGTGTTATGGCGGAACGGGACGTCCGCAGTGTTAAAATGCAGCACGACGTCTGCTTAACACTACCTAATTTTGAAACAAAACCAATGATTGTATATATGAACATTGAATCGCATAGGATTCAGAATGCACGGTTTCTGAGAAGTTTCACTGAAGCCTAGAATTGTTGTTTATCACTACTAGTTTCTTAATGTTCTTTGCACTTTCCAATACCACTACACGTCTTCAAATACTGGAAAATACCCTAAATAATGAAAATACGGAGGTACGGTATTTAATACAATAGCATAAATACATTACACATTACAGATCGAATCAAGCTTATTCATAATGTCGAGCAACGGCAAGTACGTACGAGCCCCGATCGCCTACGATGAAGAAGAAAACGACGAAAACCTCTACCCAGTATGTTCACCGAGAATTGAGGACGGTGAATGCTCCGATGAGAAGTCCGAATACTCGTGCGACCTTAGCGACGGCATGGAATCGACAGCTGCTCAATGGAACAAGGACGGAGACGAATACGCGACGTTGAAAGATCCCCCAGGCTTCGCGAAACTCGGCGCTGAAGCCAGTACGAACGACCGCCTTCAAAAAGTCGAAAACATGCTGGTCGACCTCTCCAAAGCAGTGAACACCTTCCAACCAAAGGCACCTGTTGCGGACACAGACAATAGTTGGGGAGCACAAATTGCTACATCATCTACTGTGACATCTAACATTCGATGGGACAATATTAAACCGTTCCCTAACGGCATTGCTGCAAGCAAAATGTGGGAGGAGTGGAACCGCTATATCGAAAATTTCGAAATAGCGGCCACCCTCAACAACGCGAACGATCCGGTGCGAAGATGCCAACTTCTGTTTTTATCAATTGGAGAGGAACTACAAGCCATCATAAGAGCAGCAAAACTCAGACCCAGCTTGACAGATTCGAATTGCTATCATACTTTCGTGAGCAACATCAAAGCTTACTTTCGGTCAATGACCGATTCAGCGGCCGAGCACGAGGCATTCTCGAGTATGAAACAGGAGAAGGGTGAGTCCGCTATTGCTTATCACGCGCGCTTAATGGGAAAGGTTCGGCTATGCGAATATAGCCCCGCCGATCAGGATCGATTCGTACGATCCCAGCTCCTCAAGGGCCTGCGGAATAAAGAATTGGCGAAGTCCGCTAGAACGTTCGGGTACGAAACCATGTTCATAGTTCAGGCTGCAACACGCGACGAGGCTTTCGAAACCGAGAAAGCCGTCGTAGAACACCCGGAGGTGTACGCAGTCAACCGTTCAAGCTCAAGTGTACGATTCAACAGACAACGACCAGGCCACGATGAACGAGACAGGAGATCATCATATCGACAACCGGAATATCAATCAGTAAACCAACGTCAAGATTATGAGCCAGCATACCGACGAAGAGATTTAGAGGAGCGAGGTCGTCGCACTAGATGCCCGAGGTGCAATCTTTACCCCCACAAGAACTATCCATGTCCAGCTTTGCAAAAACGATGCAACTCTTGTGGAGTCCGCGGGCACTATGCAGCGGCATGCCGTAAATATCACGTGCAACAGATTCGAACTAAACGCGATAATTTCCCAGTGGAGGACCTCAAAGACGAGAATGAAAAGGTATAAATTGTTGCATATTTGAAATAAACATATTTTCCTTTGAATAAAAAAATAGTTTTCATTACAAACCCTTCATCTCCTATTGTAGTTCGTCAACGCTTTATCTCTCGAAGACGTGCTTGTGTCCTGCTCTCTAGGAGCTTCAACTAACATTAGATTCCTTATCGATTCTGGCGCGGATGTGAATGTGATTGGCGGAGAAGATTGGTTTCGACTAGAAAGAAACATCAAATCGGGTTTGATCAAACTCAAATTTGTTCAAAACACACGCCAAAAAGCTCTTCATGGGTATGGATCGGATTCTCCCATGACCATCGAGCGCGTATTTGAAGCACCAATAAGCGTAACAGGATCAAAGGCGGCTCCTACATCTGCAGTATTCTACGTCATTCCAAGGGGGCGAAGGTCGCTACTCGGCCGGTCCACGGCAAACGACATGGGTCTACTGCATGTGACAACAGCCATCAGCAACCTAGAAGTACCGCCTAAACCAGAAGAATTCCCAAAAATGCCCGGAGTGACGGTGAAATTTAGCGTGGATAAAAGAGTCCCACCCGTTAAAAACGCTTACTATAACGTGCCTGCCGCTTTTCGAGAGGCAGCCAGACGTCGACTGGAGGAAATGGAAGAACGTGGCATAGTCGAAAAAGTAACGTCAGCTCCGAATTGGATAAGCGGAATGTCGGCAGTCGCCAAGGGGAAAAACGACTTCCGCCTAGTAGTCAATATGAGGGCCCCCAACAAGGCGATCAACCGCGAGTACTTTCGTCTTCCTCTTTTGGAGGAAATGAAAGTGAAGCTCCATGGCGCAAGATACTTTGCAAAGCTTGATTTAAGCAATGCTTTTTATCACCTGGAGCTTAGCGATGAATCCCGAGACCTAACAACATTTCTCACCGAAAGCGGTATGTACCGCTTCACCAGACTGATGTTCGGGGTGAATTGCGCCCCCGAAATTTTTCAGCGGGAAATGTCTCGTATATTGTCCGGCGAAAAACAAGTCATAGTATACATCGACGACGTACTAATCTTCGCGGAAAGCCTTGAGGAATTGCGGGAAACTGTGAAGCGAGTTCTGGCCATATTCGAAGCTAATAATTTAACACTGAATACTGCGAAATGCGAATTTGACAGGACCCGTATTAAATTCCTTGGTCACGAAGTTGACCAGGATGGTTTTCACGTCGATGAGGAAAAGATTAAAAGCATCCAGAACTTCCGTGAACCTGTGACTGTTTCGGAGCTGCGAAGCTTCCTAGGCCTGGCCGCCTTTATTAGCCCCCACGTCAAAAATTTCGCGGAAATCACTAGTCCACTATGGGCAGTCGTCGCATCAAAAACGTGGTCATGGAGCCGTGAGCAAAGTGAAGCCTTCCAACGTGTGAAGGGACGAATCGTGAAATGCTGTACAACACTAGGATTCTACTCTGAGGTCGACAGGACAATTTTATATACGGACGCATCACCTATCGCACTAGGAGCGGTGCTAATACAAGAGAACGAGATGGGATCATCGAGGATTATTAGCTTCGCATCTAAATCTCTAACGCCAACTGAGCGAAAATATGCGCAGAATCAAAGGGAAGCTCTCGCAGCGGTTTGGGCGGTGGAGCACTATTCGTATTTCCTTTTAGGAAGGAAATTTACGCTCCGTACAGACGCACAAGGAGTAAGTTTCATATTGAATCGGCAACGGGAGGATTCGAAAAGAGCTCTAACGCGAGCAGATGGGTGGGCGTTGAGGTTGAGCCCATACAGGTACAAAAATCTCTTCAATTTGTTAGACATTTTTCTTATTTTATGATCCGATAAATAGGTACGATGTCGAGTACATCAGAGGAACCGATAATATCGCTGACCCGCCTTCTCGTTTGTACATTGGCGACGATGATGCTTTCGATGACGACGCTAGTCCGTGGAGGTGGCGGTCCTAGAAGCAAATGTTGTTGGTTTCCTCACCGACAATGAAGTCAAGTCAGCCACGTCAGAAGATCAGGATCTACAAGGAGTTATAAGTTCGCTTCGTTCTAACTGTTGGCCTACCCATTTGCGACAGTTCCAGCTGCTTGAAAGTGACCTGTCGATTCATGACGGAATGCTAATAAAAACCGGATGCGTGGTTGTTCCAGAGGTACTACGGAAGAGAGCTTTGACTATCTCCCATGAAGGACACCCATCAGTAGCCAAACAAAAAAGTATCTTGAGACAGCGCGTATGGTGGCCCGGTATGTCCGCTGACGCTCAACGATGGGTGGAGTCGTGCGAAACTTGCGCTATCAATGGCAAACCAGAACGACCTACTCCAATGCAGCGCGTATTTGCTCCTAAAGCCGTCTGGGAGACAATTGCCCTTGACTTCAACGGCCCGTACGTCAGGTTCGGTGGAATTTCGATTCTGGTAATCGTCGATTATAGGTCAAGATACCTAATTGCCCAACCCGTGAAGTCAACGAGCTTTGAGCATACAAAGAAGGTATTGGAGCAGGTTTTCGACCGGGAAGGCATACCAAAGTTTATGAAAAGCGACAACGGCCCCCCATTTAATGGTGAGGAGTACAAGTCCTTCTGTACGAAACATGGCATTACTCCAGTGTTTTCCACGCCACTGTTCCCTCAACAGAACGGACTTGTTGAGGGCTATGAAGCTTATCAACAAGGCGATGGTAAGTGCTTCCGTTAATAAGACAAACTACATCGAAGAGCTACGCAGCGCAGTGCACGCACATAATGCAGCAACACACAGCGTGACGAAATTCCTCCTGAGGAAGTACTCTCAGGACGTAAGATAAAAAGAGGACTTCCGTTACTAGAGTACCGTAAAGCAACTGTCGATGATGAACTCCTCAACGACAGAGACAGGAGAATGAAGCTCTTGGGTAAGGAAAGAGAAGACAAGCGTAGGGGTGCACGGCAATGTCGTGTGAAACCGGGGGATAAGGTGATAGTGGAACGCACGCATCGGGGAAAAGGCGAATCGCGTTTCTCCCCATTACAGTACACGGTGATCGACGAGAAGAATGGTAGCCTTACTATCAGCGGAGGAGGTCATACTATAAAGCGTCACGTGACCCAAACAAAGCGCATACAAGACTGGAGGAAGCCTGATGATTCTGACACTGCTCGAGCAACTAACGAGGGTACACACCAGCCTACAGCAGCGAATGGTGCTGAAGCTGAACTGACAACTAGAACTCCACGCAACACACGAAGCAAGAAGGCCCCTGCATACCTGCAGGAGTACGTCAGATCAATCGAACTGAACTAAAAATAAACTTCATTAGCGAAATATATTAGATGAACATACACATTGCTGGGCAAAATAATCAAGTTACCGTGGTTTCATTTCATGTGGATTGATATTCGAATCGTCTATAGAATCCCGTTCCTGTTTATTTCCAGGTTCGCAAGCTCCGGTATGTGCCTTTCCCAGCTAGTGCTTTGCTAACGTCGCATCTTGGAAATAATCATCCCGCAGGCAGCTCTTATTACCAGCTCGATATAAAATCTCCATATTTGCAAAACGATGCAAACTTTGAGATGGAAATTCCTGAAAAAAATCACTACCCGAAAAACGAATACGATTTTCCATTTTTGTTTTTCTTGTTTGCTTGCCTGTACCAGGGATGCCAGATTTGAAGACATGTCTTCAATTTGAAGACATTTGAATCTCTGTGAAGACATTTATTTCAAGAAGACATTTTGAAGACTTTTCAAAATATTTGAAGACTTATCTTCCTATTTAAAGGTACTTGAAGGCAATCAATAAGCTAGTGCTGAACCTAATTTTAAAATTTTAAAATCAGTTAAATAAAGGAGAAAAAACAATCAATAAGCTAGTGAATAGAAAATATAATTTCATTACTGACTTATAAATTCTGCGACTTCTATATGCAGAGAATATAAATATTACAAAAGTTATACATAATAAACTAATGTCCCGGGCTAAAAATCTTAAACGGCAAAACACATTTACACTAGCCGGTTGATAAGGTTTATAACTGCAACACATTTTAGACGTCAAACGTGCTTTTTTTAGTTGTGTGATGGTTCAAAAATTTGCGATTGCAGCATTCGTTTAAGTTTTCCTAGGTAGCGGTGGCATTTTCGACGTGTATCTTAAAAAGGTATTTCGATCATTACATCAGAACGCAATGACCGATCTAATTTAATCTGAACGGCAAAAAGACAGAATTCTACAATCACTTGATTAAATCTATTCAACTGTTGAGCTAGAACATTTTTTTAAAATTTCTTCATAATTAATCTGATCTTTTCGGCACAGAGAAACAGACGTCTCACATAGAGCAAAATGCAATCAAAATCATCGTCACGGAAGCATTGCCTTTCAATGCTAAAATCACTGAGCGTGGTCAAGTCGCAACCAAATGGCGGTGGGGCGCAAAAATCAAACACTTTCAAAATCCGTCGAAGTGCCATAGGGTGCCGATTAACCACCTACAAAAAAAATATCAACCGTTAAAAAGGTGAACGATGGAACGATGAGTAAGACGTATGTTTCTCTGTGTAATCGGTATTTCCAGAATAACCGTCGAGAATGAGAATAGATTTTGAAGAGCTCTTTGAATTTTCTGTGAGTCTTAGAAATAATTTTTAGTGAAAAATCGTTTTAAAAAAATAATTTCCCGTGAAATAAGGAGAATTTCCCATGAAATTCTGGGGAATTTCTCGTAAAAAATCAAGAGAATTGAAATTGAAAATTCTTTTCAAATTATCTTGGAAATTTATAATAATTTCCGTATGGGCAAATAAAGGAATTACTCCAAAATTTAAACGGGAGGTTCATCTCAATTTCCACAACATTTTGTCTAAAATCTTGCGGGGAAATCATCTGAACTCCCACAATGAATTCTTTTTCATTTCCACAAGAAATTTATCTAAATTTTCGTGGGATGGACTCCGGATTTGTATTTGGAAATTTAGGGATGTCTCTTCGGATTTCCATGTACCCACAGTTCTACAGAAAGTTCTAAATTTCAACAGAAAATTATTTTTTATTTTCTCAGTAATTTTTCATTAGTTTCCAAGATCGAAAATTCTTACGAATGTCGACAAGAAATTGAAATTGTTCTGGTGTTGAATGGCTATTTCTCACAATTGCCACTTAAATAATTTGATAAAAAAAAGAGAAATTTCATATAAAAAAAATCCGCCAGAGTTTTTTAAAGACTCAGTAGAAAGTTCAGGGGACACTCGTTACACTTTCTCGTTGAATTCTTCCTTGAATTCCTTTGGTATATAATCTAGAAATATCTTTGGAAACTTTTCCAGATTTTTATCTGAGAATTGACGATTGACCTTCTAAGAATTTCTCCAGTAAAGTCCTCTCTGGAATTCTTTCTGAAATTCATCCTGAAGTTCCTCCAGGAATTCGTCCGCAAATTCCTTCAGAGATTTTTCAGAAAATTTCTCCAGAAATTCGTTTAGAAATATTTCTAGGAGCTCCTCCATAAGTTCGTCCAGAAATTTCTCCGTAGGATCCTCGAAGAATTCCGTCGGAAATACCTTCAGTCGTTCCTCCACAAATTGTTTCTTTCACGACTTCCTCCACTAGTTCTTCCAGAAATGCCTCTCGAAACTACTGTAGGCATTCGTTCAGAAATTCTTCAAAAAATCCCCTCGGATGTTTCTCCAGGAATTCCTCTTGATGATTCTCCAAGAATGTTGCCGAAAGATTCTCCAATACAGCTATACCTCGATTATATGGACTTTTTCGATGCAAAAAAGTCCATATAATCGAATTTTCCATATAATCGAAGCAAATTTTTTTTTCTCAAAATTTATGTTATACGATGAAAATAAGTCTTAATACACTAAAAAATATCCATTTATTTTCCTGCAGTCCAATTTGCATGTTTTGACCTATTTATGACAACTCAGCAGATGATGAGCTTTTGTAAGAACGTATCCTTTCTCCAGTCGCAAACTTGCACACCATTCTACGATTACGTTAGTGATGGAGAGTTTGCCAGGCTAAAATGTACACAATAATATACTTTTGTAGGAATTCTAACTACAGTGCCTACCTGTTTTAGCACCAAAGCAAACACTGAGTGTACGAGAAAGTTATATATTCGCATAAAAAACAAACTTTATATGAAAGGACTGACACTTGTTCTCAATCGATTTGATCGCAGCGAATTGATTTGGATGGAGAATTTTATACCATTGTCTACTATTGAAAATTGACCGGATCGAACTATGGGCTCAGAAAATATGGCCAAAATACATTATTGAATATGTACAAGAACGCTTAGAATCAGCCTCTTTTTCTGACACTTATCTTCAACCGATCTGCTTGCAACTTGCAAGCGTTTGATAGGGATTAATTTTTATGAATGTAAATGAAGGATCCTATCCATCTACCAGTGCCAATTGACCCTTCCTCTGCCGTAATCTGGAAAAGTGACGTAACAGCCATTTTACAACATGCATATTTTTCATTTTTCTGTTAAAGAGCTCGATGAGTAGTACTCGTTAACACCTTTTTTGGAAAATGGCGTATACGTCACTTTTTCAGATTACGACAGTCCTGTCAAAAATTGTGGTTCGTTTTATTGTCTCATTTAATTCTTTGACTCGTTGGAGGTCAACTTTTCTACAGAACCCATAATTTTATAAACCTGAAACGACTGAAGAAAAATTGACCTAATTCCAATTCTAAATCGGGCCAAGTGATCCTTCATGAGCGTTTAAGGATCACTCGCTTGCTGAACGGTTAAACAGCAACACTCACATTCCGGATATTCAGTTTCTTTTCCTGCCCTTAAGCATCAGTATAATCCGCAAGCTTGTGGTGAACAAATATGAATGCGGCCGAGGGATATTCGATAACACTTATTTAAATATAAAGACTTCTTGTAGATTTTTCAGTTTTTTTTACACTTCAAATCATAATCAAGTTCATAAAAAAAAAAATTAGCGCACATTGAAATAAACTCTTCCAGTTTCCTGGACATACAAAATCCGTGGGTCGAATTTGTTGGATGTTAATGCGTCATCTGCCCTTCTACACGTAATTCCATGCCCCAAAAGCAGAAAAAGGTTTAAAGCAAAGATCGAACAGTTAAATACGGCAACCTTATTTCATCACTTGCTTCTCAACTGTCAGACTGACAATTCACTTCTCGTTTTCATATAGCAGAGATTTGTAAGGACGTGGCCGAGGTGCTGTTGATTAATGCAATATATAAGTACAACGAAATTTCCAACGTGAAAATGGTGAATTAATCCAGTCAGCCGAACATATGATTCAATGTGGGATTTCATATATAAGTTCGAAAACATGACTTACTGGCCTTTACCTGCCCCAATTTACCCTAATAAATATAGAATCAATGTAAAATATGACATAGAATATTCAATAGCTTTTCAGAAACCCAAATCACGAAAAAAAAAAAATTGGGCGAGAAAAATTGTCCATGTAATCGAGGTAAAAAGTCCATATAATCGAAGTCCATATAATCGAGGGTCCATATAATCGAGGGTCCATATAATCGAGGTATACCTGTAATACATCTGAAATTATACTCTGGAATTTCTCAGGTATTTCCTCCAGGGATTCTTTCGGAAATTCCTGCAACAATACCTTAGGAAGTTCCTCCTAAAAGTTGTCTAGAAGTTTCTTCAAAAATTTCTTCAGGAGCTCCACTGCAAATCCTTTCAGTAATTGCTCAGGAAAATCCTTCAGGAATTCCTTAGAAAAATCCTTCACGAATTCTTCGGGAATATCCTTCAGTAATTCCTCCAGAAAATCCCTCCAGAATTTTCACTCCTGCAATTCCTCCGCAAGTTCCATGCTGATGGAACTAGCATATCACCCGGAAGTTCCTTTAGAAGTTTATCTGGAAGTTCCTTCAGAAAATCCTTTAGATGTTCCAGCAGCAATTGGGTTGTTTAGGGGTATATATATATTTACATATTCTGAATCTGCATAAAAAACTAAGTGTAACCCCAATTTTTCAGAATTTCTGGAGTCCCGGAACTATTTTTAATATGCATTTTAAATTTATATGTGATTAAACATTTGTTCTAATGCTGCATGGGCCAACTGTCATTTACTATTGATTGAAATGGCTTATTGTTCGCTTTACAAACACGTAAATAAAAGGTATACAAACAAAATAAAAATATGTTGGAGATCAGAAAAGCATGCTTTTTATGTTAAACTATAAAAAAAACCTCATATTTTTCTCTGCTCAACAACCCAATTCCTCCGTATCTTTTAGGAGTTTCTTTAGGAATTCTTCCGAAAAATCCATCAGGTATTTATCCTGAAGTTTCTTTACAAATTCTTCAGAAAATCTTGTGGAAGTTTCTTCAGGTATTTCACGGTAAATTCTTCCGAATCACTTCAGGGAATTCTTAAAGAAGAAACTCAGAAGAATTTCACATGGAAATTCAGTTAAAAAAATCCGCCCTTACTCGTGAAGATTTGAAGGAATATTCTCTTGAATTCTAACAATTTGAGTGTTAAAGAATAAATGCTTGAAATTACAAACCTGTTGGATTTTGAAATTTCTCACTGATAATCGTAATTTTGATATTGAAGACATTTGAAGACATTTTTACTCGACTGTGAAGACATTTGAAAATATCCCCTGGCATCCTTGGCCTGTACAGTACAATGACAGGAGTGACAGTGGCAATGACAAATAGGGCTGGGGGCAACCTTTGTCGGAATCGAAATGTCAAATAGATGCGCTCCGCAATTTGTCGGATTAGTACACGAAAAAAATAAACAATTAAAATTGGAATTAAATTTAGGGTCTGTCTCAATTGGATAATTAAACTGAAATTAAACTTAAAAGTGACATTTCAATAATTATCAAATAACACTGCTCGCAGAGCAAGATTACTTTTGACAGATATCGAATCATTTTCCATCGATGTCCTGTTGGAATTGCTGGGTAGCACCAGCCATTCTTATAACGGGGTGATTTCTTAATTTTCGAACTGTCACTTTTAAGTTTAATTCTCCAAATGAGACAGACCCTTAGAATTTGAAGAGCAGACTCATATATTACCAGAGTGTAAAATAATCGAAAATTTTTAGTGAAGTCCATTTTTCTTCATTTGTCAGTTCACTTCCGACACATTCATAGTCGGCTCTGGACAGTCAATATTCAGTTGAATATTAGTCATTGAATATTTATGCACATTTTACAAATTGATAAATTATCTGAAATCTGAACACGTTCCAAATGAGTAAAGTGATTTATCACACAGGACTGAATCCGATTTTCATCCGCGAGGTACTTTCAGCGGTAAACATCAACATAAACAATGATAATTATGTTTTTTTCTGCACATAGTAAACACATTCAGTGACAATCGAATGAATGAGTTCGTGGAGTAGTCGTCTGACTATGTCATTCTATGTTTTGAATATTCCTGCGATGTTTGTCAAAATTCGGACCGAAGTTGCTTCATGAAGATGAATATTTTAAGCTCTGTATATTACATAATATAGTGCACTGAGAAAATTCTTCATTTTGTACATATTTGTCGGGCATATATTTTTTGCAATTTGGGGACTCAAATATGTTCTATATGAATTCACACATAAGTTTTATTCGATTGTAGACTCTATTTGTACTTCGCGTGGAGAATGGTTATGTATGCAGTAATAAACAGCATAAGCTTAATTGATGGATTTTTGCCAATAGAATAAGGTGGATTTGCAGTGTCTTACTCTGAGCTATATGTGGATAATAATTGAATCGAATATGGTTCCACTAGTTTTTATGTAAATCGTACCCCATTACAGAAAAAACTTAAGAGAGTGTTAGAGAGATGCAACGTGCACGTATACGACCTCACAAAGCCTAATGATTTACATAAATATTTATTTTATTCCTTGTGGGTACTAATTTCTTTTTACTGAAGAGGGGAGATGTGTGGTATGACCTTAACGTATGACGATGCTACATGGGCCTTCCCGATATTAGGTGTCGACATCGACTATCATAACGCAGTCGATATAGCAACAGCGGCAACACTGCTGCACAAGAGACGATCAGCCGAGACCTTTCGAGCGGCACTTGGTATCTACAACGCGGAAGAGGTAAGACGTGCGGTTCCATCTTTGTCGTGGCGGACTTTGGCTGATTTTCCTAATGGCGTTGGTCACCACAGCAACTCCTTTCTTTTTAACATAACATTTTTTAACGCAAAATAGCATTAATCGTGCTGGTATACCATATATATATTCAGTCGGTTACTAACCAAAGTTTTAATAAAGTTATTCGGCCAAAACAGCCTTTTGACAGCTGCTGCTGAATGAGGGATGAGATGAAAAATGTTGATGAACTTTTTTAATAATTGATTAATGGAAATGCCAGCTTTCCTTCTCGCCGTTTACCGCCCAGCGATGTCTCCCAACTTTTCGTCGTAAGCCGATACGATCTGATTAGTTTTGCAAAGAGTTGCACCCCTGAGCTCCCGCAAAAGTTTGGAAACTTCTTCAGGGTCGAACTGAGACTGGTAATGTTCTCCAAATTATTTGGATCGATGAGTTAAGCTGTCTTAAGAACGGGATCATTCAAGAGTTTGATTATTTGTTTCACCAGCTCCACATAGAAATTACATGCGAAAGAATAGAAAGTTTCCTTCAGCGGTTAATCAAGAGGTCCTGCCAGATTATCTGCCGCTAGCCCTACGTAGGTCTTCATTTTCTCGCGAAGATGTTGTTCAAAGTTTTGAAAGCCATTGTCTATGATATTTTTAAGAAATTCATCTTTCTAAATGTTGGAAAGGATAATCAGATAAAGCGATTTAATTTCACTGTACATGCTCGTATACTCAGGGCTTTCCGATTGGAAAATACGACAATATCAATATTTTCCATTACAATATCATGAGGAGATCAATTTATGCTATTTATAATAAGAGATCAGTATCATGTGCCATTAATTTGTTCTAATCCATAGCATATCTTGATATTTAAATGATATTTCGGTGCAAATTTTTGATATTGTTGCCTGTTCTTTTATCTCTTATATCAATCAAGTCTATATAATGTTTTTTTTTATTCTGTTCATGACTTCTACCCGGGATAGGATCGTTGAGGTGACGAAGGTGGCGCTGGGCAGTTCAATAATTGTCACAGATCGAATAGAACGTAAAGTACATGATTAGCTTTGAAAAACGATCAACATTCCGTTTGACTACTGAGTCAAGTTATAGCCATCTGGTAGCTAATAGATTTTACTGAGTGATAACTGCCTTATCGATCAAGATATCGGATTAAAGTATCGGCCAGAAATGAGAAAAAAAAAACCGAACACTAAAATTCAAAATGCACAAAAATCTTTAAAAATCTTATTTCCTCAAAAAAATCTTTAATCTTTATATAAAGATATCTTTATCCAAAAATATTAAAAAATCTTTATAAATAAGATAAATCTTTATATGTGGCAACACTGACAACAAACTGCCGGTGCAATCTTCGTCGTTGCTATTCAACCCGATGGCGTTACCAACACCATCTCACACTGCGGCGCAGCAATGAACCGTTGCATCATGACGTCATACGATAATTTTTATTTACCCGTATTCAAATGGAGAGTGAAGTTTCATGAGGGCAATGTTTACATTTTTTTCACGATAGGGATCAGTATTTGTGCATATGCAACATTGAGAGTTCGAATCAAGTCTAATGTGAAACTTGCCACATTGTACGGTAAATTGGGACACGCGAAATATGTGATTTCATGAAATTGGTATATTTGATTGATTATGTTTGATGTGCTATCCGCAATAGCAGAATCAATTCATAGTCTAGAATCACTTATACAAACTAAAATAATTTGCCGCAACTCTGAATACTACAATGTAATAAAATGTTTAATAAATGTTTCAGCTGTGTTATGAATTGTGCAGTCAAGAAACCAGGGTTCGCTTGAGCCTTGAAATTAAATACGTGTATCGGAGACGAGCCAGCCTCGGGCTGAAAGTCTCCTTAATAAAGACAAAAAAAAATAGGTTTTGGCAGCGCACTCTAAATATCTCCTTCGGACCGGACTATTGGGAAACTATACGGTTCGAAAGACCAAATGTGCCTCTCCTTCGCATTCAATCAGTGGGACCTTCCTTTACTGACTTCCAACTGGTCAAAGGTGAATCCTAAATTCCACAAAGATTGCACACACGGCTGTTCAAACTTAGCTTCTGGATTATAACACAAGAGCAAGAGTATTATTCAATAATTTATATAGGATGTTCGATTTCACTGAATGAAATAGTTATTTGCAACAAGCTTCATGCATCATACACAAGAAATATTTTCAATGTGATTCTTTACTGGACCTTCTTCTTCTTATTGGCATTACATCCCCACACTGTGACAGAGCCAGGGTTGTAAATATTCGGCAGCACTGGATGAAGGTGAAGGTTTTTATATCATTTTTTTTATTTTCTTCCTGCTTTGAAATCAACCTCACATTCCCGGAGAGGCAGAAAAGTAAACAACAGAACTCACATCACCCACAGCGCCGCGAAGATGAAATTTACCACAGCAAAATGTACACATTCACCCAGCAAATTGAAAAAATTCACCACGCGTTTAAATGGGCCACTCACAGTCATACGGTAAGGCGCGAACTGAGCAGCATGTCAGAGCGACTTGTGAGTGGCTGAATGCGAAATTGAATAGTCGGTGTTGGAAATGATTTTTCGGCTGCACCCAGTCGCACTCACCACGGCGGCGATGAAGGCGACAGCAGATTTTACTGAGATCCATGTTTTCACTGCATTGACTGTGAAATATTTCTACCCTGGACAGAGCCGCCTCACAGCTTAGTGTTCATTAAGCACTTCCACAGTTTTTAACTGCGAGGTTTCTAAGCCAGGTTAACATTTTTGCATTCGTATATCATGAGGCTAGCACGATGATACTTTTATGCCCAGGGAAGTCTAGACAATTTCCAATCCGAAAATTACCTAGACCGGCACCGGGAATCGAACCCAACCACCCTCATCATGGTCTTGCTTTGTAGCCGCGCGTCTTACCGCACGGCTAAGGAGGGCCCCTTTGGCAGTGGTAATCTCGGTCAATGATCGACCAGATATTTGTTTTTCAAGATTGCTTTCATAATGGAAAGGGAGGGAGGGACGAGTATCAGTGTGGATATTGATCTCTCTTCAATGCTGATTTTCAAATGGAAGCAAGACAGAAATTTATTCGATTCAAATCGTAACGAAAATTACCAACGGATCGCTTTTTAAAATCGACTACTATATAAAAACAATTCTGGAACTATTAATTCTAATGTTTTCGCCTCTAATTCTATCATGAAAATGCGGTAAACCTTATGCAGAAGTAATCTACACATCCCATAAATCAAAGAAATTGGAATGTTGAATGAAATTAAGGAAGCAATAAAAAATTTCCATTTTTTTTAGAATTTTCGAAACATTCTTTAATAAATCCAATGAGTTTTTGATTTTTTTATTTTAAAAATAATTATAATTCTCTCCCCTTGACCTTTCGGAGATCAATAGGATAGGACATAATTTTCAATAAATATTTGTAACGGTATTTCCCTCTAAATAGAAACCCATAGGGTAAAGAGCCCAATAGTGGACCCCCCCTCCAGCCATTTTTGCATTATTACAGCATAATGTAAACATTTTGCTATGAAATTCCATCGGGGGAACCTACCTTACAGTCCTATGATTTGATTACATGCATTGGAAATGCTGTGGAAAGTAAAATTAGATGACTTTTTACAATTCTATAAAAAATAAACACGATAGTGTCCATTATAGGAATTTTTGGGGGGTCCATAATAGGGAAACAGAACGTCCCGAAACGGAACATAAAAATCAAATGAAGTGTCGACTAAAAGGAAGCATTTTCCTATTATGGACCCCCAGGGGGTCTACTATAGGGCGAATTCAGTCAGACATTAAAATGTTAATATCAACGAATAACGTCTAGTATTTGAGTGTTTTATGCATGTATCGTGAAGAGGTGATGCAGGGCTTGATATTAGGTATCACGCAAAGTTAATATTTTGAAAATTTCCACTCCTTATTCCAGGAAGAGCAAAATTTCGCTACTAGGGGGTCCACTATTAGGCATTTTACCCTATATCAGGAACTTATATATATTGTTTACTCAACTTGAACTAAATTTGAAACCAGATAAATTGAAACTAAAAGTGTTCTAGTAAAAAAATCCGTAGATTTCCGCAGAAATTTTCAAATTTCCGTAGTTTTTATCTACGGATCCGTAAATCCGTAGAAAGCACTCAATTCCGTAGATCTACGGAAATTTCCGTAGATCTGGCATCGCTGGTTCCAATCTAGGTTATCAATTTTTTATTGTAAATATTAGTGTACATAGTAGTTAGGTTATCAAATTATAAAAAAACACTAGCGCCTCCTGAAGGCCGTCATGATACATTATATTTTAAAAATTAAGTAAAAACATAAAAATTATTTTGAGCTTAAGACTTTAGTGGAATGTCTTCACTTGTCATAAGACGAGTTTCTACAATCCCATTGAATTCCACCACTTAAGTGGTGGAATTCAATGGGATTGTATTAACTCGTCTTATGACAAATAAAAATAATAATAATAATAATAATAATAATTAAAATTGAAGTTGGAGGGCCAAGCCGGCCGATCACTGTACATGTTAAAAATAATTGTAGAACAAAAAATGATTAAATAAAGAAGAATTTTACTACTAATACTCAAATTATTCGAATTTTTGGCCGATGTGTTGGAGCACATCCAGCAGGAAGACCATCGACGGGCCAAGGCGGCCCATCCTAAGATCCACAGCAGAGTGTATTATATAGAGTTGCGCAAAGAGGATCTTCTTACACTTATTCTGAACGATCTTCTTGTTATTCTGTTTGCAACTTTCATTTTTGTTCAACCCTTAAAGTGACTTCACGAGAGTGTTCACTGCTAAAGCTTTTTAATTCGATAACCAAGTCACCCACAGAGTGCAAACACGTGAGTTTCTTGTTGCTACTTTATTGGGGGTGTATTGAAGTTTTTTGAAGCTGTTTCTAGAACAAATCTAATACATTTCAATTCATGCGTTTTAATTCGCCATAATAATCATTAGGCGATAACAATACTTCCACCTTACCAACAAGCATTTGTTTACTTTGCTCGATAGGTAGACGGTTTGACAGTTCAATAGGTAGATTTGGCTTCACTCTTTGCGTAACTCTATATATAATAGACTCTGATCCACAGGAGTGGATCCGAAGGAGCTCCCGATGACATTCCGATGGTGAGTAAGCGGGTGGCACCGCCCTCTGCCAATATCGGAATGTCTCATCGGAGGTAGCAGCGAGCATCCGCTCCGATGTTCAGTAGTGGGTGGCACCCTACTCGGCTAATCGGAGCGTCGATGAACATTAACAACATTTATGTTGTTGATGCAACGGTGAGTGACTAGGACCAGTCACGACAATTGGTAATCTCGGCAACTTGGCTTTTGGCGTTGTAGGAATCTGTGTAAAACGGAGTTGAATTCAATACCATTTTTCAAAAAAAGATTTATCTGCTCTGGTAAACAAAGATGCAAACGTCGATTGTTGTTTTGAAAATTTGGTAGGGGGAATGACGGCTTTGGCAGGTTTTGTTCTATTATTGGCAGGGGGGCTTTTGTTGACCAAATTTTATGAAATTTGGCCACAATATTCTTTGATATGCAAAGAATGTTTAGGCCAAATTTGAGCATTATTGGTTATAGAAAACCCCCTGCCAATAATAGAACAAAACCTGCCAAAGCCGTCATTTCCCCTATTGAAATAAAGGTGTCCCGACAAACTATTATCATTTATAGTTGAATCAATACACGGCCTTATATTTGTCATACATTGAACTGTTTTCTTAAAAATGGTGTCCGTTCCTGCATTGAACTAATTACCCTATCGACAATAGTCGCCACATGAATCTTTCATGTTACAAATAAGGAGTGCTGTATTGTGCCTAGCAAAGTCGGCTCGTGTTACAACTTCGTAGTTTTACGCGCCCCTTCTGCCGGTTGTATGCACCTGCGGCTTATGGGCGAAAAGGCGGTGACGAGTGACATATTTTTACTATTTACAACCGCCTGCGCCAATATTTCTACGCGCCAGAGAAACGTGATTGACTGTTTTATAAATAAACTGCCGTATTATCAGCAGTCGAGTGCCGCGCCGCCGTTCGGAGGCACACTTTATTCCCTAGAACCTGGCTGCGACTCAATGATAGCGGGAAGGCGGTGTTCAAAGGGTCACTAATGAAAGCACTTAACCGAAGTTTATTTTCCTAGAACGAGTTCATGACTGGATCACCGCCTTTTTCTTGCTAACATTGTCATATGAACCTAATCGCTAGAAGTGACTCTATTTCGTCTTTTGATTTCGCTGCACGACAGAGGTTTTCTAATCTTCAAACTAATGCTTCACAACAGTGATACCTGCAAGTCCGTTTTCTTTCAGCTCGCATTTTGGTTCGAACAAGAAAAGTGTCCTTCACTAATGATCGAATGATGTCCCTACCGTAGCGCAAACAAACAATGCATCACGCTAATAAATTCCGAATTCCAGTCCATTTGATGACCACGCATCGGAACGAGAAGAATGAAACCATTAATTTTGACTGCGGTTTGTGTCATGTCTTCTCACCATTATTGGGCAGGCCTCTCGCCGAAGACGCTGTTAGTGCAATAAAAGGATGCGCTCAGAAAACGTACGAGTGCTGGAACTTGTCTCTGTGTTTGATACGGCGGTAGAAATTAGTGATTTCTTTGCCCTTTATTTATCAACTTGTTTATTTTCTTCATTTTTTGATTTCAAAATTTCTGTAGATAAAATAGTACAGTGTAGATTTGTATCTAAAACACATGGCTTTAGTTCTAAAGTAAGCTCGTACGTACTAATCTGGTGTCTATTTAATCGAATGGATTAAGAACTTTTCCAAATATTCACAGTTGTTAATTGAAGGCCGAATTCATTGCAGGTAATAGAGAACGTCTCGAAGCTGAAAATGTCCTTATCCAGATCAAGAATAGATCTCGACATCCCCGAGTTGGGGACATTTTATCGTTTATCATCGTCTAGTGTGAGAAAGCCGAAAATAGGCTATAAAACAATTTTCAGTAGTCTTCAATATCAATCCAATTAACTTATATTCTCATTTACCGCAATTTCCATCGATTATACTTTTTCTATGCTATGGATTGGTAACGAACAAATTAAATCAAATTAAATAAATCGTAAGGAGTTTGGCGGACTATGATTAACGTAATCGTTCTTACAGAAGCTGTTATTAAATTGGCTAGAATGGCAATTCTTCAAAGCACATAAAATTGGGCAGAATAAAGTCTAGAACGAATAAAGCCGAGCATACAACGACGATAGACCTGTGCGCCGCCGCGCCGCGCCGCCGCCGCCGGTGGTTTTACTCACGCCGCCGCCGCCGGTGATTTTGGGTCGGCGCGCCGCCGATAATAATTTTGCCACGCCGATGACTAATCGCAATAAAAAAAATCAATTAACTTGAGTAAAATAAGAGACACTGAAGATGGCCTTACAGAGACGAAATACGTATTTGTAAGACAATACAACGTGGTGGAATTGATTGAAATAGTACTAAACTCATGTTATGTTTTTGTTAGTTAGTTGTTAGAATGTTGTTGAGGTGGAACTCGTCAGAATTCAATTTCAAATCTACCTCAAGTGATGGTGCCTCTGAGACAGTGTGGTGACAAACATTGGATAATGAATTGGTTGGTTGATTAGTTGTGAATTTGAATTAGGCTGTATCTAGTAGATTTAATCAACTAAGTAGAATAAAAAATGTTGAAATGGTCTTTGGAATTCGTCTAAGCCAAAGCCTCATTCAGTCGGGCACCTAAATATGTAGGCAGTGTTGTCCTACACTCTGTGCAAAAAATCTGCTCTTTGATTTTACTCCATCCACACGATTTTACAATCTTAACTAAGTAAGTGCGAGTGCAACTAATAGAAGGCTATTTGAATTTTCTAAATGTCCATCGTTTAGATGGAGTAAAATCAAAGAGCAGAATTTCTTGCACAGAGTGTAAGACAACACTGCCTGTAGGTGACTCGCAAATTATGTTTGTTGTGGCACATAAGCTTTTGTGAAGGCTTGAATACATCCCCAAAGCGCCAAAACCACTTGGTATATTTCCTAGTAAATTCCTCCAGATATTCCTCCGAAAAGTTTCAATGAAAAACCTTGGAAAATTACTTTATGTATTCTTCCGGAAAGGTCTTACAAATTTTTTCCGAAAATTCCTTATGGAATGCATACAAAAAAAATTGTTTCAGTAATTTCTACGAAAATGTTGTTAAAAATTCCTTAGGATCGTTAAGGAATTCCTTCGGAAGTTTCTTTAGAGATTCCTCCGGATATTTCTTAATAACTTTCTCAAGAAATTCCATTTGGAGTTTCTTCAAAAACTATTTAGCAACTCTTCAATCTTTTAAATGAATACCTCCTCATGAATTTCTTCGGCAATTATTCTATGAATTCTTCAAATAAATTCTCCAGAGATTGCATAAGGGATTTCTTCCAAATTTTCCTAAGGAATTCTTCGAGAATTCTTCCAGAACTTCCTGCAGGAATTCCATCGAAAATGCCTTCATGGGTTCATTACGAAATTCTTTCAGTAATACCTTTCGATTTTTCCAGTGTTAGTTGTTTAATTTATTTGTTTTATTTTTTTTTAAATCAATTAGCAACTCCACCGAAAACTATTTCATTATCTAATTAATTTTCAATGAATTTCCTGGAAGAAATTTAAGAAGGAATCCGGGAGGCTTTTCGAAGAAACTTTTAAAGAAATCCCTGGTGAAATATCCAAAGGAATTCTTGGCGGAGTTTTTTTAGATTATTCAAGGAAAATTTTTTGAGAAGTTTTTGAAGAAATTCCTGGAAATTCCTTTTGTACAGGTATTTCTAAATATATTTCCAAAGGCATTTTTAAAAGAGAGCCTGAATGGATTTTCGAAAATAATTCCCGTTTGAACTACTTTAAGAGATTTTGAAAGTATTTTTAAACAACTTCCCACAAACCACGTAGGCCGAATTTTCACATTTTCAAACTCACCCCCCTTTCCCCCCTAGTAGACTTTCCCCCTTAGCAGATTTAATTAATCGCAAATCGCATCGAATATCCCTCCAACTCATAACTGAGGATATACTAATGCAAATGTATGCTTAAATTGATATGAAACTATTTCCGTTGTCCTTGTACGAGCAAAATATTACAAGTCAGTCGAAAAGCCGCTTGGTGCGGTTTGGCTGAACCCCGACCACGTAGACTTTTTCAAATTTAACAAAATGTCATGTAAGTGATTGGAAAAAAAAATGGAAATCAACCACGTTTTCAGCAGTTCAAATATACAAATCCATTTTCAAATCCATTGTGAACAGTAAAACAGTAAAAACAGTAAAATTCAAATTTCAAACCTAACAAAATCAAACTGAATAAAATCCAACTCAATATCAACGAAATCAAATTCAATCCTCTGTCCATAGCTCCTGAAACCAAATCTCGAAGCCAATTAATTTAATTTCTGTTGGATTTGATTCCTCCTAGAGGTGTGCGCCACCGGCACTTGCATAGGCGCGCCACTGCTTAAAATCTTTCACGCATCTGAATTAAAATTCTTCATGCTGGTTCAAATTTGTAGAAAACCCAAGAATTTTCAGAATTTCGTGTTGAAATTCCGAGAACGTTAAGTCTACATTCCAAAAAGTTTGTCGTAGAAATTCCGTAGAATTTTCGATTTATAACCTTTAAAGTTTCCAGGTAATACTCCAAAGAACTCTCCGTGATAATTCCGATATTTTTCTTGAAAATTCCATTCCGTTGAAATCTCAAGATTTTTTTCTAAATTCCAAAAGTTTTCCCGTTAAAATGTCGATTTTCCGTGAAAATTTTGAATTATTTCTCGTTGAAACCATGCTAAAGGTTTCCTACGATATTTTGACAGAAAATCCTATGGACATTCCAAAGAGTTTTCCAGATAATGGAAATTATGGAGGATTTCAGTTGAATTTGTGGTGAATTTATCGTAAAAAATAAAATAAATTTACATAAAAATTACTAATGCTTTCTCACAAGAATTGCAATAATTTTTTTGTGAAAACTCAAAGAGTTTTTGGTGGTAAATTCAAATAATTTCTCGCGAAAGTTTTCAAAAATTTCTTTTTCCATAGATAAAAGATAGATAGACAAAGAATTTTCATTAGAACTGCCGAAGAAATAGCCGTTAAATTTCGAAGAATTTCGCTTATATGTATATCCAAAGAATTCCTCGCGAAAATTCCAAGAATTTCAGAAATTAAGTAAAATTTCCCGGGGACTTTCCAGAAAATCTTCAGTGGAAATTCTGAAGAATTTCTCACGGAAATTTCGGAGAATTCCCCTTACAAGTTCCAAAGAATGTCTTTTGGAAATTCCAAAGACTTCTTCTTGGATATTCCAAAATGATCCTTCGTAAATTCTAAATAATTTTTCGTCGAAGTGCGATATAATTCCCCGTGGAAATTCCAATGAATCACTTGTAGTTTCTAAAGAAGTTCCTGCTGAAAATCAAAAGATATTTTAGTAGAATGTAATCCAAGTGGAAATTTTGAAAATTTTTCGAAGTTTTTATAGAATACTTTGGAGAATTTTCGTGCTCAACACAGAAGAATTTGCTATTAAAATCATGATTTTTTTAAGCCGTAGTTCAGACTATTACTTTAGTGAAATCCATAAGAGATTCGAGAGATTATTTCGGTAAAGCGTTGCAAAAAAAAACGGAAATATCGAGAAAAAAAACAAACAAGTGAACTTCGCACAAAGCTGCTGTATTAATTTTTTCCGAAAAAAAAGAAAAAAAGTCTACGTAGACTTTTTGTATACCCCCGCCCCCCTTAGTAGACTGGCGTAGACTTTTTCGAACCCCCTCCCCCTCAAGAGTCTACGTGGTTTATGGACAACCCCTAAAGGAATTTCTTAAGGAATATTTGAAGGAATTTCCGGAGGAATTCTCAAAGGAATTTATGAAGAAATTTCTAATAGAATTTCAGAGGAAATGCCTACTGGAAATAATTCCTAGATTTCTCCAGGATTTTTTTTGAAATTCTCCAAAAAATCTTGTGGAGATTCATCCAGGAATTCTCTCCGGAAACGAATTCCAGAAAGTCTTTCGAAAATTCTCTCAGCTATATTCGGAAATTTCTCTCAGGAATTAGTTCGGAAAAAATCCTTCAGAAATTTGTTTAAGAAAACCTTGGGAACATCGTTAAGATTTATTTATTTTTTTTGTGTCTTTATTAAAGAGACTTTCAGCCCGAGGCTGGCTCGTCTCCGAACATCGTTAAGGTGTTTTCCCGAAAATTCCTCAAGAAATTCTTCTAAAATCTCTTTTGGAATTCCTTGAAAAGTTCTAGGACGAAATTTCCTTAAGAATTCCTGAACAAGTTCCTGAAGGAATATCCGTAGAAGTCCCTGCAGGTTTTTTTCAAAGTAACTACTGAAGAAACTTCTGACAGTCTTAGATATCTCCGAAAATTCCTTTGGACATTCCGTCAAGACTTCGTTCAGAAATTCGGATATACCTTCTGAAAATCCTTCTTTTTGAAATATCTACAGAGAATGTTTCAGGAGTTCCTTAGGAAATTGTTTAAAAATTCCAAATCTTTAAAAACTCCTTCAGAAATTTATTAACGGATTACTTCGAAAATTTCTGTCAGTTTCGGAATTTTGCTTTGGAATTTCTTTGAAAATCAATTTGATATTCCTTCGCAATTTTTTTTAGTAATTCCTCTAGGAGTTCCTTAGCAAGTTCCTTGACAATAATTGTTCCTGAATTTCCCATAGGAATTCTTCCAAGACTACATTAAGCAATTTAATAGAGAATTTCTCAGGGTAATCCTTTGAAAATTCCTCCAGAAAATTCTTTTGTAACTTCACGAAGCTACTGACAGACACTGACAAAACTAGCTCTGTACACATCGTTGATTCGTCCAGTCGTCCTGTACGGCCATGAATCATGGACGTTAAAAGATGCAGATTATCAAATTCTCAAAGTGTTTGAGTTGAAAATACTGTGCTCAATACTTGGCAGCGTGATGGAAAATGGTAAATGGAGCAGATGAATGAATGAACCACGTGTTAAACCAAGTATACAAAAATGCAGACATAGGCAGGTTGATAAAATAAGGCAGATTACAGTGGGTTGGACATGTAGTGCGTATGCAGGAAGAGAGACCAGAAAAGAACTTGCAGAGAACCTGGAACAGGACGTTGGCTCTGGGGTGTGCAATCGAGGAAGATGCGGAAGCAGCCGCTGATGCATTTTGGAAATACTGTTAGGTATTCCTTCGAAATGTATGTGGGGATTTGCTCAAAATTTTCTTAAAAGGTTCCTACTGCACTTTCCAACACTACTTCAGGAATTTTCTCGGAAAATCCTTGAGAAAATTCTCTTAGGAATTCCATCAGAAAATAGTTCATTCTTTAATAAATTTCCGAATGAATTTTTGAAGGAATATTTTATGTTTTACTAAAGGAATTTCCCAAAGAGAACCTGACTGGATTATTCTTTCTAAAATAGAAAAATTCTGCAGACATTGTCATAGGATTTTACGAAGGAATTCCTAATGAAATTTACTAAGAAATGCCTGCAGGAATTAAAAAAAATCATAGTTTCCTCCAGAAATTCTTTCAGAAACTCCACCAAGAGCATTGTTGGTATATTTAGGAAAATATTGAATTTTTTCTGAAACTAAGTTATTTTGAGATCAAAACGACTGAAGTGTATATAAATCCTAAATTGGAAATAACTTTTGAAAAAAGTTATTACCAATTTGTCCTATGACACCGAAATCTAATTCTAACACTTAGGGGTCACGAAAAAGTGAAGCAGGATTTATTGTTCAAATTTGATTAATCAAAATCAAAGAGTAACAAAATAGTGGTAATTCAAATAACATCTTGAAATCAGGTATTGATTAGTATCATCGGCAATTGACTATTTTGAATGTGCTGTTTGGTGATCGGCAAACGCAGAATATTGCAATTTTAATCCACTGAAGTCGGTTTTTATACGGGCGATTCCTACCGTGTGAATCAAACCGCGTTAATCCAAAAATCCGCGGTAAAATTGATTTTTTTAACCATTTATTTTTTCATCCACGCCGGTTCACGCCGCCGCCGCCGCCGCCGATAAAAGTCATCGGCGCGCCGCCGTGACGCCGCCGCCGCCGGGGCAAAAGTGACCACCACGCCGCCGCCGCCGATGATATGACCGGCGCACAGGTCTAAACGACGAATGGCCATGGGCAAGGATTGACAAAGCATGGCTCCAAAACATTTGTAATCGATCTTGTTTGGCTGGCACCGATCGTACCGCGCAGATACGTCGCTCATGGCATTGTGGTTCATTTTCTTGACTCGTTTGTTATATTTCATGTTGTTAAACATTAGTTTTTTTTCTTGGTTCGCTCTGGCTGTTGAATCTTTTGTTCTTCTCGGTTGTTGGGAGTAGTCTTCCTCATTGTTACCCATGGTTGGATTTTTCCCGAAGGGAGGGGGCTTCTATCAGTAGTCAGTGATATCAACATGGCACATTCGAGCCTTTTGTGGAAGCACTGAGCCGGCATCGAGTCCGTCCATCCGTCTCCGTCGTCACCCATGAACCGGGTCCAATTCCAGCAACCGATTCAGCAGTGGCAGCATTTGGCCGTGCGGATTTTTTATGTGAGCTTTCGCTGGTTTATGACGATGCTCGTTATGAATTTTTATATTTATGGCTATTTATATGCGACAGCTTCTTGTTTCCTTTTCATCTGGCTTGTCAGTGTGACTACTGGGTTCGCCGCCTGGACTCCCTATTATTATGATTTTGGTGGCGCATTTGGTCACTTGGCCGAGTTGACCTGCTGCGACTGCGGAATGGAAGGCCGCCAAGACGATCGTCTACTTTTTCATGTCTTCGTATCATAATTTTTGAAGCACGTTGTCGTCTGAAGATCATCGTGGTACGAGCCACGATAAAATGAACGTTGAAGTGTGTGTCCAGCGTGGAAAGGGGTTCGGATTGACCGGGGTAGCGCTATTCCACTGTTTATTAACCGATTTATCGCTATTCAATTCAAAAACAAAAAGAAACGCAGCCAGCAGAAGAATGGGTACTTTGGTCTGATGAATGCCGCCATGTGTAGTCAGTTTATCATCATTTGCGGACAGTAAACTGAATGCGTAAACTGATGGAATTTTCTCGTCTGAGCAGGTGACTGTAAACGAAAAGGATGAGTTTCTTGTCATAGAAGATAGAATGAAAGCTCCAATACAGAATGATTGTCAATTTCAAAAAGGGATATTTTATGTTTGCTCCAGTAATGCAGTAAAAATTAGAAAGTTATATCTAACTGATTGAAATAAGTCCAAAATTCCTTAAGAAATTCATTAAATTTAGTTTTATAATATTAATTATAATATAATATTAGAATTATATTTTTTATGGAAATTTTCTTATTTTTTTATTGCTCTTTATTGATCATTTTGTGGAAAATTTTATTTTTTATGGAAAAAATATATTTATTTCGTGGAAAATTTTGTATTTTTTTATTGCTAATATGTATTGATTTATTTATGGAAATTTTGTATTTTTTTTTCGTGGAACATTTTATTTTTTTTATGGAAAATTCTTCTTTTATAATTGCAATTTTTGCTTTTAAAAGTGCTTATTTAGTTTTGTTTTGTGGAAAACTTTTAATTTTTTATTGAAATTTTGTTTTATTTGTGGAAATTTTATATTTATTTATTGCTCATACCCTGATTTCTTTATTGGCAATTTTCTATTTTTTATGGGAATTTTCTAATTGTTTATTGGGAGTATTTATTTTAGTCATGATCTAACAAAAGAACATTAAAAAAACTCACTATCGGAAGCATAAGGGCCATTAAGGTTTTCCTAAACGCACACGATGCAACTGTCGCCGTCACTTGTCCACTGTGATTCTGTCGCCGTTGATATGGAAGCGTAAATGAGACATTGCATGCAGCGATCATTCAAAATCATTAAAAACAATTATTTATAATTTTTCTGGAATATTTTTTTTTGTTTACATGCAATGGATCTTAAGGAATAGGAATGCCGATGCTGTGATTATCTCTACTGCTAGTTTATTAACTATCTCACTTAGGAAAATTATTTTGAGCTTTTTATTGGAATGTCTTCACTTGTCATAAGACGAGTTTGTACAATCCCATTGAATTCCACCACTTAATTGTATCTTGACAGATACGTATTTCGACCTCAACAGTAAGGCCGTCTTCTACTATCTCACTACCATTTATTTATTTATTAAAAAGGTTTTGAAACTGATATTCATCTCACTACCATGCACATTATTGCTTTTTTCAAATCCTTTTCTCTCTCCGCTTCATGTTCCTTTCCAAAGTTGGCTTCAGTGTCTTCTAATTCGATGCAATCTCATCCTGATAAAATCGCATTTACTAAATACACATTTAGGTCGATCTCAGTTGGTAGTCTTATCTTCGTCGAACGCATGTGATAGGCTAATGTAAGGAAGGAAACTACAACAGTAATTCTTGAATCCAAATGATCAAAAGAGTAGACTTTTCCGAGCAGAAATAAATAACATATTATATTATTATTTATTCACTGAGGACGGTATTGGACGAAGAAAACAACCACAGTACCTTGGGTAGTCGGGGCGCCGGTAGACCGCACGTTAGGGTAACGGCTGTATTTTGGACCGGGCTCATATTTTGGACCACCTAGCTGAATTTTGCATTTATATCACACAAAACTAAACAAAACATGCAACATTTAAATTTTATTGCAAAAAGAGACTATCCATAAGTTATCTCCTACATTTGTTTCTTTAAAATTTAGCAATTTTCAAGAATATTTTCACGCGTTTACCCATTCCGGCTGGATTAGACCAAAACCAAGAAGAAATTGTAAAATTAAAGTCAACTTTCTTAAGCTGTAAGTTTATTTGTACATAGATTTAAAACATGTAAATGATGTTGTTGACTTATTAAAACCTAACTAAAATTGTTTCATATCTCGAGCAAAACATTATAAGTTTAAAGACAGTATTCTGAGGCATGTCCAAAATAGGTTCATTTTTCATTGAACCGAACATATTTTCGACATATCTTCTTTTTAAGTTTTAGATCTCTTAAACTTTTGTTTTTTTTTTCAACCATTTGTTTCTCTAGTATCAAACCATTAATAAATTACTGTTTATACTGCATTTATGAATTACAGTTCATTGATGTAAGCCCTAGAAAAATGTCTATTAAACCAACATGTAACTGTTTTCACTATTTCCATACGAAAATAGTTGAGAAAACTACATGACAAGAACCGATCTTTGCTAGTGCTCTCTGTCCGTGCTGCTTGCCAATGCAACAGAGTTCCGCATTCTACGATTATGTTTCATTTGTTAAAAGAATGTGCAAAGAGTAAGAACGATTTTTTTTAGTATCTTTGTTAAGGAGACTTTCAGCTCTAGGCTGGCTTGTCTCCGGTTAGTAACGAAGAACCGGGCAACCCACTAATATAAATGTCGCAAATGGAAAAGCTCTGGCAAACTACATAAAAAATATTGCAGGGTAGGAGTGACCAGGTGCATGCATCCATGGGCCGCACGTTTGTTTTACTTTCATGATGCTGTACCGAGTGGTACTGACATTGATATTAGTTTCAAAACCCTTAGCTGGTAGATATTTTTCTAAGCTTTTGAGTGATTATAAAAATGTATTGATTAACAAGGACTTTTAGGATGAAAACGCCGTTCGTTCAATCTAATAGTAGCATAACTTTGCAAGCAATACAAAATTATTCGAGTGGTCCAAAATATGTTCAATAGGTGGTCCAAAATAAAAACAGGTGGTCCAAAATTAAATCTAACATATCTCCAGAATTTATGATTGTTTGGCTCTTTCGGTGGGATTTACAACATTTTTACCTACAAATCCTACCTAGCATTCACCACTTTTTAGTTGCTTAAGGAATTGATCAAGCATTATTACAAAATCTAACTTTTATTCGAAAAATTATTCGGCCATCTCCTAAAGTGGTCCAAAATACCTCCCTTACCCTATGACCCCACCGGAAAGATCGGGTCGAACCCAGTGCGAACGTCTTTCCCACACCGAAACTGGGGATAGACGGAGAGGGACGCTTTTTCCCGATGCTGTGAATACCTTGTATACCTGTGGGAGCCTTCCTGGCCCTGACTCCGGATCGAGGGAACACCCACATTTGAGAACACAAGAATCTCCCGTCGATCACAGCACCCTTCCGGATACATCCGAGGGACATCATGTCAACACACAATCTGGTTTCTTTCGGCTTGACCAGCACAACTCGACTGGTACGTCGAGCACATCGCCCCTACCTTCCACTGGATCGTATCAAGGTAGCCAGCTTGTTTCTTTCCCGAACCCCACACTTCCGCTGGAAGTAAATTTCTGTCTCCAGTATAACATCCGCTTCTGCGACATAGAAAAAGAAGATTCGGAGCATCTGTTATGCCGTTGTCCGGCAATTTTTCGAACAAGACAAAAGTTCTTCACCAAGGGGCTTATAGAACCACTTGAGCTTGGTAGAACAAATCCCAACTCGGTGGTGCATTTCATTCGAAAAGCTGAGCCGTGTTGGGGAGAAGCTGTTAATCAAACAATGACGATCACTTCCAATAGCGATACGCCATAATGACATAGCTAGAAAAAAGGGGAATATATTACAATAGATAAAAAAATGGTCGCAGTAATAAAATATACCCGACAAGGAAAAAAAAAAATAACATCCACGGCTTTTGGAATAACCTGCCCAATCTGGAACTGTTAACGCACGTCAGCCCGCCATGGATAATTAGCCTTACAGGAGGTCAATCGTGTCGTACTAGGTATCAGGTATCAGAACGTCGGCTCCAGGGGCACGTTCACCTCAATTCGGGAGATTTGTGCCATCGCCTTCACAGCCTTTCTCATCACGCACCTGACGGAAAAGGAAGCGAACAAAAAGGAAAGGAATATGGATGGGAGAAAAATAGGAAGTTGAGGAAAGGTACCCTTGAAGAGGGCATACAACGTATACAACACGTACAAAAGCTCATAGCTCCTTACCACAACGGGTTATGAACAACAGAATGCTTTGAAGGTTCCGGTTTCTGTAGTCAATTTCACTTAGTAAGTGTTTACCAAATATTTGGAAACGCAGTTGCGCATAAACTGGGCAGTTACATATCAGATGATAAGAAGTTCCATAATCGGATTCACAACCATCACAGACAAAGGATTCAACACGTTGAATATTTGCCATGTGATAGTTGAGTCGGCAGTGACCTGTCAAGGCCTTGACTAAGACACTGCAATTCTGTTTAGACAGATTAGCTAAATAGTTAGCTACTACCGGAGATGGCTCTCGGATATACAATTTTGTTTGTCGACATGAATCCAAACTACTCCAATACCGTTTGTGCTGAGTGGAAGCCCAAGAGCTAATCAAACGCTTCACCCAACACTTAGATATTGGAATAGCTGGCTCAGGACCAGAAAAGTCTTGTGATGCTCCAGTGCGAGCTAACTCATCAGCCAATTCGTTTCCATCTATGGACGAATGGCCAGGTACCTATATAAGGTGCAATGTATTAACTGAATTCAGTTCCTCTATTTGAGTTCGACATGCGATTACTAACTTCGATCTTGAGTTGGCCGAAGCGAGGGCTTTGATAGCTGCTTGACTATCTGAACAGAAGTATATTACTTTGCCCATTATGTGTTTCTGAAGTGCAGATTGCACTCCACACATAATGGCAAATATTTCCGCTTGAAAGACAGTGCAGTGTCTACCCAGTGAGTGTGACTGTTCCAATCTTAGCTCACGCGAGTAGACACCTGCACCCGCTCTACCTTCGAAGAGGGAGCCGTCAGTATAACAAACAATGCTGTCCGACATACTTCTCTCCAAATAGCCAGATGTCCACTCATCCCGCGAGGGGAATTGTGTTGAAAATGTCCTATAAGGAAAACTACTAGCGAGTGTGAGATCACTTGGAGCCAGGACTGTTCTGTCCCAATCAACCATGAGTTGTAGCAACGAAGTGTGTGTAGAACTGCGGTTTACAGGATTCTCTTCCAAGAAACCGAAAACCCATAATCGGTAGGTACAAGAAAGTGCTTCTTGTTTGAGATGTATGTGTAGTGGGACAACGTCGAGAAGAACCTCGAGAGCAGCCGTAGGAGTCGAAGAGAACGCACCAGTCATTGCCATTAGGCACATCCTTTGAAGATGGCCTAATTTAGACTGAATTGTCCTCACTTCACCCTTTTGCCACCACACAAGACATCCATAAGCCAAAATTGGTCGTACAACTGTTGTGTAAATCCATTTGATATATTTAGGTTTAAGACCCCAAGTTTTACCACAAGTTCGTCGGCATTGGCCGAAAGCCATACTCGCCTCTTTGACTCTGCACTCACTGTTAGGAGTCCAGGTGAGCTTGGAATCAAGAATCAGTCCCACATACTTTACCTGATCTGTGACATTGATTTCAGAGTCAAAAGTATGTAATGGGCGAATACCATTACGGTTACGTTTTTCCGTGGAAAGTACAATAGATCTTTTATTCCGATTAACCGAAAGGCCATATTGGCGACACCAACTTTCGACTGCCTGAAGAGCGTTTTGCATCAGGTAGAATAAAGTAGTAATACACAAACCAACTATCAATATGGATTTCCCATAGGTAGGAAAACTGCCATTATTGAGTAATCTCAATAGCGTTTATGCAACGAGGTTCCACAAAAGTGGAGATAATACTCCCCCTTGGGGGCAGCCACAGACACTTAATTTCCTAATCGCTGCTTGACGTAATGTCGAGTAGAGATGTCGGTTTTTAAGCATCTGGTGAATCCATTTGGTAATTATATTAGGTAGCCCATGACATCGTGCGGCTTCCAATATTGCATCGAAAGACACGTTGTCAAAAGCACCCTCAATATCTAAGAACGCACCCAAGCATGATTGCTTTTGGGCAAATGCTTTTTCGATGTCGTAGACAACCTTGTGTAGAAGAGTCACGGTGGACTTTCCAGATTGATAAGCATGTTGATTAACATGAAGAGGCATGTTTGCCAAACAGTCATCACGAATGTGATGATCGATAATACGTTCTAAACATTTCAGAAGAAATGAGGTCAGACTGATGGGTTTAAAACTCTTTGCTTCTTCATACGAAGCGCGTCCTCCTTTTGGGATAAACTTTACAGTGACATCCCGCCAGGATATGGGAATACACCCAGTAGCAAAACAGTATACTAAAACATGTTTAATATGCTCAAAACCCCTCTGAAGAAGAACGGGATAGAACCCATCTTCCCCTGGAGATTTGTAAGGAGCAAAACTATTAAGAGCCCATTGAATCGATTCAGTAGTTATGATTCTACGAGCCTGAGCCCAAGACCCATAACTACATGAAAAGATATCAGGAACATCCGAAGATGCAATATCTACACATCCAGGGAAGTGTGTATCAAATAAGTGCTCTAACGCTTCTTCGTCAGAAGAAGTGTAGTCGCCATTTGGCTTGCGAATTTCGCCAACTTGGAAATCCTTGGATCTAGCATGAATTTTATTCAATCGAGTGGCTTCACTCAAATTGGAAACATTTGCACAAAGGTTTTTCCAGCCGAATCGTTCAGCAGATCGTAGAGCCTTCTTGTAAGCTTTGCGAGCCAACTTGAAAGAATCCGTCCCTGCTGAATGGCGTCTGTTCCAACTCCTTCTACACTGTTTCCTGAGCTTAGCCAAATCGGAATTCCACCACGGGGTTCCTCTTGAGGTTTCCACAGAACGCAAGGGGCAAGCTTCTTCAAAAGCTTCCACGATATGCAACGTTGTAGTATCAACGGCATCATCCAAGTCGGTAGGAGTTTCAATGGATGGTAGATATCCATGAAATTTTGTCGAGAGCAACTCTGTATAGAGATCCCAGTTGGTTGAACGGGGATTTCTAAAACGCAAGGTCTGCGCAGAAACATTCAACTGATCAAAATAGATGTAGCGATGGTCAGATATGGATTCCTCATCTGACACATGCCAATTCGTCAACTCGTGACTGATTCGATTGGAGCAGAGAGTTATGTCTAATACTTACAGGAGGTCAATCGTGTCGTACTAATGCAAGTTGGCGTTACGATGCCGCTGACTGGGAGGCATATGGCCTCCACCTCCGATGCACATTTGAACGAGACACGCCCACAACCCTTCTTGGCTACGCCCGAACCGTCCTGGATGCCGCCGTTGCCTGCATCTCGCAAACCAGCACCCGGCCAGGACGAAAGGCACTACGCTCGTGGTCAGATGAGACGCATCGGGTGGTTAGAGCGAGAAAAAAGGTGCGCGTCAAACTAATTGGGTGACGTTTTGCAAAACGCTTGCAATGAGGACAAACACGCTGACCTGGTATCCTTGAATATCTCCAAGGCCTTCAACAGAACTCTCTTCGTACTTCAACAATTGAGTGAATGGGGATTTTCCGGCAACATCCTTACTTTTGTTCGGAACTTCCTCAAAGGACGCTCCTACAAAGTTCTAATTGGAAACCAGGATTCGAGGACTCTCCCGGAGGAGACTGAGGTACCCCACGGCTCCGTTCTGATGGTGACTCTGTTCTTTGTCGCCATGAACGCTGAGTTTTGTTCACTTCCACCGTACATTTACGTCTTCGTCTATGCCGTCTATATATTGGTAATCGTTGGCGACAGTCCAGGCTGCACGAAGACGAACCTAATCCGTCGTCAGGGCTGTCAGGGCCGACGATATATTGCTGGTAATCGATGGCGACAGTCCAGGTTGGGCGCGAAAACGAACCCAATCAGCCTTCGGGCTGTCAATCGCTGGGCCAGCTCTCTAGGTTACACTATGACCGCCAGTCAGTGCGTCAGAGGACACGTCTGCCGTTGGAGGCACCAGTTGTCCGGACCAATCGTCAAGTTAGGAGAGCATCCCATCCCCAACAGGAAAATAGTAAAAGTTCTTGGAGTGTTCATAGACCGGAGCCTCTCATTCCTACCACACTTCCACGAAGTTAATTGTAAGACAAGAGTTAATATGGTTCGGATGCTATCCAAACCGCACCGAATCAATAACAGGATGTTCCGGTGAGGGATCGGGCAAACTAGCATTGATAGCCGCTTACTCTACGGCTTGGAACTTACCTGTATAGCCCACCGTAACTTTATTGGAACATTGTCCTTAACTCATACCTTCGAGCTGCTTCCGGGTTTCTACCCTTTGTGCCGAGGTAGGCATCTTGCTATTTAGCCATCGTGTGCGAGCGGCCATCTGCCGCAAAGCCGCCGTAACTTCCGGAGAATACAGGATCCCTCTCCTTATCGAAGGAGATCGGATACTGCACGCGATGGCCGGCGTCGGTCTCCCCCCAGTGGCGCGAGTCCGTTGGCATGGAGCGAAGAGCTGTCACTCTTCAAAAGCCAACATTAACAGCTCAATAACACACAATGTCCGAAGGGGTGACAACTCTATGTCTCTCAGAAGGTCGGTGGCCGAGCTAATAAACAGAGAATTCAACAATTATGAACACAGATATACGGATGGGTCCGTTTCAGGCCGTGGAGTAGGCATCGGGGTCACCTGGACCAACATGACTATCTCGTATAGTCTCCCGGACGCCTGTACCATTTTTTCGGCTGAAGCAGCTGCATCTCTCATCGACGCCACCTACCCGTCCATGAAGCCCATCCTCGTCCTATCTGACTCAGCTAGTGTTATCTCCGCACTCCAGAGCGAAACGCCTAAACACTCCTGGATCCAAGATATCCTAGCAAGTATGGCAAGTGGCAGACGTAAAAACCTGGATAAGAAAGACAGTGCGAGACAACTGGGAAATGTCATTTCGAGCTTCCGCCACTGGACAGCTGCGGAGAATCAAAGGGACCACAACGGCCTGGATGGACCTGAGCAACCTAAAGGACCAGCAAATCATCTCCCGGCTCTGAACAGGACACTTTGAGGGGGGCTCCTTCCTGACTATCTGCGACGTTTGCGAGGTCCACAACACTGTGCCAATGTCAAATGCCAATATCCCAAATTCCAGGTTCCTATGAATACCTGTGGGATACCTGCCAGCATCAGGGACGCGCTTTCAAATGATACAGCCAGCATCATTGCCCTCATCTGTTTCCTTAAAGATGGGGGCTTATATGGGAATATCTAATCCAAACGGCTTCATGGGCACCCAGAGGCTAAGCTCGGTATAAGACCCCTAACTAGAGGCGTCGGGCTTTCCTAGGGTTCTCCCAAGGCTGTAAGTCCCCACCCCCTTCTTCTTCTTCTTCTTCTTCTTATTGGCATTACATCCCCACACTGGGACAGAGCCGCCTCGCAGCTTAGTGTTCATTAATCACTTCCACAGTTATTAACTGCGAGGTTTCTAAGCCAAGTTACCATTTTTGCATTCGTATATCATGAGGCTAAGACGATGATACTTTTATGCCCAGGGAAGTCGAGACAATTTCCAAACCGAAAATTGTCTAGACCGGCGCCGGGAATCGAACCCAGCCACCCTCAGCATGGTCTTGCTTTGTAGCCGCGCGCCTTACCGCACGGCTAAGGAGGGCCCCACCCCCAGTGACCAGAAAACCCGGGTTCTAAGCCCCATTTTTCAACCTTAACCATGGTTTCCAATTAGGTCAGCTGACATCACACAGGGCATCAAACTTCATTGAAGCGTTCTGATTTTATATTGTTTTCGTCTGTTACCAGGCGTTCTGTTCAATCTAGTTAACTGTTGGATAAACCTGTCACATGCTTTCGGAAATCTCTCCGTACTGAGTTTATCTTTCGACCAAAGGGAATCAAGGGATGGATTGGCGACTCTTGGGGTATGGATCTTACCTTAAGCCATCTTTAGCATCTCCAGAGAGCAGTGCTTCAGCGACAACAGGTCATGCATCAAGGCCAACAATGGATAACTGGTTCTCCACTGTTCGACTGGTTTCGGGTTCCTGGATCAACTTACACTAAAACTGTTCACCTATATTTCGTCCAAGTAACCTTCGTCTATCAGTTGTTAACCTCAAACCTAATTTTACTTAATTATTGATTATTATAATTCCCAGTTTTATCAATGTTAGGCTTAACGTGCATTCGTTAATTGTCCTTTCCCGTCAAAAATTGTATTTCGTTCTTTGGTCTCAGTCGATTTTTGGCTTATTTAGGATCAACTTTCCCAAAGGACTCATATTTTTTTAAACCTCTAACTATTTTTTAAATCAAAAACAAAAACCAAAAAAGTGCTGCACGTGTGAACCGGCCTGAAAAAACCAACCGATGTTCAAAAATTGAAAAAATCACCCGATATTCGTTCAAAATCGGGCCAATCTTAAAAAATAGCACTTTTTCGATTTTTATTTTAAACTAGTCGACCCGGCAGACGTTGTCCTGCATAGTAGGCGAAAATGTGCGTTCCGAACTACCCATGCAAAGTTCGCATAGGAATCACAATTTTAGTTTTTCACGATTTGCTCAACTTTACTCGTAATTTTCGCATTAGGAAATATCATATAAACCCGTCGGAAACTATAACGAACATATCTGCTGAAGAAATGAAGAAAATCCATCCAGCCGTTTTCGAGTTATGCGGATACGAACACAGACCATTTCATTTTTATATATATAGATAAGACTAGTCGACCCGGCAGACGTTGTCCTGCATAGTAGGCGAAAATGCGCGCGGTGAACTACTCATGCAAAATTTCCATACAAATCATAATTTTGGTTTTTCACTTTTTACTTAACTTTTCCCGTGATTTTCGCATGAGGAAATATCATATAAACCCGTCGGAAATGGTAACGAACATATCTGCTGAAGGAAAGCAAAAAAACCATCCAGCCGTTTTTGTGTTATGCGGATACGAACACAGACCATTTCATTTTTATTATATAGAAGATTTTAAAAATACTTAGAGTTGTCAAAAATATGGGTTCTTTGGGAAAGTTTCAAATCTGCTCCTTTCAGTTTTAATGTAGGTAAAGAATAATTTCTTCTCCTTGTAAACGCCACTAGTGTGGCCTTTGAAGGGTTTATGTTTAATCCTTCGTTTTCACACCATAATGTGATGAAATTTAGGGCAATTTGCATTCTATTAGAAATAACACAGTCATATTTTCCTCTCACCAATATAACTATATCATCTGCGAAGCCAATTATCTCGAAGCCTCGAGCCTCCAGTTGTTTGAGAAGATCGTCAACGATTAAAGACCACAATTAAACGATTAAAGACCACAAGGGCATTTAACTTACTTACTTACTTATGGATCCTGTACACCTCCAGTGGTTGTTTACAGATTTCGTTTCCGCCCCTACGTAGAGTGTGGCCGACCCAGCCCCACTTCCGATCCCGAATTTCTGTTGCTATCGGCCTCTGGTGACAACGACGATGGAGCTCGTTGTTTGAGATCCAGTTGTGAGGCCACCAGGCCCGAATTATATACCGCAGGCATCTGGGCATGTAACACTTTTGAAAAAATCTGAAAGATCTTTGGTTACGCGTGTAGATCTTAAGGCCTTTTCCAGGGTTTTCTTGGATGACCATGAACATATGCAATAAAGGCGTTCTATTCTATGTACCACAAAGGGCATGCACCACTTTTGATACAATCTAAAAGATCTCTGGTTACGGGTGTAGACCTGAAGGCCTTTTCCAGGTTTTTTTTGATGACCATGAACATATGCAATGAAGGCGCCAGAGGACTTATCCGAAAGATTTCTTCGATAGCGCAGAACATATGTAGTGATCACATTTGATTTCAAGATGCGCAAAGAGCATGTACTACTTTTGAGACAAGTTCATAGACCCATGGTTACGAGTGTAGACCTTAAGTCCTTACTCCAGAGATTTCTTGGATGACTCGGAACATAAACGCATTCTATGCTAAGTACCACAAAGAGCATGTACCGTATTTCATAATAGGCCTTTGGTTACGCGAGTAGATCTTTAGGCTTTACTCCACAGATTTCTCGAATGACCTCATTTCAGGGATTTTTGCATTATCCGAAGCATATACTGTGAACACCTTCAATTCTAAGAAGCACAAAGAGCTTGTAGTATATTTGAAACTGGTTGAATGGCCTTTGGTTACGCGTGTAGACTCTTAAGCCTTACTTCAAAGATTTCTTGTATAACCATGGACAAAAGCTGTAAACCTTGACAATAGGTAAAAAGTATATGAATTTCTGTTTCCAAAACTGTCAAAATTATCCAAATCGGTTGGAAATTGTTGAAGTTATGAGAATATCAATTTATGGGAACACGGGTACCCTGTCGGCCATCCACGTGTGTTTTTTTTTTGTTGGCTGCATAAGGCTTAAATTTAAATGATACTTAATTTTGGTCTGCTGTATGCTTAAATTACTTATATTTGTTACAAACGTCATATAATAATGTAGCCTTCTTAAGCTTAATTCGAAAGTCCGAATATCGTTAAATCATCATCGATAAACAAATTCCTGCAAATTGTCCATAACATTAGCTAAACAATAAAAGAATAAAATTGAATATGCTTAGACCGCCGATAGAGTCCTATTTCATCTTCCTAGTCGGGTCACACTACATGCATTACGCTATTACAGTTCCGCGCAGACGGCATTTTTCAAATTTTTCACGACGAAAAAGTGCTAAGTGAAATTTTAAAATTAGAAATTGATCATTGCATGCAGAGAAAGTAACACTACATCTGGCACCTGATTGATGCACCGCGGTGGATTATTTTCGGATTGACATAGCGTCGTTGGCATGCTACCTACACGATTAATGCCCTATGTTGTGTTGATAGACGACTTTGGTTTACATCCCAACGATCTCGGAAAATGGTTTGGCGTACGACGATATATACAAAACCAATTAACCAAGTCGTATGATGATATTCAAGCGATTGTAGTAAAATCTATTGTATAGTATGAAATCCAAATAGCGTCACAAAAAATTCGCTTGATTGATTGATACATACTGAACAAATTAATTTGATTGATGAAAGGCGGATTTAATTTAATATAGGCAGAACACGAATGTCTTCAATGAATGTTTTAAAGTTAGCCAACATGTTTTTCGGTCAAGTAGACCGACATGTGAGCGCTAACTATATCAATGACACACCTGTTCGTACGCGAGATGTTTACGCTTTATATCGGCCCCTCATCAGATAAAGCCCATAAGTGCAAATCTTCACCATCGGAGGCCAGGTGCGACTTGCGGCATAGAACACAAAAACTGTTCACCGAGAGTTCCAACGCACCGACGGTGAATGATTTCCAGTACACCTTGCACTGAATCTTCTGCCAGCTGTGGAAAAGGCAGTTAGTGCAGATGTCCTCGCAGTGTCTCGGCAATACGAGCGACACTGCCGATACAAATGTACTTAATCATTATCTAAGGCCAGTTGCACCGAGTGAGCCGAAGTTGAGCTTCAGCAGCTGGAAACCACCGGACCCAGTTCGCCAGTTGATCCACTCTGGAACGGATGGTGAACCAAGTCAATCATCATCACGCCACGGTGTTGGATATTTGCTCAACGACTTATCGACCGTGACGTCACATGTTTAGTCGTACAATTTGCAGTGACTCACGAAACATCTGTGAATCCGCATATCCAAGTGTCGCAAATGGAGCGTCCGAGTGAAGCTTTTCGCGTGCTGCATCACTCTGCTCGCTAATTGGGATGTTTTTCGACGGTCTTGAATCGAAATTGTTGACCGTGTGACGTAGCAGTTTAGCACCTTCATCCGAGCAGGAGCTGCGAAGCATTCTTTCATTGGCTGATACGATGGTCTGGTGTACAGCCGTCCCGAATCCATGGCCCCGGGCGGTGGCACGAGCTTCGTTGTAGACCATCGGACTTCTTTTCGGGTTTGGGATCAATCAGAGGCTGTTCAAAGAGCGAATGCCAGTAGATAACAAACTGTACCAGCCAGGGACAAATTTGATAAATTGACCCTTTAGAAAAAATGAGCTTCTTTTGCTATGTAAATGTGCATCAGAAAAACAATGAATTAGTAAGCTAATTGAACTGTGGATAGTTAAGTCTGGAACACTATATAGATAGTATCATGTAAAAGCAGCCTATTATTATGCTAGATAGATTATGCACAACATCTTCGTTTTGACGATTATAAACTTTAAAAGATTAGGGTAAAACGACCTATTATGGAGGGGTTAAGCACCGTGCCGAAACAAAATTGATTTCAAAATTCTTTAAAAAATTACCTGTTGATATTTTTCGTACTGCTGTAGTCGAATAGGATGCTCGTTAACTATTGTTTCGTAACTATTACGTTAATTGTACTGAACCTAAGTTGTTTTGTTTTTATCACAATTAAAACAAACTACCGCAATAATAGGACGCAGATGCCTATCGTTGCGATATTTTTTGAAGGTCAGTCCTATTGTTGCGGTATTGCATGTAATTCTTATTGAGATCGATACCGCAACAATAGGACCTTAGCACTACCGCAATAATAGGCTCAAAGGATTCAAATTTTTAATGAAAAATGTTGATTTTTCATCATTTTGAACGGAATTTTGTCAAACAAAAGCTGTTCTAGTCATTAATTCGAAAAATTTTAGCGTATCCACAATTGTTTTTAATGCTATTATATCCAGAATGGACAATTTTAACACTACCGCAACATTAGGACATACCACAACGATAGGAGGTTTTACCCTAAATAGTAAATAAATCCTAATTAGTGGCATGTATTGTATTTGAAATCATACAAAACGAAACTAGTAGTAAATCAGAAGTTATATTAAGGATCGTATTGATAACCGTACAGAACAGGAAATTGTGCAATGTGGACCCACTGTACAGGGTGCGGCAGAAAATAATGCAAAAATGTTTAAATCTGAATATTGGGTTAAGTCGAGTAGCTAGTGACTAATTTCCGTTGCAAGTATATTTGTTTATGTTTACTTTCAAATGCTGCACCGAGAGATTGTAATTATTTTATTGCAAATTGTTAAAAATGTACGCAAAAGAAGTGGCTACTAGTTTGTTGCTCGCCCAGAAGACGCCGAATGAGATTGCTATGGTGGTAGGATGTCTTTTGGCCACAGTTTATCGCCTTAAAACGTCTCTGCAGGATCTAAGCAGCGGAAGCTGGGAAATGGACGTCCATGCTTTGCACGTATGCCAAACGCGATCAAATCGGCTCATGGAGAGATTGCTCGCAATCTGGTGCGTTCCATCAAAAAACTTGCCAAGGAAGTCAAAATTTCTGAGAAATCCATGCGAGAATCATCAAAGAAGACTTGCATATACCTTCCAGAGGTTGAGTGAAACGCCACTTGATTACGGACCGGGTATAGGAACTACGAGTGACTCGTTCAAAAGGATTGCTTTCTTTGTTGAAGAAGAAAAAAATCCTGTTCTCCGCGAAAGGCTTTTCAGCATTGATGCTGACGCCAACGGCCGCACGGACTGGTTTATTTCACCGATGAAAATTGTGGATATTCTGGAGAAAACGAAGCTTAAATTCCAAACAAATTCGGCTGATATCATGATGTTTGGCTCGGTGGCGTCCAACGGTTTGAAACTGCTACTTGTTTTCATTTATGTTGGGTTTAAAATCAATACCGAATTATTTATCGGTATTTTAAAGGACCAAGTGCTTCCCTGGGTGAAGGCCAAATTCTCCGATGAGCATAACGTTGTCGTACAGCATGATGGAGCGCCATGTCACACGTCCAACCAACCCAACAATGGCTAAAGAACAACATGAAATTTTGGTCGAAAGATTTGTGGCCCCCTAGCAGCCCGGATATAATTTCGTTGGATTATACGATTGGGGCATATGTTGAAGCACGAGCCTGCAAACCATCGCAACCTTGTGTGGAGACCCTAACGTCAGCCCTAACATGCACACGGCAGTCGATATCGGAAGACTAGGTTCGAAAGGCGTGTTTTAGCTCCAGCGTTGGCTTGAGGATATTATTAATGAGAATAGAGCACACATTCAGTAACTTTGTTTGACAGGACCTTATAATGATAACTGACCTCGAAAATGTTGATATTATTGCTTGGAGCAGTTCAAATGGGATTTGAAAGCAATAGAAACCATTTTCGCATTATTTTCTGCTGCACCCTGTAGGTGATAGTACACTCTGGCGATCTGGAAAAAAGAATTTCGTATTTTTTTGCAAGCATAATTATAAATGTATGAAGAATGGGGATTATATGTGTTTATCCTCAGATTTCCAGCAACAAAATTTTTTTTGGCCTACGCTGATACCTGATGATTGACAGACATCATAAAGGCCGCATCCGTTGGTCTAGAAAAAAAATGGATAATTTATTCCGAATCTCCGATAAATTTCCTACAACGTATTGAAAAAAAAACCCCGACTAATACACTTAGCGATGATGGTATGGTAAAATGTGTACGCTCGAAAATAGATGAGCTAGGAGCTAGAAGTAAAATATAAAAAAATCTGCGCCGTTCTATGAAAATCGGATTACAGTGAACTCTCCCTAACTCGATTTTCTGTAACTCGATATTTTCCCTTACTCGAAGTCCTCTGAAACTAGCATACTTCGTTTCCTCCATAAGTCGATATCTCCCATACTCGATATTCTCTAAGGGCCGATTTCTTCACCCCCGCTTAGTCGCTAAGCCATGTTTAGGCGTATGGGTAAGCACCGCTTAAGAGTTAAGCGGAGATGAAGAAGTTTGCCCTAAGTCAAAGTAATTTACCAATGCATTTTCACCCCGCTAACTCGATGTCGTCAGAAACAGTTATTATTTATTTATTCAGACTAAGGCCGAAGTGGCCTGTGCGGTATATAAGAGTCTTCTCCATTCGGCTCGGTCCATGGCTACACGTTGCCAACCACGCAATCTACGGAGGGTCAGCAAGTAATCTTCCACCTGATCGATTCACCTTGCCCGCTGTGCATCTCGCCTTCTTGTGCATGTTGGATTGTTGTCGAGAACCATTTTCACCGGGTTACTGTCCGACATTCTGGGTATGTGCCCGGCCCACCGCAGTCGTCCGATTTTCGCGGTGTGAACGATGGATGGTTCTCCCAGCAGATCATGCTGGTTCATTCGCTTTCTCCACGTACCGTCCGCCATCTGCACCCCACCATAGATGGTACGCAGTACTTTCCTTTCGAAAACTCCAAGTGCACGTTGGTCCTCCACGAGCATCGTCCAGGTCTCGTGTCCGTAGAGGACTACCGGTCTAATGAGCGTTTTGTAGATTGTCAGTTTGGTACGGTGGCGAACTCTATTCGAGCGTCTTGCAGAGTACAAAGTACGTACGATTTCCAGCCACTATGCGTCTCCGAATTTCTCTGCTGGTATCATTTTCGGCAGTTACCAGTGAGCCCAAGTACACACATTCTTCTACCACCTCGATTTCGTCACCACCGGTGCAAACTCGAGGTGGGTGGCTCACATTGTCTTCTCTTGAACCCCTTACTATCATGTACTTCGTCTTCGACGTGTTGATGACTAGTCCGATCCGCTTAGCTTCCCTCTTCAGTCTGATGTAGGCTTCCTCCATCTTCTCAAAGTTACGTGCCATAATATCAATGTCGTCGGCGAAGCCAAATAGCTGGACGGCTTATAGAAAATTGTACCACTCGTGTTAAACTCTGCTCTTCATATTACTCTTTCCAAAGCGATGTTGAATAGCAGACACGAAAGACCATCACCTTGCCGTAACCCTCTGCGGGTTTCGAAGGGACTCGAGAATGCCCCTGAAACTCGAACTACGCACATCACCCGATCCATCGTCGCTTTGATCAACCGTGTCAGTTTATCCGGAAATCCGTGTTCGTGCATTAGCTGCCATTGCTGGTCCCGATCGATTGTATCATATGCGGCTTTGAAGTCGATGAATAGATGATTTGTGGGAACGTTGTATTCGTGGCATTTCTGCAGTACTTGGCGAATGGCGAACACCTGGTCCGTGGTGGAGCGTTCGCCCATAAAACCCGTTTGGTTCTGCCCCACAAACTCTCTTGCAATTGGTGTTAGTCGACGGCATAAAATTTGGGAGAGTACCTTGTAGGCGGCGTTCAGCAATGTGATTGCGCGGTAGTTGCTACAATCCAGCTTATCGCCCTTTTTGTAGATGGGACACACGACACCAATGCCCCAGTGCAGCGCTCTAGCCAGTGCCTCACCACCGTGTTCAAATAGCTCTCCTGGTAGTTGGTCAACCCCAAAAGCTTTGTTGTTCTTCAGCCGGCCAATCTCCTCCTGGATTTCCTGGAGATCCAGAGCCGGTAAAATTATGTCCTGCGCGCGTTCTCCCAGGTCTATCACCATACCGCCATCTGCGTCTGCCATATAGCTATTCAGGTATTCTTCGTAGTGCTGCCGCCACCTTTGGATCACCTCACGTTCGTTCGTAAGAAGGTCAGAAACAGTTGCATTCATAATATAGTTAGAAGTTAGAAGTGAAAAGTGATAAGCGAGAAGTGAGAAATGAGATGTTAGAAGCAAGGATGTAACTATCATTCAGTAATTTGCGTTCGATCATTTAGTAGTTTGTCAATAACACATTCCAGAAGCTGAATATCAAAATATGTTGTATGATGGACTTCTAGTGCGCAGGTTTTTCTACAACTCTGCCTAATGGTTCGTTGTTCGTTTCCACTAGTAACGGAGTTATAACTATAGTTTCAGTAACTTATCCTAAATGATAAAAAAATCCCAATCGTTTAGTTTAAGTTACTACTACTAGCGCTCTAGCTCCGTTATTAGTTGAATTCTAATAACAAATTATTAGGCAAAGTTGTAGAAAAACATTCGCACTAGAAGTCCCCTATACAACATATTTTGAAATTCAGCTTCTGGATTGTGTTATTGACAAACTACTAAATGATGGAACGCAAATTACTGAATGATCGTTAACATCCTTGGTTAGAAGTGAGAAATAAGAAGTAAGAAGTAAGTAAATAAGAAGTAGGTAAGTGAGAAATGGAAAGTGAAAAGTGAAAAGTGAGAAGTAAGAAGTGAGAAATTCAAAGTGAGAAGTGAGAAATGAGAAGTATGAAGTGAGAAGTGAAAAGTAATAGGTGAAAAATGAAAAGTGAAATATAACAAGTGAAAATTCAGAAGTTAGCAGTTATTACTAAGAAATGAGTAGTCAGAAGTGAGATATAAGAAGATAAAAGTAACAAGTGAAAATTGAAAAATGAGAAGTAAAAATAAATAGAGTGGAATGAGTCTCCAGCAGCCTTGCGAGCAAAGGCGTAGGATTGCCAATCCGCTGATGGCGAATTCGATTCTCGGTCCGGTTTAGGTTGTTTTCGGGTTGGAAACTTTCTCGACACCCTGGGCATAGTGTATCCATTGTACTTGCCACACAAGATACATACTCATGCAATGGCGGACATAGAAAAGCTTTCAATTAATAACTGAGGAAATGCTAATAGAATACTAAGTTGAAAAGCAGGCCAAGTTTCAGTTGGAATGTAGAGCCATAGAAGAAGAAGAAGAAAAGTGAAGAAGAAGAAGAAGAAGAAGAGTGAAATGAAAAGTGAGAAACTCGAAGTGTGAAATGAAAGTGAGAAGTGAGAAGTGACAAGTGCGAAGTAAGAAGTGAGTAGTGGGAAATGAGAAATGAGAAGTGAGAAGAGAGAAGTAAGACATTCGAAGTGGGAAGTGAGATATGAGAAGTGAGAAGGGCGAAGTTAGAAGTAAGTAGTGGAAAGTGAGAAATGGGAAATGAGAAGATAGAAAAGAAAAATTCGAAGTGCGAAGTGTGTAGTAAGAAGTGAAAAGTTAATAGTTAGAAGTTAGAAGTGCAAAATGATAAGCGAAAAATGAGAAGTTACAAGTGAGATATAAGAAGTTATAAGTGAGAAATTAGAAGTGAAAAGTGAAAAATGAGAAGTGAGAAGTGGGAAGTGTGAAGTGACAAGCGAGAAGTGAGAAATGAGAACTAAGAAGTGCAAAGTAAGAAGTGAGAAGATAGTAGTGGAAAAGAGAAATGAGAAGTTAGAAGTGATAAATTCGAAGTTCGAAGTAGTAGTGAGAAGTGATAAGTTCGAAGTTAGAAATGAAAAGTGATAATTGAGAAATGAGAAATCAGAAGTGAGATATAAGAAGTTATTAATGAGATAAGAGAAGTGAGAAGTGGGAAGTGAGCAGTAAAATCTCTTGTATCTCTCCACTCACTTCTCACTACTCAACATCTCACTTCTCACTTCCCAATTATCGTCTCTCTTTTCTCACTCCTTGCTTCTTTTAATGTCACTACTCATGTCGTACTTCTCACTTCGCAACTATCACTTCTTACTTTTTACCATTGACTTCTCATTTCTCACTTTTCACTACTCACATGTTACTGCACACATCTCAGTACTTTCAATACTTACTTCCGTTTTTCAGTACTAACTTCTCAAGACTCACTATCACTATTCACTTCGAACATTTCACTTCTCACTACACTTAATAAGGAAACAAATTTGAACTACCCAGCCAAACGGTATTCGGCAAAATATAAATGTGTTCCCTATCCGATACCTCCCTAATTTGATGGTCGCTTCAATATCGAGTAAGGGAATGTTCACTGTATTTCAAGCAAAGATATGCTAATAGGAATTTCGACAAAATGTTTTCTTTTCCAATCGTTTTGACATACCAGTGCTTTATTTTTACCCAGTCATATATTTTAAGGATATCATTCTTGGAGGTTTGTTAAACTGAAGTTTCGATTACACAAAAAGAAAAACAAAATGTCATTCCTATCGTTCGGTAGATAAAAATAACGCAAGGGGGACACGGTCGGTTAGAGTAGCCGTTCCACCAAGTGTTCGATCAAGTAGTCGCTAGACAATTCGCTGTTGGTTTGCGTGGGACAAAGTAAACGTCAAAAAAAAATCCAACCAGCAATCTGAGTGAAAGAGCGAATATTTGTTTACAGGTGACCACGTGCTTTTTAGCATTTGCATTTCTGGCGGACAAAAGAGTGAGCACGTGCTCCAGCAGGTGAGGGGTAGTTAGATGTAAAACATATGTTTTACCTGATCGTTAGATAAAAAATGCTCAATAGTGCTACAAAAAAACAGCATAAAAAATATCTAAATTATTTCATAAAGCTCCGCGACTGTAATATTAAAGAATTTCATTTAACTAAATATTTGTAATCATTATAATTAATTGTGGGCTTCGTGGCCGTGCGGTTAGCGACGTCCATCGTCTAGACGCATGTGCTAGGAAGTGTGGGTTCGATTCCCGCCCGGTAAGGAGAAAACTTTTCGTGATCGAAAAATTCTCCACTGGTCCACTGGGTGTTATGTGTCCTGTCCGTTGTCTCATGCTAGGTGTTAAGTGTTCAGTCTGTACGACCCCTGGTCGAAGACGGTGTTCCTGTTTTTTTTAAAATATATTAGCCGTATAAGTAATCGGGAAAATATTGATATACAGTTAATCCACAATATTTACTTCACTAATATCGTCCCTTTCTTTGGTCCACGATTGGATCAAACAACGCAAAAGTTAAGTTGGTTCTGATCTGGTTCGATGCGGAGGAAGCCAACGTTTGGTTTAAGGGGTTGAGCTCAAATTTGGGTTTTTGATCCTATTAGAACTTTAAATTAATTTTAGAATTAAAACTATACAATGCTATGGAAATTCTGATATCATCTTCGAAATTTCTAATTCCAAAAAATCTTCAAAATGGTTGTTGCACCCATATTTTACCGTCAAATCTTCAAAATATGAATACATATGAATGTCCATGGTCCATAGTCCATAGTTTGACCCGACCAATTTGTAATAGGAATTAACTCCGCGTCGATTGAAACCTGTTGCGAGCTAAGCACAAATGTTCCTGAAAAACGAGTAACACTTTTTATGCGCACAGACACACACACAGACAGACATAATTTCGTCAGACTAAGTCTTCAGTAAGCTTTGCGATCAAAGGCGTAAGATTGCGAATCCGGAAATGACGAGTTCGATTCTCGGTCCGATCTAGGATGCTTTCGGGTGGGAAACATTATCAACTCTCTAGAGACTAAAACGTTGCGAAGAAAGTTGACAGCAAAATAACGTCCGATCAACATTTTTCTTGAAGTCATAATCGGAACAAACCTGCACGTTTGAAAGTTATTGCACAATTGAAAAGCG